>NC_060149.1:375987341-376703341 GCF_021461385.2 Schistocerca piceifrons | reverse complement strand
CATGCTAATCATTTCTGCAGAACATACTAATATACATGTCCTGTGAACATGAACGTCCTGTCTCTAGTCGTTCAAGGTGTTCTACTTTTTCTGAACGTGAGTGTATCAGTAATATAATTAAAAGTTTATGAAATACTGAAATATACTGGGAGAGCTGGTAATGTGTATCCGTCGCCTTCTTCCTACCTCTATATTGAGAATATGAAATTCGTCCGCCAAGTTTTAGTAACTGATAACTATGTTTTTTGCGAATGTGTCTGAGTTACGGAATATTAAGTTGACAAAACTAACTTATGGAAACTCCCCCATAAATCCTATAATCACGCTGTGTTCTGTGAGTAATTTTTTCTTTAAATGATAGTATTGGGGAAAACTGAGTAATTCAGATCAGATGTTTAAATTTTTGATACTTGGAGCACTTGTATCTCAATACTCGTGCACGTATCATCATGCTAATGCCGATCTCTGAGTTGCATGTCAAAACTGCTGAAAATGTGTGGATAGTTATGAAGTGAAATTTAAGTTCAAAACACCTGACTGCCCATGACATTCCTATCGGTCTTTAGGTTGTTGACAATAGATTTTTTCCAGTGACGGTGATGTGGATCGTTACATACATCGAGATACAGCATGCAGTTTAGTTCTAAGAGGAGAGTATTTTAATGAGATGGTTACCACTCATCCATCCAACTGTATCACAACTCGCACGTCATTCAGTTGGATCCTAGTTTTGATGTGTCTTTTCATTGTGACTCTGTATCAGCTTTCAATCACAGTGTGTATTAAAACACTGTGTTGATTAACTGAGACATCGAAGCATTTAACTTAAACTATGAAATATTGACAAGTTACCTGTCTAGTTATGTCTGAATGCTAAATAACGTCCAGAAGCAGTCTCCCAAGATCGATACGCAGTGTTCTACAGTAGCTTCACGTCCAGTTATGGTGTCAAGGAATCAAGCAGCCAGAAAAGGTATAAATCTTAAAACAATTATTAATCCTTGATTATTTGTATGGGATTGCTGAAGTTGAAGCAGGGCTGCATTAATTTCCTCCACAAACTGCCGTCAAATGTTGCAGTTCTTTTGGATCGTGTTCATGCGCGTGATTGCTCCGATGTGAGTGGGACGCAGATGTGTGATTTCGCGGCTGTGATCAGGTGCCTAACAGACAAGGACAAGGCTGCGGCGGAAATCATTGTTTGCGCAGCGCCTGTCAGCACAGACATCGACCTGCCCGAAAAAAGGCCAAGAACTGAACCACTGCCAAATAATCCACTCCGCATTGCAGATGCGCCGCTGCTCTGGTTTACCGACTGCTCACTTCTCCTACTGTGTTCCCTTGTACAAGCCGATTCTTAACATAATGTTCGGAGGGGAGGGTACACCGTATCAAGTGAGCTCTCGTTGAATAATTTATTACATTATTTCCAATGTTTTATAAGTAATTTGGACAAGGTGTAGCACAAAGAAAGTAAGAACACTTGAAACTACACTACAACGGTATTTCATAAGGCTACCTGTTTAATCACCTATGACACTATGTCAATCAAGAGAGCTGTAATCTTTTACTTGGAACACCAAATAAATCACTTCTCGATCGTCAATAAAATTTACTACACTTGCACCTTAGAAAGCTCTTAAATTCTGTTACGTTGTATCCTCAGCAAATGTAATTTGCATGTACAGAAGTAAAAGTACTTGATCCTGTATTTGGTTTTTATACACTGTCCGACAAAGAAAATGAAGCACGAGGAAGACATGTTCGGCTATCAACATAACTTCGTGCACGAACACACCATCGATGGGAATGCAGAGGATCTGAATTGAAATTCTCTGTGACATGTAGAACGGCCACGAGAGTGGATTAGTGTTGGGGTTTAGAGTTGTTATAGGTCGGCTAGGGTATGTAATGGACGTTATCAGCGTCAGATTTAAGCGATCACTTTGAAGGACGTGGAGATGCCGCACAATCGTGTGAGACAGCTTATCAACACCTTACAGAATTTGAAAGGGGCCTCATTGTGGGTCTCCATTTGGCCAACTGACCGAATCGTGCAGCATCCAGATTTGTGGGGCATTCGGATGTGTCAGCGGCCCGATGATATGTACTGCATGGAGACATCAGGGCAGGCATGCTCGCCGTCAAGGTTTCGTTGGGCCACGTCTGCCCACTGTGGCGCCTCCTATTGCTGCCTACTGGCACTTCCTGGATCAGCGATGTAATGTCTTTTTTCTATGCCAAGTATGGTATTCTTCACCTCGTCGAGAAACGTGAAAGCGAGGAGACACAACACTGTCACTGCAGTCAATATTTGTTGATCAATAAGTTTAAATTCAAATTATTACCATCATCTAACTGAGTTGTTTAGCGGTTGCCGCCCAAGAAAAATCAAATTTCAAATGGTTCAAATGGCTCTAAGCACTATGGGACTTAACATCTGAGGTCATCAGTCCCCTAGACTTAGAACTACTTAAACGTAACTAACCTAAGGACATCATAGACAGCCATGCCCGAGTCAGGATTCGAACCTGCGAGCCGGCCCGCCCAAGTTGCTCATTAACAGTTACTAGGCGGCCGATTCATGTATCAAAATCGCTTGGTATCTTTGATTCTGCGTAGCATATGTACACCGAATTAATTCCTTCAAAAGTCACAGGGTTCACTTAACACAGTTTATTTGATATGATTCACTACGATGGGTGGTCGTACGTAAGTCCGATAATAAATGACCAAACAGGGTCTATAATCGAAAGTCAAAGAAAATTACTTTTAATTAGCCCGGCTTCCAATAAGATTAACTATTTGACGCAGTGACGAACGAACTTAAGAGTCGTGAATATTCAGTACTACAATGCCAAAAGCTCGGGCACTAAAATCTCGAACACAAAAACTCCCACACGCTTAAGACTCACAGACGCTAGACACTAACAGACTCGAAACAAGTTAACAATAAGTGCGTTGGGTTTATATAATCGTTATGAAACAAAAGGGACGTTCGTTAGAAACTCTTTGAATAAAGTCCCTTGTTACTTTGCATATAATTCTCTATACCATTGTCTCTTATTATTCTTTTATTTAATTTTTCTGCTTTAAAACGAGAATTATTGAAATTATATGAAGTATGAGAATTGTTCATGGACAGTTCGAATAAATTTTAATTGAAAAAAATACCAGATATGTAACGAGGGGTTACACCACCCAGAGAGAGGACTGCCTTATGGTGCATGTAGCGCACCGTAATCCCTTCTCATCTGCGTCTGCCTTTAAGTAATGGACCCCTCCAACGGTCTGTATACGTGATGGTGAAGTAATCCTATGGTCGGCCAGACCCACGTATCTATCCCCGACAGAACATTTGTGGCACCAGTTCGGACGTCAACTACTCGTGTATCTCAGAGACAGCATCCACGATACTAAGGGCCAGTCAAAACAGTTGTGCATCAGCTTGCCTGAACAAAGAACATAACATCGTTCCCAACCGACTCAGTGCATGTATCCACTCCAGAAACGGGTGCAACGTCATACTGATAAGTGGGTTCATACTGCCAAGTTCTTCGTAAATTTAACTCTATTTTGAAATCACTGAAATATCACACACCCTCTCAAAACGTATAGTTTCATTTTGTTTCTTCCTCCTCTTCTGCGTACTTCACTTTTTTTTAGGCAATATATGTTAAATGGCTTTCTACATGATTTTCTCTCTCTAAAAGACGTACAAGACGCATTCTTAGTGCGGTGAGCCGTAGTAAAGTTAACTTTGAAAAGCGCGCGCAGCGCGTAGCGTGAAGCAGTCGCCCTCCGTTTTCTGGCGCTGGCGCCGTTGTTAGCGCCGTTGTCGCAATTGAGGGCTTCGGTGTCTTCCTCTAGCGGGAAAGGGGAAAAGTGGGCTGTTCGCGTGGGTTTAAGAGGTGGCTGTATGGCCTTTCGTGGAGAGTTGGCAGTCGGGGCATCAAGAAGCAACTTCTCTGCCGGTGCTAGAGGGACAGCACGCAGACCGCGGCATTAGCGTAAGCGACGCGAACAGCGTCTCCGTGGTATGGGGCGTTAACTGCACGTCGCGAAAGGAATCTTCCTGAGCGTGGGTCCTAATTTTGCAGTTCGGCCGCATGCTGTCGACCGGCGAGGAGGTTCTGAAAATCGGCGCGCCTTCCTGCGTCCGTTGAAACGGCTGGCAGCGGGCGGCTCAGCAGAACATTTGGAGGTGCTGCGTTGGTTCAGTCCTGGGAGTCGTAATGCCGTAGTGGTTTTTTATATTGTTTCTAGCCAGCAAAAACTGTTGTGTGTTTTTCCAATTCAATACCTTTTAACTTAACGAGCTTATGTGTTTTATACAGGTAGTTGGTCATTAGTGTGTTTCCTTGCCATGCAAAAGTTTGCCATTTCCTTACGGGTAGAAATTATTGGCTTGAAATGAGAATGTTGTCGAGGGTCGCAAGTCCTACTTTGCAAGCGTGTGTGTTTGCCGTAAGTTAACTGGCAGAAATTTGTAAAATTTGTTTTTTTTATATATATTTTGGAAATGTTTATGTTATTAACTGCCGGCCGGTGTGGCCGTGCGGTTCTAGGCGCTTCAGTGGGGAACCGCGTGACCGCTACGGTCGCAGGTTCGAATCCTGCCTCGGGCATGGATGTGTGTGCTGTCCTTAGGTTAGTTAGGTTTAAGTAGTTCTAAGTTCTAGGGGACTGATAACCACAGATGTTAAGTCCCATAGTGCTCAGAGCCATTTGAACCATTTTTTTGTTATTAACTGTGAGTCTCCCCCCATTCCCCCCTCCCCCGGTGCATGACTCATGCGATTTGGTTTTTCTATTTTTAAAACTTTTGTAAACAGAATTGTATTTATATGTTGCAGACAAGTTAGATTCTGCGCCATTTAATGAGCCTGAGTGAGGCTGTTGTTGGCGGCCGTAGCTACGGCTGTTGTAACCAAATGGGAAATTTGTCTGCCCAAAAGTGAAGCCATATATTCAAATTGTATTCATATGTTAATGGAGTGAAAGTCACCTGTAATTTAGTTGGGCTTGAAATATTACACAGCGTCTCGTTGTATACGTTAAATTACTTGCCTGTACTTGCCTTTTACTGGCGTGAATTTTTTAACAATAATCGTAAATTGTGACTTATTCGTTAAGTGATTGTTGTTTTTTTAAATATTGTAAAGTCTTGCACCAAATTTGAATAAAGAGTGTTACTGAAAACTGTGTGTAATCATTAATTAAAACTTCCGGGCTGAATTGCCGTGGTCCATATATAAAACTTCTTCTCCTTCCTGACGTTTCGTTGCCGGCTGCGGGCAACGTCTTCTGAGGTGAGTCGGCGACTGGCTGCTAGGCGCTGGTGGTCCCACTTATATAGAGCGTTTAGATGGCGCCGCCACTCGTCACGTGCTTTCGGCTTTAAAACTATCTCTGGCTAGTGCCATCTCTCTCGATTACAGGTAATCGATTGTCACTTCGTTGGTACAAAGTCGACCGCAATATCTTGTCTAGTTTTAATCCTTCTTCTTTTCTATTAAAATTATTTCCGTGCTTGTAGATCTCTATAGCTTCTCTATACATGCGAGTATAATAATGTGAGGTCCTAGCTATCACGTTTGTCTCACTAAATTTTATTTCGTGATTACCGTCTTTGAAAACGTGTTCCGCTACAGCTGATTTCGCAATCTGTCCCAATCTACAGTTCCTTTTGTGTTCCGTTAGGCGGGTATTAACACTCCTTTTAGTTGTTCCTATATAAACCATGCCACAGCTGCATGGAATTTTATACACACCTGGGGTAGCTAGGGGTGTCGTGCGTCTTTCACCGATCTTAAACTTTCACTAATTTTCTTGGAAGGTCGAAAGATTGTCTCCACTTTAAATTTGGCCAAAACTTTACCAATGCGGTCCGTGATGTTATGAATAAATGGAAGAAAAACTTTTCCAGCCGACGGTTGTTGTTGTCGTGTATTTTCGGACACTTTTCTTCTAGGGTGGAGTGCTCGATCTATTTCCTTGTCAGTGTACACATTTCTAAAAATGGTTCAAATGGCTCTGAGAACTATGGGACTTAACAGCTGAGGTCATTAGTCCCCTAGAACTCAGAACCACTTAAACCTAACTAACCTAAGGACATCACACACATCCATGCCCGAGGCAGGATTCGAACCTGCGACCGTAGCGGTCGCGGGGTTCAAGACTGAAGAGCCTAGAACCGCTCGGTCACTCCGGCCAGCTGTACACATTTCTCTTGAAAGCTGTTCGCAAATGACTTAATTCATCTTGCAAGTGAATTGGCTCACAGATGTTATTACCTCTGTCCACTAAAGTATTTATGACTCCTCTCTTCTGCCTAGGATGATTATTCGAATTCTTATGCAGGTAACGATCGGTGTGTGTGTCTTTCCTATATACCTTTTGCCCTAAAGTCCCATCTGCCCGTTTAATAACCAATACATCCAAAAAAATCTGGTTGTCCATTACTCTCTTTCTCCATGGTGAATTGTATCCTTGGATTGAAACTGTTTATGTGCAACAAAAAATCACTCAGTTCCTCTTCAGCATGATTCCATATCACAAAGGTGTCATCCACGTATCGGTACCATTTCAAAGGGCTTTTCTTGGCCGACTGCAGCACCTGTTGTTCGAAAAATTCCATAAATACATTAGCAATAGCAGGGTTTAGAGGACTACCCATGCCCACCCCATCAATTTGTTTGTAAAACTCGTTGTTATATTGACAATAAGTCGAGGATAGACAATGTGTAAACAAAGCTATTATATCAGTAGGAAACATATCAGTTATGTAAGAAAGAGCTTCGTCAACAGGGACCATGGTGAACAGGGTACTACATCGAAACTGACAATGATGTCACTTGGACTAACTGTGATCTCCCCCAGTTTTTCGATAAAATGCATGGAATTTTTAATATGAGTGTCAGTTTTACCTATATACGGTTGCAACAAAGAAGCAAGATATCTAGCCAGCTCTTGAGTAAGAGCCCCAATGGCACTTGCTATCGGTCTCAATGGGACATTGGGCTTGTGTATCTTAGGTGACCCATACAGTCTAGGAGGGTAAGCTTCAATTTTGCAAAGGTATCTTTTATCTTCTGTAGGAATGGAAGAGCTTTTTATTAATCGCTGGGTAGCACTAAACACTTTCATTGTAGGGTCCTTTTTCAGTTTTTTTGTAGGTGGTAGGAACCAAGAGGTCACTGATCTTTCTATGATAATCCTCACTCTTCAGCGCGACAGTAGCATTACCCTTATCAGCAGTAAGTACAATCATATTCCTGTTCGCATTAATCTCCCGTAACGCCTTCCTTTCTCCTAGGGATAAATTACTGCTGGGTGGCTTGGCTTTACGTAATATCCTGGCTGTTTCCATCCTGATTTCATTCATATCAGAATGCGGTGATAAAAGACGAATCCCTGCTTCTATATTGGCAACAATATCTTCCCTGGGAATCTGTGATGGAGTGATAGCAAAATTTCCTTCTTTCGAAAGAACAGAGACTTCTTCCTTGGATAGTTCTTTCCCGGACAAGTTGATAACTGTATGGGAATTGTCTGTAATCAATGTTTCCGGTTTTTGTAAATGCTCGAACTTCTTCTTCTGCCTATTAGAGGACACTTCTGCGCTAAGTTCCATAGATCTAAATGTTAATCTATCCACCTTATTCCAATCACCCAGCCGCATAGTATTGCTAGCACGTAAATGAAGATTTAACAGTTGACTACTAGTTACCGCAAGTCCTCGACATGTTTGATGGATCCGCTTCCGCAGCATCGCCAATTCCATGCGTAAATAAATACGGTTCGCTTGCGCTGTATGGAACATTCTTCTCGCCTTCAAAAACTTCGAAACTGTCCCAGTGTCACGACAACGTAGCAAAAAAGTGAGTGAACAAAGTTGTTGAGCTTTCTTCTTACGTAGGCTCTCCAGTCATCGTACCATAATCGACATATACTCTCCGTACAGGCGTCCAATCATAGCATGTAAGCTTATTGTGCTACTGGAATTGCCTAAGTCCGTCGGAGTGCACAAAGGACATAAATGGATGCAGGTGATCAGACAGGATACTTACGTACTATAAAGGCACATTTGCATGCCGAGCGTGAGTTTCCTCGGAAACGCGAGATATTAATTAAATAAATAATCAGTGACAAATAAATAAAGCCTATGGCACACAACTGCAGCGCGGTGTCGCTGATAAAACAAAAGCACAATTACGTTACTCGTATGTTTGATTAAGAGGAGAGAGCTCTGGTTGAAGTGGTGCGAGAAGCACGTATTTTAGTTTATTGTCTGGCACACCGCCATATTTCATGTTATAAAAAATTACTGCGAGTTGCAACCATACTAGGCACTCGATTCTGAAAAGAATTTATATTTATAAAAGTAAGTAGGCTTATGAACTATAGGCTTATTCATTGAATATATCTGATTTAACTAACTGTGTAATTTTTTTGTTTAGTAGACAATCACCTCTGTACGACGTTTTGGCATGGCTGGCAAATTATTGTAATATTGAGATTTAGATTATGAGTCCGCACCTACCGCAGCAGTCTTTGGAAACGATTTAATTACGAAGTCCGATTATTTCAGTTTTATTTCACGGTCAACTACGAGTAACATTGCCTTTACGAAAAAGCCATTGTCAAGCGTCTGATACCGAATAATTAAAACATGACGACTCATAGGAGAGACAATCATACAGATAAAATAATTAATATTTTATTTTATTTTATTTTATTAATTTTATATTGGCGACTGCGTGTCGGACTTGTTATTTTGTCATTTGTTACATTGTTCTCTTTGTTTCATGTGAAAAATCAACTTTCTGGACCTGGACTTGACTATATGAGAAATAACAAAAATCAGAAGATATTTGCCGATTATAAAATTTTGCGGGAAGACGCAAAGAAGCTTCCAGCAAAACAAGGTAAGACGCAGCATCTTTGCATTAGCAGGCTTGACCAGACGTATAATTCAGTGTATTAGCTTTTCAGTAAAATTCTGTAGTGTTTCTTTTCCGCATAACAGTTTCAGTGATAAATTTCATTCTCAGTACTTTTCCCTAAACAATAACGTATGCAACAATACCAATACACGAGTGTACAATATGGCCGACTTCTGTACGATATCATGTAACATGGCCAGCAGCCATTACCAATAATCTCATATTCAGTTTATATTTTTAAATTAACAGATAGCCATTGTTGCTACGACCGATTCATGGTCAACTGCATTTTATTTTAAAATCAGTGTCGAATATTTTCTTGAAACATATATCACGTGTGGCATGGTAATAACTAGAAAACAATACGCAAAAATGGAACAGCAAAGACGTACTATTCAGACGCAATCCGACTCGGACGAGAGACAAATGTTAGAAAATGACTTTACGACAGCAACCGGTAGTGACGATTCATCAAACATTGACGCAAGTGTTGACGAAAATTTTGACAATAGGCCTTCCACCACAAAAATTTCAAAGTCTCAATCAGAGCCCATGTTAATGCATGACGTCACGTCTAATGACGCGGCGGGGGCAGAGACCTTGCAAACGGTAAACATTGCCGACATGTTACAAATGCTAATGAAACAAAACGCCGAAAACATGGCAACCTTACAGATGCAAAATGAACAGTTAAAGACACAAAATGACGGAATCAAATCTGATCTCATAGCACTCAAGACAGGTAATGACACTTTATGTAAGCGTGTGGAACTTATAGACGCCACACTGACCAAACAGATGACTGAACTCAGTACTAAATTTTCCCAGCTTAATACGAGACAAGAAAAGACTACAACTGACGTAGCACTTTTACAGACACAAGTAAAAAACCTTAATGTCACGCGTGAAGTTCTTACTGAACAAATTAAAACATATCCTTCAGTACATGACAACCTTGAAAAACGAATTACTGACGTACAGAATAAATTTGACAATGTTGAACAACACCTGACTGACATCTTACAATCTGATGCCACAGCTCATTTTCAAAATATTAATAAAGAATTTCATGATTGGGTAGTCAACAAAGACAAACATTTTGATAGATGCTTACGTGAAAATTTACCAACAATTGTGCACTACTCCGTAGCGCAATACATTACTAATAACAAACAGCTGATCAGTGACGCAGTACAATCCGTCACTGCACCCATGAGACAATTCACCGATCGACCACAGTCTGAATGTAACGAAAATATCAGTCAAAATGCACAGTTCAGGAACCAATATACATTCGAGTATGACACACACATACCGCACACGACAAACACACAAGAACAAAACACACCACGACTACAACACATACCACGATGTGCAAACACAAACACAAGCTATTATCATGGTAAACCACAGCAACATTATCGTAATTACTCGCCAGCTGGACATAGCAGTAATTACAGTGGGACAAATCCATATCATAATGCAAAGGAAGACGAAAGCTTAATGAAACACAGGCAATTTCAGATTTTTATCCCAGAAAAACGAACCATTCATCCGGTGATTTTTCTCAAATCTTTTAGTAACGCATTTCCACGCACTTGGAGTGACCGGAAAAAGATTTCATATATTGTCGGTTACATCCAAGGCGATGCAGCTGTCTGGGCATACAGTCAAGCTGACGTATGTACCACGTACAGTGAGTTTGAGCGTGCTTTTCTGAACAAATTCTGGTCGCAATCCGTTCAGGAGCGACTCAGAAGACAAATTTTAGAACCTGAAACTTTTAACAGTAAAAATGGTAACTTACGCAGATATTTTGAAAAATACTTGAACATGGGACACTTTTTAGACGAACCAGTCGCAACGCGAGATATACTCCGTGCGTTGAAGGCCAAATTGCCTTTCAACATTAAAGAAAAACTCCTACATATCCCGGATGACGATTCAGATTATTTTTTAACAGCTTTAGATTCGGTTGACATGTTACTTGAAGATCAGCGCTTCGCGCGGCAAAACAGCAGCCACAATGTTTACACTAGTGGTATGCAAAACATGCAGGCTTGCCAACACAATTCTGGCGCGCCCACAGTTGGATACGCGGTACAACAAAAACAGCAAACTCACATGCCGTCTCAGTACGGAAATCAAAATCAACACGCGTGTTCCAATACAAACAATAGTTACAACAGTAATAACATTTCATGCGGCAATCCATACAAAAGGCACCGCGGTAATAACTACAACGGTAACAACGGATACAAAGGTAATAACAAAAACACAAACAGAAATAGAAATAATAATAACTACGAGCCAAGACAGCATCAAGGTTGGACTCGTAACGATCAGTACTTTCATTCAAACTCTGCTTTACCACAGCAGCCACCAGGTCAAAATTGGAGCATACCTTACGACCGACAGGTAAGTTATAATGCGCAACAGCAACAACAACCGCAAAAGTTTGGAAGTCATAATAGGCAATATCCGAATGTGAATATAATAGAAATGACACCTGATGCACAACCTCAATCTGTGTCAGTACCTAGTACAAATGCTAATCCAACAAACTAGAAACAGTCACTACTTTGCCCCAGGTCGTGGCTGAAGAATCCTTGGGGGGCGGCTTCAATGTTAATCAGTTATTTGACACCACACTTGAACAACAGAATAATGATATGCCGGGTAATTCTAAACAAAAACTACCTGTTTTATTTATAAGATACAACCACAATAACAATATATCAGATGAACTTTTACAAGACAGTACACAATGTCGTTTAAACACAAATGAAATTGTTTTAGCATCCACTACTGGTGTAGTAGGTGGGATTCCAACTACTATTATCCTAGATACAGGTGCAGCTGTGAGCGTTTTATCTTTTAATTTTTATAAAAAGATGTGTGAATTGGAACCTGTGCCTGAGTTTCCTGCCCAAAACTGTAAAATAACTACTGCACTAGGTAATAAGTCATGTAGGGTTACGAAGCAAGTTTTTGTAAACGTTAAAATAGGTAATGGAACCGTACAATGGCCATTCCTGGTTGTACAAAACCTTGTGACTAATTGCATATTAGGAACAGATATTATGAGCGAGAAGGACTGCATTATAGACTTCTCCAAAGGTAAATGTATTTAAAATGATAAAAGCAGGGTAATTATTATTGATTTGGACAGGAGAACTCTAAAGCATGACAAACACTGTACAGGGTACAAGGTTCAGTTAGTACTTGACAAAGACATTCAAGACATGCAAACACACTCATCTGACACAGAGCTAATGGACTTGAAAACATTGCTTGATCATAAGATAAGTGAAGCTACAGCTCTCAGTGTACATGAACGTATAAAACTACAGGAAGTGTTATCCAAATATTTACAAGTTTTTACCAAACGATTAGGTGTTATCAACACGTATGTGTACAAGATTGAAGTTAAGCCTCACAAGATCTTCTACCATAAGACATATAACGTACCGTTATCTCAACGACCTGCTGTGTGGCAAGAATTAAAACAAATGTTAGACTGGAAGGTCATTGAACCATCCACCTCACCTTACTGTAGTCCTCTACTTGTTGTCAAAAAATCAAATGGAAGCATTAGGTTAGTGTTAGACGCACGAGCTATTAATGAAATAATTTTACCGGTTCACACAAAACCTGAAAATTTAGAAGAGCAATTACAGAAATTTCTAGATGCAAAATATTTTTCCACAATAGATCTCGCTAATTCGTTTTGGCAGGTGGGTATCACTCCTGATTCTCGGAAATATACTGCATTTATGTTCGGGGGGCGAACCTATCAGTTTTGTGTTCTACCCTTCGGACTGAATGTCAGCTCTGGGGTATTCATTACAGCCCTGGATACCGTGCTTGGCGACGATTTAGTTGAGACAGTTACACACTATGTAGATGATATACTGATAGCTACACAGTCTTGGAAGGAACACGTTGACACACTTCAAAGAATTTTAGAAAAATTTGCACAAGCTGGAGTCACAGCCAATCTTAGAAAATCAAAGTTTGGTTGCAGTGAGATAAAGTATTTAGGACATATCATTAATTCACAGGGCATACGTCCGGATCCCAGTAAATTAGATGCTATCAGAAACTTTCCTAGCCCTCGAACTAAAAAGCAGTTAAAATCATTCCTTGGGCTATGTTCATTTTTCAGACGTTTTTTGCCACAACCACTTTTGAACAGTAAACATCTGCTAAATCTACTCAGAAAGAATCAAGTTTGGATCTGGTCGGAACAGTGCCAGAATGACTTTAATACAATTAAACATGCTTTAGTGAATGCTAACATATTGAGCCATCCAGATTTCAATTTAGATTTTTGTATGACTTGTGACGCTTCACGTACTGGCTTGGGCTGTTGCTTATTTCAAGTTGTAAAGAATAAAGAGGAGGAACAGATAAGAATTATTGGGTTTGCAAGTCGTACTCTAACTGAATGTGAGTGTACATACTGTTATTTTAGCAATATGAGAAGAAAAATTTACAGGGAACTGAAAACATGTGTCATATGTCAAAAAATCAAAACCTCAGAATTTATCCACAAAAACAGATTTACATTCTATTTTACCTAGTAAACCCCTGGAAATTCTGTGTACTGACACCAGTGGACCGCATCCAGCAAGCTCTGGAGGCGTCAAATATATCTTAGCTTTTTACGATATATTTTCTAAACATGTTAAACTTTATGCTTTAAAATCCGCCACTGCAAGTGCTATAATACGAAGATTCTCAAGTGATTACCTGACGCACGTGGGAAAACCTAAAGCAATTCTATCAGATAATGCAGCATACTACTCTGGGTACAAATGGAGAAATTTCTTGAAGGACAATAACATTAAAAGTATATTTATTTCGAGGTTTAGTCCACAATGTAACGCGACTGAGAGACGTTTCCGAGAATTAAATCGTTTCATGAGGACCTATATTTCATCAAAACATACTAATTGGGTGTCCTACCTAAGTCTTTTCGAGGACGTACACAATAACTTAAATATTTACGATACAAATTACACACCTAACGAGATCATGTTCAATTGTAAACAGAACGATCAGTGGATAGAACCATTACCTAAGTTGTCAGACAAGGAAATCACACCTGAACAGAAAATAAAAGAAGTATTGACTACATTGACACATCACGCACAAATACGAAACAAACATCACAGAAACATAATAAAAAGAAAACAAAAATTCGAGGTAGGAATGCTTGTACTACTTCGTACTCATTATAAATCTGTTGCATTCAAACGACGCAACGCTAAGTGGCGTCTGCTATATGAAAGACCGTATATAATTGTTAACATACTGCACCCTGGTGCGTATCTGTTACAACATCGTACAACTAACAAAATTATTGGGCTATACGCACACCGAGATCTTAGAGCATTTCATGCGGAATAATGTCAAAGTCATACCCATCAAAATATTGCTAAGCAACTCGAAAAACTCTGTTGCTACAACACAGATAATAAGTAGTATAGAAATTTTCATTTCAGCGTTCCAGAGTCGCAGTTGAAGACAGAAGAACTTTTCTTTCAACGCCGCGGCTCCACCGAGGAGACTGAATATTAAAGTAAAATTTATGATTACGTAGCAGTGAATGACATATTAATTTTTCACGGAACAATTGTTATTGTAGGTACCACTGACTTGGTATGACACCTGACGAACTGACAGACGTCATCTGTGAAGCGATCTTTTACTTTGAGAAATAGATTAGACGCACATCTCTCAACACGAAAAGCATCTATCAGTAGTCAAGGCCACACAGACACTCTACACACACGCACAAAACGCGAGGAATCGAACATTTTCTCTCTCTTACTATTTTGAATATTTATTGAGTAGTGAAAACGCCTGGTCTTGCCTACTGATGTAATGAATGTTGTGTCTAACCTATCTTAATTTCAGATGACATCACAAAACCGATAAAGAGGACGTAAATATCTGCAATTCATGTAATCAAATGTGACACAATGTAATAACCTATAGCTATGTAATGATAATGTAAACATGTTTATGTGCAACTGTATTATGTTTATGCTAAGAAAATATGTGACGTGTGTATGTATAATTACTTATTTTCTTTTTAACTGATGTATCATGTAAAAATTTGAACAAAACGAGTGCCAAAAAGACATTGCATAGTGAACCTCTGTTCACGGACATTAACGAACATTACTAACTCTGCAACTACGCAGAAACCTATGTGAAGGAAACGGTTAATGCCATTCGTTATGCATCGTACCTATGTAAACGCGATAAACGATTTCCTTGATTAATAACTACGAACATTTAGGTGAGCTATATTCAGCAAAAAACTGAAATGTGAAGTGCATAATTCGTGCATCGTCTAGTGACATTACTACAGTACCCAACTTCAAGATGTTAACTGGATTAAATGGACACAAAGTGCCTGTCCAGAAAACAACACGACGGGTGGAAGAATTTTGGTTGGAACTTCAGGGAATGAAATGTTCTCGAAATGTGACGGACACTCTTACCTGGACTGTCCAAGGATCGACGCCAGCTATGTGCCGTCCGAGGTCCTGCAACCAAGCTTCCACGGAATGTAAAAAATGAACTGCACGTGGACCAATTACTCGACGGGTCACGTCTGATCTGTAATAAGCAATGCTTTTACTCACAACGAACTGCATCACAACGACTATAATGGAAATAGGAAATGGACACGCTTATGTATTAATCACGTTGTTATACAACGATGTTACTCTGATCAAAAAACTTTACCACGACGATACTAACCTGTAAAAAATTATTGTGCAGCAGATGAATATGAACTGTGATAACGACACGATGTGTATAGGTCAACGCACCTGAAACATACGGACATTTTTCTTTGAAGTATTTCAAAACAATACTATGTAACTAAGAACATTCAACAATCTAAGTTGTATTGTGTTATAACGAATATTGTAAATTTAAAACTAAGTTACCTGTCATAGAATGTAGTCTTCATATGTAATCTTGGTTGAATATTTTCTTTGTGCAACGACTGAGAAACGCGCGCACACGAACAATATGAACTGCAATACTGTGCCGCGTGATCTAACTGTACGACATAACGGCAGTCACACAGACGCTTCTGCGCATGCGCGCACTCTATCTGCCAACATAAGAACTTTTACGGCGCACCCGCGTCATTCAAAGTTTGTATATAATGTGTATAATGTGTATAATGTAGGTCATGTAAATAGTTGTAGATAACTTAGATTTTCTTGTGCCTTTAGGTGAATTGCTCGCCTGCAGGTGTGTCCTTTCGCCTCGCAATTCAGGGGGCAATATAAAGGCACATTTGCATGCCGAGCGTGAGTTTCCTCGGAAACGCGAGATATTAATTAAATAAATAATCAGTGACAAATAAATAAAGCCTATGGCACACAACTGCAGCGCGGTGTCGCTGATAAAACAAAAGCACAATTACGTTACTCGTATGTTTGATTAAGAGGAGAGAGCTCTGGTTGAAGTGGTGCGAGAAGCACGTATTTTAGTTTATTGTCTGGCACACCGCCATATTTCATGTTATAAAAAATTACTGCGAGTTGCAACCATACTAGGCACTCGATTCTGAAAAGAATTCATATTTATAAAAGTAAGTAGGCTTATGAACTGTAGGCTTATTCATTGAATATATCTGATTTAACTAACTGTGTAATTTTTTTATTTAGTAGACAATCACCTCTGTACGACGTTTTGGCATGGCTGGCAAATTATTGTAATATTGAGATTTAGATTATGAGTCCGCACCTACCGCAGCAGTCTTTGGAAACGATTTAATTACGAAGTCCGATTATTTCAGTTTTATTTCACGGTCAACTACGAGTAACATTGCCTTTACGAAAAAGCCATTGTCAAGCGTCTGATACCGAATAATTAAAACCTGACGACTCATAGGAGAGACAATCATACAGATAAAATAATTAATATTTTATTTTATTTTATTTTATTAATTTTATAGTACGTGTCACCGGTCAGAGTCGTATCTTGACGTATCAGGGGTCCCATATTACTCCAACAGCACATGCCCAACACAATTACAGAACCTGCACCAGCTTGAAGAGTCCACTGCTGACAGGCAGGGTCCATGGATTCATGAGGTTGTCTTCATACCCGTACACGTCCATCCACTCGATACAATTTGATATGAGACTCGTCCGACCAGGCAACATGTTTCCAATCATCAACAGTCCAAAGTCGGTGTTGACGGACCCATATGAGGCGTAAAGCTTTGTGTCGTGCAGTCATCAATGGTATACAAGTGGGCCAGTATCTTTTCTCGGCCGCAGCGATGTCGGAGATTTGATATTTTACCGGATTTCTGATGTTAACTGTACACTTATGAAATAGTCGTACTGGAAAATCCCCACTTCATTGCTACCATGGAGATGCTGTGTCCCATCGCACGTTCAAACACACTTAAATCTTGGTGACATGCCATTGTAGCAGCAGTAACCGATCTAGCAACGGCGCCAGACACTTGTCGTCTCACATATGCGTTGCTGACCGCAGCGCCGTATTCTGCCTGTTTACATATCCCTGTATTTCAATACGCATGCCTTTAACAAATTTTTTGGCACTTGAGTGCATTATGTCGAACGTGATCATATTCTGGGACAACTCATCGAACCGAGCAAAAGTTTTTGACGTACAAAAGCATATAGAAAGACTCATTTGTGGTGTAAATTTAAGAACATCGCCTAGAAACATGTTCATGAACTTTATATTTGAACCACTGCTTCTCAGAATATTTATTCCTTAATCAAATTTGTTGCAATTAATATATCTCTATTTCCAACCAATAGTAAGTATCATGTTAACTGATTCTTCCGTCAGTTCTTGATAGAACAACATTATAATAAATCAAAAGCGCTAGTTTTGTTTTGTACTACAGTATTACTTTTATTGTGTTAACCGGTTGTCGGCTTACAAGATCATCTTCAGACATTTAATGAGTCAGTAAACGTCTGAAGATGGTCTTTTAAGCCGAAAACGCAAAAAAAAGTGATAGTGTAGAACAAAAGCAAACTAATGCTTTTCATTTATTATCAATAGTAAAAACATAGTATCAATGCTAGGAATAAGAACAACTTGCATAAGGACCTAAAATCCCTTACCATGGTCCTAAATGGGGTCCAATATTTAGGAACACACATTTTCAATAAACTACCAGCAGCCATTAAAAACTTGTTTTCAGATAAAGCACAGTTTAAACAGAGTTTGAAAGACTTTTCCATTGTCAACTCCTTCTACCCTATAGATGAATATCTTAAAAGGGACTGTTAGACCAGCTTAAGGGTAAAAATGTCTGTTATATTTAAGTTTTGACGGCACTTGGCCACAACAGTCAAGATTAGGCATTTTGTATATGATAAATTTATTAAAAGTGCATAACTATGTTTTATTCTGACACTGTCCTAATTCTGCAAATATTAGCAGTTCCAGTTTATCCTCATGTATTTACATATTTTGACCATCTCCTGACAGATGATCAGGATACTGAGTATTATATCCAAACGTTTTATATATACTTTCTGACTTGTCCTATACCCTCGAGAATCATCAAATTTTTGGGCCTATGGAAAGAAAACTGAATCTAACCTAATCTATCTAAGCTAATCTATCTACTTTGTGCATTTGATCTGAAATTCTAATGATTTTCTTATCCAAGATTTTAGCTGCTTATTACAAAAAATATAGGGCTGCACAATTCACTAAAAATAGCTGTCTTTATATTATAGCTGTGTTTTCTGTTCAGATTTCTAAAAATCTTCCTTTATACATTATGTACACTTCGCCGCTTATCATCACCCATGGCTGCCTGCTTCCACGAAGGTCAGGTGTGAAGAAGTATTGCACTTGTCGCAGAAGAGAACCTGGTCCAGGTTACATTCTAGATGTTTCCGTGACCACCATTCTCACGCAACACAATGCAGAGTTATTTGTGGAGTTGACCGTAATGGACATCTACATCTAAATCTACGTGACTACTCTGCAATTCACATTTAAGTGCTTGGCAGAGGGTTCATCGAACCGCAATCATACTATCTCTCTACCATTCCACTCCCGAACAGTGCGCGGGAAAAACGAACACCTAAACCTTTCTGTTCGAGCTCTGATTTCTCTTATTTTATTTCGGTGATCATTCCTACCTATGTAGGTTGGGCTCAACAAAATATTTTCGCATTCGGAAGAGAAAGTTGGTGACTGAAATTTCGTAAATAGATCTCGCCGCGACGAAAAACGTCTTTGCTTTAATGACTTCCATCCCAATTCGCGTATCATATCTGCCACACTCTCTCCCCTATTACGTGATAATACAAAACGAGCTGCCCTTTTTTGCACCCTTTCGATGTCCTCCGTCAATCCCACCTGGTAAGGATCCCACACCACGCAGCAATATTCTAACAGAGGACGAACGAGTGTAGTGTAAACTGTCTCTTTAGTGGATTTGTTGCATCTTCTAAGTGTCCTGCCAATGAAACGCTTCCTTTGGCTCGATTTCCCCACAATATTATCTATGTGGTCTTTCCAACTGAAGTTGTTCGTAATTTTTACAAAAATGGTTCAAATGGCTCTGAGCACTATGGGACTCAACATCTGTGGTCATAAGTCCCCTAGAACTTAGAACTACTTAAACCTAACTAACCTCAGGACATCACACACATCCATGCCCGAGGCAGGATTCGAACCTGCGACCGTAGCGGTCGCGCGGGTCCAGACTGAGCACCTAGAACCGCTAGACCACCGCAGCCGGCTAATTTTTACACCCAGGTACTTAGTTGAATTGACAGCCTTGAGAATTGTACTATTTATCGAGTAATCGAATTCCAACGGATTTCTTTTGGAACTCATGTGAATCACCTCACACTTTTCGTTATTTAGCGTCAACTGCCACCTGCCACACCATACAGCAATCTTTTCTAAATCGCTTTGCACCTGATACTGGTCTTCGGATGACCTTACTAGACGGTAAATTACAGCATCATCGAGAAGCATATTTGGTCGCGTGGAGACCGATGGAAGTTGTGTCGACACAGCCCTCACAGTTACCTCTAAAAAGGCATTGCACAGCCCTGTTACACTCTCCCCTGTCTGTTTACGAGTTCTAATATGTGGGTAACGGTTATCAAGTGTTGTTGTTGTCCGTTAGTGACCGCTACGGGTCGCATCGCAAATGTTTTGTCCGTCTGACACGCCATTCTTAGTGATTCACAGACTATTGGTGAAGAGTATACGAAGCTGTACTGCTCGTTACATCTATGTGGAAAGAACAGCAGACATACCGTAGTGCGCTCACTTTCTCTCTTTCACCAGCCGTTGGATCCCCACAAGTATGACCCTCATTATAACGTGACCTGTTCGATCCTTACATTTCCATGACGACAAAGTAGTTTTCAAGAGACTGATTTTGATGTCGACGAAGCAGTCTGTCACTTACTTTCACGTTCCAGTTGCGACTGACAGCTTTTAGTCAAAAAGCTTGGAATTATATTAACCTATTAACTTCTGCAGTCACACAAAAGAGAACATTGCTGGGCCTACGCATACAATCTCACTTACTAAACCTAATCATTTAGTGTCCTTCCCGTCGTCCGACTTGGTTTCAGTTATGGCCTTTTTTCTGTTTACTGCAATTTTCACATACGTTTGCACACATTAAACGAAATAAATCTCTAGAAGATTCATACATGGAAATATACTATTATATTATCCGTCGGAGTAGTGTCCTAGCACTTTTCAGTATCGAAATGTCCACTATGTTCATGCTGGGAGCTCTTGTACAGGTAGAGACGAATCCCATCAACTGTGAAATATTTCCTGCACTCTATGTGATTCTTGATTCATGTAGTAGGGCGGTTAACTGTCAATTTAAACGCCTTCTCTAAGCAGTTAAGTGGATCCACTTAAAAGAAACTAATCCATTTAGTTTGGTAATTTAGAGGGGACGGGCCGTAGTTCGAAAAATCGGGAAACTGCTCTATCTCCGATAATAAATTCTAAAAGGAGAATGGATTCTACTGTGGCTTCCTGTGAGGTGCTGCAACATGCTGTAATGCATTATATGCTGTTTAAGTGTTGTGTCACATGTCTGAGACATCGGATTCAGCTTCAATGTGGAGATAGAGCACTTGCAAATTTCATCATTCGTGAACTGAAATAGATCTATGGTAATGGGTTGAGTCCTGCTGGTCTGTGGGCACATGTCTGGTGGTGGAACACTCCCTCATTAACTGGTGTGCGTTTCCCATGTAGGGGAAACTGGGGCTAGTTGTTACAATTTCTTCAATAATTTTTGTGCAAGGTTTTAGAGCCATTTTAATGCGAAATACCTGATAACTTAGTACCATTTATAATGATTCAGGATAAATTTTTCCTTATTCTCGGATATCATAAATATCGCAACATGATTTACAATCATACTCATTATAACAGTTTACCCCACAGTGGGGTTTGTTGTTACTGTGAGCATGATAAAATGTTACACGTAGTGTAGCTTGTTAAGGATTGGTCCAAAATACTATTTTATTTTATTATTTGTTGTTGTTATTCTCTTACATGCAATTCATTATGAGTATTATAGAATAATACGTTTTGTTTTCACAAATTACTGGTTATCAGACATTTTCAAGAGTCCCTGTTCTGATACACTAGTTTCATTCCATTATCAGCACAGCATTTCTTGCAAATGTAATATTTATTAAAATTTGCAGAACATTCACGCGCCCCACTGTAAATGGATCTGTTTTGTTGGTTGACCTGCTTTGGAATAGGTCTCATAACACTCAACACAGAACCAGCCGTCTTCTTCGTCAGATGATCTCTCTTGCCGCAAATTTTTATTATGCATATTTGTGTTCGGTAAGTTTCTTCAGTTGAACTTAGAGATAACTGTCTTTTCACTACAGCGTCACGAATTTCATTCCACATTTATTAGCAGCCTTCCTCAGCGAAGGAGCGGCCATTTTTGCTTTCGCCGTTTCGCTATTTGTTTCTTTTAGCACTGCTCTCTCCTTGTCTTCTTTTTTTAATTTATCATGCAGCTTTCACAAGGAAAGTACGAGGGCCTGCTGAAAAGTAATACCTCCGAATTTTTTATGTGAAAACATTTAAATCTTTTTAAGTAAAACAAGTATTAATAACATTCTACGAGTACATCTTAATTCTCCTTGGCTACATATTTACTGCTCTCTGCCGCTAGAGGGCTCCGAATTGTGTGTAACATGGCAGTGTGTAATGTTAAGTGTCAGCGCATGAGAAACAGCATGGTGTACTTCAATTTCGAATTGGAAGAGTTCGTCCACACATGGAACACCCTCTCCCCCGGCATGACAGTGCCAGAATACGCACAAGCACTGTAACATCCGCAACAATCCGACACCTAGTGTTCACTACCATCGACCATCCTCCATACCGTCCAGATTTTCTGCATACGATTTTCACTTGTTTTCAGGAGTTAAAGGACATCTTCGAGGGCTTTACTCTGATAGCGCTGAAGCGCTGCAAGTAGAGATTAGCTTAGTGCTGAAGCGGTGGAAGGAGAGGTGAGGTTATAGCTCCATCAACGATGTGAAACATTCTGCAGTGATGGTATCAACACACTTGCCTCACTTTGGAGGAAATATGTTTGTCACCATTGTGACTATATTCAGAAGTATACATGTACAAATGAAGAACAACGATGTAGAAAGTTAATAAAGTTTATGTTCTTTAAAAAGCTTTAAGAGTTTTCACATAAAAATTAGGAGGCATTACTTTTCAGTACATGCTCGTACATAATAAGAAACTGCACTTGGCACAGGGCAAGTTGTTATACAGTAACAACTATCCACAACGAAATTGTAATAAATTGCCCCATACATCGCCATTTCATATTCGGTTGCAGATAAGCACCATATTTCAATCGTAGAGAAATTTTAAACACATTATCACTCAACTGTAGTTAAGGATTTAATCTGATACAGCACTTGCACTGATGTACCGAAAGACTATGTTGCCATTAAAAAAATACTCGGGGACGAAAAAAACTACACACAGGTGGGGACAGAATGTTTTCTTTCGTTGTGTCTCTAATACCGACAGCACCAGCTCCAGCACTCCGCAGGACAACTGTATTATCAGGTGCTACCATCTACTGGAAGAAAAGAGCATTGTACCATTGATTAATTCCAAATTCGCATGTAACAAGTTGGCCCGTGTTACAAGTAGCCTCGATCTCCCTTACGTCTAAAGTCTCGCATTCTGCTTTACAAGGGTACATGGAAGGACATGTTTCTGCCTTATATTCTCCTGATGGTTACAACATAATTTTAGATCAATTTATGGAGTACCAAGAACTCCACTCCTTCTCTTTTCCTGGTTTCCTACGATACGGAAGTGGTTAATTATGACCTCGCGACAGATTACGAAATTATCTTAATTTAGTCAGTACTCTTCACTCTAACAGTGAAAGAACAGTGCTATAGGCTAAGTGAAGCAATTGTTACTGCAAGGCTATTTTTAAGTAACAATATTTTTATATTCTGCAGCTGCTTAACTTCGACTTTGTTGTCATTCCAAATAGCACAGCTATTCACACGAGTGAACGATCGAATAGATTCTTTTAATAGATCGTACATTGTGGTAGTCAGACATTTAAAAGACATGTAATATACTCCAAACCATATCTGCAGTCCCGAAGGCGACCATATTACATGTTCGAAAACTCAGGTATGTGTGGCATATACCATATCTTTTGAACTTCTAACAGACATGTACGATCTCTTAATAAAAACGTATTTGAACGCAAGAAAAATGACTATATTTAATAAGTACTGAAAATCGTACGTAACATGATCCATTGATTTCGGGCAGTGTCTCGGTGAATTAATGGAAACAGTCCACTAGTGTTCCTCAGCGCTCACTTTCAGCAGATTTGTATCAGACACTATTACGTGCCATAATTATGAAGTTAGTCTATATTACGGATTTGTTAATGGAGATCAAATCGCTGATTAGCAGAATCCACAACGACAAAAAAAGCTTACAAGACACAGGTGGTGCAGAATTATGATGCGGTAATGCTGGAATCTATGCTCTACTCCGTGTTTGGGAGGCACACAACTGGACGAAACGACGTTTCCAGTAGCTTAAAAACGGCACGAAGCTCACCCTATAGAAGCCCTATATCACTCCTGTGCGGAGTTTTCAGTAGGAAGGTGCGAGAATCACGCATTTAAAGTAAGGAAAAGTTGAATGGAGCAGTATTAAAAGTAAGGTATGAAATTTCGCTTCATACATGAAACAGACTAATTCAGCTTAGGAAACGAAGGTACACAGCGGTCATTAAAGTAAACGTGTATTAATAATTATCATCATCAGAGTAATCACCAGCCATTTGAAGTGCTCTGCTGGACAGAGTTCTCTAAGCTTTTCCGTACATTAAGGGCTTCCACTATACGCACCCATGCTGTCGTTGAATGTTTTGTAATGTCATCTACCCACAATCTATTAGCTTGTAATATGGATCTTTTCTTATCTCCTGAAATCCAGCAAAGAACTTCTTTGGTCAATCCATATCAATTATCCCGGCTTCCTCGTTGTGGTCATAAAAACGTTTTCCACTCTAGTTTGCTCCCAGATCCATTTGTTTGTTCTACTGTGTGTCCTAGTAATCCTTACAGGTTTACAGCTCTTAGTTTTTGAATTTTCCCCTTGAAGTCCAGTGTCTCACTACCACACTTAAAAACTAGTAAAACACACAGATCGTAAATCTCCGGTTTCAGTCACATCTGAAGCAAAGTTTTGAAAGCTCAGTTGAGTTTGGCACGCAGCCCACTTTCAGGTTCTGCTTAATTCTTTTACTTACCATTAAGTGATTGGCTTCAGCTCGTCTAAATACTGAAACTCATCCACTGGTTCTATGACTTTTTCGGTACGTTGATTATTTGTTGTTTTAGTATCATTATAATTAATTTTCACCCTACTTTCAAACAACCTGCATTCAGCTATCCTATTCATTACTGAAGCATTGCTGCACTAGGGGCAAACAATCACAACAGAAAATCGAATAGTGTTTAAGCACGTTTCGTTAGCATGTTTTCCTTATTTGTTTTCGTATCTGAAGGATCAGAAAACTTCCTCTTACGCTGTTGAGGTTAGTATTCATGATATGGAGGCTCTTTATACTGAATCCGCTTTCAATTCTGAACTTACCACACTATCACACAAGTCTTGTGCAAAGGGTAGGGTACAGCATTATTGGAACACTCTTAATAATCCGTATGTGCAGGTAAATCATCATGCATAAAAACACAATACTCGCATGACTGGATCATTAATGTAAGATTATAATCTTCATTTCAGTAAATTTTAGCTTCCTTATTAAAAAAAAATAGTAGAATAGGTCGGGTGAGGAAGGAGTGCCCGCCTTTTGGCCAACTTTAATCTCATTTCTGCAGTACAGGGAGAAAGACTTTTCGACTTGCGGGTTCTGTCACTTGCTTGCAGAACTGCGGAGGGTACGAACAGGCCCTCGTCGCTGTTTCAGAATGGCATGGTTTGGCTGTACAGTGAATTTTAGTTTGTCTGTTAATCTTTCATGAGTAATAACTTGTACTGACGGGCAGTTAAATCTGAGGAGGTTGCAAAGAACGACCCACAGTTTGTATAATGTCGCATATTACAACTGATAGCACTGAGATTTATCATGGTTTGGCAGTTTGTGGGCTAGTGGTTTAAGTACAATGTTAAATAAATGTTCCTTCTTTGAAATGCTGCTAAGCATATTATTATTATGGGTGTAGCTTCGTGGTGACATTAGACTTAAATGGCCATTCGCTGCACACTGTAACATTCCTCCTGTCCGAAATGTGTGATGTTAACAGTAGACATATCTCCTATGCGTTGCAGAGTCGAAAAGAAAATTTATACGTTACAATTGATTCTTGGTTATACCTATACGATTGGTATTGTGATGCTATATCCTCCCTCGTGTGATTAATTAATAGTAGATTTCCAATTAAATACTTATAGCGACTGTACCTGTACGGCTCACTGGAATAAATGGACGATAGACGTTCGTCGCATTTATGTTACTTGACGATTACTCAGCAAGAATAACCACCCACATTAATCAAAATATTAGTTATAGATGTGATGTGGATGAATAGCGTTGGTTCCATCCTACTTGCAGAGCACAGCAGCCTTTATGTGATGTTGGAGCTTTTACTGAGCCGCAAGATGGGCGCAGAGAAGAACATCAATCTGCTGTTGTCCTTGTCATAGATAAGAAACTGTAAACATCGGAAGTGACGTATATTCTTAATGAAAATTAAATGAAAAATCTGTGATCAGAAGAAGTTGCAAAAATTCTATACCACGATGGTAATTATTTGATGAGATATCATCATCACACATTCACGTAGCAGATTAGTTGTAGTAGTAATTCAACGTCAGTACATTATGCAGAGTTACAGTCATGCCCCTTCACCCAGTGTGTGTACGGCACTGAGAGCATCCCAGGGTGCCATAGGGAGCTACAATACCAAGACGCGAGGTCATAATTAACCATTTCCTTATCGTGGTGGAGGTGGTGGTGGTTAGTGTTTAACGTCCCGTCGACAACGAGGTCATTAGAGACGGAGCGCAAGCTCGGGTTAGGGAAGGATTGGGAAGGAAATCGGCCGTGCCCTTTCAAACGAACCATCCCGGCATTTGCCTGAAACGATTTAGGGAAATCACGGAAAACCTAAATCAGGATGGCCGGAGACGGGATTGAACCGTCGTCCTCCCGAATGCGAGTCCAGTGTGCTAACCACTGCGCCACCTCGCTCGGTGCATTTCCTTATCGTAGGAAACCAGGAAAAGAGAAGGAGTGGAGTTCTTGGTACTCCATAAATTGATCTAAAATTATGTTGTAACCATCAGGAGAATATAAGGCAGAAACATGTCCTTCCATGTACCCTTGTAAAGCAGAATGCGAGACTTTAGACGTAAGGGAGATCGAGGCTACTTGTAACACGGGCCAACTTGTTACATGCGAATTTGGAATTAATCAATGGTACAATGCTCTTTTCTTCCAGTAGATGGTAGCACCTGATAATACAGTTGTCCTGCGGAGTGCTGGAGCTGGTGCTGTCGGTATTAGAGACACAACGAAAGAAAACATTCTGTCCCCACCTGTGTGTAGTTTTTTTCGTCCCCGAGTATTTTTTTAATGGCAACATAGTCTTTCGGTACATCAGTGCAAGTGCTGTATCAGATTAAATCCTTAACTACAGTAGAGTGATAAAGTGTTTAAAATTTCTCTACAATTGAAATATGGTGCTTATCTGCAACCGAATATGAAATGGCGATGTATGGGGCAATTTATTACAATTTCGTTGTGGATAGTTACTGTATAACAACTTGCCCTGTGCCAAGTGCAGTTTCTTATTATGTACGAGCATGTACTAAAAAGTAATGCCTCCTAATTTTTATGTGAAAACTCTTAAAGCTTTTTAAAGAACACAAACTTTATTAACTTTCTACATCGTTGTTCTTCATTTGTACATGTATATTTCTGAATATAGTCACAATGGTGACAAACATATTTCCTCCAAAGAGAGGCAAGTGTGTTGATACCATCACTGCAGAATGTTTCACATCGTTGATGGAGCTATAACCTCACCTCTCCTTCCACCGCTTCAGCACTAAGCTAATCTCTACTTGCAGCGCTTCAGCGCTATCAGAGTAAAGCCCTCGAAGATGTCCTTTAACTCCTGAAAACAAGTGAAAATCGTATGCAGAAAATCTGGACGGTATGGAGGATGGTCGATGGTAGTGAACACTAGGTGTCGGATTGTTGCGGATGTTACAGTGCTTGTGCGTATTCTGGCACTGTCATGCCGGGGGAGAGGGTGTTCCATGTGTGGACGAACTCTTCCAATTCGAAATTGAAGTACACCATGCTGTTTCTCATGCGCTGACACTTAACATTACACACTGCCATGTTACACACAATTCGGAGCCCTCTGGCGGCAGAGAGCAGTAAATATGTAGCCAAGGAGAATTAAGATGTACTCGTAGAATGTTATTAATACTTGTTTTACTTAAAAAGATTTAAATGTTTTCACATAAAAAATTCGGAGGTATTACTTTTCAGCAGGCCCTCGTACTTTCCTTGTGAAAGCTGCATGAGAAATTTAAAAAAGAAGACAAGGAGAGGGCAGTGCTAAAAGAAACAAATAGCGAAACGGCGAAAGCAAAAATGGCTGCTCCTTCGCTGGGGAATGCTGCTAATAAATGTGGAATGAAATTCGTGACGCTGTAGTGAAAAGACAGTTATCTCTAAGTTCAACTGAAGAAACTTACCGAACACAAATATGCATAATAAAAATTTGCGGCAAGAGAGATCATCTGACGAAGAAGACGGCTGGTTCTGTGTTGAGTGTGATGAGACCTATTCCAAAGCAGGTCAACCAACAAAACAGTTTCCATTTACAGTGGGGCGCGTGAATGTTCTGCAAATTTTAATAAATATTACATTTGCAAGAAATGCTGTGCTGACAATGGAATGAAACTAGTGTATCAGAACAGGGACTCTTGAAAATGTCTGATAACCAGTAATTTGTGGAAACAAAACGTATTATTCTATAATACTCATAATGAATTGCATGTAAGAGAATAACAACAACAAATAATAAAATAAAATAGTATTTTGGACCAATCCTTAACAAGCTACACTATGTGTGACATTTTATCATGCTCACAGTAACAACAAACCCCACTGTGGGGTAAACTGTTATAATGAGTATGATTGTAAATCATGTTGCGATATTTATGATATCCGAGAATAAGGAAAAATTTATCCTGAATCATTATAAATGGTACTAAGTTATCAGGTATTTCGCATTAAAATGGCTCTAAAACCTTGCACAAAAATTATTGAAGAAATTGTAACAACTAGCCCCAGTTTCCCCTACATGGGAAACGCACACCAGTTAATGAGGGAGTGTTCCACCACCAGACATGTGCCCACAGACCAGCAGGACTCAACCCATTACCATAGATCTATTTCAGTTCGCGAATGATGAAATTTGCAAGTGCTCTATCTCCACATTGAAGCTGAATCCGATGTCTCAGACATGTGACACAACACTTAAACAGCATATAATGCATTACAGCATGTTGCAGCACCTCACAGGAAGCCACAGTAGAATCCATTCTCCTTTTAGAATTTATTATCGGAGATAGAGCAGTTTCCCGATTTTTCGAACTACGGCCCGTCCCCTCTAAATTACCAAACTAAATGGATTAGTTTCTTTTAAGTGGATCCACTTAACTGCTTAGAGAAGGCGTTTAAATTGACAGTTAACCGCCCTACTACATGAATCAAGAATCACATAGAGTGCAGGAAATATTTCACAGTTGATGAGATTCGTCTCTACCTGTACAAGAGCTCCCAGCATGAACATAGTGGACATTTCGATACTGAAAAGTGCTAGGACACTACTCCGACGGATAATATAATAGTATATTTCCATGTATGAATCTTCTAGAGATTTATTTCGTTTGATGTGTGCAAACGTATGTGAAAATTGCAGTAAACAGAAAAAAGGCCATAACTGAAACCAAGTCGGACGACGGGAAGGACACTAAATGATTAGGTTTAGTAAGTGAGATTGTATGCGTAGGCCCAGCAATGTTCTCTTTTGTGTGACTGCAGAAGTTAATAGGTTAATATAATTCCAAGGTTTTTGACTAAAAGCTGTCAGTCGCAACTGGAACGTGAAAGTAAGTGACAGACTGCTTCGTCGACATCAAAATCAGTCTCTTGAAAACTACTTTGTCGTCATGGAAATGTAAGGATCGAACAGGTCACGTTATAATGAGGGTCATACTTGTGGGGATCCAACGGCTGGTGAAAGAGAGAAAGTGAGCGCACTACGGTATGTCTGCTGTTCTTTCCATATAGATGTAACGAGCAGTACAGCTTCGTATACTCTTCACCAATAGTCTGTGAATCACTAAGAATGGCGTGTCAGACGGACAAAACATTTGCGATGCGACCCGTAGTGGTCACTAACGGACAACAACAACACTTGATAACCGTTACCAACATATTAGAACTCGGAAACAGACAGGGGAGAGTGTAACAGGGCTGTGCAATGCCTTTTTAGAGGTAACTGTGAGGGCTGTGTCGACACAACTTCCATCGGTCTCCACGCGACCAAATATGCTTCTTGATGATGCTGTAATTTACGTCTAGTAAGGTCATCCGAAGACCAGTATCAATTGCAAAGCGATTTAGAAAAGATTGCTGTATGGTGTGGCAGGTGGCAGTTGACGCTAAATAACGAAAAGTGTGAGGTGATCCACATGAGTTCCAAAAGAAATCCGTTGGAATTCGATTACTCGATAAATAGTACAATTCTCAAGGCTGTCAATTCAACTAAGTACCTGGGTGTAAAAATTACGAACAACTTCAGTTGGAAAGACCACATAGATACTATTGTGGGGAAGGCGAGCCGAAGGTTGCGTTTCATTGGCAGGACACTTAGAAGATGCAACAAGTCCACTAAAGAGACAGTTTACACTACACTCGTTCGTCCTCTGTTAGAATATTGCTACGCGGTGTGGGATCCTTACCAGGTGGGATTGACGGAGGACATCGAAAGGGTGCAAAAAAGGGCAGCTCGTTTTGTATTATCACGTAATAGGGGAGAGAGTGTGGCAGATATGATACGCGAATTGGGATGGAAGTCATTAAAGCAAAGACGTTTTTCGCCGCGGCGAGATCTATTTACGAAATTTCAGTCACCAACTTTATCTTCCGAATGTGAAAATATTTTGTTGAGCCCAACCTACATAGGTAGGAATGATCACCAAAATAAAATAAGAGAAATCAGAGCTCGAACAGAAAGGTTTAGGTGTTCGTTTTTCCCGCGCGCTGTTCGGGAGTGGAATGGTAGAGAGATAGTATGATTGTGGTTCGATGAACCCTCTGCCAAGCACTAAAATGTGAATTGCAGAGTAGTTGTGTAGATTTAGATGTAGATGTCCATTACGATCAACACCACAAATAACTCTGCATCGTGTTGCGTGAGAATGGTGGTCACGGAAACATCTAGAATGTAACCTGGACCAGCGGCGCCAGGTTCTCTTCTGCGACAAGTGCAATACTTCTTCACACCTGACCTTCGTGGAAGCAGGCAGCCATGGGTGATGATAAGCGGCGAAGTGTACATAATGTATAAAGGAAGATTTTTAGAAGTCTGAACAGAAAACACAGCTATAATATAAAGACAGCTATTTTTAGTGAATTGTGCAGCCCTATATTTTTTGTAATAAGCAGCTAAAATCTTGGATAAGAAAATCATTAGAATTTCAGACCAAATGCACAAAGTAGATAGATTAGCTTAGATAGATTAGGTTAGATTCAGTTTTCTTTCCATAGGCCCAAAAATTTGATGATTCTCGAGGGTATAGGACAAGTCAGAAAGTATATATAATATCAATATGAATCGATACGATATTGCAGTGCCTGTGTTATTCTGATGGCGATGAACTGTGGCGACCACAGGCGTTACGAAACATATCAGATGAATTCGCATTTGCGAATAATGACTATCATCAGCTGTAGAATGGAATAACGACAATGAAAGTTTGTAGACGCATTTGTAGACGCATGGTTGACGAAGTATCGAAGTTTGGGTCTGGCCGTGAGTCGTCCACCGATAGCCATATGGGCAGTCTGCTTCCCTCAGTCGTGCGACTCGGACGTCTGTTTCCGTACGTCCCTGCTCCAGAGATTCGTGCGTACGTGGTAGTTTATTTGTTGTCAGCCTTTGCTAGTGCTTGAACTTTCAAACTAGAATGGCTCATTCGTACCGACAATCTACTATCAAGATTACCTTTAATAATAAGTTTGCACGACCGATGGCATTTAAAGTAGAACAATTTACACATGAAGAAATTATAAATTGCACCACAAGATATGATTCGCATCCACTTCTCTATCACAAGCAGTGTGGTCTACATCAAACGGATCAACGACACGGTGTGTGACAAGATCGTACGCGACCATAAAGATGGACTTAAATTTAAACATTCAGACGGTCACGTCGGAACGGTATCTATACAGGGTGAGTCACTAACTGTTGCCACCAAGAATAACTCCGAAAGCATGATAGGAGCTGAAAAGTTTGTGGGACAAATGTTGCATGGGACGACAGGGGCCATAATATTACGTTGGTTTTTTGTTGATAGGTAGCGTCGCTTCAGAGATATGGTCAACTTTGTTTCTTTTAAAATGGGATTCTATAGTCTGGTACTTATCTTCTGATAGCGAGACGAATCCAATGATGTGTAACAGTAAGGTCTTTGAATGGCAGCGAAGGTCACAAAGGTGGCATGAACGTCCATTTACAGAAGGTGTTCGAAGAGATAACCATTCGTTTCAATGCACTGCTGCAATCTTCTTATCATGTATTGAGTGGTATTCCTTATCACATAGACACTTATCAAAGCAAATTCTCTGAAAATTCTCTCTTGCATATGTTCAGGTGTAGTTGGAACGTCTTTATAAAACAATGTCTTTTACGAATCCTCACAAGAAAACATCCAGAGGCGTCAAGTCTGGCGAACGAGCCGGCCACGACACATCTCCTCCGCGTCGGATTTAACGATCTGGGAATTGTCTCTGCAACTCATTTGTAGGCATTAGCTAAAAATGTACCGGACACCCATCGTGTTGTTACCACATTCTGTTCCTTGTTCCTAAAGGTATTTCTTACAGTAACAGACCTAATGTTTCTTGCAGGAATGTGGTGTACTTCCTACCATTAAGATTTCCTTCGTTGAAATAGAGGCCTATAACTGTGTCCTCCAGAATCCTACACTATACATTCACCGACCACGGTTTTTGGTGTGCAACTTGCCACAGCCAACATGGATTTTCAGTTGGCCAAAAATTCATGTTATGCAAATTACCATTTCCCTGGTTCGTGAATGTAGCCTCGTCAGTAAATAAAATCAAATTAATAAATGTGTCATCCCTTTGAATCTGAAGTTGAGCGCTTAGGCAGAATTCAATGCGACGCATACAATCCGTACCAGTTAATTCTTGATGGAGATTGATATGGTAAGGATGATATTTATGGCGATGCATAACACGAGTAACACTACACTGGCTTATGCCAGATTCCATTGCGATTTGATGCGAACTAACACAAGGATCTCGAACCACAGTGGCAGGAGTACAAATTTCCGTTTCCTCGTTAGTAACTTTCCTTTCCCGGATACGTTTCCGATGCGTTAAAGATCGAGTTGTTCTCAATTTGTCATGCACATATTCAAATGTACGACGTATAGGGTGAGTAAATTCAGGATATCTTTCAGCATATAAGTCTCTAGCTCTCACTGAATTTCGTTAGCGTTCTCCGTAAATGAGAAGCATATCGACTGGTTCTTCGAAGGAATACATCATTCACATTCGCTTGATTCGACGATACTAGTCTTACTGTTCCTATTTGTGTTGTATTGCGAAACCGTCGAAAGGTGTTTACATGCCAAAGACACGTTAGATGGATACGCCGTATTAGGCGAATATTTACTATTTGCACGATATGCGAAAGAGAATTGTTAGAGCATGTGTGCTTCGATAAGTGGAGAAGTGATAAGGAATACCACTCAATCCATGATAAGAAGATTGCAGCACTGCATTGATACCAATGGTCATCATTTCGAACACCCTCTGTTAATGGACGTTCATGCCACCTTTGTGACCTTCGTTGACCTTCAAAGACCTTACTATTACACATCATTGGATTTGACTCGATAGCCGCTATCAGAAAAAAGGTGCCAGACCATATCATCTCATTTTAAAATAATAATAATAAAAAAAAACAAGTTGACCTTCATATCTCTGACGCTACCCCACCTAGCAACAAAAAAACTAACGTCGTATTATGGCCCCCATTGTCCCATGCAACATTTGTCCCACAAACTTTTCAACTACTAATACTTTCGGAGTTATTCTAGGTGGCAATAGCTATTGATTCACCCTGTAGATCATGCGGGACTTGGATTGAGAACTATAAGAATATCTGAGTTACCATTTGAGGTTCCGACTGAGATCGTGGTTAACACGCTACAACCATATGGTCGGGTACTTAGTCACATAGCAGAAAAATGGACAACCTTTATCACGTACCCGGTACTTAATGGTGTGCAACAAATACGGATCGAGCTGTCAAAACATGTGCCTTCTTATCTCATAATTGGAGGAAGCAGAACGATAGTCATTTACGACGGTCAGCCGAAAACTTGCTCAGGTTGTGGTCAGGAAGGCCACGTCCTCTCAACGTGCCTCCAACGAAGAAATGCACAAATACCGACAGGTGAATCTGTAGCAACACCTGTGGCGAAACCTCTCCCTCTCACATATGCCACTGTATTCCGGAAAGAAGCCCCACCAAACAGTGACAGCGCCCAACCGCTGGACAGGCCAGTCGAAAAGCCGACGACGGCTGATGACACGAGCATGGTGACGGCGGCGACGCCCCCCACCGAGCAGCACCGACCGATACCACCAGTACAGAGATCGGATGAGTAAATGGTCATCGACAGTCGAATAGTGCCAACGGGTGCCTTCGTGTCCGACTGCGTTGGTGACGGAGACACTCGCCCACATTCGGATGTGGAAACGGACACGCGTAAGCAACGGTCTCCGAAAAGGCGCAAGAAGCGACGTCTAACCCCGTCGGACGACTCCTTAATATGTATACAGGGCGACGATCAAGAAACGACCGAGGAAGACGGCCATCTTACAGAGCGTTCCGAGACTCTTCATCCAGAACACCACCGTCACGACAGCAGTATACGTCAAGAGCGACCTGAAAAACTTAACAACGCCCGGCAACCAGCAGTCCACTGCCACTCCCAGGTATTAGAAGAGGAGCCACACAGAGCCGGGGCTGCCGAGCCCCGGCTGACAGAAACTTGTCCCAAGGAGACTGGGCTGATGATTGTGAAGGGGACCCACCGACAGTGGCAATAGGCGACACGGTGGGGGCTGCGCCCCTCTAAAGTTCAACTTATAACCAACGACGGCGGGCAGGACGGCGTCACATAACGTGCCAGTACAGCAGCAGACGGCGTAACCTCCCATGGCCGATATACATGCGACGGAACGAAGACAAGCATATCGGCATGCGTGTATCAATATCAATAATATACGGTCGCAGATTAATATGTCATTACTCAAAGGCATGCTCCAAGCAGCAGGCATCGACATCGTTGTCCTACAAGACGTATACGTCGATGAATTTCCTTTCATGTACGGATACGTATCCTACATATCACACGCCTCCGAAACTGGCAGCGGCATTGCGATATTTCTTAAAGAAGTCATCACGGCAGAGGACGTACTGTACGGGGATTAGCAATGACAGTACTTGATGTACGACTCAAACATCTATGCACCTTCCGGTACAGAAAGGAGGCGAGAGCGTTCCCGCTTCTTCGCAGACGAAATTTCCCCGCTCTTCCAACGTCGACACGACCGATTCATCCTATGCGGCGATTTTAATTGTGTACTTGCACCGAAAGACCAATTTCGTCGATATACCCTGTGCCCATAATTACGAATGCTGGTGCAGAGTATGCACCTGGTTGACATCTGGGAGTTCCGTCCTGGATCCACCCATACAACGAGTCACTCTGCTAGCCGTCTCGAAAGAATATATGCCACACGTAGTCTTAACGCTGACGTCCTGGAAGCAGAGCTGTGGCCTACAGCCTATACCGACCATAAGGCGTAAATATGTACAATCTCCCTCCGGCGGCAGCAAGTGTGGGTTAGCCGTGGTCCTTGGGAAATGAACGTCGCTTATCTGCGGGAGCCAGCTTGTCGAGACGAGGTACTGGCAGAAGTAAAGCTGTGAGTACCGGGCGTTGAGTCGTGCTTCGGTAGCTCAGTTGGTAGAGCACTTGCCCGCGAAAGGCAAAGGTCCCGAGTTCGAGTCTCGGTCGGGCACACAGTTTTAATCTGCCAGGAAGTTTCGTCATTGAAGATGTCTGGAGATCTTGCGAATAACGCCTTCGGTCACATCCCACAACCCTAAGTTGGTGGATGGGTTGCGCTAAACCGGCGCTGCCCCGTGCAATGATGACACGTGATCGTGAGCAAGCAGTATGACGACGTCAGACGATGGACTTCTATTTCACTGTGCTAAGGGAATATGCCTAACAAATGCCTTCTCCGGAGCGACTAGAGGCGGTACAACGAGCGAAGGCCAAAATTATATCCATCATGCGACGCCACCTCGTTGGTCAGGGCGCGGACACTTGATCGGGTTGCAGGAGAACGCCCGTCGTATCACATCATCAACGAAAACAAAAGACGACCAAGGGCCCTAGTACATGCTGTGGACACGGATGATGGCAGACACCTAACATCACAACAAGAAATAGGCAATGCCTTTGTAAAACATTACACTCAACTTTACACCGCAGTAGGTAGCGATATGGCGGCCATTAACGAAGTTACGCATATGATTTTCGGCACCATTGATGCAGAGGCGAAAGCACAACTGATGGAGGAGATTACAGAGGAGGAAGTGATGGAGGCCATTGGTAGGGGAGCGGTGAACAAATCGCCGGAGCCAGATGGCCTTCCTCTAGAATTCCACAGGATCTTTAGCTATGTGATCGCACCACGATGGACTACTATCCGCCGCGAATTAATGTCTCCTGACTTGTCCTTACCACCGGCTTTTGTGGAGGGGCTGAATATCCCGACACACAAACCGTCGGGTGGTACACGAATACGGGACTACCGACTACTGACGCTCCTTAACTGCGACTTTAAAATATTCACCAAATTATTAGCAGCGCGTGTCCGAAGAGTATTGCGCCCAGTGCTCTCACTTGATCAAACTTCGCTCGGAGGAAATAGCAACATCGAGACGGCGCTTGTTGAATATCGCGATTTGATCGCCCTAGCAAATACGTGCCGCCTTCGCGCAACACAGGCGTCAATAGATTTTGATCACAACTATCTTGCAGAAGTCCTGACACACATGCGATTTCCACGACCATTTATCGCTGTCGTAATGCGGCTACTCAGAAATGCCTCTTCCAATGTGCTCGTTAATGGACGTACTACAAAGTCTCTAGTCGTAAGATCAGTCAGAGAAGGATGTCCCTTATCATCGATATTATATGCACTGGCTCTCGACCCGTTACTTTGCGGCCTACGACACCGCTTGACAGGACTGACTGCGAGGGTACACATTTACGTGCAAGTCGTATGCGGATGATCTGATGCTAATAGTACGGAGTCAAAACGATATGAGTGTGGCTTTAGATTGGATACGCAAATATGGAACGGCCTCTGTCAGCCGTATAAATATGGACAAGTCTACAGAGATGAATATTGGTGTTGGACTAACAGAAGAATGTTTAGCACCCTTACGGCTAATGGATACCCTGAAATGCCTAGGTGTTGTTTTTACCAACGACGTATGTCGCAGAGATGCGTACAACTATAAGAGTCTACTACAGTCAGTCCGGACGGACGTTTGAGGGAACATCACACGGACATTAGACATGATCCAGCGGATCACGTATTTTAACACCTACCTGGAGCCACGAATTCCGCATTTTGCTCAAGTACCACTGGGGACCGAACGGCACAATAACCCTGGGTTCGGTGTGGGGCGGCGGTGGGATGGGTGGCCTGCTGTGACCTGTTGTGGGGTCGTGAACCACTGAGGGCTACGGCGGGTCTAAGCCTTTCTGTAATTTCTAGGTCCCTGGTTTAATAAACGATACAATACACAAGGTGAATGAAAGTGGTATCCAGTAGGAAATACCGGCTATACATTGTGTCCTACATCGCTTTAATCTGCTGGCAAAATGTGCCAATATAAGTTGCACCACGGATGGTGTTGTAAAAACAGTTAGGAAAATGAGATCTCTGTTTAAGACATGGGCAGTTTAAATCCTTCCTGGCAGATCTGAGGTGTGGTAACGGCGGTGTGTCACATTTTTGTGAAGCGTGTTGGCTGTGTCGAGGTTTTTTTTCAGAAGGGTTTTCAACTTGCATGAAATTAATGCCAGTAAAAGAGTTCGATTCTTCCCGGTGAACACTGGATTTTGCGTTTCTAACTGACCTTAAGAAGCAGCTGAATGCCTTGAGACCACTTTGCAGGGTACATATAAACAAATTACCGATGTTTTTGGCACTAGCTGTGATTTTTAAAAGAAAATTGCTGTTGTGAATATAGCAACTTGCACACTATTCGGATATTGCACTATTTATAAAAGAACTTAAAAAGGAGACACTGACAGAACGTTTTGATGAACCTGTTACCGTGTTACAGGCTTTTTTACAGAACTTTGATAATAGATTTAATGATTCAAATGGATTTGAACTTGATTTTGGTGTTTTTGCAACTTTTTTTGCAGTGGGCGTTGATAGTGCGACTCCTAAAATTCAGTTGTAGCTCATGGACTTCCCGCCAAAACAGTTTTCGCAGTTGTTTCTAATAGCAGTTCGAGTCTGTAATATGTTTGGGACCACATATTTGTGTAAAAGTGTTTTTTTCGACTGTGAAATTGACAAAATCGAGTCCTAGAAGTAAGTTTACTGACGTTCATCTGAATGGAGCAATGCTTTTGTTGACCAATAATTTCCCTCAAAACAAATAGATGCTACGAACAAAATATTCAAACACAAGAGAAGAGTGAATAAAATAGATGTTCCCCTCTTTTCCATAAGTAATAGGCCAGCTCCATTTCTAATGGTACTCAGTAAGACTGCTTGTACGAGGGTAATCAAAAAGTTAGGTCCCCTATTTTTTTACAAGTACATATAACTGTTTATTTCTACAATCGTTTACATCAGTCACATAAGGATTTGTATACAAATTATTAGATGTAAAATGTGAGTTAAATTACATGTTTTCTGTTTTTTTCCCCTACGCGACCAGCTCGTACTCGAATTTCTACTCTCTTCTGAGTGTGAATGTATCGTTCCAGCTTCGTTCGAAAAACTAAAGGCAGGTACACACATTCAGGTGACAACAGCAGATGACAGAAAAGTGGTTGACAGTCTGTATTTCGACTGGCCTGTCCAGCGGTTGGGCGCTGTCACTATTCGGTGGGGCTTCTTACCGGAGCACATTGGCATACGTGAGAGGGAGAGACGTCGCCACAGGTGTTGCTACAGATTCACCTGTCGGTATTTGTGCATTTCTTCGTTGGAGGCACGTTGAGAGAAGGTGGCCTTCCTGACCACAACCTGAGCAAGTTTCGCGATGACCGTCGTAAATGACTATCGTTCTGCAGCCTCCAATTGTGAGATAAGAAGGCACATGTTTTGACAGCTCGATCCCTATTTGTCGCACATCATGAAGTACCGGGTACGTGGTAAACGTTGTCCATTTTTCTGCTATGTGACTAAGTATCCCACCATAGGGTTGTAGCGCGTTAACGACGATCTCGGTCTTAACCTCAAATGGTAACTCAGATATTCTTATAGTTCTCAATCCAAGTCTCGCATGATCTACAGGGGGAGTCTTCTAGCTATTGCCACCTAGAATAACTCCGAAAGTATAATAGTAGCTGAAAAGTTTGTGGGGCAAATGTTGCATGGGACAATGGGGGCCATAATATGACGTTGCTTTTTTGTTGCTAGGTAAGGTACGTCAGAGATATGAAGGTCAACTTTTTTTTTTTTTTTTTTTAATGGGATGCTATGGTCTGGTCTTTTTTTCTGATAGCGGCTATCGAGACAAATCCAATGACGTGTAACAGCAAGGACTTTGAAGGTCAACGAAGATCACAAAGGTGGCATGAACGTCCATTTACAGATGGTGTACGAAGTAATTACCATTGGTATCAATGCAGTGCTGCAATCTTCTTATCATGGATTGAGTGATATTCCTTATCACTTCGGCACTTATCGAAGCGCCTGCTCTGACAATTCTCTCTCTCGTATATCGTGCAAATAGTAAATATTCGCCGAATACGACGTATCCCTCTAACGTGACATCGACAGGTAAACACCATTCAACGGTTTCACAATACAACCCTAATAGGAAAGGTAAGACTAGTATCGTCGAATCAAGCGAATGTGAATGATGTATTCCTTCGAAGAACAAGTCGATATGCTTCTCATTTACGGAGAATGCCAACGAAATTCAGTGAGAGCTAGAGACTTATATGCTGAAAGATATCCTCAACTTACTCACCCTATACGTCGTACGTTTAAATATGTGTATGAAAAATTAAGAACAACTGGATCTTAAACGCTTCGGAAACGTATCCAGGAAAGGAAAGTTACTAACGAGGAACTGAAATTCGTACTCTTGCCACTGTGGTTCGGGATCCTTTGTGTTAGTTCACATCAAATCGCAATGGATTCTGACATGAGCAAGTATAGTGTTGTTCGTGTTCTGCATCGCCATAAATATCATTCTTACCATATCAATCTCCACCAAGAGTTAACTGGTACGGATTGTATGCGTCGCATTGAATTCTGCCTATGCGCCCAACTTCAGATTCAGAGGGAAGACACATATATTAATTTGATTTTATTTACTGAGGAGGCTACATTCACGAGCCATGGAAATGTTAATCTGCATAACATGCATTATTGGGCAACTGAAAATCCATGTTGGCTGTGGCAAGTTGCACACCAAAAACCGTGGTCGGTGAATGTATAGTGTGGGATTCTGGAGGACTGAATTATAGGCCTCTAATTCAACGAAGGAAATCTTAATGGTAGGAAGTACACCACATTCCTGCAAGAAACATTAGGTCTGTTACTGTAAGAAATACCTTTAGGAACAAGGAACAGAATGTGGTAACAACACGATGGGTGTCCGGCATATTTTTAGCTGATGGCTAGATATGAGATACAGAGACAATTTCCAAATTGTTGGATCCGACGCGGAGGACATGTGTCGTGGCCGGCTCGTTCGCCAGACTTGACGCCTCTGGATTTTTTCTTGTGAGGATTCGTAAAAGACATTATTTTAGAAAGACGTTCAAACTACACCTGAATATATGCGAGAGAGAATTGTAGGAGCATGTGCTACGATAAGTGCCGATGTGATAAGGAATACCACTCAATCCATGATAAGAAGATTGCTGCACTGCATTGATGACAATGGTTATCGCTTCGAACACCTTCTGTAAATGGGCGTTCATGCCACCTTTCTGACCTTTGTTGACCTTCAGAGACCTTACTGTTACACATCATTGGATTCGTCTCGCTATCAGAAAATAAGTACCAGAATATAGCATCCTATTTAAAAAGAAACAAAGTTGACCTTCGTATCTATGACGTACCCCACCCAGCTACAAAAAACCAACGTCATATTATGGCCCCTGTTGTCCCATGCAACATTTGTCCCACAAACGTTTCAGCTCCTATCATACTTTCGGAGCTATTCTTGGTGGCAACAGTTAGTGACTCACCCTATATACAGGGTGTTACAAAAAGGTACGGCCAAACTTTCAGGAAACATTCCTCACACACAAATAAAGAAAAGATGTTATGTGGACATGTGTCTGGAAACGCTTAATTTCCATGTTAGAGCTCATTTTAGTTTCGTCAGTATGTACTGTACTTCCTCGATTCACTGCCAGTTGGCCCAATTGAAGGAAGGTAATGTTGACTTCGGTGCTTGTGTTGACATGCGACTCATTGCTCTAGAGTACTAGCATCAAGCACATAAGTACGTAGCATCAACAGGTTAGTGTTCATCACGAACGTGGTTTTGCAGTCAGTGCAATGTTCACAAATGCGGAGTTGGCAGATGCCCATTTGATGTATGGATTAGCACGGGGCAATAGCCGTGGCGCGGTACGTTTGTATCGAGACAGATTTCCAGAACGAAGGTGTCCCGACAGGAAGACGTTCGAAGCAATTGATCGGCGTCTTAGGGAGCACGGAACATTCCAGCCTATGACTCATGACTGGGGAAGACCTACAACGACGAGGACACCTGCAATGGACGAGGCAATTCTTCGTGCAGTTGACGATAACCCTAATGTCAGCGTCAGAGAAGTTGCTGCTGTACAAGGTAACGTTGACCACGTCACTGTATGGAGAGTGCTACGGGAGAACCAGTTGTTTCCGTACCATGTACAGCGTGTGCAGGCACTATCAGCAGCTGATTGGCCCCCACGGGTACACTTCTGCGAATGGTTCATCCAACAATGTGTCAATCCTCATTTCAGTGCAAATGTTCTCTTTACGGATGAGGCTTCATTCCAACGTGATCAAATTGTAAATTTTCACAATCAACATGTGTGGTCTGACGAGAATCCGCACGCAATTGTGCAATCACGTCATCAACACAGATTTTCTGTGAACGGTTGGGCAGGCATTGTTGGTGATGTCTTGATTGGGCCCCACGTTCTTCCACCTACGCTCAATGGAGCACGTTATCATGATTTCATACGGGATACTCTACCTGTGTTGTTAGAACATGTGCCTTTACAAGTACGACAAATGTGGTTCATGCACGATGGAGCTCCTGAACATTTCAGTCGAAGAGTTCGTACGCTTCTCAACAACAGATTCGGTGACCGATGGATTGGTAGCGGCGGACCAATTCCATGGCCTCCACGCTCTCCTGACCTCAACCCTCTTGACTTTCATTTATGGGGGTATTTGAAAGCTCTTGTCTACGCAACCCCGGTACCAAATGTAGAGACTCTTCGTGCTCATATTGTGGACGGCTGTGATACAATATGCCATTCTCCAGGGCTGCAACACCGCATCAGGGATTCCATGCGACGGAGGGTGGATGCATGTATCTTCGCTATCGGAGGACATTTTGAACATTTCCTGTAACAAAGTGTTTGAAGTCACGCTGGTACGTTCTGTTGCTGTGTGTTTCCATTCCATGATTGCTGTAATAAAATGAGCTCTTACATGGAAAGTAAGTTTCCGGACACATGTCCACATAACGTATCTTCTTTCTTTGTGTGTGAGGAATGTTTCCTGAAAGTTTGGCCGTACCTTTTTGTAACACCCTGTAGATACCGTTCCGTCGTGGCCGTCTGAATGTTTAAATTTAAGTCCATCTTTACTGTCGCGTACGATCTTGTCAGACACGGTGTTGTTGATCCGTTTGATGTAGACCACACTGCTTGTGATAGAGAAGTGGATGTGAATCATATCTTGTGGTTCAATTTTAATTTCTTCACGTATAAATCGTTTTACTTCAAATTGCCTTCGGTCGTGCAAACTCATTATTAAAGCTGATCTTGATAGTAGATTGTCGGTAGAAAGAGCCATTCTAGTTTGAAAGTGCAAGCACTAGCAAAGGCTAACAAGAAATAAACAACCGCGTACGCACGAAGCTCTGCGGCAGGAACGTACGGAAACAGACGTCCGAGTCGCACGACTGAGGGAAGCAGACTGCCCGTATGCCTGACCGTGCATGACTCACGGCCAGACCCAAGCTTCCATACGTCGTCAACCATGCGTCTACAGATGTGTCTACAAATTTTCATTGTCGTTATTCCATTCTACAGCTGATGACAGTCATTATTCTCAAATGCGATTTCATCTGACATGTTTCGTAACGGCTGTGGTCGCCACAGTGCATCGTCATCAGAATAACTCCAGCACTGCAATATCGTATCGATTCACATTGATGTTAATAAAAACGACCACAGCTGTATTGAAAATAAGTTTCTTAAGTCACAAGATTTATCATTCTAATGAACATTACCAAGTGACACTGAAAATTTGTCAATAGTCTACGTAACTCCTTTTGTGAGAACTGAATGTCAGTTCAACTGGTGCTGTTCATTAGAACGGCACTGGTTTTGGCGAGACAGACGAACCTTAAGTACAGCTGTGGTAGTTTTTCTTAACATTAGTAGTGAATTTCCTATCGACATTATCTGCTGTGTAACTGAAGACTCTCGATAAATTAAATATACACTGACGGGAAAAAGCAACAACAAGGAGTTGTGCGACATAAATGAAAGTAGGTAGGCGCGTTTGTATACCGGAAATATGATGTCTATTCACGTTTCACGACAGTCCCGTAAGACTGGCGGTAGCAGTGCCACTATGAGGATGTCAATCACATTCGCTTTAAAGACACGCTGTAACAGCGTTAGTTACCTTTGAGATTGGACATGGTGACTTGATGTTAATCAAGAATGACTTTAATGCGACAAAGACGCCATTATCAACTCCTTACTAAGTTTGAAAGTTCTCATGTAATGTGGCTACGACAAGCTGCATGTTCCTTTAGTAATACTGCAGAAAGACTTGGCACGAAAGCAGCCACTGTACATGTTTGCTGGCAGGGGTGGTCGTAGGAATGTACTGTCGCAAAAAGACTGAGATCCGGAAGGCCGCGTTACGCTATCGAGAGGGAAGACCGTCGTTTCGGCTTATGACTCCGTCTGCTTCTGCAGCAGCAATTTGAGCAGCAGATGGCACCAGAGTGACACAACGAATTGTTGCAAATTTGTTACTTCAACGAAAACTCCGAGCCAGATCAACACCGACTCTATAGAAGGCCCTGGAGCTACGTCATCAGTCGTTAGTGACGTCACAAAGCCTAGGCATGCCACATGGCGTATGATCGTAGTAACAGCGTTAGTTACCTTTGAGATTGGACATGGTGACTTGATGTTAATCAAGAATGACTTTAATGCGACAAAGACGCCATTATCAACTCCTTACTAAGTTTGAAAGTTCTCATGTAATGTGGCTACGACAAGCTGCATGTTCCTTTAGTAATACTGCAGAAAGACTTGGCACGAAAGCAGCCACTGTACATGTTTGCTGGCAGGGGTGGTCGTAGGAATGTACTGTCGCAAAAAGACTGAGATCCGGAAGGCCGCGTTACGCTATCGAGAGGGAAGACCGTCGTTTCGGCTTATGACTCCGTCTGCTTCTGCAGCAGCAATTTGAGCAGCAGATGGCACCAGAGTGACACAACGAATTGTTGCAAATTTGTTACTTCAACGAAAACTCCGAGCCAGATCAACACCGACTCTATAGAAGGCCCTGGAGCTACGTCATCAGTCGTTAGTGACGTCACAAAGCCTAGGCATGCCACATGGCGTATGATCGTAGTGTTGGTCGTGCAGTGCCGTTCCTTTTGTGTTACTTATTGTGTTTTTTCGACTACGGCAGTTATAGTGAGAGTTTTCACCAGCGTGTTGTGTTCCTCGCTGTAACGAGAATTGTCCAAATGGACCTAAGGACCAAGTGTTTTCGTTTCCTAACGACGAAGACCTTCGTCGCAAGTGGATTGCCGCCATTCACAGGGATGCATTTTCACCAGCCAAATATTCCAAAGTATGTAAATCCGATAGTGTTCCACGTTTTCAGTTTTTATAGTTCTTTATTCTTTATTTATGCCTTTTGAAGACCTGTACGATATTGTACCCAGGCACCACTACTGGTTTTGTGTCGTCAGTCTTACGTAGTAAACGAATTTTGACCGGTCAGTTCAGCAACTAATATTCACACTTGAATATACGAAATCGCATTTTCTACATTATTTTTATTTACTCGAAGGAACGATTTATTTGACCTGCATGTAGGCAAAGACTGCTTTTCAGAGTAAATATCATACAGTTAGCTGTGTTGTGACAAGTCAGGTTTTAGCAAAGATTTCCACTGAAAATAATAGTACGATGTGTAAATTCGAAGTTATGAGCCCTAATACAATCGAATTAGTGTTCAACTTCAGTCATTATTTTCGAAATTATTAGGTATGTGAACTACATTTTCCAAAAGAGAATTCAGTAATACAGTACTATGATCTTCATTTGTTCCTTTACGATAGTAACAAAATCTTTCATCTAAATAAAACTGCAGAATCCAAAACAATACCAAACATTTTGTCCGAAAATAAGAGATTTATAGTGATAAGCACCTCCCCATGAACCATGGACCTTGCCGTTGGTGGGGAGGCTTGCGTGCCTCAGCGATACAGATAGCCGTACCGTAGGTACAACCACAACGGAGGGGTATCTGTTGAGAGGCCAGACAAACGTGTGGTTCCTGAAGAGGGCAGCAGCCTTTTCAGTAGTTGCAAGGGCAACAGTCTGGATGATTGACTGATCTGGCCTTGTAACAATAACCAAAACGGCCTTGCTGTGCTGGTACTGCGAACGGCTGAAAGCAAGGGGAAACTACGGCCGTAATTTTTTCCGAGGGCATGCAGCTTTACTGTATGATTAAATGATGATGGCGTCCTCTTGGGTAAAATATTCCGGAGGTAAAATAGTCCCCCATTCGGATCTCCGGGCGGGGACTACTCAAGAGGATGTCGTTATCAGGAGAAAGAAAACTGGCGTTCTACGGATCGGAGCGTGGAATGTCAGGTCCCTTAATCGGGCAGGTAGGTTAGAAAATTTGAAAAGGGAAATGGATAGGTTAAAGTTAGATATAGTGGGAATTAGTGAAGTTCGGTGGCAGGAGGAACAAGACTTCTGGTCAGGTGACTACAGGGTTATAAACACAAAGTCAAATAGAGGTAATGCAGGAGTAGGTTTAATAATGAATAGGAAAATAGGAACGCGGGTAAGCTACTACAAACAGCTTAGTGAACGCATTATTGTGGCCAAGATAGATACAAAGCCCACACCTACTACAGTAGTACAAGTTTATATGCCAACTAGCTCTGCAGATGACGAAGAAATTGAAGAAATGTATGATGAAATAAAAGAAATTATTCAGATAGTGAAGGGAGACGAAAATTTAATAGTCATGGGTGACTGGTATTCGAGTGTAGGAAAAGGGAGAGAAGGAAATGTAGTAGGTGAATATGGATTGGGGCTAAGAAATGAAAGAGGAAGCCGCCTGGTAGAATTTTGCACAGAGCACAACTTAATCATAGCTAACACTTGGTTTAAGAATCATGATAGAAGGTTGTATACATGGAAGAACCCTGGAGATACTAAAAGGTATCAGATAGATTATATAATGGTAAGACAGAGATTTAGGAACCAGGTTTTAAATTGTAAGACATTTCCAGGGGCAGATGCGGAATCTGACCACAATCTATTGGTTATGACCTGTAGATTAAAACTGAAGAAACTGCAAAAAGGTGGGAATTTAAGGAGATGGGACCTGGATAAACTGAAAGAACCAGAGGTTGTACAGAGTTTCAGGGAGAGCATAAGGGAACAATTGACAGGAATGGGGGAAAGAAATACCGTAGAAGAAGAATGGGTAGCTTTGAGGGATGAAGTAGTGAAGGCAGCAGAGGATCAAGTAGGTAAAAAGACGAGGGCTAGTAGAAATCCTTGGGTAACAGAAGAAATATTGAATTTAATTGATGAAAGGAGAAAATATAAAAATGCAGTAAATGAAGCAAGCAAAAAGGAATACAAACGTCTCAAAAATGAGATCGACAGGAAGTACAAAATGGCTAAGCAGGGATGGCTAGAGGACAAATGTAAGGATGTAGAGGCTTATCTCACTAGGGGTAAGATAGATACTGCCTACAGGACAATTAAAGAGACCTTTGGAGATAAGAGAACCACTTGTGTGAACATCAAGAGCTCAGATGGAAACCCAGTTCTAAGCAAAGAAGGGAAAGCAGAAAGGTGGAAGGAGTATATAGAGGGTCGATACAAGGGCGATGTACTTGACGACAATACTATGGAAATGGAAGAGGATGTAGATGAAGATGAAATGGGAGATACGATACTGCGTGAAGAGTTTGACAGAGCACTGAAAGACCTGAGTCGAAACAAGGCCCCCGGAGTAGACAACTTTCCATTGGAACTACTGACGGCCTTGGGAGAGCCAGTCCTGACAAAACTCCACCATCTGGTGAGCAAGATGTATGAAACAGGCGAAATACCCTCAGACTTCAAGAAGAATATAATAATTCCAATCCCAAAGAAAGCAGGTGTTGACAGATGTGAGAATTATCGAACAATCAGTTTAATAAGCCACGGCTGCAAAATACTAACACGAATTCTTTACAGACGAATGGAAAAACTAGTAGAAGCGGACCTCGCGGAAGATCAGTTCGGATTCCGTAGAAATACTGGAACACGTGAGGCAATACTGACCTTACGACTTATCTTAGAAGAAAGATTAAGGAAAGGCAAACCTACGTTTCTAGCATTTGTAGACTTAGAGAAAGCTTTTGACAATGTTGACTGGAATACTCTCTTTCAAATTCTAAAGGTGGCAGGGGTAAAATACAGGGAGCGAAAGGCTATTTACAATTTGTACAGAAACCAGATGGCAGTTATAAGAGTCGAGGGACATGAAAGGGAAGCTGTGGTTGGGAAGGGAGTAAGACAGGGTTGTAGCCTCTCCCCGATGTTGTTCAATCTGTATATTGAGCAAGCAGTAAAGGAAACAAAAGAAAAATTCGGAGTAGGTATTAAAATTCATGGAGAAGAAATAAAAACTTTGAGGTTCGCCGATGACATTGTAATTCTGTCAGAGACAGCAAAGGACTTGGAAGAGCAGTTGAATGGAATGGACAGTGTCTTGAAAGGAGGATATAAGATGAACATCAACAAAAGCAAAACAACGATAATGGAATGTAGTCTAATTAAGTCGGGTGATGCCGAGGGAATTAGATTAGGAAATGAGACACTTAAAGCAGTAAAGGAGTTTTGCTATTTGGGGAGCAAAATAACTGATGATGGTCAAAGTAGAGAGGATATAAAATGTAGACTATCAATGGCAAGGAAAGCGTTTCTGAAGAAGAGAAATTTGTTAACATCGAGTATAGATATAAGTGTGAGGAAGTCATTTCTGAAAGTATTTGTGTGGAGTGTAGCCATGTATGGAAGTGAAACATGGACGGTAAATAGTTTGGACAAGAAGAGAATAGAAGCTTTCGAAATGTGGTGCTACAGAAGAATGCTGAAGATTAGATGGGTAGATCACATAACTAATGAGGAGGTACTGAATAGGATTGGGGAGAAGAGAAGTTTGTGGCACAACTTGACCAGAAGAAGGGATCGGTTGGTAGGACATGTTCTGAGGCATCAAGGTATCACCAATTTAGTATTGGAGGGCAGCGTGGAGGGTAAAAATCGTAGGGGGAGACCAAGAGATGAATACACTAAGCAGATTCAGAAGGATGTAGGTTGCAGTAGGTACTGGGAGATGAAGAAGCTTACACAGGATAGAATAGCATGGAGAGCTGCATCAAACCAGTCTCAGGACTGAAGACCACAACAACAACAACAACAGTGATAAGCACGCCCAGGCGTTTCTGCCTAAAACATACCTGGCGTTCGCCGTGCCTAGCTGACGTGACGCCACGAACAAGCGCCGAGGCCTTCATTTGAGTCGGTGTTGGCGAGATGCCCTGTAGCTTGCGTTCCACTGACCACAAACCACCGCCATTAGCAACTTCAGTTCTGTCAAGCAAGAGCTCATTGGAGGGCAAGGTGGAGGTCTATTACGTTTTCTGATAAAAGCCGGCTCTGCCTCGGTGCCAATGATGGCCGTGTGTTTAGGAAGAGGCTACTTGAGGGACTGCAACCAGCCATCTCCGTGCTAGATGCGCTGCACCTAGACCTGGAATATGACAGCAGGAGACTCTCGTGATTATCACACGTACCCTGACTGCAAAATCTGTGCGTCAGTCTGGTGACCCAACATTTTGTGCTGTCAGTCATGAACAGCATTACAGGGTATGTTTTCTAATAGGATAACTCTCGGAAACACACGGTTTTTCTAACCCATCATGATCTACAGAGAGTCGGCAAGTTGCCTTGGCCTGCTCGATCACCAGATCTGTCTGCAATCAAGCACATATTGGACATCATCGGACGACAATTCCAGTGTCATCCACAACCAGTATTAACCGTCCCTGTATTGACCGACCAAGCGCAACAGGCATTGAACTCCACCCCACAAAATGACATCCGGCACCTGTGCGACACAATGCATGCACTTTCGCGTGCTTGTATTCAACACTCTGGCGGTTATATATATATTTTTTTTTTTGGAAATTTGTGGTAAGATTTTATGAGACCAAACTACTGAGGTCTTTGGTCCATACATGGGTTAATAATGTACCAGCATTTCAAATTTGCAATGGATAATCTCCCGCTTACCTATGATCTTGTTATGTTAATGGCTTAAATATGTTATTTAGACAGATGCATTCCAGGAACTTCATCACTCTAAATTAATTATTTTTTGGTGTTGTGATTTCTTTCCCTTCAGTAAATTAATTTGTTTTGTATAAAAGCTCACGCAGGTTTCTTGTATAGCGGAACAGTAAACCGGTTGGCCAATGAACCTGCTATATCTGAAGCTTACCTGGTATCCAATTACCTTTCATCGACTTCTATCATAACGTTAAAATGAAAACAAGGTCCTAGCGGGAAGAGTAATGGAAAACGTCAAATGTAAATAAACGAGACCATTATGGCTAGGATAAAGTCGACATGCCTCTCTTACCTTTGTTTCACACCAGATCATTAAAGCCCAGGGCTATACCTACTATCACTCTCATGAGATTCTATCACAGCAACTACACTTTCCAATAGTATCATTTAAAACTAAGAAATATGGACGCTTGTGATTCCAATAGTTCAGATGTTAGTGGTATTAAACGTTTAGTCTTCGACTGCCTAAGTTACATTATCATAGAGAATACTTCCTCGGAGAACCGAGTAAGTTTGGGGTAACTTTCCCTACAAGCATTACTCATATTTTGTTAAAGAACGATTAGGCAGTTCTTAGATGTGTGATGAAATTTATTTTATATAACAATATAAAAATGTGGCCATGATCCTATGGAAAACATGTCATCACCATTTTATTTAGTTGTTAATAAAATATGTTTGTTTCTAAAAACGTAATGACTGTACAATCATTTTTGTAAAAATTTCATTGTCAATAGAAATATAATTTTTATTTCCGTGTCTTAAAAATTATTAAAATGTCTTTTATTAGTTAATTGTGCAGAAATATTGTTATTAATAACACTGTTGAAAATATAGCAAAATCAGAATGGATAAAAAATTGTTTAATTATTTTAAAATAATAATTAGCTTAGGTATTTATAAGAAATAAATTTGTTGTATTTGTTACTAAGTATTGTAATTGCTAAAGGTTAAGGGGAGCCGGAGGTGCCTATGCTGCCCATGTTAAAATCACTAAGTTTGAGGAACATTTATGAATAAACTACCAATAGAAGAATTTGAATTTTTGTTTTTACATATAGAGTGGTTTAGTGTTGCAGTTATGACAGAGGGTTTTGGAGTATCTTTTCTAGTTTCCTTCCAATTATTTTTTTTATTAATGACTCAAATTTTTTTACAAATAACTGCTTTATAATTAAACTGAAATGAAACTACTGAACATATTGGCAAATGGCTGTGTTACAATGTAAGTTTGACCACTAGGAGTTGTTGTTGTTGTGGTCTTCAGTCCTGAGACTGGTTTGATGCAGCTCTCCATGCTACTCTATCCTGTGCAAGCTTTTTCATCTCCCAGTACCTAATGCAACCTACATCCTTAAGAATCTGCTTAGTGTATTCATCTCTTGGTCTCCCTCTACGATTTTTACCCTCCACGCTGCCCTCCAATACTAAATTGGTGATCCCTTGATGCCTCAGGACATGTCCTACCAACCGATCCCTTCTTCTGGTCAAGTTGTGCCACAAACTTCTCTTCTCCCCAATCCTATTCAATACTTCCTCATTAGTTATGTGATCTACCCATCTAATCTTCAGCATTCTTCTGTAGCACCACATTTCGAAAGCTTCTATTCTCTTCTTGTCCAAACTATTTATCGTCCATGTTTCACTTCCATACATGGCTACACTCCATACGAATACTTTCAAAAATGACTTCCTGACACTTAAATCAATACTGGATGTTAACAAATTTCTCTTCTTCAGAAACGCTTTCCTTGCCATTGCCAGCCTACATTTTATATCCTCTCTACTTCGACCATCATCAGCTATTTTGCTCCCCAAATAGCCAAACTCCTTTACTACTTTAAGTGTCTCATTTCCTAATCTAATTCCCTCGGCATCACCCGACTTAATTAGACTACATTCCATTATCCTTGTTTTGCTTTTGTTGATGTTCATCTTATATCCTCCTTTCAAGACACTGTCCATTCCATTCAACTGCTCTTCCAAGTCCTTTGCTGTCTCTGACAGAATTACAATGTCATCGGCGAACCTCAAAGTTTTTATTTCTTCTCCATGAATTTTAATACCTACTCCGAATTTTTCTTTTGTTTCCTTTACTGCTTGCTCAATATACAGATTGAACAACATCGGGGAGAGGCTACAACCCTGTCTTACTCCCTTCCCAACCACAGCTTCCCTTTCATGTCCCTCGACTCTTATAACTGCCATCTGGTTTCTGTACAAATTGTAAATAGCCTTTCGCTCCCTGTATTTTACCCCTGCCACCTTTAGAATTTGAAAGAGAGTATTCCAGTCAACATTGTCAAAAGCTTTCTCTAAGTCTACAAATGCTAGAAACGTAGGTTTGCCTTTCCTTAATCTTTCTTCTAAGATAAGTCGTAAGGTCAGTATTGCCTCACGTGTTCCAGTGTTTCTACGGAATCCAAACTGATCTTCCCCGAGGTTGGCTTCCACTAGTTTTTCCATTCGTCTGTAAAGAATTCGTGTTAGCATTTTGCAGCTGTGACTTATTAAGCTGATAGTTCGGTAATTTTCACATCTGTCAACACCTGCTTTCTTTGGGATTGGAATTATTATATTCTTCTTGAAGTCTGAGGGTATTTCGCCTGTTTCATACACCTTGCTCACCAGATGGTAGAGTTTTGTCAGGACTGGCTCTCCCACGGCCGTCAGTAGTTCCAATGGAATATTGTGTACTCCGGGGGCCTTGTTTCGACTCAGGTCTTTCAGTGCTCTGTCAAACTCTTCACGCAGTATCGTATCTCCCATTTCATCTTCATCTACATCCTCTTCCATTTCCATAATATTGTCCTCAAGTACATCGCCCTTGTATAGACCCTCTATATACTCCTTCGATCTTTCTGCTTTCCCTTCTTTGCTTAGAACTGGGTTTCCATCTGAGCTCTTGATATTCATACAAGTCGTTCTCTTATCTCCAAAGGTCTCTTTAATTGTCCTGTAGGCAGTATCTATCTTACCCCTAGTGAGATAGGCCTCTACATCCTTACATTTGTCCTCTAGCACTAGGAGTGCTGTATGAAAATTTCATCTCTCTAGCTTGTGTGAATTTTGAGAAAATGTTCCTTATATTCGAAAAAATCTAATTTACGGGAAATGGCTATCAAAGTTTCTCAATACATTCCTGCACTATAGGATGGATTATCAGGGTCTTCTTCTTCATCCTCCAAAAGCTTCCTCTTCTGTCATCTTTTCTGGCCTGTTGTTCCATCATACTTCATATGCCTTTCTCTTCTTTCTGCTCCTCTTATCCTTTCTCTGTCAATATTTCTTAGCGCTCGTACAGTGTTCACCCCAGCTGTAAACCCTAATGCCTTCAGAACTTCACACTTCACACTGTTCCCTTGGTTGTAGGTTGCTATTGCATCATAAATGCCAAAGTGCAGTGTTTTTATGCTTACAAACACCCTTTTAGGAATCACTTTCCAAATCAAATTGTTTACGCTCTCATTAGGATTCTGTGTCTTTCCGTGTAGACATTTGTGTAACAACTCTAGCTGTGCTAAGTCATGAAAAATTGGTTTTATTGCATATATTTCTTAGTGCTCGTACAGTGTCACTAACATATTCACGAAATCTGTCACTTCCACCAGTCAGCTTCTTGCTAGAAGATGTCACAGTGTTATGGCCGGTCATGTGTTGCTTAGCAGAGGAACGCACTGTTTCAGTAATTGTAGTATCCCAACTTGGTATTAGTGTTAATTTTCTTTTCCCTACGTTCTTCCTTTTCTTATATACACGGTTACTAAAAAGTAGCATCGTAACCAGAACAACGCTTTACACAAGAAGTATAATACTACCAACAACAGGCGCAACACTGAACTAATTCGAAACGGTAAACAGCAAAGAGACGATGTTCCGCGCTCTTAGCGCTTCATTTGTCACAGAAAACAATGTAGCCAACCCTTGCACAGTCGCTGTATGCGTAACATAAGGCACTGTATGCGTAACAGGCCGAGAAAATCTCCAGCAGTTCGCCAGGAAGTCACGAGAGGGTGTTAGATGCATTCAGCGGCCGCCCATTTCCTCTGCAGGCGTGGGGGAAAATGCTAATAACTCCACTTCTAGGGCAAGTAGAACAATAATTCAAAGTTTACATTAAAGAGGAATGTTCCAATTAATTTTCGGTAGCAAAAAATCGTAATTTTTTGGATTTGACCACCTCCGGCTCCCCTTAAACAGAGCAGTTGTTAATGGCTGAATAAGGTATTCACGTTGAAATTAACTAGGGAAAAAAGTAAGCCTCCTGCACTCATCTTCGCTTAGCCAATTGGTCTTTGTAAGCATGCTCCTCCCCGTTCTAAATAAACTAAACAAAAACTTGTCTGCGCTAGGTCTCCTCGTAAGGTCGATTTCTGCGTATCTTCCAGAGTGAAGTGGAACGAATTCGCTCTCAGTCTCAGTTACTGTCTCGCACGGCGGCCTTTGTACAAAATCCTGCCGGCATGCGACCAGGGACAATTTATGGCGTGCTGTTCCTCTCTTATCTCTCTCGTACACTCCATTCTGTTTCAAAACGATGTGAATTGCATATATAATTTACTACGGATTTGTATGCATATACCTGTTCACCTGTTTACGTGTCTATCACAAATTGAGGAATTCAGCTATAAATGCATAATATTGCCTCATTTGCCTTCATCTGCGTGAGTGGAAACTAACCAATATGTTCGTTTCACTAGATCATATTCTTTAAATGTTTTACTTTGTATAAATACGTCTCATGTCCCCCTCCCCTCCCAACTTTCTATTCCTCAGAGGATGAACATTTCAGTTGCGTTTCCGACAATACAGACGCCACTCTTTACACATATTTCTGAAACAGAGGATAACAGCTCCTCGAAGTTTTATTTCACTGCGGGTAGAGAGGTATTGTCCGAACTCCCATGGGAATCAGAATTCGCGACTAGACAGTTTAATGGGCAAGGGACGCTGCACTGCAGCGTGTGAGAAGTTGGAAATTTGTGTCAGTGAGGGACCGTGTCCGGATGGCCAAAGCGGTGAAGCCCTAAATCGGGGTTCGAGTGCCGGTTCGGCACAAGTTTTCAACTTCCGCCATTACATTGCCACACCGCCCTGTGTCAATAGGCTTCACAATTTCCCATCGATCCTTTCCGTCTCCTTCTCCTTCCTACATTTCATTTTTACATGTAAGTACCAGCCGCACCATCACGACTGATGTCTGCTCTGTAGGGAATGTCCGACAGAACACACACCACTCAGATAGATGCAAGGATACTGAGGAGTAAATTGCGCAACTGTAAATCTGTTGACTGGGCTATTGCTACATTTTTATGTTGGAAGTAAGTTTTATTTGTGACTGGTGTTGTTGAGCCGACTGTCTGTAAATTATCTGTGACACATGCGCAATTTACTCCACAGTACATCTTTTTGTCGCATGGTTTTAACATTTCGCCGCTGGGAAAGTCTGAATACAGTTAACGACTCGCCATGAAGATGTAGTAATGGTGTCCCGGATGTACGTCTGAAAGATTATGGAATGTTATATCCGCCCGGAAAACTTCAAGAATCACTTTAATATACTTTTGATAAACGACATTTTTCAAAACAAGACCATTAAACTGCATACACATTATTTATTATTCGATGGCGTTCGGGACTGTTCCATTAGCACGAATATTACACTGGCATTAGTCACATCCATATTGGCAGCATGTATTGTGCATTGCCTGGCAACTACCGGCGTTATTTCTTTTAGGAGGGATAAACCTGAAAAACGTGACCATGTAGCTGCATGGTAACTTGTTAAAATCACGACGTAGAACCATCAGTTCGACGCTGGAGCTGTATCATCACGGGGCACCAAACGCGAGGATTCAAGACTACTGATATTCCACCGAAGCTAACATGAACTGTTGGATCGACCTCACGATTTTAAGAAGTTACCATGTATCTACATCGTTATTCAATTAGGAGCCAAAGAAAATGGTACACCTGCCCAATATCGTGTAGGGCCTCCGAGCACGCGGAATTGCCGCAACACGACGTGGCATGGACTCGACTAATGTCTGAAGCAGCGATGAGGAGAATTGACACTATGCTATGAATCCTGCAGGGCTGTCCATAAATTCGTAAGAGTACGAGGGCGTGGAGATGTCTTCTGAACAGCACGCTGCGAGGCACCCCACATGTGCTCTATAATGTCCTTGTCTGGGGAGTTTGGTGGACAGCGGAAGTGTTCAAACTCAGAAGAGTGTTCCTGGATCCACTCTGTAGCAATTCTGGACGTGTGGGGTGTCGCATTGTGCTGCTGGAATTGCCCAATTACGTCGGAATGGACATGAATGGATGCAGGCGATCAGACAGGATGCTTACGTACGTGTCACCTGTCAGAGTCGCAGCTAGACGTATCATGTGTCCCATATAACTCCAACTGCACACGCCCCACACCATTACAGAGCCTCCAGCGTGAACAGTCCCCTGCAGGGTCCATGGATTCATGAAGTTGTCTCCATACCCGTACTTGTCCATCCGCTCGATACAATTTGAAACGAGACTCAACCAACCAGGCAACATGTTTGCCGTCATAAACAGTCCAGTGTTGGCGTTGACGGGCTCTTGTGACGCGTAAAACTTTGTGACGTGCAATCATCAAGGGTACACGAGTGGGCTTCGGCTCCGAAAGCACATATAGATGATGTTTCGTTGAGTGGTTCGCTCGCTGACACTTATTGATGGCCCAGAATTGAAATATGGAGCAATTTCCGGAAGTCACGTTGAATGACTCTCTTCAGTCGTCATTGGTCCCGTTCTTGCATGATTTTTTCCGGCCTCAGCGATGTCGGGGATTTGATGTTTTACCGTATTCCTGATATTCACGATACACTCTTGAAATGTTCGTACGGGAAAATCCTCACCTCATCGCTACCTCGGAGATGCTTGTCCTATCGCTCGTGCGTCGTATATAACTCCACGTTAAAACTCACTTAAATCTTGATAACCAGCCATTGTAGCAGCAGTAACCCATCTAACAACTGCGTCAGACAAGTGTTGTCTTATATAGGCGCTCCGACCGCAGAGCCGCATTCCAGCCTGTTTACATACCTCTGTATTTCAATACGCATAGCTATACCACTTTCTTTGGCGCTTCAGTGTATTTTTCATGACATTTCCCTAAAAGAAGAAAAAATGCAACAATTGCTATGCAGTACATATGATGCCACCTTGAATGTGATTAGTACCAGTATACTCCTGATGATGGTTGGGCTCCGAGCATCATTCCAAAAATAAAAGAGTTGTACACAGCTTAATGGCGTTGTTTTGAAAGAAGTTTATTCTGTGTGCAGAATGTTACATGAAAGTAGACGCTGGTTCCTGGGCTCGGCTTAGGAGGAGTGCTTCTCGCGGCGTCTCTTGCGGCCTCCATCGGCTTCTTCTCGCGTCTCGAGTTGCTGCTATTACAAGCTTCCGATATGTTCTCTCGCAGTAGCAGAGACCCTCGCAGAAAACTGCGACAGTGCTTCGCCCGGCCAACTACTACAGTGGCTTCCTGTGCAGTTCGTTCCGCCATTCCCGCAAACCTCCCTCCTCGTTCTCTGCTTTGAAATTCGTGTTCCTTACTCCCCTGTGACTTCTACTGCCCTCACTCCGTCTCTCTCTCTCTCTTTCCCCTCTCCCTCATTCACTCATTCCTCTTACGTGCGTGTCTCTTGAGATCACAAGATGTTTTGCAAGTCTTTACCCTAAAAGACGGAGTCGACACTGGGGACTTTGCTCCCTAGGGACTTGCTGCAGACCAGCTCGGACGATAATTTTACTGAATGTGCACGGGCACACTTTCTTGAGGACCTGCGAGGCAGAATTTCTGTGAAACTCTAGGAATCGAATTCCAAGTACTCCTAGAAGAAGTCTTGACATGATGGTATTTTACAACAATCGTCTTTATAAACACTTTGCAGAGAGCACATTCACATAGGGAAACCGCTGAAATAATAATCCTCTTGTGAAGGTATACGGAAAATAAGTTGTATGTTGTCAGTTTATTCCGGAGCTGCCCATGAGTGACTATTCAATATTACTGTAACAGTATGATTTTCTGAAGCTAAGTGAGTGTGTGTGTACAACTACATGTACATACGTACTCCGCAAGCAAAAGTATGGCATTTGGCGGATGGTACCTTGTACCACTACTGGTGATTTCCTATTCGGTTTCACTCGCAGACAGAGCGAGGGAAAAATGAGTGTCTACCTGCCTCCGTACGAGTCCTACTTTCTCTTATCTTCGTGGTCCTTACGCGAAATGTACGTTGGCGGCAGTAGAACCGTTCTGCATTCAGCTTCAGACGCCGGTTCTCTAAAATGACTCAATAATGTTTCACGAAAAGAACGCCGTCTTCCTACTTAAGTTCGTAGAACATCTTCGTTATACTCGCGTGTTAATTGAACCTACCGGTAACAAATCTAGCGTCTAACCTCTGAATTGCCTCGATGTCTTGCTTTAATCCTCCCTCGTTGGGATCCCAAACACTGGAGCAGTACTTAACGATGTGTCTCACTAGTGTTCTATATGCGGTCTCCTATACAGGTGAGCTACGCGTTCCTAGAATCCCCCCAATAAACCAAAGTCGGCCATTCCCTTTCCCTACCTTACTAGGTCGTTAACCCTTCATATCACTTTGCAACTTTGCACCTATATATTAATCAGCGGGACTGTGTCAAGCAGCACGCCACCAACACTGTATTAGAACTTTACACAGTTGCTTTTTCCTGCTCATTTGCGTTAGCTTGCATTATTCTACATTTGTCATACGAAAGTGAGATTCTGTCAAAGTTATCCTGTACCCTTCTAGAGCGACTCAACGATGATACTTCCTGGTACACTACAGCGTCATCAGCAAACAGTCGCAGATTGCTACTCATGTTGTCAGTCAGATCGCTTATGCATACAGAGAACAAAACAATCTTATCGCACTTCTGTGGGGCACTCCTGACGGTACCCTTGTCTCTGGTGAACGTATTGGGTACTGCTACTTAAAAGTCTATGTATCTGAGTATGTATTCCGTATTGACTCTGAGCACTATGGGACTTAACTTCTGAGGTTATCAGTCCCCTAGAACTTAGAACTACTTAAATCTAACTAACCTAAGGACATCACACATATCCATGCCCGAGGCAGGATTCGAACCTGCGACCGTAGCGTGTATTCCGTATTACAAGATCTTCGTTGACAGTCTACAGTTTAGCACTATATCAAATCTCATATACAGGTCTAGAAATATAGAATCTGCCCATTGCCGTTCATCCATGCTTCGCAGAATATGGTGCTGGAAAAGGGCAATGTGAGCATCGCACGAACGATGCTTTATAAATCCGTTCTAAGTTTTAAACAAAAACTTTTCTCTCCCAAGGAAAATTTATTATAATCGAACTTCGAATATGCTCAAGAATTCTGCAGCAATCCGACCTGATCTGTAGCAGTCTGTAATTTTGCGGGTCCTTTCTATTTCCCTCCTTATATACGGGAGACACTTCCGCTTTTTCCAGCAGTTTAGAACTCTGCATTCTGCATTGGGCATGAGATTAGAGATAAATGCAAGCTATGTATGTAGGTATGCATGTATTGAACTGGGGACCTGGAAACGACGGAGAGGCTTCGTCCCCTCCGTAACTCTCAGTGGTACGCAACCCCCACCGGGAACAGTGTTTTCGCTGCAATCGCCGACATAGTGTGACTGAGGCGGAATAAGGGAAACCAGCCCGCATTCGCCGAGGCAGATGGAAAACCGCCTTAAAAACCATCCAGAGGCTGGTTAGCACACCGGACCTCGACACTAATCCGCAGGGCGGATTCGTGCCGGAGACCGGCTCACCTTCCCGGTCGGGAAGCAGTGCGTTACATCGCACGGCTAGCCGGGCGGGCAGTGCAACCTAAGTAAGAGGCCAGTGATGATGAATATTCTCCGTAAAACCGTATTGGGATTCCATCCGGATCTAGTGACTTATTTGTCTTTAACTCATTCAGCTTCTTCTCAGCTCCAGAGAGCCCTAGTTCTGTGTTCCCCATACAGGAGTCTGCACGACGGTCGAACGATGGTGCGTCTATACGATCCTCCTGCCTAAACGATTTTTTAAATGCGATTTAAAATCTCAGTTTTCAGTTTGCTTATTGCTGTTACTGATTGTCGTTCGAAGAATATTTAACTGATTTCAATTAGACATACGGCTTTTAAATTAAAGTTAGTGGTAAGACTGAAGAAAAGACACAGACTGACGTACGATCTTTAAACCTTCCTCTTTTTGGGTACCTCATGTAGAGTTATTCATTCCAGATTTAGTTCTACATTATTCGTGTGGGAAGAGATTCTTAGTGGCTCCACACGTTTGTCTTAACTCAAGAGCGTAGGAAAAAAAATCATGGAACAATCCCATTTCGCGGAGAGCTAATTACAGACGGGCAGGGGGGAGACTCATTATGCCATCTGACCGGGTATATTGTAAAAACCGTTCTGCGTGTCCACATGTAGTGACTGTGTGTGTAAAATGTTTCCATGAGTTACAAACGTGCTATTTACGGCGTGGGGAAACGCACTACAGGAACGCTGGGTCTGACAGGTGTACTAAACCAGCGGGTGTTCGGATACAATAAGAGGCTATCTTAGCTCACTGTGTGATCCACCATCACTCGGAGTGTTACAGTTAATTATTCAGTGAACCTACAGGTAGAGACAAAAAAAGAGAGGAAGAGAGCGAGAGAGAGAGAGAGGGAGAGAGAGAGAGAGAGAGAGAGAGAAAGAGCAAGAGAACGAAGGAAGGTTAGCATGTAGCAGCCCTTTAACGATAAAGTCACTAAAGGCGTTTTAGAATCTCGGATAGGGCAAAAATGGAAGAAGAAATCGTCTGTGTCGTTTCCAAAAAAACCATCGCAGCATTTGCCAACATAGATTTATGGAAACCACACGCAACGTAAGTCTGTAGAGACAGAAGGAAATTTCAATCCCGCTCCTACCGTACGCCAGTCCAGTGCATCAAATGCTGCATAACCGCTCACGGTGTATGTGTGTGTTTATGGGTTTGTGGGAGAGAGAGAGAGAGAGAGAGAGAGAGAGAGAGAGAGAGAGAGATACAGAGAGAGAGAGTCAGAGAGAGAGAGAGAGAGAGAGAGAGAGAGAGAGAGAGAGAAAGAATGAAAAGGGAGAGAGATTTACTGTATAGAGTGTGCTCATGATAGTGTATCAGCAACTGAAAATTACTTACTCCAAGATAAGGAGATAATTATCAGAATAAGCAATATGCATTTAATCGATATTAAACTTATAGCAACAAGTTTGGTTCATACCAGCAGTTCCAAGTGATGACTGTCAGCCTCGTCGCACGCATTCCAAGAACGCATAAAATTTTTCTGCAGTCTCTCAACTACCCCGGTTGTTTGTTGGACAGTGAGAGGGGCAGCTACGACTGTATCATCCAGATGCACATCGGCTTGTGCTGGAGCTTCTTCCAAGACTATAGATAAAAATAATTTCGGTCGTAGGACTGGAACACTGTTCTCAATCCCACCATGAAATTATCTGTTGTACGAAAGAAAGAAAGAAGATTAATGTTTAACGTCCTGTAGACATCGAGGTCGTTAGAGATGGATCTGTTATACGGGTGGTTACTGACAGAAAGATAGATGTGTGTTGGTGTACCGCCATGTTACAAACATATCCTCTCTCGGATAAGAAGAAGTATAGACTCAGACTACCATAGAGAAAAGTTCTGGAATGAACACAAGATAACGAGCACCACACAAACTTCGTGACTGAAAATATCCTCATTTTGAAAAAAAAAAAGTTGTTAACACACAAAACCTTTATACCAAGCGTTACAGTGGTATCCCCACGTCTAAAATACGTTTAGTGTGTTGGTTTCTCGATCTGAAAGTATGAGATTATTGGTTCATAGAACTGTCACCACCAGTTGTTTTTAGAAGTTTTTCAGTAATGCTGCACGTTAGCAAGCACCATTTAACGGGAAGTAAGATTATGCGTTATATACTGCACTAGAAAAATATATATTCGATTTTATTAACAGGCTAATATTGCTTTTTATTTCCATTTGAATTAAACCTACTACAGATTATGAATGAAACGAGCTTTTCAGGAAGGTCGCAGCATTTACTGACCGAAACTATGGTGTAAAGCCTCTCTAAAACTTTTATAGACTGTATTTCCAATAATCAACTACTAAATATCACCGAACTTCTAATTAAAATGCATGATGTAAAAACACACAACATAGGAAAATAGTGCGAACAAACTGCCAAAACACCATTTAAGGAAGGGACAGCATGTATGAATGCATGGTTTCGCGGTGATATGAATTAATAAAATTTTCTCGGGCTTCCAGCCACGTCAGGTGGTTAAAATCCCACGAGCTTTCGACCGAGCTCTCCTCAGTCGTTGTCAAGTGGTAAGAATTCTTACTACTTGACGATGACTTTTTACCACTTGACAATGACTGAGGAGAGCTCGGTCGAAAGCTCGTGGGATTTTAACCACCTGACGCGGTTGGAAGCCTGAGAAAATTTTATTAAGGAACTGCATATTTTCCTACTACACAAAGAAAACTATATAATATGAAATGTTTATATGCAACATGACCACATACAGTGGTGCATCAAGGGAGAGCTGAAAGAACGATACCAAAGAAATAAATCTTTGCCACCAAAATAACATTATTTATCAAAATAAGTACTAATTTACAGTGAAAACACACACACACACACACACACACACACACACACATACATACACACACACACACACACACACACACACACACACACACACACACACACAAAAGCATACACACACATACACACAGAGCTTGCTTCTTGTAATACACAAGTACAATTACAGAGCTCTAATCATGAACGAAAAGTCGAAATTAAATTGTATTACTTCACAAAATTTGTAAGATTTTGAGTACAATACACACACAACACTACCATCATAACTTAATGTTCTGTTACACTAAAAAAAATACCTAGTTTGCATATTGTCAGTACTCTTCTAATTGTTCGATCTCTGTATCCCACAATGCAAGTACAGTGAGCCATCAAAGTAAATATTTACTCATCTAAATTATCTGTTAACTATTACAGTAAATGTGGTTTACTTATTGGCACTAATGAAATGAATTATAAATTATTCATCACGCATAGTTTGATATTTGTACCATACATTGTATCAATGAAAATACATAGACATTTTTTCTGTAACACTTCAAAATACGCCCACTGCTGATTTAACTTACAGCTTAAAGTGCACTTGTTGTCCAGAATTACCGAAGTAACAAATGTTATCCCCACAACACTGGCACTGACATCTTATATTTGCAAATAGCAATTTCAGCTTCTTCACCACTCATCCATACATCTTGCTCATCTTGAAATGCATTTAACATAATACTGTGATCAGAATGCTTACCACCAATGAAGGCCTTTCGTTAATATGTCAAACAGCAGCGTAAATAATGGTAATATACAGTGGAAAATACACGACGCTTCGATGAATTCACATAGCGAACAGCAGCGATACATATAGGAAAGAAATGAGGATTGCTATTCTGTCAAAGTTACACAAAGATTAAAGTGACTTTATATTAGCATAATAACCTTAATTTGCTGTAAACTTCATTTGTCATCTTCTGTTGTTAATGCTAACACATACTATGACACAGCGGGAAGTATAATGCTATGCAGGCAATACAGTGATGGATGTACAGTTGGAACTGACTCGAAGTCAAAGCCTGAAGCAGCTTCATGTTGCAATGAAACTATAAATGGAGTAAATGATTTTGACCAGATGGCCCTCAAGTACTGTGGTGGTAAAAGGAGGCCTGATCATATTTTTTGTAATATTCTAGCTTTTGAAGAACTCAGTGAGTGTGTCATCTAAAAGTAACAAACTTCAAGAGCCCGCCCGGTTAGCCGAGCGGTCTAACGCACGGCTTTCCGGAGTGGGAAGGAGCGCCTGGCCCCGGCACAAATCCACCCGGCCGACTTGTGTCGAGGTCTGGTGAGACGGCCAGTCTGTGGATGGTTTTTAGGCGGTTTTCCATCTGCCTCGGCGAATGCGGGCTGGTCGCCCTTATTCCGCCTCAGCTACACTATGTCGGCGATTGCTGCTCAAACAAGTTCTCTACGTATGCGTACACCACCATTACTCTACCACGCAAGTATAGGGGTTACACTCGTCTGGTGTGAGACGTTCTCTGGAGGGGTCCAGGGGGGGCCGAACCGCACAATAACCCTGAGTTCGGTGTGGGGCGGCGGAGGGGTGAAGTGGACTGCGGTAGCCGTCATGGGCTTGTGGACCACTGCGGCTGCGGAAGACTCGAAGCCTCTCCGTCGTTTCTAGGTCCCCGGTTAACATACAACATACAACAAACTTCAAAATAACAAAACGAGTTTCCTTCTCAAGCATGTCGAGAAATTTTCCAAAGATTATAAAGAAACCAGGATCGCTGCTCTAGCTGTTCATGAGAAATCACCAGACGTAGGTGGAAGTCACCTGTCCGGTGCGAAAATCATCCAAGGATGGGAAAAGGTCATATATGTGACAAATCAGTTTGCAAGAAACGTGTTGCTACATGTCCCTACGTCTGTGCAGATTGCAAAGCCCAGTCTGCAGACAACAGTGATCTGTAGATATCTAAAAGGAACATATTTACTTACACATATGGTAAAGTTTACCTTTAGATAATGTCTATCAAAGTATAGAGCTGTATTAGGCTATGGAATGAGATTCATTCTATGTTATCCTGCCTACTTGTGGAAAATGTCACTTTCTACTGAAAACATTATGACTTGCATGTATTTCTACCAAAATACAAGATTTCGTCATGACATTGTGAACAAATGGTTCAAATGGCTCTGAGCACTATGGGACTTAATATCTGAGGTCATCAGTCCCCTAGAACTTAGAACTACTTAAACCTAACTAACCTAAGGACATAATACACATCCATGCCCGAGGCAGGATTCGAACCTGCGACTGTAGCGGTCGCGCGGTTCCAGACTGTACACCTAGAACCGCTCGGCCACTCTGGCCGGCGTGGACAATTTTCAAGTATTTGCATATTTAATTTGGACAAAAATAGCAAAATATTCAGTACCTAGAATTAAAAACAAGTAACAGGTCATTAGAATGACTATTTGGTACATAAAAACTTATCTCCTACAGTAAAAAGGAATAGAAGAGTGGAATAAGCAAGAAATCACTTAATTGACTGTACATTTGATACATTCATTTTCTGTGTTAAGTGTGGAGAATACAATGATGAGATACGTTTGCACGATTAGAAACAAATGAAACATGGATTAATTCAATAAATAGAGTATGTACAAATGTGAGACATTCAGCTATTATCCTATGCTTTGATCGTGAAGATCGCATGAAGCATTCAATAGTTATCAGTTTACGATGTGAAGAAGCAAGTAGTCTTGGTTGCAGTGTTAAATTCTTTTATTATTTTCCAATGACACTTTTCACGTTTATATAGGCATATTTGGCTTGACTGATATTTGGTAGCGATGGGTACGTGGGACACAGTGCATAAAAATATCCCAGCAGGTAAATGTACCCATGTACCCAGCCCTGCCAAATATCAAGCAACCTGAAGATGCCCAAATAAAGCTGAAACGCGTCATTGGGAAATTATAGAAAGTCTTAACACTGCTACTAAGGCTTCTTCATGTCACACATACAATTATATTGTATGGTACTTTGATGCGCGGTGCGATGAATTTGTGAAATACTGCTTAATATCAAAGTATTGCTGAGCATCCATTATCTGCCGTTTTGCGAAAGCTGACGTATTTAGTGACTTCTCCTTTTGCGCCCTCACCGTCCAATTGGCTAATCAACTCCTCTTCCCCCAGAGGTCTGGGAAAAACCACACATTTACCAGTGACGAATCGCTTATGCAAGCCTATCACCGCCAGCTGCGGCCGTCTGGCGCAGCTCAGTTCAAACTGTGCCAAAAATCACCCTTTCATTGATTCCGCACCGCTGACAGCTTGCCAGCATGTGTGTTAACCGAAATTCACTATGAAGGTCTCGTAAAAGTACTTTCTTCCTTCCTCCCTAAAAGGTTGTTGGTCAGTTCGTTTGTCTTTGGCTTTCAGTAAATATTGCAGCATACCTTGAAAGTTTATTTTGCACATAACCAGTGTAGGTTTAGTTTAAATGCAAATAAATAGCAATATTAGTCTGTTAATAACATAGAATATAGTTGCAATGTACAACGTGATGCATAATATTCTTCCCCCTGCATTGGAACTTGCTGAGGTGAAACATTACTGAAAAACTTGTGAAAACGGCAGGTGATGTCATTTCGGTACGTTATTCAGACGTGTAACGCATTGGTTCTGACAGCATCTTACCTGCTCGCAAATAACAGTTTCAACTAGTTCTCATTAATCCATGCATCGTCCCATGCTTGGAATGCATTTCACATAGCAATACGATCAGAATGCCACAACCAATGAATGTTTTTCGTTAATATTGCAAACAGCGATTGTCCGTACCAGTCACAAAAACCTCTGCGAAGGTGGAGTTGTTGATACTTGTACCTAATATTATCATCTAAACCAGGTTTTATTCAGTTAGCAACTTAGAAGGATCTGGCTCAATGTAATAGGTACAACATTATTTATGTAAGCAATAACACTTGAAATAAGCGTTGTGTGTGTTGCTGATACATTGTTTTGTAGTGATGAGGAAATAACATAGCCATTACCAAAAGCCAGGTGTGCTGTGCACACAACCATTAACCCAGAAGGTGCTACTGGGGTATTAAAATTCAATTCCATCACCCAAGACCATGTAGAATGATAATGTCATGAAGTAAATACGCTACTTGAGAAATAAACTTCGTGTACACTGGAAATGAAATAAAATAAGTTCCTAAACTTATCAGGGAACTTTCCTATTACTTATAGTGGGAAGGTCCGGACACTCAGTTGGATAAATTACTTTATTAGTTACTGAATCATATCGTTTGATCTGGTAAACATGAATTCGTTAAGGAAGAATAGAAATTAAGCACAAAAAATTTAAGGTGAGATAAAAAAGAACTTTATAATGGCTTCCATCAACAGAATAAAATAATAAAAATGAATAAGTATTTGGCTCGCCATCAGCATGATGCTGGACAATTGCGATTGAAACGGTGCCCAGACACATAAAGGGCACAAGTTGTGAATTCAGACAGTGATATAAAATTTTATAATAAATAAAAAACATACAAAACGTAAAACTGAATGAATCTGGACCGAGTGCACAACAGACAATGAAATAATGAAAGGGCTAGAAAGGTCATCACAAGATAAGTGAACTCCTGCAAATGAACTCAACAATGAATAGAAACTTGAATGTTTATATGAATACGGGAAAAGATCTCGTTGAAACAGAAAATGAAACTACAGGATACACGCTTATAAGAGCGTAAAGGGCATAGAGCATATAATGCACAAGCTGCGACCATAAATTGAAAATAAACTTCTTCCCCCTCCCTCCGTAACGACTTCCAATGAGCGCATTGTAATCACAGTCTTATCGTGGTTGAGACTGAGATAGCCGCTGACGGGTAGGCATGAGCTGTGCTGCAGTGGCTGCTAGCTGTGACTGCTGTCGGCTGGAACGTTGTGACTTAGAGCCGCGAATCTCTTCATGCTCTTGATTACTGGTAGCAGATGCGGAAAAATCAGTAAGTGCTTAGCAAGTTCAATGTTAAGCCTCGAAGTCCCCACAGAAGATCGAAGTCAAGGAAACAGGGACGAGCGCGGAACCATGAGGCTCGTCCAGACCAAGAGTCTCCCTAAAAACGTTTCATCACTTCCTTTTAGACCTCGGAAAGGCACCTCTGCTCAATCTCTCTAGCCATTCACAAAAAGGACCTAAGTGCTCCTCCAATAAGGGATCTGGAAGTCAGTTCACCAACTGGCACCAACAAATTAATAATTTAATCGCCAAAGAGCTTTGGGTTTTCGGAAATGAGAACAGAGTGTGGCCACTTTCTCACGGGCAGATTCATCTTAGGAGATTCTGGAAATTTTGGTGTGAACTTGATGTGTGTTTTTTCACGGAATGGCAGAGTTTGGAAAATTTACAGATGCTCATGCGGCCATATATTATGTATATTGTGATAGGGAGTTTGAAGAACACACACAGCAGGATATCAACAAGTGGTCAGCTGAAGACACCATCGAAAGTTTGCTAACAGAATTTTCATCCCTACCACTACTGGTCTCTCATACTGCTACTGAAAACACTGGACATTTCTATCGCACTTCTGTGCTACTGTCATCGCATCCACAGGATTAGTGCCGGAAGGCTTGCTCGGCTGTTTGTGTGAGCAGCTACAGCGAAAACTGCACTTTGAATTACTGCTGGATCTTCGAGACCGTGCAAAGTCTTCACCTGTACCTCGTTCCAAGCAAAAGGAGTTCCCATGGTCCCAAAGGCACATACATTAAAGAGAAATATCTACTAAAAGTATGATTTGTCAGATTAAGTACAGAGACGTGCGTCTCAACCACTCATATTATCAGCACCTAACAGAAGTGAAACGTAAGCAACAAAAAACTGAATCGGAAGGTAAATGAAGTAAGAACAATCTCAAATGCAAATCAGGTATGACAATACGATGAGAATGTGAGGTGAAGGCCTGAAATAGGCCGTCGCCTCACAACATAAACCTCGTGTTTCTGATGTATTTTTGTAGATATTTTGGTCAAGGAATTAACTCTGCAAGACTTTACAAGCGTTATAAAACAATTTAGACGTGGAAATATTTAATTTTAGGATCTATTGCAGCTTACAGCAAGTTTAGGGCTAAAAATGTAATTAAATCCTTTCTTGCAGAAGCTGACAGTAATTCAGACTGCCTGTATGTTCGTGTACTTAGAGTCGCAATTTAGCCAGCATGTGTTTTGTGGAATTATAAGCTTAGTAAGGTTTGAATTGTCACATCGCCTCGTTTCGTCTAACATGAAATGTGAACTGCCTCATCACAATGTTATTTTCTAGCTAAATTTATTTTGTAACTATTTAGGGAGGAAAATAGCATCCAGGAACGTAATTTGAGAATTTAAAATCATGTTTTAGGCAGCAATATATACGTACATATATAAGCAGCATACAACAATTTAGATGTGGAAAATCTTTAATATGATGGTCTGTTCGTTGTGCCTTACACCAAGTTTGGTAGAGAGAATGGATGTTCACAAGTGCTGCTTAACTTTAAAGTTGGCGCCACAAACATTTTGTGTATGTGTGTGTGTGTGTGTGTTGTGCCCATGTATTTTAGATGTGGAAACTACACCCCTTGCTTAATTGCATAGCGCAAAAAATTCGGACCATTTGGGTACTTTTGAGCACGGCCAAAATGGCGGCTCTTGGACTATAGTATGACTGTCTGTTTCGTTTTAATGATGTGTAAATTACTGGGATGTGATTGGTTGTTTTGTTTTCAAGGGCTATTAGACTACTAGCCTGTGTTTGGTGGAGAGGAAATTGGTGGGCTGGGGTACGGGTATGCTGCAGGAGAGGGAAAACGGGGGATGGGGATAGCGTAGCTTTTCGTGTGATGATGAAATCAATGAAAAGATTGATGACGTCTTCGATAAGGTGGATGATGTCACGGACAAAGAAAGGCAGTACATACGGAATACAACCTATTTTTGATCCTAATTACTCGTTGTCTTCCCACTCACATTGGTTATGATAACTGTGTCATTACTACTTCGCCAGTATTCTCCATACTGTTTTCATTGAAGTATGGATTTCTCGCGGAGGTTCAAGAGTGTTTATAGAATAATCTTCTCGCGTAACATCCTACGCCATCTCCTTACATTATGCTGAACGAAGCGCGAACAATTCTTTGCGAAATACTTGTGCTAGCTCTCTGTTTCTCCAACGGTCAAGTTTCTTGTAGGTTTCAGTCCATAGGATTACGGTTGTTATGTGACTTCTCTGAACTTGTTCAACTTTTGTGGCAGTAAATCCTGCTGTGCCATAAATTAAAAGCATATCTGGAAGTTCTTATAAAGCGCAGTGCTCCATGTTTAACAAATAATCAGGCACTGTAAATACCTATAAACACTACTAGGGACACATAACATGCTATTATGTATTTTTTTCTACGCAGCTCCACCGACGCTGATACAGCAGGCAGCTATTTCTTATGAAATGCAAACAGTTTACAAGCACGTGCCTCACACATATTGGTCATTTAAGAAATCACGAAGTAATTATGTCTGATCATTGGCTAAAGAGTTCAAAATACTCAGCTTAGGATCCTCTACCGTCAGTATAATTTTGATGCCAACAGTTTTGCACACTCTGTGTGTCAACGTTAGTCCCATACTCATGAAATAAGGATTGGGGATAGATGTGACTAACCAGAATGTCTCTCATTGACCCCATGCCAGTGAAAGTAGTTTCTCGTTGTCTTCCTCCGATCTGTTATGAAATTACAGTTAAGTATATGTACTGTGTGGACGTCTGTGATGAGTGATATTACAATGCAGTCACATGTTTGTGGTTTCGGGTTACAGAAAGCGAGAGGATGAAATCCATTTCCAGTAGATAGTCTACGCCTTCCGAAGAGCACCTTGGGGACTACTAAGCTTAACGTCCCCTTCTGACAGACGAATTACTTCTTGAGACACCTTGGAGGAAGTTTGTAATTTATCCCAGGCGCAAAGACGGGTCATCAGAAACTTTACGCCACGACCTTTATTCCGCTAGGCTGCGATGAAAATTTCTTCCACTTACAGGGTTCGAACCATTTATCTTTGAGCAAAACTCAAACGCACAAGCGTGAAATAGCGACCTCGGCAACACGGGCGTGGATTCGGAAATAACTTAGTCCTTTTAGTAACCGTACGAACGTCAGACACACTCCTGTCTATAGGACTAGAATAGAAACCGGTACTTCAGTAAAAATGCAAATTGTAGGAAGGAAAGAAGATACCATGATAAAACGTTGGTTAGAACTCTGTCCCTAGATAGTTTCTGTCATCACTTTATTACGTATCGTATGGACAATGTTCCATTCTCATTACTAGCAACCAAAAGATAAACACTTCGTCTGTCTGATGAATGTGATTGACAGACAAATACAGCTTCAACGATGGAAGTTTAGAGTTTAATATTTTGTAGGCGTCAAGATTATTGCAGATGACGTTGATTGGACAGAAAATTATAAATTCCCCCAGTGCAGCTTTTACATGTTACAACATACTCTATGGGAAAACCTCTGGCTGCAGCATTCGTAAAGTAATCAGAGAAAGCATCGCTGCCGGCCGGAGTGGCCGTGCGGTTCTAGGCGCTACAGTCTGGAGCCGAGCGACCGCTACTGTCGCAGGTTCGAATCCTGCCTCGGGCATGGATATGTGTGATGTCCTTAGGTTAGTTAGGTTTAATTAGTTCTAAGTTCTAGGCGACTGATGACCTCAGAAGTTAAGTTGCACAGTGCTCAGAGCCATTGGAACCATTGGAAAGCATCGCTATATGTGATTTAGGAAAATTTCGGAAAACCTTAACCTCTCTGCCTTCGAATACTTGTCCAATGTCGTGAGCACCACGCTATGTTGCTCGGTAATAATGAAATTACAGGCATAAATTTTCGTGATGAATTGTAAAGACAACATTACGACATACTAAACAGAAAAACAAAACCGGTTTGTAAATTCCTAACGAAGAGAATGTGGTGTATACGCACGTTGTCCTTATTTGTTGCCGAGCGGTTCTACGCGCTACAGTCTGGAACCGCGCGACCGCTACGGTCGCAGGTTCGAATCCTGCCTCGGGCATGGATGTGTGTGATGTCCTTAGGTTAGTTAGGTTTAAGTAGTTCTAAGTTCTAGGGGACTGATGACCTCAGAAGTTAAGTCTCATAGTGCTCAGAGCCATTTTGAACCTTATTTGTTTTTCCTCCTCAAGATAATAAAACAGCTATTCCTCCTAAGTAATTTTTCAGATTATGTTACAAAATTATGACTGGAAACTTGGTATCCCAAGAACTGTACAATCCTATCAACCAGTACAAAACTCTACTGGTAGTAAAACACGCCTTTGTGAGTGTATATGAGTGAATTTCGATAACAGGCGACAAACATATTTTACTTAGCGTACTGAAATCCTTTCCTTCGTGTGTACACGTTATTTGATTCATAAATCCATGGTGCAAATGAAACAAAATTCTTCATTTTTTATGGCATATTCGATATGTTGCGGTCGCAGCATTTCTGAATGGGTTTCACTGATATAATTTCGTGGAAGTTCATTTCATGGAAGTTCATTTCATTTCATTTCGGTGAAGTTAATTCAACTTGCACATATCTCTGTGGCAGGGTAAGCCAATGTCCTTCAGCGAATCAGTTCCGCTACTGGAAGTATTGCAACATATTCTGTGGGAGAACCTCTGCCTGTAGTATTCGGAAAACGATCGGAGAAAGTATCAGCGTTAAGAAACGTTTGACTAAGGTGTAGAGGCGATCTCAGATAACTTAATTTTTTATGCGAGTGCTCGCGATAAGCTAGAGATCCGGATCTGAATCAAGGTCTAGCACAAATTTTAATTCCTTAAATTTCATTAACAAGCTCCGTTACAGAACGAAATAGTAAGCAACCAGCTGCATAAAAAGATGTTTAATTTCTTTGCTGGTTACGGGCACTTAGTGTCCTTCTTCAGAAGGTTATGCCTATCGCATTATTTGCGAGTGTCAACAATAAGATCCATACAACTAAATGCTGTGGTCATGTGCTTCATAGCGTCTGTCCAAAAATAGTATAAAGAAGCGAAACTTACCGACTTCCAGAAGAAAATCTGTACTGTTATGCTGTGAAAATGTATGGTTTAGTTTCCTTTCTCGTAATCAATTTTAACTACGATACCAGAGTATTTAAGCTATTAGACGAACTGTTTCTCCTATGAATAAAACTTGCATACACTACAATGTGTTGATTCGTTATATTCTTAGCAGTCGGTTTTAACAGAAAACAGGAATAAGGCTTATCGGCTCATAATTACAATACTGTTACAGAATATCAATCGTCCTAAACTTTGTAATCCTACGCGTTCGCAGATTAAAAACGTGAAAAATACTGTCGCTGAAGCAGAGAAAAGGGAGAGGAGCAGATGGACAAAGAGAGGAGGGAGGGGGTGGAAGAGATTAATAGAGATGGGGGGGGGGGGAAGGGGGAGACGAAGATTAAGACGTAAATCCATTTCCAATACGAAATTAGGAAGTACATTGCCGGGTTCACTAGTGAAATATGTATTCATTTTGGATCAACGTATGTCAGAAAATGGTGGATTTTATTTGTCATTTTTTTTCCTTTTCAGTTTATCTGGGGCTTATTTGTTTATTTCGAACTGAATGGTTTTCTCTGTAGCTTCAACCTTCTTTCGACTGGTACTGGCTGTTCTCAGTTCGAGCCATCATCAGGTTACTTCTAATACATGTTTTCTGTAGTAAGCATACCATCTCTGAAGGTCGAGATCCTTTGCACCTAGAAACATGGAATATAAAATCCCATTACAACGTTAACTAAAGATTTTATAAGTCTATTTTCTGTAACCTTGGTGTGTTCCGGCCAAATTGTTCCCAGTTATATCAATTTTCATTATTTGTTCCAGGACGTGTACTCCGGGTTCGCTGAATTCATTCTAAATGACAAAAATAATTCATTATAAATCCCCTAAACGCATTCTAGCAAACACGAATTTCATTTTTCGTACTATGTTAACGCAATAAGTGCATGTCGGAAAGAAGCAGCTTGTCTTTCATACAAAGCTTTCTTCGCACTGTGTCGCATATCACCAGAATGTGATTTTTTATATCCACTGGCCTATATTTCTTTCCTATTTCGATCAATGTTTGTCCTGAATTTAGAAAGCCTATACTGTTAGATGGCCTTAAGTCCTTAGCATACATTTCTACACAATTGTCAGCCACTAAGTTTTTGACCTCTTTCAAAATATTTCTTGAGTGAGGATACCGCCGGTCAAATTTAAAAACATGTAGCAACATATTACGGGTTCCCAAACGAAAATTTAGTAAATTCTTAGACAATTTCCATTTCGAGACACCTACCAATTTATTTGTAACTCCCTCATTAACACTTAATTTCTCCTCAATCTCCTTTAAGTTTGATTTGTTCATTTTGCTGCTCCCATCTTTATGATAAATGAGCTGCAGTGAAACTACCTACGCAAGCTTATTCCGGCTAGTCACGCTGGATTAACCAAAGTATTGTGCCAATAAAACACAGTCTTTGGTTCGCCTTTCCCACAACATTATCAAATGGTTCAAATGGCTCTGAGCACTATGGGACTTAACTTCTGTGGTCATCAGTCCCCTAGAACGTAGAACTACTTAAACCTAACTAACCTAAGGACATCACACACATCCATGCCCGAGGCAGGATTCGAACCTGCGACCGTAGCAGTCGCGCGGTACAACATTATCTATGTGATCTTTAAAGTTTACGTTGTTCGTCATTGTAATTCCTAGGTACTTAGTTGAAATGACAGCCCTTAGATTTGTGCGACTTATCATGTAACTCAGATTTAACGGTGATGTGACAAAGGAGAGGATAAAACCCTATGCCGCTGCATAGAGTACCCCTATCGAATAGCACCAAGGGGCTCTCCACCTTAAAGTTCACATCCGACGGACGGATCACATATTACACACATATAGTCCATGAGACGCTGCCGAGATATTTGGAACATAATCTAGGACATTCGGGGGATTTCTGTTGATCAGGATGACTGCCTTTCCTCTCCTTGCTGGCCATATACTGGTTCTAAAATTTCTTCCACAACCACGGTTCGCACCAAATACCTCTGTTCGAATGTCAACCCACAGGCGTGCGTTAGCGATGTTTGTGGTAGTGGTGGATGCAACTCCTAAAACACCAGTAAGACCTCCCGAAGACCTCAGTGCAGTTTTTTCTCAGGAAGGGGATTTATAGAGCTGATAGATTTCTAGAACCACCTCATAGAGAGCATGCCAAATACTTATGGAATCTATGGGTAATACTACTCCGCATTTAGAGCTTTTTTGGTGTGGAAGAGGTTTTCTTATTTTCTTGCATTAAAAAAATACTATAAATTTGCTGTCATAACTTCTTTAATTACTTCTTTTGGACACCAATCCACGTCTCATGTCTTCCGAATATGATTAAAATTCTTTTGTAGTCCTTCCACCAACTTGTCAACGAAATATGTTTCAGCCTAATTTTGTTCTTTGGGCAATGGTGTATATCGACCCACTGATCATCGTTGAGGTAAGTGGGTTCCTTATGATAATGCGAGTTATTGAGTTGTGTATACCGTTCCAGTGTAGATTTACCGAAGCAGGTAATGAAAGTACAGAAATCAATTTAAATATCCCATTAGTGTAATGATAATTCGTTCCTGCTTCTGAGTATATGTCGTTCATGTTCACAGATTACATAAGAATGGGTTAGGTACATTTGCTAATGTTAACGAAGAGATCCTCGATGATGTGAAACACGACAGAGAAAGAAGGAGACATATTTAAATAAGAAATGGTATTTTCTTCGACAGATCGTAAGTGAGATGATCCTTAAGGATGTCGTTTCTAAGACTTCATTATGGAATCTGGGAATGTGTGTACAGAAGCAACTTAGCTACTTCAATTATTTCCAGTTTTTTTTTATTAATTTATACAGCGGTAGAAAAATATAAGATGTTTAGATGCTTAGTTTAGTATGTTTCGATAATTTAAATTTCATTACATTATTTCTTCTACGTCATTCGACAGCAGTTCGGCTGGTTTTATAGCTTGCGAATTTCGGCGTGGTCTATGAAGCGCAAGCTTGTGCCAGACGCGTAGCCCTTTCTGGTTAGCTACGGCACGAACACTGCGCGATTGCATCTAAACAAGGGATATATACAATTTCAATAACTTTTTTCCAAATAGCGCCGTAAATCGAAGAGAGATTAACAATGTTTTCGAAAGCACTATTAAATCTGTGAAATCGTTTGTGGCACACACAGACACACACACTCTCACAGACACACACACACACACACACACACACACACACACACACACACTCACACACACACAGAGAGAGAGAGAGAGAGAGAGAGAGAGAGAGAGCGAGAGAGAGATTAGCCAAAACATTACAACCCTTGCCTAATACCGTGGTGATTCGCCTTCGGAACGCAATACAGTAGTGATTATGAGCAGCACAAATTCGATAAGTCCTTCGCAGGCTTTCAGGGGTGTGTTACAAAAATGGTTCAAATGGCTCTGAGCACTATGGGACTTAACTGCTGTGGTCATCGATCCCCTAGAACTTAGAATTACTTAAACCTAACTAACCTAAGGACATCACACACATCCATGCCCGAGGTAGGATTCGAACCTGCGACCGTAGTGGTCGCGCGGTTCCAGACTGTAGCGCCTAGAACCGCTCAGCCACTCCGGCCGGCGGTGTGTTACAACATATGTCCACGCAGAGATCACACAGTTCTGGTCATTAATGGTTCGGTGGTTCTTTGGCGCAAAACCGTCACCCGATAGCGTTCCAGATGTGTTCCATAGGGTTTTGACGAGACGAAAATGTGGCCAAAACATAAACATGAGTTCACTATCATGCTTCTCATAGCACTGTTGCACTATTCTGGCCTTGTGACACGCACAGTTATTCTGATACAAATTGCCATCGGCATCGGAGAAGTCACCGAGCAGGAATGGATGCAAGAGATCCTCACCAATGTTCACGTAGTTCATAGCTGTCATGGTACTTTCGATTACTACCACAGATCCCATGGAAGCTCAGGTGAATGTTTCGCATAGCATAATACTGTCATGAATGGGGTGTGTCCGCGGAGTGGTGCATGTTTCGAGGAGCCGTTCGCCTGAATGACGGAGCATCCAGACACGAACATCGACCTGATCTAACGAGAAATGTGATTAGTCCGATTACGTGACACGTTTCCACTGATCCACGGTGCAGTCTCGATGACCCTGTGCCATTACAATCGCAATTGACGATGTTGTTGAGTCAACATGGGAATGTATATGGGACGTTTGTGTGGAGCCCCGTATTCAACAGTGGGCTCTAACCAGTGTGCTCCGAAACACTTGTGGGTACGTCAGCATTGTACCCTGTTCGCCAAATGTGCCACAAATCGCCACCTATCGTACTTTACAGAGCGAGAAGTCTCCTATTCGTGATTTCATCGTCCTTGAACCACATTCCATAAATGTTCTGGACGGTAGTACAGTCAAAGGCCGCCCAGCTGCGCCCTTTCCGAGATGTACTTTTCCAGGTGCCGGACCATAAGAATCCGCCCTTTGTCAGAGTCGCTTTAGTCAGTGGATTTCCCCATTTGCAGCCCGTACCGTCGCTATAACAATTTCCCGTTCGTCTCTGATCCACTGAGCGAGTAGAGAACAAAGAAACAAGTACAGATCTGGAAACCAGCCTTTTTCCCCTGATTCGACGTATTATGAGTACATGAACATCTTATAACGAAGCACTCGAGTATCTAAATTGCGGATATGAACTTGCGAACGTACACATGACAGTGAGAATTCCACATGAAAGCGTTCTACGTGAAGACAGGCGTCAGCACGTCTCTTCGTGAATGTCTGTAGAGGTTCAAAAATCGCTAGGGTGTTCGGAATACACTGACAACCAGAGACAATGGGTTCCCAGAGTTCATTGACACTTCGAGGGCTCTGGAACACACAAGTTTTTAAACAGCCCCACAGAAAATGATCCACCGGGCTCAAGAGGGAGGTGATGGAAGGCCTTGGCATTCGCGAGCTAGAACCGACACACTTGTCGAAACGCAATTTACAATATTTCGGTATCAGAAATGATCATAAAATCAAACGAGGGTAGTTTACTACTTTGTAGTTTACGCCTCACTTGTGATGTTTCAAAATAAATGTAACCTTAGACATTAACAGTGTTGTACCTTTGGTATAACTGGTTTGCCCAGAGTCCCGACCCCAACGCAGTGGAACGTCTTTCGGATGAGTTAGAACGTAGACTTCGCGTCAGATCCCAGCATCCAATATCATACCTTTTTTGCAATTAAAGCCTATCTCACTTATTTTCGTCGGCTGTATATCATTGTGGTCTGTTGTTGGCTGGCTCTTGTGCACACATAGAACTGGGGAAGCCATTGGTTACCAGACTTGTGTCTATTAGGATTATTTACTTGTTTCATTGTTGGCTTTCCTTACCGTGTCATGAGCCTGGAATGCCACCAGGCGTGATTGAGATTTGTAGTGGACAGTGATCATAAAGTGATTATTGAGTTTCTCCCGGCGTAATTGATGATCGAATAGTCCACGGTTGTATTGACGGACAATAGCGTCCAGCGGGCGTAATATTCGCCAATCAGAGATTTCTGCTCCTCAGTGCACATAGCTTAGAGTTCCTGTTGTCATTTTACTAACGAGAGGAGAATATTATTACCACAGAGTCCTAAAGGAAATCACAATTAAGAAGTGAATACTTGCATTGATGAGTTAGTACATTGTAACCACTAACCTCCGTTGGACTGAATGGCGCGTGGTATGGATGCTTTACAAATGTCTTTGAACCGCTGAATGAAGAGTCGTGTCAGCCACTTTGGGCTCAGTCGGTCAGGCGTAAGCCTACTGAGACGTGAAAGCATCAAACAGTGACTGTCTCCCGGTCATAATCCTGATGTGCTCATAATGACCGTCAGGATTTGAAGAGGAATAACACATCTCTGCCGACTATCGGGTAGAACACTTCACATAATTGTTTAGTCTTCTCTCTTTTCTACCTTCTGGGATGCAAGTTTTTGTCCATTTTTGGGATGTTGAATTGGAAGAAGAGGCGCAGAAGACAAACTTCATCGCCGGTGGCCTTCCAGAACTTCAGACCTCACACATTTGTGTCGTTTACCTGTGGGGTTACGTAAAAGAGCGCGTTTTTACCCACCTATGCCTGACACTCTTGAAAGTTTGCGTCATTGTAATGTTGAAGCTATGAATTCCATAACGAGAGACCAGATGCTTCGTGTGTGGCAGGAAATGATATTTTTCGTGTAACACATGGTGCTCACATTGAATGCATAAAAATTACAAGTTTTCTCTTTCCAGGAACGTTGGAAATGTGTTTCAATGTTTTGTAGTTTGCAGGCAATAAATGTCTGAAACCTGTTCCTTCGCTTTGAATCGCGGTGTTCAAAGTACATTTTTCAGTTAGGAGACAATAATAGCGATTGAACGTAAACTTTCTGGGTGTTTGCTTTACACACAAATGAAAATTCGCTTGGTAGTTCAAGTCTCAAGCAGAGACGCAATAAATGATTAACTGGCAGGGGCAAAGACTGCAATAACCAACAGTTCATATTCTGGCTTCACTATGGTTGTTTTAAAGTCAATAGCACCATTAGAAGTTATCTATTTAGTCTTCGTCTCTGCAAAGAGAATCAATGTGCACTTCATTGGCGATAGGCCAAAGTCTGAATAACCTAAATTAAAGTCACTGTCCTTGATTCAGTAGGAACTGAAAGTTAAGTGCACAACACTGCGACGGCCCTATACCAGTGCCCACACAACTGTGCGCTGCAGAAGGGGTAACGTGTCGGCGGGATATAACGATGTGCGTCGAATGTCCTCCAACCATGATGGTTCCTATCCGAGACTCTGATTGATGACCTGCTATTGTGATCGGTGCCTTGCCCAGGAATTGCCGGCCTAAATACGGTGGAGGAATCAGGATACTGCGAGAACTATATGTGCACACGTGACTCCGTGGAAGCAAGTAGGTCCGTGTGGTCGGTGACTTCTGGTGGCGATCTTGACAGAGCCCGCTGGTCAAATGGGCGTTTGAAGTGTGTCCTGGCGCTTGCTGAGGTGGCCCCTGCAACTCGCTGAGTAGGCCACCCGCTGGACGCTGATGTCCGGTTGGCGAGTAGGCGAGACACAGTAGTGTCCGTCAGTTCTCTGGTCAGTTCCGCAATACGTAGAGGTGTCCGGATACTTGTGGTCAGATACAGTAACTACTCTGAGATCCTGACACACAGTTTACTAGAAAATTACAATTGCAAAGGTAGTTTATTGACGTCATTGTTCTGTTATAAGTGCAGTTAAGGCCAAATATTGCATTTGAAGTAATAATTCTCAGTTGACTTTGTAGTGGCTTTCAACTAACAATTGTTGTCTCTATAAACCTCTGCCAACGTCGTGAACTGAGTCTTTGTGGAACGTTCTGTGATAATGAGACTATGCACTGAGTTTGATGTGCTCAAAGACTTCGAGGATTGAACTCTACACAACAGGAGACTACTGTCTTCGTTGTGTAATTAAGGTGTGATATTCACGAAGAGACTACGCTCTGTTCACAACGAAAGTGTGAACGTGACAAAAGAGCTACGCACACTTTATCGTTGTCTTTGCAACCGAGCGAGTGCTTAGCACACTAGACTAGCATTCAATAGGATAACGTTTCAGATTCCCATCCGGCCGCCCAGATTTAGATTTTCCGTGATTTCCATAAATCGCCTAAGGCAAAACTCAGGATGGTTGAAACAGTGTATAACACTGCAACCGGTTTTACGTAGCTTGTGCAATCAAATACCAAATTTGGTTTATAGCGTACTATGCCCCAACAGAACAGATAGTCCTGTCACGGAAAAGCCACGTATAACACTACCGTCCGCTACTGTTATACTATAACCTCAAAGCTGGAGGCAGTTCGTGTAGTGAAATTATTTTTATTCAAGCAATTATAGTATAAAGAATCAGAGCAGTGTTACCCTCTGAAAGAATTTTTGTTATGTTGAGCGCGATTTACCTAACGGAGGTGGCTTATCGGAAGTGAAAGTCAGAATTACGTAAATATTTAAACAGTAATAAACATTATTTTACCTATCCACACTGTTCAAAGAATAAAGGAAACTGTCGCCAGCCTAATTAGGCAAGAGAATGATTAACATTCTTGTTCAAGATAGTAGGTATGAGTAACTTTAACGGACAAACGCAACCTATACTTTGCCACACGCGAGTGCAATGAACTCTGACACCTGCATATGTTAACGTTGAGGTTGGAGCTGACAGCTAGAGCAGAAAAAACTATTTGCATAAATATAACAGATAACGATACACACTACTATCCTGAGGGCTTAGTCAAACTGAATGGTCCCAACAATATTACTATCAATATTCACTGTAGGATCATAAAATGGACATACGTTCAGTATTTCTATTACCAATTAATTTTCTATCTGACGTGAAAAAAATATTTCACTAGCAAACTATTTCTCACTGACCTTTGAATAAAAGAAGTTACTGTAATCAACAATGAAAAATGATGCAAGATGTTCAAAATTCTCAGAAAAATAGGTGAAAGCTATAGGAAAAAGCTATTAATTGGCAATCTATACAAAAACCAAAACAGAAAAACACGAATGGAAGAGTTACTCTAATTAATAAGGACATTAAGCAGAGATGCAGTCTTCCTCCCTTTCTGTTCTATCTCTACATCGAAGAAGAAATGACGGGCTTAAAAGATAATGCTACGAATGGAATTAAAATTCAGAGTGAAAGGCTATCAGTGATGAGATTCACTGGTGACATTGTAAACTACAGTGAGGATGAGGAAAATTGACGAACCTGTGGAATGAAATGAACTGTCTAATGAGCACAGAATAATAAATGACAGCAAACTAAAGAAAGACTCAAGTAATGGGAAATGACAGATTTGAAATTAGCGGCAAACATAACATCAAAATTGCGAACTACGAAGTGGACGAATTTTTCTACTTCAGAACACAAGGTAAGTGAAGCAAGGAAGACGTAAGACTAAGAGCAGTGGAGACAAAGTTGCCATTGATGGCCAAAAGTATTGTCATAATTAGAGGAAGAAATTTCAGAGAATGTAATTTTGGAGCACAGCATTGTATGGGCGTGAGTAATGGGCTCTGGGAAAGCCGGAAATGATGAGAATGTAAACGTGTGAAATGTGGTGCTGTAGTGTGTTTAAAATTATCTGCGCTAATAAAGGAAGACATAAGAAGGTACTACGGAGAACAGGCGAGGATAGGAACACAGAGTAGGAGAAAACAAAGTTTAGAATGTTTCCAGCAAATAATTATGGATGCTGGATGCAAGCGTTACTTTGATAATTTATATTTATACTGCTGGAAGAGAGATAATGTCTTTCATATATTTATAATACGTAATACAGTCTTGTTAGACTAGTGTTCACATCACCAGTCAGCCTTATTCGAGTAGATTTTTGCAATATTTCTTTATACTGCAAGGAGCCTCTGTAAACCCTTGACTTTACTCTGTAGTTCTCTCCTTATAAGACCTGCTTCTGAGTATCATCAGCCTGTTGCTGTTAGTGCCGAATGCCTGTGCAGAAATTTTGTGCTGCACCATATCCAACCCATCAGAAAGCCCGCTGGGGACCACACACGCCACGTTAGGAACGTTCGTCAATATGCATAGTAAGGGATTTTGTGCACAATGTTGCCGCTCATGGTCTGACAGGTTTATTGACATCTTCCCTACATTATGGAGATAAGTTTCATCTATTTAGTCCGTTTGATGAGATAATACCGGTTTAAAAAGCTAAATGTAACATGTCCTAGTATACAATGACGACGATCACGAGGAGAATGGCTAATTTCCTTCTTCACCACTTGTTTTATAACACATTTATAGTTAGTGAAAAATCTTTTTAACACTAAACACTGTACATAGATGAATACTTCCATTCGAAAAGAGGATGTTGGGATTAAATACTTAGTACAGAAAGGACGAAGTTTGACCAAATTAAAATTACTGTCAAAGAAATGGCACATATCAACTATATTTCTTGCGAAGCTAATAAATATAAGATAAATCTTGATAATCGCTTCCTAATAGTTAGTATTCGATAGAGACTATACCAGAATCGATAAGAACACATAAAGAATCACAGGCAATGTATAAATTCATTTTCGTTCATAGCACTTATAACACTACTGCTCCGGTTGTTATACCGGCATGCGGTTTACCTAGTGACGACAAGGTTTATTTCTGTCACAAGGCAGCCACGTATAACATTACTGCGGTTGCATATTTGCCAAATATGGCCTAGATCTGCAGCAGATGTTACCCTCTGAGAGGAGTTTAGAAGTCTGACCGAGTTTGCCTAACGGAAAATTGATATCGAACCTTAATTTTGTAAGAATAGCTGTGAGTAGTTAGCAAAAAGAAAATAATTTTGCAAAAAGTAACAGTAATTGGTTACTGTTAATCGAAACAGTTATACGGTCGCCAGCCTAATTAGGCATAATAATGTAAGAGCATTATTTATAAAGAAGCTATTTTTACTAATTCAAAACGAACATTCATTAAATACTGTGAAGTGCAACGAACACTCCCAAATGGACAAATTACACAGTGAATAACAGAACTTGTCACTTTTGCAGTAAAGCAGTCACAAGATTTGCAAATGAAGCCTTTTTCTTGTTTAATTTAATCATTACTTTTGCCTTTGACTAATATAGTCCAAACGTGTTCTTCACAACCCACACAAGACAGTTAGCACGTGATAATAATCAAGTACAATTAATACACACGTTTCCTATACAAAAGCAATAAGGAAACACAGTATACAAACCTTATACCTTTACTTCTCAGTAATCACCTCAAGATTAATTAGCCAGAAACCTACTAATCTGATTTATCCTTTTTATTATGATGGAAAAGAAATGTGGTCTCACAAATTATCCCTTTCATTGTAACAACAAAACTGTACACACATTCAACGTTATGTAGCATTAAGGTAGAATTAGAGTACTGTTTCGTTTGAGACTATTAATTTTGTACTATTTTAACACTTTACCCTGACAAAACCTCTACAAAATCTTAGATAATCTCCAACAAACTTTTACTTCAAGTAACCTCAAGACAAAGTGTTTTATGATATCACTAGTGAAGCAAGTAATTTTTGGAAACAACTTTAAAGCAACAAACATTAGAACACTTTTTTTCCAAGTAATACTCTTTCCCAAGCTGATACTCAAGTTCATTTTCTCGTTAAATTTCAAAATACTCAAACATAAATAGTCTGTTTTATATCTATGAAAAACAAGTAAATTTTATCCTTCACATTAAGAGTACTGGCATAACTTTGCCACACATCAATAAAAATCACTGTAAAACTGTTAATGCTTTTTATGCAATGGACACTCTCGGATTTCACCACTTAAAGGAGAGGATCCAACTTGGATAGGTGCAGAGGATGGACACATTGTTCAAACACATTTTGAACATTAGGATTATATTTTCACAGAACCAAACACAACATTACTGGTTCATACAGTAATACAGTTCTGAACTTTCGTATGTGTGACGAAGTGGTCGCGCAATCGTGGTGGCGAGCATGTGGCGGCTAGGTAGTCTTTCCATTGGCAATAATTAGCTCTATTTACTTCTTCTTGGCGTTTTTCAGAGCTTTCCCCAAATCGAGAGCACCATTTTACAGCCGAGTATTAAATCCGAGGCCATTCCCTTCCAAATGCAATACTGTAAGTCTCATCCGGCACCTGTGCTATTCATTCGTCATTTACTTGCTACCGACTGACTGTGCTCTCTCACTTGCCGCCCAGACTGAGCGCCACATACACCTTTTTATAGTGCTCCAACTCACTTACGTTGCAGAGGGGAACTACTTTGGGTTTCTCTCTGTACACTACAAAGTCCCTATGTATTTACCAGTTATTACATAGTTTCCAGCAAACATATTTTAAAAAATCTTATTATTTAAATCTATTAAGAAGTCAACACAAATATACATAATTAAATACCACTTCCTCCAAATAATACAAAGAACTTAAACTGCAAATAGTAAAGATGTCACACTACCTTTCCACTTCTTTACAGTAGATCAAAGACATTTCATAATAAAGAATACACACTTGACGTTATGTAGGATTAATCAGTACAACTTTTTAACTATACTGATGTAGTGTTACACACTGTTACGTGAAATTATTCCGAGTCCCGAAACTGAACTCTGAAACACTGCGACACGTTCACGAAGGGACTCACTAGTCGCGCATTCATCATAGATCCTACTTCTTCAAAGCTTGACGAGAACTAACCCCGAGCCAACCTGACTACCACATGTGATACTTTTCAACTCTAATGACAAATTTCCAAAAACACATTTGTCGTACAGTAATTATACATCCAACATGTTAATCCAGAGTAAAATGAGGCAGCCTTAACCCACCATGCACTGTTAACTGTCGCTGCCCCAACGTCTTTCCGCCGTCAGTAATGCTGCAGTAACGCTCTCCATATACTTGCTAGCTTCCCGCCAGCCTGTCCTTCCAGGTGCTCTAGTGTCCGCCAAACGCGGAGTCTGAAAGCTGTCGTCTGCTAAAAGGTCTCGTCACCCCCTCGCGCGGCATGCGCCCCTGTATTGGCCGCCCTAGCATCGGCCGCTCCCTCGTAGTTGCCATAAGAGCTCGCGCGCCCCTGTTACTGTCAATACAAGACTCGTGGGCACAGCCACTTCCGTGTTTTAAGTTCCGGCGTTTATCGACATCTGGTTGTTACCTGACAAATTGCGACGGGAAAAAGGTTGCAGATAATTTGAGCAGTGAGTCTTGTTCTCTGGGGAAGAAGACACGTAATAAAAAATTATATTGCAAGACTCGAAATCATTGTACAATTTGCTTCAAACACCGAGCGACATTGGAAGGGATGGGAAAGAACTGCCGTAGTTCAAACACCGTGACAGAAAACTGCTACTAAATCAAAGAGAGCTTCAACGCATAATTAAGTGAAGATAAAGTTTCTCTGACAAACAACAGCTGAACGAAGCCAAAATATGCGTAAGGAGAACAATGGCAGAAGGGTTCAGTCAAGTGTTAAGTAAGGTTTCGCCGACCGATCTGGTAAAACTCTAAAAGGGTACGGTCTTATAGAAAGAGAATGAGAGAAAGTCAGCTATTCAGTCGCATACTAGCCATACGGGTATCGAAACGGAAGATGACAGACCGACGACCGAAATGCTCTATTCACAAGTCTGAAATTACACATGCCAAGGAAATTGCTTGCCGTTTATCAGCAGTACACTATATGTCGAAGGAGTTTCAAAAGATAGCAACCGATTGGAAAAATGCTTCGGCATTCCACTTTTTAAATAATGTTGTGGGACAGAGGCACGTAATCATAAGCTTATATCACTGATGGGTAACATGGTTTATGCTTATGTGTTTCTTTTTAGGAGGAAAAAATCAACTCTACATCAATAAAAATGGATTCCGAAAACACAGATCTTGGGCAAATCAGCTCGTTCTGTTCGTATATTTAACTCAAAAGGCAATATATAACGGTTACCACGTTAATGCTGTGTTTCTTAACGTCCAGAAAGCACAGGGTGACTAACAAAATGGGAAATTTTGGAATGTAGATAAACAGATGAGCACAATTACACTATTGGCCATTAAAATTGCTACACCACGAAGATGACGTGCTACAGACGCGAAATCTAACTGACAGGAATAAGATGCTGTGATATGCAAATGATTAGCTTTTCAGAGCATTAACGCAAGGTTGGCGCCGGTGGCGACACCTACAACGTGCTGACATGAGGAAAGTTTCCAACCGATTTCTCATACACAAACAGTAGTTGACCGGCGTTGCCTGGTGAAACGTTGTTGTGATGCCTCGTCCAAGGAGGAGAAATGCGTACCATCACGTTTCCAACTTTGATAAAGGTCGGATTGTAGCCTATCGCGATTGCGGTTTATCGTATCGCGACATTGCTGCTCGCGTTGGTCGAGATCCAAAGACTGTTAGCAGAATATGGAATCGTTGGGTTCAGGAGGGTAATACGGAACGCCGTGCTGGATCCCAACGACCTCGTATCACTAGCAGTGGAGATGACAGGCATCTTATCCGCATGGCTGTAACGGGTCGTGCAGCCACGTCTCGATCCCTGAGTCAACAGATGGGGACTTTTACAAGACAACAACCATCTGCACGAACAGTTCGACGATGTTTGCAGCAGCATGGACTATCAGCTCGGAGACCATGGCTGCGGTTACTCTTGACGCTGCATCACAGACAGGAGCGCCTGCGATGGTGTACTCAACAACGAACCTGGATTCACGAACGGCAAAACGTCATTTTTCGGATGAATCCAGGTTCTGTTTACAGCAAAATGATGGTCACATCCGTGTTTGGCGTTATCGCGCTGAACTCACATTGGAAGCGTGTATTCGTCATCGCCGTACTGGCGTATCACCTGGCGTGATGGTATGGGGTGACATTGGTTACACGTCTCGGTCACCTCTTGTTCGCATTGACGGCACTTTGAACAGTGGACGTTACATTTCAGATGTGTAACGACCCGTGGCTCTACCCTTCATTCGATCCCTGCGAAACCCTACATTTCAGCAGGATAATGCACGACCGCACGTTGCAGGTCCTGTACGGGTCTTTCTGGATACAGAAAATGTTCGACTGCTGCCCTGGCCAGCACATTCTCCAGATCTCTCACCAATTGAAAATGTGTGGTTAATGTTGGCCGAGCAACTGGCTCGTCACAATACGCCAGTCACTACTCTTGATGAACTGTGGTATCGTGTTGAAGCTGTACACGCCATCCAAGCTCTGTTTGACTCAATGCTCAGGCGTATCAAGGCCGTTATTACGGCCAGTGGTGGTTGTTCTGGGTACTGATTTCTCAGGATCTATGCACCCAAATTGCGTGAAAATGTAATCACATGTCAGTTCTAGTATAATATATTTTCCACAGAATACCCGTTTATCATCTGCATTTCTTCTTGGTGTAGCTATTTTAATGGCCAGCAGTGTACTTTACAATTTATTGATTTATGTCATTGTACACTACAGAGCATGCGATTACTGGTTATCACGAGGATTTTTGTTTCTTGAATATTACATCTGGTAGATAAGCCCCCCTCCGCGTACACATTCCTGCAGCCTGATAGGAACGTTGTGCATAGCTCGCCCTAACATTCCAAAAGGAATCCTGGAGATTTCCTCTCATATTCTTGGTTTAAGTTCTTCAGTAGTAGCAGCTCGACTACGGCAAATTGCGTTCTTCAGGTGGCCCTACAAGAAAAAAATTATACGATGTCAGGCCAAACGGTATTAAGGGCCACGGAGTGTCACCGGGCCTTAAAATAACACGGTCACCAAACAATCGTCGCACACCTCCCATCGAAATCCGTGCAGTAGGCCATCATGTTGAAACCAACTGTTGGCAGGAAAATGGGACAGTTCATGCGCAACAAAGCTTTTCATCATGGAAACATGCCGAACAGACGTTACAGTGACTGTGCACCCACCATCATCTTCAAGACAGTTGGGGCCTATGACACCACTCGATGACATGATACTCCATACAGTAACCGTGCTACTGTGCGATGGACGCCATGTAGGTGACTTGGATTTTGCCGAGACGAATAGCGAAAATTCTGTGTATTGACAAAGCCACTGGCGTGGAAGTGAGTTTCTTCCGACAGCCACAGGTTGTTAACGGAACTGTCATTGCCGTGCATTTTTGCTAATATGTGTTTTGCATATTGTCTATGCATTAGCAGATCGTTAGGTTGAAGTGCTGAACGATCTACAGCTTATACGGATGGAACTTTCAATGCACTTTTAGCATTCATTGAGCAATCTAACGATGCAACTGTTGAGATTCTGCTTCACGTCGAACAGAGCAGTGTGAGCTTCTTACGAAAACAGTCCGCACAGCCTCGATATTGTCTCCCGTACGAGTGATTCGGGGGATCTCCGTGGAGATTGCTTCTTTAATGTAGAACCTGTTGCTTCAAAATTGCGGACCCAGGTGTTGATTGCATGCACTGAGATAACAATAACATGACGTCCGATGTTGAAATGACGCCTAAATTGACTACGCGCGGGCTGCACGCTTCCATTCTTGCAATAGGCTTTTACCGAAAAGGCACACTACACACCGTTCAACTGCTCCTTGTTTACTGTGTACTAAATGGCAAGACAGAGCGACCAGCATTACATATGTCATTCGGCGCCACCTACCTCGCAATGTTCCCACAACACGTTCCAAAATTTCCCTTTCTTTACGTCACTCAGTACTTGATAAAGATTCGATTTATCGCTTAGTGAACAAGATATGAGCTTTCTAATTATTGCATCTGTTTTTTGCCTGATTCAGGACTTCCTAGCTGATAGTAATAAACACTTCGTTCTTAATGAGGCTGAGCTGTCAGACGTGAGAGTAGCTTCCGGAGCAACCCAGTGTTATAGAACTATTATGTACACTGCATCACGTAACATCAATCTTTAATATACAACAACAGATGAATAAAGATGCAGAAGGATATCATTTATAGTCGGCTTCCAACATTATAGTTACCCTGGTGTAAAATGTAAAATATTAATTCCTGTCAAGCTGTGAAATAGAAACAAAAAAACTGACCTAAGGTAATAATTCATAGACATGTGCTGTAAAGGTTGTGTGAACTGTACTGCATATTACAATGAGACTATAACAAGCGCACTTGCATAAAGGGCGTGAATGAAACTACCCATTCCCTTTGGGCGTCGGTTCCCACGCATTTCGCGGTCACAAAGTGCAGTTCGCAGAGCGATGAGTAACAGGAATATGTACTTGGCAACGTTCGACACGGCTCACATCCCCATCCCTAACGATTAAACCCTACTCTATGGACATCTTGGGGCTGGAACCCCGTTGAATGTGATCTGCCCCTCTGGAGCGTTGAACGACCGCAATTTTTGCTCTTGTATACGGAGTGGAATGCAAGGGTCCGCTCACACTCATTCGACGAAATTTGAACTTGGATCTGAATCAACAAAGGTTAGCTACTGTTTTTCAGTCCTCTTGCTTGATGCCCTCCTGTAGTGTGATGGTAGAGGGACGCAACACTCCTTAGGTTGGGTTGACTGCCCTCAGACTCAAAGCAGCCGAGAGACACCACCCAACTGAATGGTTGTCAAAGTCTCTGATAGGTACATTTGCAACGTTTTTAACAATGATGCGTGGGTGGCAGCTAGGGTAATGCCGAACTGCACGGGCTTAGAGGCAACCTTCACCGTTTTATTCACGCACATATCCATGATCACGCCACACGAGGGTGCAAAAAAATATGGCTTAGAAAGCATAAACACCCTTTACTGCTTCGGAAAACGTTCAAATTTCGTCGAATGGTATTGAACGGTCCCTAGTGGCCTCACCCTTTGCAGCAGAGCAAAAATCAGATCATGTTGAATGGGGTTGCAGCCCCACGATCTCGTTAGAGTAGTATTTAATCGTCCCCAGGGGGGGTTCAACAGGGTCGAGCGTTGTCAAGGACGTTGTCCTGATGCTCGTCACACCGCGAATTGTTTTTTCGGGAATCAACGCCTCAAGGAAAGGGATGATTTCATTGACGTCCCTTATGCCATCTCCAGAGGGCTTTTCGCGTCGATTCTCAGCGGCGGTGCATATGAAATGTTTTTCTCGGCCACCCATAATAAAACGGCGTGATTTCAACGCTGTGTGTCACGGTTCTGACCACCATGGCAGATGCCTCAAAAGAAAGGTTTAAATGTGAGTAAGAGGGAGTGCAACGACTTTCCCATCGTGTTACACGTCCACGATGGCTTTGGGCAGAATTTTGATGAAACATGGTGCTTACGTGGTATTATTAACCTACCTTTCACCTCACATGAACTTACGAGCTATAACCATTTTCTCGCATGTACATTTGTAACGTTTTTAACAATGATGCGTGGGTGGCAGCTAGGGTAATGCCGAACTGCACGGACTTAGAGGCAACCTTCACCGTTTTATTCACGCACATGTCCATGATCACGCCACACGAGGGTCGTCGAGCCCGAGTGTGACATCGCAAGGCACAACACTTTTGCACCATTGCAGAGCAAAAATACAAACTTATACGTTCCAATGGGAAATTATTACGGAATTTCTAAAAAGTGATACGCCTTTTTTATTGCACAGTGTACAAGATTAGTACACTTTGGAGTCACACCATGATGTTGACGAGCACAGGTCTTGAAAATAATTGGATATCAGCGATGCCGTATGGAACGCCTGCCGAAGACTGGATGGTTCTTCCAAGGAATTCGCATCGCAGTGGTCCTTCTGTTGGTACTACTGATCAGTAGGAGTGCTTACACTTACCGTCCTGCTTTCGAAGGGTAGTGATACAGCGATTTACATCTGGACTGCCGTCTCTGACAAGAGGCCATTACTAATTACACTTTGATCTTGGTACAAATTAGCACCAGTGGTTCACTTAGACGACGATCTCTTACGTTTTCTTGGCGTAACTGGTTAATAGTGTGCTTCCCGGTGTTCTGCAGAGTTGTTGTTTTATTTTATGCATATAATAAAACAACAAGTCAGAACACCATACGTAACACTTAATATTCACTTCACGTCAGCTAAGACCTCTACGAAGTTGCTGTGTCGCGGTTACTCGCCAACCAGTCAGACACCAGCGTCCAGCGGGTGGCCTACATAGCGAACTGCAGGGGCTGCCTCAGCAAGCATGAGGACAGTCATTTCAAACTCCCACCTCACCAGAAGGCTGCAGCAACTTCGCCACCAGAGGTCACTGGATTCGCAGGCCTACTTGATTCAGTGGGATCCCGTGTGCACAAATAGTTCTGACAGTATCCTGACGCCTCCACCATATTTAGGGACGTCCTCAGTGGTGCCGGGCCGACGACGTGTCAACTACTGACCACATCGATGAAGTCATCTACAGTTTGACAGAGAAAATCAAGCATTCCTTCCACCGGGCCTTTGTTACCATGGTACACCAGATCTACCACCAAAACACGTTTTCTTTACTGCTGCAAGAACTGAAATACCTCAAGAACAGGGCGCAACGGCGCTGCCAACGACATAGGAATCTGGATGACCAAAGGGAGATGAAGAGGCTTTCCAGAGAACTCAACCGCAGAGCTGTAGAACACCACGAGGAAATGTGGGAAGACAAAATGACCTCTTTTGCTCTCCATACTCGCGACAGCTGAAGTCTGGTCAGGCACCTTTGCCAACCACGGCCACCGAAACGACCGCTCCAAGGCCAACAATGAGTAATATATGACCCGCTGTGCAAGGCCGAACTTTTCGTCGAGGCGTACCAGTCTCAAAACATCTTTGATGACCATGGGCAATGGTCTAGCGTTAGACGCCTACAGGAAGGCCTCCCACAGCGCTCAGTTTTATCCCCAACACTTTTCATCGTTTATGTTAACGATTTACCCACCCTGCCCCAGGTCTTCCTGGCTCAGTTTGCAGAAAACACAGCTTTACTTACTCTTTGGGGGCGGATTACTACAGCTGTGGGGAGTCTACAGCGGCAGCTCACGCTGACGGACCAGTGGGCATCAGATAATCACGCCGACAAAACTAAGGCTGTCCTCTTCACTCGCAAATACCCAGACTTGCGGGACAGGCTTAATCTACAGTATCGAGAACTTGCATGGATGAACGAAATAAAATACTTGGGGGTCACCCTGCACAGCAAATTCCTTTTCAAATGTCATGTCGACATCAAGAGGATTCAACTATTATACTCCCTACACCAATTATACCCATTGTTGAACAGTTGTCAGTTGAATGTTCGAACGAAGCTTCGTATATGCCGAGCGCCAGCTTTACCTGCACTTCTTTATGGCTGCTCCACGTGGAGAACTACCAGCCCATCCGAGCTTCGGGCACTACAAGTCATTGTCATTCAAAACAGTTGCCTCCGAATCATCGCAGGAGCTCCAATATGAGCCCGGATTGCCGACCTTCACGCCGAACTGAACGTCCCACGCATTTCAGATCACATCACATATGCAACACAGAAACTCCTTCATAGGATCGATGAACTCAGGCCCATTACCCGACAACTGGAATACACTGGCTCTATCGCTCCACAACGGTGGCACCGAGTGCGGGTCCCTCGTGCAAACATCGAGGCCCCCCAGTAACTGGATTGAACAATAACTAACACCTTTAATAGAGCCACGGGCTTACGTCTGAATAAAGCTTGAATAAATCCCTGTACCCTGCCATCCCAGAAGTCCAGCCCTAATGAAAGGTGGTACTTCGGCTCACCTTACACGCCAAGGATAAAAAAAGAAAGAAAAAAACCTCAGTCAGTACTGCGACAGCATCGTAGCGTGCATTCTAAGCAAAATTGTTGTTGCACAGCTGTTTTAACGACTACGTTTCATCAACATCGTGGCGTTTTAGTGGACGGTCTTAGCGGACGTGTTAGGGCGTTTTGGTAGAAGAGAGACTGCGGAGTAGCTAGGCACAGGACATTTAGGATCCAGGACACCTGTTTCTGCGGGACTAGCCATGCTTCGTACAGGCGTCTTCAGCTTCACAAGAATGGCTTCTAACTCTCAGACGACCATAGTTTCCCCCACTCGACGACGATCTGGCTGGCGTCAAAGGCTTCGCTTCAGACTCCGTCCTGGGTGAGACTGCGGAACAAGTACCACGTGACAATGCCAAGCGAAGCTTCAAAAGCTTTGTCTATACCGGACACCAAAGTAAAGCACCATGAAGAGAAACACGCTGAACGTCAAAGTCGGCGTAAACAAGCACTGGAGGCAATACGTCGTGTTCAACAGCAGATCCTGGAAGATACAGATGATGTCACTGGCGGGTTGTCTTCGCTGCTTCTGCTCTCGCCGCGTCTGAGGAAGAACGTTATACCACTGTAATGGTACGGTGGCGAGAATATGGACTGTCGAGAATTGCAGAACGCAGCAGACAACGAAAGATTCCAACCTGCGGGCCGTAGGATGACAATCAGCCAGAAAAAGAAGTAGAATGGAACGAGAGACGCAAAACCCCATACCCGAGGCAGGATTCGAACCTGCGACCGTAGCGGTCTGGCGGTTCCAGACTGCAGCGCCTTTAACCGCACGGCCACTTCGGCCGGCGAAGTTGCCGAGTTCTCGGTGCCTCCAGCGGCGACTTCACCATCACAGGTACCACCCATCATGATTTACAATTGACCCAACCACGTTAAGCAGTCCAGGGAGCTGAAGGACTTGATCTGTGGCGGCGTAGGACTGGCGTACACTGGCGATGGACTGAAGTTTCTCCTTGATACTTTTGAAGATTACTAAAAGGTGTTAGATTTTTGTCGGAGACGGCATCTGCCATTCCATTTGTACCGGGATGCCTCTAATAAGGATTTGAAGGACCGTCAAGGACCTCCCACCTTCGGTCTGTGCCAATGAAATCTACTGGCTCAGGATTTTACAATTAACAATGTGCTTCAGTTCCAGCGTAAACGGCAGCTCCTTCTCCACCCGATCTATGCGGTGACACTGCTAAAAGGTGACAAGTCCAAAACTATCTACGGAGTTCGTTATGTTCTGTCTACTAAGGTGAAGGTGGACGATTATCGTTCTCGCAATAAGCTCTCCCAGAGCAAACGCTGCCAACGTTGGACGCACACGACGAACCATTGCTGTTGTCGGCGCGTTGCATAAATTTTGGCGACATGCAACCACTAAGGACTGGAAAATAAGTGTGAATGTTGCCAAGGACCACATGCTGCATCTTCGAAAGGCTGTAATGAGTTTCAGAAGGTGATTAAGAAGTTCTGGTCGTCGACGCCGAACCAACCTAAGTCTCAGAATCCACCAGAGGCTGCCAGCCAGTGGAATGAAACATGTAGTGGGTGACAGTGACGGAACATTTACCCAACACCCTCCTCCGCCCCCTCCACGGGACCAGCCGCAGCCAACGTCTCCGATTCGCGCACACCATACATTTGCTTCATTTTAAGGGGCTCACAGCGCAACACCGACACCGTTGCTCAGACTACAGAAGTTACAAATGCGTTGAAGTTTCTTAGCAGCCAAAATTTCTTGTACAAGCTCATTTGCGCTGGAGAAAAGATGGTGACGGCGAAGGGCAAGCTGTCGAAGACAGCTATTCAGGTCGAAACGCAAGCGAAACTCGAGGGTCCAGATCAGCACCATGGCAGCTCATAAGACGGAATTTCGTATTTTTATTTGGAATGCTAACGGTGCGCGGAATAAGAAACTCGAAGTGGAAGCTTTTATCACCGGCGACAAGAGTGACATGTTGGTGCTATCTGAGAGTCATTTTAAACCTATGAAGTCCTTAAGCTTCGGACTACGGCTACGACCGAGCTCATGAACGTGGGGGTGGCACGGCCATCTACCTCCGTCGCACCTTTGCTTACCAAAGAGTCAGTCTCCCACCGCTGTAGTGCTTATAGGCGAGGATAGAGCTAGGTGAGCTACCATTTTTCGGGATACCATGTACCAACGCTCAGGTCTTCGATAAATATGTACGCGCTGTCTTCGCCTCTCATGGAAAGACATTTATCGGCGGTGACTGGAATGCGAAACATCCCACCTGGCACTGCCGACCACCAACCCCAAGTGCTTCAGCTACGTCGAGTAGAACAGGAATCGGATTTGGAAGTCTGGGGTCCCTTAGAGCCGACCTATGTTCTCCTCCCCAGCCGCCAGCTCCCGGGTGTACTCTATACTACCATCATCCATGGTCTCGGGGTGGACTCTCGGTTTGAGACATGTAATGTCCCCATAGAAAATACTCTCTACCACGCACCAATTAATCATTTTCAATCAAACCATCCACATTCATTCACTTTGGAAAAGTTATCTGATCCGATTTTCTCGTAATATATGCGGCGACAGCTCGTCGACGCCAAAGTATTTTCTAGTGCGTTTATTCTTTGAAATAACAGAGATGCATATATGCATTCTCCATGGTTGTTAGAGTGGTAACTAGGACAGCTTCTGGAGTATTTGTTGAGGGATTGACGTGTTTCTGAGAGATACGTATTCTGCTTTTCTTCTCGCTAAAGCGAGCCAATTAACATTCGTGCCGCTAGTGGTTTGTTTGAAGAGAAAGAGACTGTAAAAGGAAAATAATTAAGGCGTGGAATCACCGGAGATCTGGACATGTAATGGAGATGGATTTAATACACGATTTCCTCCATAAATAAGGTTTGTGACTTTTTGTTCTGGAGTGAATGAACGAATGAGGTTTTTTCTGAATCATTTGATGATCACGTTGGCCCTGTAATTAGTGGGGAAGTTTCAGCTGTGTCGAAGAGAGCCTGCTGCAATCACTGAGTCTGTGTTAAATCGTCCAAAAAGGCTTCGTAGACATCTGGAATCGCAATCTTTCGTAAAAGGCACAAATTGTCCACACGATTGATTCTCCCGACTGACTGCAGTGTTTAACAGTAATAATAAATTTAAAGTTCTCTTACAACGAGCCAGCCGCTGATTACCAAGAAGAAGGACTCCACCAAAGATTCTATTTGGCTGATTTCACGTAATGAAAAATTATATTAAAAACTGTACATAGATAAAGGAAAGAAACAGAGAGAGAGCGAATGAAAATAGGGATAATACTAATAATCCTCCATTAGTCTAATTTTTCGCCTGTCTTATCACGGATCAGCCAAGATCGGGGAGGGCCTTACTTTACTGTATAGATTTATGTGTGAAGGTGAAGGGATCTTAAAGGCAACAGATACACGTCTATACAGACAAGACAATACACAGAGATAGCGGCTAGTTGCATTCATCATCTATTCTTAGACAAAGAGACGGCAACTTATTATCCGAACATTTAAAAATGTTAAACACAGTCAGCGAATTATCATTCGATCATAGCTTTGTCCTGACAAAGCTATCACGAACGAGATTTCCACCTCGGTGTGTCTACCAGGAAGCTAAATGGCATCATTTCCAGTGTTATTTGTAAAATAATATTTCTGCTACTTTGGTGGTCCAGACACCATCTCATATCGATTTCGCTGTGGACTACCTCTCACGTAAAATTTGGAAGGCTCACAAGTTATCCTCCTTCACTGCAGTAAAGACCGTCAGATCTACGATCCACTGCCTCCTTTGCTTGAAGGACTGCGCTTGCAGAAGAATCGGTGGCACAAACTCTGGCAATGGACGAGAAACCCGGCTTATTGCCGGCATTTACACAGACTTGAAAGCCGGCTGCGACGTCGGCCTTTAGAATGACGTACGGACACGTGGGACGACAAGATGTCCTCCTTCCTACAGACCAGGGAAGAATGGGAGTTTATCAAGAATTTACAGACAGACTGCACGTCTAAGCGGCCGTCCCAGGCCTCCCAAAGTCTTACAGAGAACCCTCTCACTATGGTGGAAACGTTTGTTGCAGTCTTTGCACAACAGACGACGCTCTTACGAGAACTACTCACTTTTGCACAGAGGGAGTATGAAGTTACTATCTTTCACGACGTCGACAGGATCATCACGGAGGACGATCATCTGTATCAGCGTAATCAACTCCCAGCGAAGTGAGGGGTATTATCAGAAAACTGAGTGGAAACAAGGCATTCGGTGTAGACGAGGTTACTAACCTACACCTGAAGCACTTTCCTAGTAAACCCTTGGTGCTTCTCACGAGGATTTATAATGGCTATCTCCTTATAAAGTGTGTTACATTCGCTTGGAAGATTGATAAGGCAGTCCATATCCCCAGGCTGTGGAAAGATTCTTAGTGGCTTGGGCAAAACGTTTGAGAGGGTTATACTCGCCTGTCTTTTGGAGTCCCTTATTGCAGAAGGCACAATACGAGTGGATCAATATGGGTTTCAACGTGAGCTCTGTGAGGAATTAAAACGTCTACGAGTGACTGAAATCGTGACATGAAACTTGAAGTGACTAAAGCCACTGCTACAGGCTTTTTGGATAACGCTAACGCCTACAAGGACACAACCATTTTCAACTGAAAACGAATCTGCACGTTTAGAAGCATTTATCCATATTTGTTTCCTCTCATTATTTTTAGGAGGGATATGAAACTTAATTCCTGGCTTGCTTGTCTGCTATGATTGATACAACTGGTGAACGCTCAGCAAACCATTATTTACTACCGGCAATGTTATTAGCATTGATACGGAAAGAAACATAAACGAGTGGGTGTGAGAGAAAATGGGAGCCGACGACTTCTCTTTTTCTTCTGATTTTTTTGTTTGTTTTTCGTAATTATAACCACACTTCGTTTAGTGTTAGCCCATTGTGTATTTTATATCCTTACAAAATACAAATTACATTTTATTAGTAATAAAAATTATAGAAAAGAATTTTTATTTGCCAATCAGCTGTATAAATTATATTTATTCGACAGGTTTCGGCTGTTTCAGCCATCATCAACTGGAGTAACTGCAAAAAAAGAAACAGAAGAAACCATATGTAACATATACAGACAAGACCCAAAAAATTTAAAGTTGTACTTTTGAAAACCAACATCGTATGTAGTACTTACAAAATTATAACATCTGTTGGTTTAGAAATGCATATTTCTCATAGAAGACGTTTTCATGTACCAAATGCAGCACTGGCAAAATGTATAATAATAAGATTTTGACGAAGTCTTAAAAACTTAGATAAATTATACGTTCACGCCTGACTGTTAACATGCGACTGATGTCTTAAGCCTACTTACCCACAGATGTCCAAAGAGTCTAATATCAAAGAGTAAAACCATACAATGTATAATATAATAAATGGTTTAATCACAGGGAACAACTAGTTAAGATAATTTCGATGTTAGCATCATGGGGTGTTGTGAGCAGTCAACATCCTATTAGTATAACATAAAGAAAACAAAAACTAAACGAACCTTAACTTGCAAAACATGTAAACAAAAACTATTTACATATGAAAGTAATGCCATGAATGAACCATGTAATGCTATAATAATGTCGTTGATAAACTACTTGTAGAAAATAATTACGATAATTAAGCTGAGGAAGTGTGAAGGCTACAAATTTTCATTGCAGTACCAACTGGCATTTTTATCATCAATAAAATGATAAGCCAACAAGCGTAATAGTTGAGGATACTGAACTTTTGCAAAATACGTATTGTATGGGAAAATGAGCTTTTATATGGAATCAAGGAAGTAAAACATTTCTTTGCACCTTAAACATCGCATACTAGAAGAGAGCCAGGTGAAACAGTTGAATATGTCATTATTTTCACGTGTACATTGTATGTGTTTGAGATGTTTTGCAAGTTAACGTTCGTTCAATCGTTGTTTTCCTGGTGCTGCACTCATAGCATATTGTTTGTTCACAGCACCACATAGTGTCAGCGTTGAAATTATCTTATCAAGTAGTTGTTCCCTCTGATTTCACCAATGACTGTACTGTTGACTGTATGTATTTACTCTGTGGTGTTATACTCTTTGGGCACCTGTGCATGAGATGACAATCGCCTGTTAACTGCTAGACCTGCATGTGGAATTTATGTAAATTTTTAAGAGTTTGTCAAAATCCGATTATGTTGAATTTTGCGTTTTACCAATGCTACCTTTGGTATATGAAAGTGTCTTTTATGAGAAATACACATTTCTATAGCTACAGTTGTTTTAGTTTTGTAAGTACTACATATGATGTTGGTTTTCAGAGAAACGATTTTAATTTTTTCGTTTTTGTCTCTGTATATTACTTTTGGTTTCTTCTTTTTGTTCAGTTCCTCAAACTGATGATGCTTTCCTGTCAATATCTCACGGCAGTAGACAGTTACATACATAAATTATTAATAAAACTTAGTTGATTGCGTAACTTCCGCTATTTTATATAACCAAGCAATTACTTTTGAAACAAGTGCAGTTTACATGCAAAAACTCTGTATAATTATTTACACCTATAGCCGTTCTTGCGATGGTATTTACTATATGGCTACCAGTTTCGGTTCTTCAGTACACCATCTTCAGCCCTTAACTGACACTGAGGGCGGTTGGTTCCAGTTGTACACACGATTTATCAGTGGCCAACATCTATGAACTGGTTTCCGCAGACTACCTATAACAACGATGTTGTGTCTCCAACCATCAACTACCAACTACTTGGTCAGGTGTTAAACGGACGAGGCTTTTTAAATTTGTGACATATTGTTTTCTTTGGAGATGTGAAAGCAGTGTAGGAGGGTGAAAATTTGGGCCTAGTATTGGGTGAGTGGTATCGAAGAAATCAGGTCAGAAAACAGTTTTCATTAGCCTGAAAGATCTGGCCACTCACAGAGGCTCCCATTACTGGTGACGCGTTTGGCGGTGACGTGTTTGTCGCTGTCAGAAGTATTTTATCTTTTACCGAAATTGACGTAGATAGCTCCTGTGAGTTAGCATGATTATACGTCATTCTTGGCAACCGGAATAAAATAATAATTGGATCATTTTACCGACATGTCTACTCAGATGATACAATTAGTGAAAGATTCAAAGGAAACTTGAATCTAATTTAAAACACATACTCGCCTGACACAATTATAGTTGGTGGTGGCTTCAATTTACCCTCGACATGTTCGCGAAAATCCAGGTTTAAAGCCGAAAGTGCGCATACAAGTCACCCGAAATTGTGCTAAACGCAGTCTCTGAAATTATTTCGAGCCGTTACTTCATGAGCCGACTCGAATAGTAAACGGTTGTGAAAACACACTTGATGTTTTAGCAACAAACATTCCTGAGCTAATGACGTGCATTAAAACGGGTAAAGGGATTAGTGAACATAGGGTTGTCATAGCGATACTGAAAACTGTAACTCACAAATCCACCAAAAATAAACGAAAAATACATATATTCAAAAAAGAAAAAGAAAACAGATAAAAACTCTGCTGACGCCTTCCTGAGAGGCAATCTCTACTCCTTCCACATAGGGAGATTTGTACCAAATAAATTAACAAAACAGATCAGAACACTGTTACAGAAACAACGAAAAACACATGTCAAATTTAAAGGAATGCAAAACCCCCAAAACTAGCGATATTTTAGAGGAGGTCTAAATTTAGCGCGGGTTTCAGTGGAAGATGCGTATAATAGTTTCCACAGCGAAACTTTGTCTCGAAACCTCGCAAAAAATCCAAAGAGATTCAGGTCGTATGTGAAGTATGCTAGCAGCAAGACACAATCAATGCTTTCTCTGCACCATAGAAATGGAAATACTATCGATGACAGTGCCACTAAGGCACAGTTAACAAACACGGTTTTCCGAAATTCCTTCACCAAAGAAGACGAAATAAATATCCCAGAATTCGAATCAAGAACAACTGTCAATATGAGTAACTGAGAAGTAGGACCCTCGGAGTAGTGAAGCAACTTACATCACTTTATAAAGGCAAGTCTTCCGGTCCACACTGAATTCCAGTTAGGTTCCTTTCACTAAATTTCAGGTCCACATCATTAATGTTGATATTCAGTAGGATTTTGGAACATACTTTGTGTTAGAACGTTATGAATTATCTCGAAGAGAACGGTCTATTCACACCTAGTCAATACAGATTTAGAAAACATCGTTCTTGTGAAACGCAGTCGGCCGGTGTGACCGAGCGGTTCTAGGCGCTTCAGTATGGAACCGCGCGGCCGCTACGGTCGCAGGTTCGAATCCTGCCTCTGGTATAGATGTGTGTGCTGTCCTTAGGTTAGTTAGGTTTAAGTAGTTTAAAGTTCTAGGGGACTGATGACCTCAGATGTTAAGTCCCATACTGCTCAGAGCCATTTGCGAAACGCAGCTAGCTCTTTTTTTATGGGACTTAACTTCTGAGGTCACCAGTCCCATAGAACTTAGAGCTACTTAAACCTAACTAACCTAAGGACATCACACACATCCATGCCCGAAGTAGGATTCGAACCTGCGACTGTAGCGGTCGCGCGGTTCCAGACTGTAGCGCCTAGAACCGCTCGGCCACCCCGGCCGGCACTAGCTCTTTACTCACACGAAGTGCTGAGTGCTATAGACAAGGGATTTCAAACTGATTCAGTATTTCTAGATTTTCAGATGCATTTTGGATCGTACCTCACAAGCGGCTAGAAATAAAATTGCGTGCTAATGGAATATCGTCTCAAGTAAGCGACTGGATGCATGATTTTCTGTCAGAGAGGTCACAGACCGTAGTAACTGACGGAAAGTCATCGAGCAAAACAGAAGAGATTTATGGCGTTCCGCAAGGTAGTGTTAGAGACCGTCTGTTGTTCCTTATCTATATAAACGATTTAGGAGACGAGCAGAACAGCCATATTAAGCTGTCTGCAGGTCATGCTGTCGTTTATCGTCTAGTAAAGTCATCAGAAGATAAGAACCAATTGCTAAACGATTTATGTAATATATTTATACAGTGTGAAAATTGTCAGTTGACCCTAAATAATGAAAAGTGTGAGATCATTTACATGAATGCTTGGAATCCGTAATACTTCAGTTATACGATAAATCACTGAAATCTAAAGGCTGTAAATTCAAATAAATACCTAGGAATTATAATTACGAACAACTTAAATTGGAATGAATACACAGAAAATCTTGTTGGGAAGGCGAACCAAAGACTGCGTTTTATTGGCAGAATACTTAGAAGATGCAACAGATCTGCTAAAAAGACTACCTACACTACGCTTGTCGGTCCTCTCTTAGAGTACTGCTGCGCAGTATGGGATCCTTACCAGATAGTATCAACGGAGAACTTCGAGAAAGTTCAAAGAATGGCAGCAAGTTTTGTATCATCACGAAATAGGGGAGAGGGTGTTATGGACATGATATAGGATATGAGGGGGACATCACAAAAACAAAGGTGTTTCTCGATGCGGCGGGATCTTCTCGGGATATTTCAGTTACTAACCTTCTCGTCCAAATGCGAAATTATTTTGTTGACGCCGACTACGTAGGGAGAAACGATCATCGTAATAAAGTAAGGGAAATCAGAGCTCGTTCGGAAAGATATAGGTGTTCGTCTTTTCCGCGCTCTGTTCGAGAGTGGAATAACAAAATTATTGTGAAGGTGGTTCGATGAAACCTCTGCCGGGCACTTAGTGTGATTTTCAGAGTAACGATGTGTATGTAGACGTAGGATGGTTTTGGCTTGAATTATCCGCCGCATTCAGGAAGCCCAACGGTTGTAGCTCTGTCACTTAACAGATAAAATTCCGTTGTCTCATGGGACTTGAAACCACAACGAAGGCAGCCTTGGCATTACAGTGCGACGACGTTTACACATACCTAGTGACCAACTGCGGCATTCAGTTCTCTCTCACTGTCGGAGTGATTTATAAGACAGATAATTCAACCTAAAAAAAAAAAAACTTTTAATGTCTCCGTGGAATGACCTCCCTGGACTAAAAACATTGGTAGTCAGATGCACATCGTAAGCGAAATTCATTCAGAATATTTAATTGGAATATAAAGAAATTGTCAAATAAATTTAGCAGGTTAATTCCGGATCACTACAGGAGGTAACTCGACTATCACAGGGTTGCCAGACATATTCTACAATGTTGCCAAGTCCTAATCATCTTCGTAGCATGAAGGAGTACGTTTCCACAGTCGATGTGTTTCTTGATTGGCCTTTCAATCTAAGGGTAGGAAATTACGCTTCAAAGATGCATCGAAAACAGCCGCCAAGTTGACAGGTATAACATATGAACGTAAGGGAACCGAAACACCATAAAGTAAGAGTAGAGACTAATGAATTGGACGGCCCTCGCCGTTACAGCTGTTATTATTTTGTTTTTTAGTCTCTATGTTGTCAGAATATTCGTATGAAAATTATCAAGGATAAATTGTTAGAATATACTTCTACTTTAAGTGCGAATAAAAAAACAACTAATCACTCTAATGAAGTGCTCAATGAAAGAAAGTCCTGAAATAAAATTAAATATAAATAACTAGCCTTGACTGGTGTTTACACACAACGACCCACAGCAACATCTGGGGATACGAATGTGACTGCATAGACGGATATACGGTGTTGGGATGTGTGGAGACAATCCAAATGTTCTTGAGTCATTAAGTCAATCTACAAAGATTCTTTAACAATGCTCATTGTCAGGCAGATTTTAAGTCGGACTTATTTCTGGCATTGATAGTGTTGCTCTACAGTGCCTGATAAGCAGCAACTCTTTTGTATCCCACAGACAACACAACCCCTTCACGTTCCAGTTAATCACAGCAATACACCCTTTGCTTACATTTTTCTGTAAATGATTTAATTTCTTCATAACGGTCAGTCACCTCATTTTGGAAACGATAAATAAGAGTAACAGACTATAGAATCATTATGCACACCATACACCCCACTGCTCCGCCCATTCTCAACCCCATAGTGGGTCTCTCATAAATTATAATCTCACACAGAAGCGTAACTTGATGTCATGTTGTGTTTCCGCACTTCAAATAAGTTTGGAAATTTTGTATGAGCCTCAAATGTCTGTTTTATAAAACTAGGACACTACGGAAAATAATTAACACGTGCTGCGTTGCTCTGGGCACAATGACCTCTCTCTTGTGCAATGGCCCAGGTATAACCACAGACTCCTGTATTTCACGAGTTCAAAACGGGCCATGAATTTGTTTGTGACCTATGCATTTTATTCAATTAGCACAGTCAGGTACAGTTTTATGGGCGCCTTCCTTCACCCATGGGTCTTGGCCCCTAAATGTTTACCCTACAAATCTCAAGAAACTCTCCCACTGTGTACATTAGAATTGTTCTCTTGCCATCACGGAAAACCCTCACATCATTTAAAAGACAGGGGAAAAAGTAGCATCTTAACATTAATGGCTGTATACAAATGGATGCCTCAGATTGTGTAACCTCAGCTCCTACATCGTTTACTTCACAGAAGCTCTTGCATCTCATTGTGCTGTTACGAGAACTCACTTTTCAACTGAGAATAATCCAAGTATCATGAAACATTTACTGCCATTTGCATTTAATTCAATGGAGCCAACAGATGAAACAAGAGGAAACTACACTCCTGGAAATTGAAATAAGAACACCGTGAATTCATTGTCCCAGGAAGGGGAAACTTTATTGACACATTCCTGGGGTCAGATACATCACATGATCACACTGACAGAACCACAGGCACATAGACACAGGCAACAGAGCATGCACAATGTCGGCACTAGTACAGTGTATATCCACCTTTCGCAGCAATGCAGGCTGCTATTCTCCCATGGAGACGATCGTAGAGATGCTGGATGTAGTCCTGTGGAACGGCTTGCCATGCCATTTCCACCTGGCGCCTCAGTTGGACCAGCGTTCGTGCTGGACGTGCAGACCGCGTGAGACGACGCTTCATCCAGTCCCAAACATGCTCAATGGGGGACAGATCCGGAGATCTTGCTGGCCAGGGTAGTTGACTTACACCTTCTAGAGCACGTTGGGTGGCACGGGATACATGCGGACGTGCATTGTCCTGTTGGAACAGCAAGTTCCCTTGCCGGTCTAGGAATGGTAGAACGATGGGTTCGATGACGGTTTGGATGTACCGTGCACTATTCAGTGTCCCCTCGACGATCACCAGTGGTGTACGGCCAGTGTAGGAGATCGCTCCCCACACCATGATGCCGGGTGTTGGCCCTGTGTGCCTCGGTCGTATGCAGTCCTGATTGTGGCGCTCACCTGCACGGCGCCAAACACGCATACGACCATCATTGGCACCAAGGCAGAAGCGACTCTCATCGCTGAAGACGACACGTCTCCATTCGTCCCTCCATTCACGCCTGTCGCGACGCCACTGGAGGCGGGCTGCACGATGTTGGGGCGTGAGCGGAAGACGGCCTAACGGTGTGCGGGACCGTATCCCAGCTTCATGGAGACGGTTGCGAATGGTCCTCGCCGATACCCCAGGAGCAACAGTGTCCCTAATTTGCTGGGAAATGGCGGTGCCGTCCCCTACGGCACTGCGTAGGATCCTACGGTCTTGGCGTGCATCCGTGCGTCGCTGCGGTCCGGTTCCAGGTCGACGGGCACGTGCACCTTCCGCCGACCACTGGCGACAACATCGATGTACTGTGGAGACCTCACGCCCCACGTGTTGAGCAATTCGGCGGTACGTCCACCCGGCCTCCCGCATGCCCACTATACGCCCTCGCTCAAAGTCCGTCAACTGCACATACGGTTCACGTCCACGCTGTCGCGGCATGCTACCAGTGTTAAAGACTGCGATGGAGCTCCGTATGCCACGGCAAACTGGCTGACACTGACGGCGGCGGTGCACAAATGCTGCGCAGCTAGCGCCATTCGACGGCCAACACCGCGGTTCCTGGTGTGTCCGCTGTGCCGTGCGTGTGATCATTGCTTGTACAGCCCTCTCGCAGTGTCCGGAGCAAGTATGGTGGGTCTGACACACCGGTGTCAATGTGTTCTTTTTTCCATTTCCAGGAGTGTATTCTAGGCTAATCAGGAACACCCATCCGAGGCTTTCCGGTAGTTTCAGTGCATTTACTTATTCTAAATTTGGGTAACATGCGACGCGTGAACTGATTTGTCACTACAGTGGCAAATCATTAGAAATGATTGTAAATTTGTACCTGGAGTACCGACTCCCTGTTATCAGCTTTTCTGACTGGGTGTTCTTCTTTTACTCTGAAAATCAGTTGAACAGTGAAGGTAAAGGAGAATACTGCGTGTGGTGAATAGCCTACGCTTCTGTCTTTCCGTCTAATCGTTCAAAAATTGTGAAAATAAACGACACAAAAGTGTCGGAGAACGAATAAATAATAGTAGCAATAATAAAATTATAGTGATAATCAAAAAAGTGTGACACACTCCATAACTCAACATACGATCATGAAAAGCTGCCTGTTCTGTCTATACAAAACCTGCAGTAGTAACTCACAGATTTTCTGCTGAATTTCATTCCGTTTCTTTCCAGCTACATTAGAGAAGGGGAAAAATTACTGAGTTTACATATGCCACTTTTCCAGCGATAATCGACCCTATGGCAACAGTTAAATTCGCGTCAGAAAACGAAAACGATATCACAGAGCTTGTGAGGCGCCGGTGCCGGGAACATTATCTCACTCCTGTAGTAGTAGCTAAGGGAGAAAGGATGTCAACTGAGGGAAATTATTGTAATTTAGGAGTAAAATGACATATGACATTCTTCCAATTGAAAAATTAACTTCTCTCATAGTCACTTATTATATAAGAATTGCTTATAATATTACATGAGAATCACAAAAAAAAACAAAAAAACAATGAATTTGGAAATATAATTCATCGCCAGTCACGGAAGTAAGTCTACGATCGAAGATTTTGTCAAAGTACTTTGTGATGTTTCAAGTCTAAGCCTTGCCAACCGCAGGAACATATTTTTGTATGGCCCTCAAAATCTCCCTCTAGTGTTGCTACCCAAACCTAGTTGGAACGCTAGGCTACCGGAGACAAACTTCAGGGCAGGCTTCATTCAGCGCACCTACACAACACATCACGTTGTTTCACGTCGGTTCTAACTGAGAGTTATAATTTTCTGAATAGGTATAATGCCACGGACACATTTTAAATCTACGTAAAATATCCTGCGACTTATACAATTTTGTTATTATGTGTTTATACAGCGATCAGCCAGAACATTATAACCACCCACCAAATAGCTGGTATGTTCACCTTTGGCACGAATAACAGCGGCGACACGTCGTGGCATAGAAGAAATGAAGCTTTTGTAGGTTGCTGGAGTAAGATGGCACCACATCTGCACAAACATGTCACCTAATTCTCGTAAATTCAGAGGAGGGGGCAATGAGCTCTGACGCCACATTCAATCAGATGTGTTCAATCGGGTTCAGATCTGGCCAACTGTGGGGCCAGCATATCAATTGGAACTCACCACTGTGTTCCTCGAACCACTCCATCACACTCCTGGCTTTGTGACATAGCGCATTATTTTGCTGAAAAATCCCACTCCCACCGGTAAAAATGATTGTCATGAAGAGGTGTATGTGATCGGCAAGTAGTGTACTCCTTGGCCATCATGGTGCCTTGCACGAGCTCCAATGGACCCGTGGATGCCTAAGTGAAATTTCCCCAGAGCAAAATGGAGCCGCCGCCAGCATGTCTCCGTCCTGCAGCACAGGTGCGAAGGAGCTGCTCCCCTGGTGAGCCCTACCATCTGCGTGATGAATAAGGTATCGATTTTCATAAGACCATGCAACGCTCTGCCACTGCACCAATATCCAGTGTCGGTGGTCATGTGCTCATTTCAGTCCTAGCTGCCGATTTCATTGTGCTAACACTGGCACATGCATGAGTTGTCGGCTGCGGAGGACCATCGTTAGGTGTGTTCGGTGCTCTGTGTGTTGAGACACACTTGTACTCTGCGCAGCATTGCTATACTTCGTCGCTTCTCCTGTTTTACAAGTCTGCCCAGCCTACCACGTCCGCCCAACCCCACGACGTCTGGACATTGTTTCACTTTGATTTCTCCATGTGTTGAAGACACTCATCACAACACTTCTCGAACACTCGACAAGTCGTTTAGTTTCCGAAAAGCTCGTGCAGAGCCTCCTGGCGATCCCGACCTCCCGGCCGTGGTGGCCGAGCGGTTCTAGGCGCTACGGTCTGGAACCGCGAGACCGCTACGGTCGCAGGTTCGAGTCCTGCCTCAGGCATGGATGTGTGTGATGTCCTTAGGTTAGTTAGGTTTAAGTAGTTCTAAGTTCTAGGGGACTGATGACATCAGAAGTTAAGTCCCATAGTACTCAGAGCCATTTTGAACCATCACGACCTGCCCTCGATCAAACTCACTAAGGGAGGCCACGACGTTTAGATCACGGATTACTTCACTTTGTACGCCTTCAGTAGGCCATTAAAGCAACATAATGTGCAAGTAGTAGGGTGCACTACCTAGGGAACTCCGAGAAAGTCGCAAGAGAAGTTTTACACGTCTAAAAATATAATTATGAGTGAAGGGATCAACGATGAACTTCACCGGGTATCATGTGTTTCTGAACGATCAAATGCCACGAAAAAAATAAGTGATTAGCGTTCGAGCTTCGTAAGACGAAGGTGCATGAGGCGACGGTTCGACTCCAGTTCAAACCTTCATTTTTGTAATACAAGTGTAAATTCTGAGATATTCAAAAAATTTGCACCTGCACTATTCGTTTTGCTACATTAGCAACGTCTCATTGCTAGGTGGGTTAATTGACAAATGGGGCCTGCCTCTGTGTCTGCAGCTCGAAGCGTTGAGGTGCAAATCAGTTCCATGTACCTCACCATTTTGCATTTATAAGGGATTTCACAAATCACGACAAGCATACATTTTCAGGAAAACTCTGTGTCGATTGTCATAAATATGTTTGTTCTAATAATTAAATTAAATTAAAAATAGTAAGTAGTCAAATAACATGAAATTCACTAAAACTTCATGGATATACAAGTGTTTTTTAATTGTATTACCTCTCAAATGCCATATAAATTAAATAAAATGACCAGTGATGAAAAAAATATAAATTAAAAATTAAGTTTGAGAGGGATTCGAACTGTCTTCTCAGACAAGTTCGTCTTCCGAAGCGCGAATGCAATTTTTTTTTTTTTTCGTTATGGTTCGTTGCATTTGTTTGGGGCGGACGTCCCGTGACACTCGTTCAAGTTCATCTTTTTTTTAATATTATTATTACTACAGAGGGCTGCTAACGCTCTGACCGAACACGGTGAGTTATACACTCCTGGAAATTGAAATAAGAACACCGTGAATTCATTGTCCCAGGAAGGGGAAACTTTATTGACACATTCCTGGGGTCAGATACATCACATGATCACACTGACAGAACCACAGGCACATAGACACAGGCAACAGAGCATGCACAATGTCGGCACTAGTACAGTGTATATCCACCTTTCGCAGCAATGCAGGCTGCTATTCTCCCATGGAGACGATCGTAGAGATGCTGCATGTAGTCCTGTGGAACGGCTTGCCATGCCATTTCCATCTGGCGCCTCAGTTGGACCAGCGTTCGTGCTGGACGTGCAGACCGCGTGAGACGACGCTTCGTCCAGTCCCAAACACGCTCAATGGGGGACAGATCCGGAGATCTTGCTGGCCAGGGTAGTTGACTTACACCTTCTAGAGCACGTTGGGTGGCACGGGATACATGCGGACGTGCATTGTCCTGTTGGAACAGCAAGTTCCCTTGCCGGTCTAGAAATGGTAGAACGATAGGTTCGATGACGGTTTGGATGTACCGTGCACTATTCAGTGTCCCCTCGACGACCACCAGTGGTGTACGGCCAGTGTAGGAGATCGCTCCCCACACCATGATGCCGGGTGTTGGCCCTGTGTGCCTCGGTCGTATGCAGTCCTGATTGTGGCGCTCACCTGCACGGCGCCAAACACGCATACGACCATCATTGGCACCAAGGCAGAAGCGACTCTCATCGCTGAAGACGACACTTCTCCATTCGTCCCTCCATTCACGCCTGTCGCGACACCACTGGAGGCGGGCTGCACGATGTTGGGGCGTGAGCGGAAGACGGCCTAACGGTGTGCGGGACCGTAGCCCAGCTTCATGGAGACGGTTGCGAATGGTCCTCGCCGATACCCCAGGAGCAACAGTGTCCCTAATTTGCTGGGAAGTGGCGGTGCGGTCCCCTACGGCACTGCGTAGGATCCTACGGTCTTGGCGTGCATCCGTGCGTCGCTGCGGTCCGGTCCCAGGCCGACGGGCACGTGCACCTTCCGCCGACCACTGACGACAACATCGATGTACTGTGGAGACCTCACGCCCCACGTGTTGAGCAATTCGGCGGTACGTCCACCCGGCCTCCCGCATGCCCACTATACGCCCTCGCTCAAAGTCCGTCAACTGCACATACGGTTCACGTCCACGCTGTCGCGGCATGCTACCAGTGTTAAAGACTGCGATGGAGCTCCGTATGCCACGGCAAACTGGCTGACACTGACGGCGGCGGTGCACAAATGCTGCGCAGCTAGCGCCATTCGACGGTCAACACCGTGGTTCCTGGGGTGTCCGCTGTGCCGTGCGTGTGATCATTGCTTGTACAGCCCTCTCGCAGTGTCCGGAGCAAGTATGGTGGGTCTGACACACCGGTGTCAATGTGTTCTTTTTTCCATTTCCAGGAGTGTAGTACCGGCATCACTTGACCATCACTTGATCATCTACAGCCAGCAACCACGCACAGATACATCCGGTACATAATAGACGCGTAAAACGGCTCTTCCGATTTTTTCGGAACACCCGAGTAGTGCACCTTACTACATGGACATTATGTTGTTTTAATGGCCTACTAAAGGGGTAGAAACCGAGCGAGGTGGCGCAGTGGTTAGCACACTGGACTCGCATTCGGGAGGACGACGGTTCAATCGCGTCTCCAGCCATCCTGATTTAGGTTTTCCGTGATTTCCCTAAATCGTTTCAGGCAAATGCCGGGATGGTTCCTTTGAAAGGGCACGACCGATTTCCTTCCCCATCCTTCCCTAACCCGAGCTTGCGCTCCGTCTCTAATGACCTCGTTGTCGACGGGACGTTAAAAAAAATCACTAACACTAACACACTAAAGGGGTAGAATGTCTGAAGTAAATCTGTGATCCCCACGTTGCGACCTCCCCTTGTCAGATATATCCCGCGCCTTCCTCATTCTATACACGGACAGGACGCTCACTGATACTACATGAACTGACATTCCTCGCCAGGGGACGCCGCTATAGCCTGGACGGATTTGTTTTGATAATAGATCGGTGGTCATAATGTTCTGGCTGATCAGTGTATGCGTAATTGTGTCATGAAGATACAATTTCGTCATGATAATTGTCAAAGATGAAAGCTTCTACTAAAAATGTTTGAAATGAGACATTCTTTTGGTGAAGATAGTATAGCCATATTTCTAGGAATGTAAAACAGCGATGGCGGCTAGCATTTCACGTTTCGGCTGCATTTTACTAAGAAACAAATCGTGTGAGGTAGAGCTAGTGCTTCGCTAGTGTGCCGCAGACAGAGAAGAATCTGAAAAATTGCGTTGTACTTTTCGAAAAGTTCATGGAGTATAAGCTGACAGTAAAGAGTAAATATCAACGTGTCAGTGGCTACAGACAGGTTGGTACTCAAGAATTTTATGCTGCCATCTTACCATCTTACTACAGCAGTTAAAGATCCTCATTTTAGCATAAGTGATTAGAATTGTAATCTGCAAAATGGCACAGTTTTTTGCTTTCTGAAATAATACTAGCTTCAGATGTAAGATGACTCATCTTAGGAAAGACAAATAAAACTCTAATATATCAAGTGGCTCAATTTATGTGTTCTTTGGGACAACATAAGTGCAAAACTCTCCAAATTCAGTTTGCAGGTCGCTTTAATTTATTTTCAAATAACCAGTTTGAGGCCTGCTGCCCATCTGCAGATCGTTTGCTGCAGTTACAAAGTAACCTATCCATATAGGACTGCAAGCTTACTGTAACTACAGCAAATGATCCGAAGGTGGGTAGCTGGCCCGAAAAGGGTTATCTGAAAACAAATAAAAGTGATCTGCAGACTGAAATTGGACAGTTTTGTACAAACAAAGATCGCGGATATTCCCTTATGCCCAACATGTCTAGTTTTGAACAAAAATATAAGTGATTTGTAAGCATTAGTTTTGATGTCTATGTAGCAGAACCTTAACGTCATCCCGCTCTTTGTCATTATTTTGTGATGGCAGTTTACCACCTAAAAATTCTCATGAACCAAAGTGCAACGCCTATTCATTCCAAAACCTAGCGGTCAATAAAATTAAGAGCTGTGAAATAAATAATACAATGAACTGTCAAGAGTTGTGAGAGTGCAATCGATCGCCTTCACAACGAAATGACAGTTAGCTGTGGACGATAATAAGTCTTATAAAGAAAGGTGTATGCATACAGCAAAATGCTTTGATTAAATGGCGACGTATCAGTTGTGACATAACGTCCTGCAGGGTCCACGCCACCATTATTTCTATACTGAGCACCTGGTTTTCTCACCGGTTCATTGGGTCGCTAATAATAACAGCTCAATTGTTGCCAAAAATTTATTTGTTTACGGATATAGGGCCTAGCCTATCACAGAAGATCATATGAAAGGACTTAACACACAGTATCGTGTCAAATAATTTCAATCCTAATATTTGTGGTAATTAAAGATTGAGATCACGTGATCCAACACTATCTTTTGTAAATAAAACTGTCCAGGTCGTTTAATATATTTCTTTATTTATTACTTCATTTTTGCTTCTTCCATCACCAGATCAAAAATGTGTATGAACTTCAATATGATGTTGCGATGACGGGCTACGGCCGAATCGCGTGAACAAACAAATGTTTAACAATAAGCAGATCGTTGTTATCAGCTACCGCATAAAGCAGTGACAAGAGACGTGCTCATTATTAACTACCAAAAAACATACGGTGTTTTGTATGGAATACAGATAGTGTTGAATCTGTTCTCAACCTGCTGAGCAAACTTTAGTAACAATCTGATCGACAACGAACACTGTTACAGATCTTGGTAGTCTGACTTAATGAATCTTCAACAACTTGATGATCTCCACGCATTCCACTATCGTATGCTCACCTATACCGTCTCATTCACATTTCCAGATGTTACTGTGAGTCGCTGTGTGGAACATCACTCCAGGCTATCCTTTTAAATTTCTTTTTATATAAAGATTTGCTTTCATTGAATCCTTCATTAAAACGATTAGTTTTATTCTTACTTGCACGTAACGTAGCAGTCTATTACACACAGTTTATCCTCGATAATTCTCATATTAATATTCTGATGATCTAGAAACTAAAAAAAAATATAGGAAATCTAATCCTAGAACCATGTTGGAGCCCTCACTCAAGTGTGCCAGAATCTCTACACATTGTTTAAATTAAACTGTATCGTGACGAAAGTCTATGTCCACCAATCATAATGGTGTGACACCTTTGTGCCCCAACTGACTCGCCGGTGGTGTGGCCGAGCGGCTCTAGTCGCTTCAGTCTGGAACCGCGCGACCGCTACGGTCGCAGGTTCGAATGGTGCCTCGAGCATGGATGTGTGTGATGTCCTTAGGTTAATTAGGTTTAAGTAGTTCTAAGTTATCGGGGACTGATAACCTCAGATGTTAAGTCCCATAGTGCTTAGAGCCATTTGAACCATAAGCCGACATCCAACGTCGATCCAACCCCTCTTCCTTCGCGTGTGTGGAGTAACCCCCAGTACTTGCGTCAACCCACTTCTTAATTTCTCTTACGCTTTACGTAGTCTCTCACATGCCGCGGTACTTCATTTGAGTATTCAATGCCTTTCTGTTTCCTGACGGAATTTGTCGAATGCTTCTTCCACTCTTCTCACCTCGTTGCGCATATCCCATGCGATGAATACCGCCAGTTATCTCCCAGCTATAACTGGAGATCACTACGTCTTCCTGCTGCTTGGCGAACCTCACTCCCCTTTACAGGTGCTGGTTCCGTAACGCTTCCACCCGATGAAACCGAGTAGTCCCTCTATGAACAGCATCATATCGCTTCTCTGTACTTCACCTGCGGACAGGGATGCCTATCGCTTGCTTCCTCCTTGAATTCGTTGCTACTCTGCAGCTGCTTATACTAATTACACTAAATCTATGACAAATCTAAAAAAAATATTAAATCACTATCTCCAAGGCCTTAATCCATACGAGTTCCTCATTACCGTTTCATTCACAACCTCCTATTTATATTCCGATACCTTTGTCCTCACTCTCCCTTTCCGGTCCGCATCTCCTATCCCTGGAGTAACTTCCGGACTTATTTGAAAAGGTTTCAATCGCCCGACATGCAAAATTTCATTCTTTTCTACAACTTAATCTTTACACTTATTGGTGACATAGCCTCTACCCCTGGGTGTGGCCTATGATACTTTGCAAAAAACTTCCTTATCTCTCCCTTCGGCGTATACGAAGTTGAGAGCATCATCCATTGACCAACCTAATACCGTGGTGTTCTTGCCGCACGGCCTACTGCTTCTTCAGGTTTCTTCAGTGCTCGTGTATTTGCCCTCCGTACTCTATTCCAAATTTCCCTAATCGCTCTGGCAAGTTCCTTGGCAGACTCTTCAGTCTTCCCTTTCTTTATTTACAATATGTCGAACGATGATGGCATTTTACGACCATATACTACTTCATACGGCAATAATCCTTTTTTCGCATGCCGTTTTGAGTTGTAGGCGGAGACTAAATACTTCAAATAGACATTCCAATTGGTGTGATGTGCGTCAACGTAGTATCCAAGCATCTTCCCGATTGTCCTATGCACTCTTTTAGTTCTTCCACTGGCTTGTGGATGAAGAGGACTGGTCTTCATCTTCTTCATATTCAGTAACTTACACAATTCTTTGAATAGATCTCAGATGATGTTCGTTCCCTGGCCCGTTACTATTATTTCATGCAGTCCATACTCCATTATCAAATTATTCACAAGTGCTTGTGCCACTGTTGTTGCCTGGCTGGTTTGGCATAGCGACCATTTCTACGTATCGTGAAAAATGACCTATGATTGTGAGTTCGTACTTATTCCCTACCGAGTGAGGTTGCCTAGTGGTTAGTACCATGGACTCACATGCGGAAGGACGACAGTTCAAACCCGCGTCCGGCCATCCTGATTTAGGTTTTCCGTGATTTCCCTAAATCGCTTCAGATAAATGCCTGGATTGTTCCTCTGAAAGTACATGGCTGACTTCCTTCCCTGTCCTGCCGTAATCCTATGGGACTGACCACATTGCTGTTTGGTCTCCTCCCCTGATCAACTAACCAACCAACTTATTCCATGTAGGTATTTCATTGAATGGACCTAAATTATTAATCCCCAGAAATTCGAATGGAGTTAATGCTTCAAGTAACCTCCGTAATGGTACTCTTGTTCGACACAAATCTGCTTACTTTGAACACTGTATGTAATTCCACACATACTCGTTTACGTCCGTCTGCCTACTCCTCCACCAGTACCTTTCTGCTATTCTTCTGTTGGTAGATATGCAACCTCTGTGACCCGCTAACATGTGATCATGAGCTTCTTGTAGCTCTCTATTCCTTAGCTTCGTTGGTTCCTCTAGAAGTCGTCCGAACTTGGTTACTCTGCATAGCAACCCACCCTGCATACAAAACTGTAGCTGCATAAAGTACTGCTGACATTCGTCATCTGCTCTTTGTGCAGTTTGTTATTCCTTATGCCCAGTACCCCTAATATGTAACACGGCTACCTTTCTACTTGAGCCATCTGTATTTCCGTGCATCTTCCCAGGTTTTTACGTGACTTCAAAATGAAATTCACTGTCCATCGCGTCAACTTACTGGAAGGATCCTGTAACCCCAACAACCATTTTAATGCCATATGATCTGCTGTTACTCTAAACTTTTTACTGTACAGATAACATTTGAAATATATGATTCCATAAATAAGGCTTAACATCTCTTTCTCCGCTGTGGAACAAATTCCTTTTGCAGAATTTAGTTGTCTTGATCCGTAAATTACTGGATGTTCTACACCGTCTACCTCTTCCAACAACACAGAGTCAAGTGCATGGTTTGGTGTATCATATGATAAAACAAATTCTCTACAAAAATCCGGAAATGCCAATATCGGACTCGATGTTAAAGCTTCTTTTAGTTTCTCAAAAGCATTCTGACACTCTTCTAACTACACAAGTTTAGTGTCCTTTTTCAACAACTGTGTCAACGGTCAGGCAGCATCCGAAAATCCTCTTACGAACCGGTGGTAATAGTTCACGACACTTAAGAACAATTGCAACTCCTTTACAGATTCTGGTAAAGGGAATTCACGTACAGCTCTAATTAATCTTGTGTCTATCTTAACCCAATCTTTGCTTATGATTATTACCCATGTATGCTACCTCTTCCATCACAAAATTACACTTTTCTGTAGCCAGGGTTAACTTTGCTAATTTTAACCTTAGGATTACATCACTTAATCGCTGCATATGCTCTTCCATATCACTCCCATGGTCAATTATGTCATCGAGATTCACTAAGCATTGCAGTGGTTGTAAACCTCTGAGTGCTCAGGCCAACAATCTCAGAATGGCATTCTTCTGAATTCGTGGTATCCCAAGGGTGCTGAAAACGCTGTTTTGTGTCGACCCTGTGGTTCGTCCTTTTTTGGTGAAAACCACACTTCAAATTCACTATTGACAAATATTTGCATTGCCCTAAATGGTCCAACGTTTCTGTGATGTTTGGCAAAGGATAGGCATCGATTATGATTTTCGCATATCGATGACTGTAATCACAACAAAACATACATTTTTGGGTATCATCCGTTGATGTTTTTGTTACGAGGACTGTTCCTGCCCCCATGCACTATTAATTTCTTCAAGTATTCCATCTTTCAGCTGTTGATCGATGAATTCCTCCAAAATTGGCTGTAAGCATCTAGGTATTCTGTATGGTTTGCAGCAGACTGGTGATTCATTTCCTGTTGGTATGCAGTGCTGTGTAAAATGTGCAACTGGTAATGGGCCTTCCGGAGAAAATAAATCCTTAAATTCCAAAAGTAATTTTTCCATCTGTTCTCTATTGCTTCCCTCTAGGTGCTTCAGTTTTCATTGTAACGTAGTTTCAGTGGTGTTCGGTGATTGTTCATGGCTGAGATCCCTCATGTCCCATACTTCTTCCTCCAGGATACCCATATTAGTGATTAACAACCCCTTTGTTACTCCTATGTCCACTGCACTAAATTATCTATATGAACAGGTACCTTCTTTTCACACTTTCTTTCTTATACACGTACAGGACCTCTTTTAACTAAGCAACCCACTTGATCTAATAGGTCATTCTGTTCTGACGGGTCCATCACACACAAAATTCCTACTAGCAAGCTATACTCAACACTGACTCAAAGTGATTTCCGAGTAGCATTGGGTACATTATTGTGCGAATCAAGTCATAGTGTGATCGTTCGCAGTTTAATCGGTTTGTTTCTCGTGACAGACTCCCCTCACCACGATGCTACGCTGGCAATGGCTTCACCTAACTTAGACATTTTTTCGTCAAGGTCCACCCCATGTTGCCAAAGATCGATTATGGCGCCATGTTGATATAGGAAATCTAATCCTAGAACCAAGTTGGAGCCCTCACTCAAGTGTGCCACATTCTCTACACATTGTTTAAATTAAACTGTATCGTGGCAAAAGTCTATGTCCACCGATCATAATGGCGTGACACCTTTATGCCCCAACTGACTCGCCGGCTGGTGTGGCCGAGCGTTTCTAGGCGCTTCAGTCTGGAACCGCGCGACCGCTACGGTCGCACGTTAGAATCCTGCCTCGAGCATGGATGTGTGTGATGTCCTTAGGTTCGTTAGGTTTAAGTTGTTCTAAGTTCTAGGGGACTGATGACCTCAGACGTTAAGCCCCATAGTGCTCAGAGCCACTTTGAACCCAACTGACTCAATCTGTACTGTGGAGGGTCCTGTTGCTTACGTTTCACCAGATCACTACTGGCGACCGACATATGCGCCCCTCTGTCCAATAATATCCTGCAACCCTTTTTTCTCCCTGTTCCTCTAATTGTACAATCCACCTCTGCATGTGATTTCGTAGCACCCTATATTACTGGGAATGACCATAGGTAGACCTGTGGTTCCTATTGGCGTTTAACACCTTATTCCTCCCTGACCCTCTACTTCTAAAACTATTACTTTCTCTTACTTTATTCACATCACCCTGAGGCTGGCGACACTGCCTCCTTATATGCCCCCTTCATCCACACCTGAAGCATTCTATATTAGCTGCAAAAACTGTCTATTTATCATACATTCCAGTCGACAAGTCGATCTTCTCACGCTCCATAGCTAACTGCACTGCTGTGCACAAATCTGTCGGACATCTCTCCATACATGTCTTCACATTTCTTCATGGAACCCTGTTAAGAAGCATCGAGAGTCCTCTGCTCAGTTGCTTGCAAAATAGTTTCATTTACTACAACATACTGTCTTAATTCATAGGTTCATCCATTAATTTTACCTTATTCTATCCGCAAATTGTTACACAGTTTCCGCATTTCTCTTAGTTATTACCCCTAATCGTTCCCCATAATGTGTGGCACTATTTCGTTTCGTATATCTCTCAGTTAACCCTTCTTTAAATTCTTCGAATGTTGTGGCTTCCTTAAGAGGTTCTGTATACCCAACACAAGTTTCAGCTTCCCCTGCTAATTTCAGTTTTGCAACACTCAGTAATTCCTAATCGGATCAACCTCCCATCCCCGCCAGATTTCCAAAGTCTCTCACAAAGTCCTGAAAAAAAAAAAATAAGGGTTCAAATGGCTCTAAGCACTATGGGACTTAACATCTGAGGTCATCAGTCCCTTAGACTTAGAACTACTCAAACCTAACTAACCTAAGTACATCACACACATCCATGCCCGAGGCAGGATTCGAACCTGCGACCGTAGCAGCAGCGCGGTTCCGAACTGATGCGTCTAGAACCACTCGACCATAGCGGCCGGCCAAAGTCCCGCACATTCTCGATTGCTTTGCCAGAAAAAGGAGCAATGAATCTTTCAAGTGACAAATCTACACCTCGTTGTGATGACTGCGACTCTAGTAATCCATGCAGTTTTGTATTATTTGCTGTTAATTGTGCTACCTTTTCTAACAATATGCGTGCTGCTTCTGGCTCTGACACACATTACTTCTCTGGTTATGTCGAAGCTTTGTCCTTGACAGCACTAATTTTGAAAACTAACATTCACAAGACAAGAAAACAAAATACATTAAGTTAATTCTTACGGCCAGTCATGAGCCATCTCGACTCCTGGCATTGCCTAGCTATATGCCCCTAACGATTACATGCACAGCATTTTACTGGAACTAATTCCATACATGGCATTGAGTGGCCTTCAATGTTACACTGTGCATATCTAACAGGCCCTAACCAATCATGACTTACATTACTACTAAAACTAGACAAATTCATTGAGTCTCTACTCGCAATATAATATATTTTACAAAATGCACAACTGTCAAATCTTTTTCCACAACCAAAATACAATCAAAAGTTCTTGGACTCGCTGTACCATAAGCTTTGAGCTCGCATGTTGCTCTAAGAAGGCAATGTCAATGATCTGACACCAGTGTTAGAGCAACTAGAGAGTGAAATGAGAAGTCAGAGTGACAGTAGACTTGTTTAATTAACTTCTTTATTCTGGTTCTCGGCTTGGTACATCAGGAACAGCACGGTGCAGCTCGGTGGAGGGGTCCAGTAGCCTCTCATACGAAACAACAGGCAGTCCAGCACTGTGGGGCCAAGAGTTGCGTCACGTGTGTGCTGCTGTCAGCGACATCTCTGGCTGCGTCCGTGATGACAGCACAGCAGCGCAGCTGACCATACCGTGAAGGGTGCCGTGGCCTCCCTCCAGCGACCGGGAGGCTATTTGCTGTGGCGGCGGCTGCTCTCATGATTCAGGCCATGATGTCCTGTCCCTTGGTCGAACAGTGGAAACCATACTGCATTCCAGGATATCGTTCTGCGAGTCACAGGCTCATGGTGTAGCCTATGATACTAAGCACTCTGTCTGCAGGCCACAAGTGGCCCATCGGGACCATTCGACCGCCGTGTCATCCTCAGCTGAGGGTGCGGATAGGAGGGGCGTGTGGGTAGCGGGAAGTGGCGATGCGGTCCCCTACGGCACTGCGTAGGATCCTACGGTCTTGGCGTGCATCCGTGCGTCGCTGCGGTCCGGTGCCAGGTCGACGGGCACGTGCACCTTCCGCCGACCACTGGCGACAACATCGATGTACTGTGGAGACCTCACGCCCCACGTGTTGAGCAATTCGGCGGTACGTCCACCCGGCCTCCCGCATGCCCACTATACGCCCTCGCTCAAAGTCCGTCAACTGCACATACGGTTCACGTCCACGCTGTCGCGGCATGCTACCAGTGTTAAAGACTGCGATGGAGCTCCGTATGCCACGGCAAACTGGCTGACACTGACGGCGGCGGTGCACAAATGCTGCGCAGCTAGCGCCATTCGACGGCCAACACCGCGGTTCCTGGTGTGTCCGCTGTGCCGTGCGTGTGATCATTGCTTGTACAGCCCTCTCGCAGTGTCCGGAGCAAGTATGGTGGGTCTGACACACCGGTGTCAATGTGTTCTTTTTTCCATTTCCAGGAGTGTATTAGTACACGAATGGCTGAGTACTTACACACTCCAGACTGTGTTCGTTTAGGGCGTGATACATATACTCTAAACTTTTCCATGATGACAAGTGAGGAAAGGCTTCCGTCCTTCGACTAGTATATTGCGGCATCAGCTGTTGCTACGCCGTGCCCAGCTGGCTCTGCTTCACAGTGCGTATCGGCCGTGTTTTACTTCACAATATATAACACGCTTGCCTGCCTGTGGCTGGCTTTGTTGCACCTTACTTCCACACTGACGTACTTTTTGACTGAATGCGGTCGATACGCTACACCACCATTACATTGATAAAACCTCATCCGTAGAGTCAACTGATTGCTAACAGTAACATAAATGCTACAGGAAGAAGAGCTTCATAACTATTTGGACGTATGTAGATTGATGATATTGATAAAAGAGCACCAACTGAGAGGAATAACAAACTTATTCCTGACATGTCTCATGCAATAAGAGCAAGCTCAGAACACCTACAAACTGAGCGATCTTAGTTATAGTAAATGAGGTAGTCAGAGGTAAATCAGTCAGCCACTGGGAGACGCAATAACAGTGGCGCCAGCGGCAGCCACAATGGCAGTGCTATTGATCAAGCTCTGTGCTTGATTTCGCTGTACAAACGTTGACTTACTTGGAGCAGATAAGCTCAAGGGGTTCGCATCTTCCATAACATCCTGATGGCAGAATGGTCTCTTTACCGTATCCACCTTCATGGTAAAATGCTGCAGCACGACCCTGTTTACTGCTTTTGCACTTTATGCAAATGTAGAGATTTCCCTCAAACTGTTGTTCAACATGAGATTTTCAAAGGTCTTTCTGCCTGGCCATTTTTCAGCCATGTATAAGAGAGCCCATATTGTGCATAAAGCCAATGGCCTGAGTCTTTCTTTTTATCATATCCTTGTCTCCCTCGTTGTGTTCCGGAAAATTGTAAGGTGAATCTTGTAATCTATGCTGAAAAATAGCAATTACTGACATGCAGAGAAGTTTTGACGTCCCTCCCAGCCACAGTCGTAACTGCAGTAGCTGTATAAAGGAAAATATTCACAGAGTAAGATATATGTACGAGGATCGTTCAATATGTAAAGCCCCACATAAAAAAGCCATTAATGTACATAGACAAACGCCCTTGTTGGAGCATCACATTTGATGTTTCTTCTGTGCGCCGGTGAAATTTCGAATCGTTCTGGCAGACGGCAGAGCCGTAGTACAGCGTCAAAATGGCGTCTACATACGACTCACGTTACAAGCAGCGTGTTGTTATTGAATTCTTGTGTGCAGAAAAAGAAACCGTGGTGAACATCCATAAACATTTGTGTGCAATGTTTGCTGCAGTTGATAGGAGTAGAGTCGGGCGATGGGTAAAGAAAGTTGGAGCCTGAGCAAATGCAGAAACAGAGCTCCACGATCAGCCACACTCGGAACCTCCTGTCACAACCACTGCTGCAGACATGCTGAATCGTGCGGATGCCATTATTCGTGCCGACCGGCGCATCACAACTCGTCAGTTGGATCTACAGTTGTCGGTCAGCATTGGAAGTGTATCTCAAATGATCGAGAATTTTGGATATTCAAAGAGGTGCTCACGAACAACTCTGCTGTATCGACGGCGTCTGCGATGGCCTCACACAGCGTGCCGCGCGCCATGCATAGCTATGCGAGAGACGGCACTTTTGAACCTCTAGCCAGCTGGGCACGGGGGTGAGCTCGCTACGCATCGCTCGCTGCTCTCCGTTAGGTGGCGCCACGCATACACGCCACTAAAGGACACGGAAACCACGTATCCTCACTTCCCGAAACTCTGATAGGCCGGCTCATCTTTCGAAGCAGACGCAATTCAGAGCTCGGCCCCAGATCAAGTGCCTCTGTAGACTTAGGAACATTAATGCGAAAGGCTGCAATAAGTAACATTACATCGAAGTGTCATACACCGGTTCCCGTGAGATCACCGACGTTAAGCGCTGTCGGGCGTGGTCGGCACTTGGATGGGTGACCATCCCGGCCGCCATGCGCTGTTGCCATTTTTCGGGATGCCAATTGAGGAGCTACTCGACCGAATAGTAGCGGCTTCGGTCAAGAATACCATCTTACGACCGGGAGAGCGGTGTGCTGACCCCACGCTCCTCCTATCCGCATCCTCCACCGAGGATGACACGGCGGTCGGATGGTCCAGGTAGACCACTCGTGAAGACGGAGTGCTTTTACATTGAAGTGTCATGGCGCTACTAACGAGGAGAACGCGGCAAGGGTCGTAACCATATTTCCCAGATATTTCGTTTAGTGGAAGAGAAGCCAAAGTAACCGAACACATGTCTCGGCTTGTTTGCAGATACCCGAACGTTTCTGAGAAAACGACTATGAAAGTTTTTGAGATAACTTAGAGACACGTTTTAGTGCGCAAAAAGTTGACACCATCTTTTGGCCTAGTGTCTGGAATCGCGACTTCCCATTTCCGCATTTCACGTTCGCTGTCTGGTTATTTTTTATTTGTTTTATTTACATATATCCGTACACTGTTGGTACACGAATGTCTCTTATCGAGTTAGGGCATACGAGGGCGTTATATAAATTGTAAAATTACAGCTGGGTTTCACAATAAGTATCACGCATTTATTATGTAATATACACTGAAGAGCCAAAGAAACTGATATGTCTGCCATATTATCGTGTAGGGCCCCGCGAGCACGCATAGGTGCCGCAACACGGTATGGCATGTCTGAATTGACACCATGAATCTTGCAGGGCTGTCCATAAATCTGTAAGAATACGAAGGGGTGGAGATCTCTTCTGAGCGTTGCAAGGCATCCGAAATATGCTCAATAATGTTCATGTCTGGGAAATTTGCTGATTTGCGAAAGTGTTTAAACTCAGAAGAGTGTTCCTGCAGCCACTCTATAGCAATTCTGGACGTGTGGGGTGTCGCATGGTCCTGCTGGAATTGTCCAAGTGCGTCGGAATTCACAATGGACATGAATGGATGCAGGTGATTAGACAGGATGCTTACGTACGTGTCACCTGTCAAAGTCGTATCTAGACGTATCAGGGGTCCCATATCACTCCAACTACACACGACCCACACCACTACAGAGCCTGAACAGTTCCCCGCTGACATGCAGGGTCCATGGGTTCATGTGGTTGTCCCTACACGTCCATCCACTCGGTACAATTTGAAACGAGGCTCATCCGGCAGTATGTTTCCTGTCATCAACAGTTCAATGTCGGTGTTGACGGGCCCAGGCGAGTCGTACACTCATCAAGATACACGAATGGGTTAGGATCTTTTCCAGGCCGCCGCGATGTCGGAGATTTGATGTTTTACCGTGTTTCTGATATTTACGGCACACTCGTGAAATGGTCGTACTGGAAAATCGCCACTTCATCGCTATATCGGAGATACTGTGGTCCATCGCTCGTGTGTCGACTATAACACCACGTTCAAACACACTTAAATCTTGATAACCTGCCATTGTAGCAGTAGCCGACAACTGCGCCAGACACTTGTTGTCTTATATAGGCGTTGCCGACTGCAGTGCCGTATTCTGCCTGTTTACAAATTTCTGTATTTGAATATGCATGCCTATACTAGTTTCTTTGGCGCTTCAGTTTATATGTGTGTATGATACTTTCAGGGATTATAATGTTTTTAAATTATCATATTCTTACATCAGTTCTTATACTTTATTCTTATGTTTATTCGTATGAAAGGTTTTGCCCATTCCCTTGGACGATACCGATCGTAGAACTATTCGAAACACAGAAATTCCGAATACCACGAGCATCGCACGAAAGAAGGCTTGCCACAGCGACATTTCGTCCCATGAATCTCACTCAGGAAAGAAACATCTTTAACGTTGCTGATGCTTTCACGCGTTGGTATTACTGTGAAGGAAACCACGCATAATGCATCATTTGTCAGAAAACTGACGGTTGCAGTTGTTTATGGGTCAAGATACACTACAAGAATTTCACTGAAAACCATTTCAAATAATTTTTCCATTCACCGGACACACAATTAGCAGACGAAGAAGGACGACGTTATTTCAAACATTCGTTTAGTAATCTTCTACAGACATGGATAGGTAAATGAAAATCAAAAATATGCACGAAAATAATAACTGGGTTACTAGTACAGAGCGCAAAAGTGGGAATCCACGACGGTAGCCACTGTGATACCGCTTTAGTTGAACTGTTTCCCCGTTAAAAGGCATATCTTGAAAAATTTGACCGTCGTTTTCTCTGAAACAGTCGAATATTTACGGATAAGCCGAGACAAGTGTTTGTTAATTTTGACCCCTCTTGCATTGAGCGAAGTTTCTGGGAAATCAAGGTGTGGCACTTGCCGTGTTCTCCTCGTAAGTACTGCTGGTAGTCAGTGACTTACATAACTGTATCAGCATTCAAGCCTATTTATTACGATCAAGAACATTACTATCATTTGTATGTGACTCATCATCACACAAAAACCCACAGCATTCAAAGTTCTATGCAACTAAATTATTAAGCATATATACAGGGTAACAATTATTGAACTACATTAAAAGAAAACGTAAATTAGTTACAAACTGTGGCGTACACACACTTTATTCAATATGTAAACGTCACTACATGTATTCGGATTTAGGTTATGTTCGATATGCTTGCCATCATTGGCTGAAATGTCAGAACATCGACGCTGTCGACGACCTCCTGAATAACTGTTTTGAGCTCAACAATGGTTTTGAGGTTATTGCTGTAAACCTTGCCTTTAATGTAGCCCCACAAAAATGAGTCACATATGTTCAGATACGGAGAATATGGCGGCAAGTAGAGACCCATGACAGGGGCCTCTGGGTACCCCAGAACCAAAATTCGGTTCCCAAAATCCTCCTCCAGGACATCAAACACTCTCCTGCTTCGATTGGGGCGAGCTCCACCTTGCATGACCCATATATTGCCGAAATCAGGGTCCCTTTGGATAATGGGGATGTATCGTTCGGTAGGCACCGTGCCGTCAAGGAATATCGCACCGATTACTCTGTGACTGGATATTGCACACCACACAGTCACCCGTTGAAAGTGAAGAGACTTCTCGATCACCAAATGCGGACTGTCAGTCCCCCAAACGCGCCAATTTTGCTTATTGACGAACCCATCCAAATGAAAGTGGGCACCGTCGCTAAACCAAACCATGCATGCACATACTAATTCCCATTATTCCCCGCGGCCAACCGTGCAGTTCGAACGTCCTAACGCAAACCGCTCATAACTTATGATTTTATTTCATATAGTTCAATAATTGTCACCCTGTAGTATAAATGAAGTTAATAGTGTGTTACCTTCTTGTAGATGTCGTCTTGTGTTTACTGGCTATCTTGTTACCGACTCAACGATCTTGTCACATACTCGTGGTTTCTCCATCGTTCAACCACTTTCCATAGTTGCTCGTGACAATAAAGCGCGAACAGCCGACCATCCTTCCCCTTTCCGAGATACTCTTCCCCAGGTGCTGGGCTGTAGAATTCTGCCCTTTGTATAAATAGCTTATAATAGCGGATTTCACCATTCACAGCCAGTATCTTCGCTAGAATGTTGAATGTTTCCCTATTTATCTCATCTCCGCTTACGTACTTTCCTTACCACGACACGTGCCCACAATGCCTCCAGGTGGCCTTAAATCCCCCTATGGGCAGTTGTCATAAGGTTTTCGCTCCTCAGTCTGAAGATACCAAACATTTGTCACTGATATTCTTTTTACTCTGCTTTCTACGGGCTTCCTCATTTATATGGTGACGATCACTCTTGTGTTATTCCGCATGGCCAACAAAACGTCACTATAGTGGTTGTAACAAAAACGTATGGCACGATTTGCAGGACACATTTCTCACACGTAGGAGGAAGAAATTATGTTATATGAACATAGGTCTGGAAATGCTTTGTTTTCATGTTACAGCTCATTTTCTCCAACTCATTAATCATGGGAAACACACACCAACAGAAAGCACTACAAGCAACCCTTTCTCACAGAAGATATTCAATATGCTGTCCGTGAGCATTGATACATCCATCAACCATCCGTCATAGTGAATCTCGCATGCAGTGACGTATCCCTGGAGTATTGTGTATGGTTTCGCAGCCTTGCATAATACAGGCACGGAGACTGAACGTTTTGTACTGGGGTTCCATACACAAGAGCTTTCAAATGCCTCCACAAATAAAATCCCAGTAGGTTTAGATCCGGAGAGCGTGGAGTCAAGGTAAATGGTATATCTCTGCCTATCTACCTATCACCGAATCTGTTAATTGGAGGCCGATGGATATTAACTCCAAAATGAGGAGGTGTTCCACCGTACATGATGTACATGTTTTGTCGCACAGCTAAAGCCACATATGCTAAAGATCAGGTAGAACATCCTCTACGACATTATGATAAATTCGTCCGTTGAGTCTGGGTGGGTGAAAGTGTGGCCCTACCAAATAGCCATAAAAATGCCGGCCCAAACATTAAGAGAAAATCTTTGTTGATGACTTGCTTCAACAGCTGCGTAAGGATTGACGCCTACCCGTACATGTCAGCTGTGAAAATTTACAATCTGATCTCGTCGAAGCGACACCTTATCTGTGAACAACACCGTTGCACTAAAATTAGGGTTGACAGTTGAATAAAGCCGGCTGGTGTGGCCGAGCGATTCTAGGCGCTTCAGTCTGGAACCGCGCGATGGAAACGGTCGCAAGTTCGAATCCTGCCTCGGGCAGGGATGGGTGTGATGTCCTTAGGTTAGTTAGATTTAAGTAGTTCAAAGTTTTAGGGGACTGATGACCTCCGATGTTAAGTCCCATAGTGCTCAGAGCCATTTGAACCATTTTTTTGTTGAATAAACCATTCTCAGAAGAGTACACGTGTAGGAAAATCAGATGCTATAAATGTTATGGATACAGCTGGTCCTCATGTAACATTTTCCAGACAGTCATGTGGTCAATATGCAGTGTTCCAGCTACATAACTTGTACTGACACTACGGTCGTCGTCAGATGTATGAAGAATTTCCGCCTCCCGCTACGGTGTCCCCGTCCTTCGACGCCTTCACTGGTCGCGAGTACCAGGCTTAAATGCCCCATGTCTCCTAAGTCGACGATCAATGGCTTCAAACGTTTTCCTATCGCGGCATCTTCGTCCTGGAAGTCTCTCCCGGTACAAATGTTGAGCGCGAGCGCCATTGCCGTCTGCAAATCCAAGCATCAAATGGGCATCTGCCATCTCTGCATTTGTGTACTCTGCCATTGCACGATCCAAGTCTGTGATATTAACCCGTGTGCTTGCAACGGTCGTACTGATCGCTGGAAAAGCAATGACGCATGTCGTATGGCAACAGGTGCATATAAAACAAAACACTGGCGGTGCACAACGTAACGAGACGTCACCAACAGTGCATGTTCCCCATGATTCAAACGTTCTATTCTTGTGTATGTCTCATGATTACTGAGAAAATGAGCTGTAATATGGAAAAAAATCTAATCCCGGTCTATGCTCATATAAAATACTTTCTTCGTCTACGTGTGAGGAATGTGTCCTGCAATTTGAGCTGTACATTTTTGCTATACCCTGTGTAAAATACGGTATTTAACTGTTTCCTGGAAATCCTCTTAAATTATTAATTATGTCATTTTATACTCATAACATGCTTTCTTTTATAACGAGTTTCAGTAAGTTTTTAAAAAAAAATGGTCATATGATACCCGTGACGTCACTGGCTAGCGCGTTGCTCCTACTTTCATAAACCTCATTTGTAGCGACATCTTGTTTTGGAATTTACGTTACGAAAAAATGGGTTACAATTGATGTGTATTACTACATTGTACAAATACATCTCTAAAACCTCCTGAAAAATTGGAATGTCAAGTCAAACACCTTTCAGCCGTCTACATTTCCCAATTATTATTTTATTGGGCTACCAATTTCGGCGATATGTTACGCCAAGTTCGGGACCCATGATCGACGTGTAGGAAGCTTCCCACTTCTGGTCCAGTCAGAATACGGGCCTGAAGATTGCGTAATACATCGCCGGAACATTTTGCCCAATAAAACAACAATTTGGGAATTTAGACGGCTGTAAGGTATCTGATATGACATTCTGTAAAAAAATAAAAATAAAAATGTCAGTATACCCCCCTCCCCCGTCCACGTTGTCATGTCTGGAGTAATAAATAGCGTTCTGGAGTTGTAATGCAGTATGTGCAAGATCGATTCTCCTTCGCAACAATTTTTTTCAAGTATATTACACATATCAAAAAAGTTTTGCATCACCTCGGTTGTGAGAGTTCCGTAACCTGTACAGAAAATTGGAATAGAGATCAACATAAACATCACTTCCGTCCTTTTTATTGCTCATGAAAATCACACATTGCATGTTGTACCAACTTACAGTGAGACCTTCAAAGGTGGTGCTCTAGATAGCTGTACACACCGGTACCACTAATACCCAATAGCACGTCCTCTTGCACTCATGGATGCCTGTATTCGTCGTGGCATACTATCCACAAGTTCATCAAGGCACTGTTGGTCCAGATTGTCCCACTCCTCAACAGCGATTCGGCGTAAATCCCTCAGAGTGATTGGTGGGTCACGTCGTCCATAAACAGTCCTTTTCAATCTATCCCAGGTATGTTCGATAGGGTTCGTGTCTGGAGAACATGCTGGCCACTCTAGTTGAGCGATGTCGTTATCCTAAAGGAAGTCATTCACAAGATGTGCACGATGGGGACGCGGACTGTCGTCCATGAAGATGAATGCCTCGCCAATATGCTGCCAGTATGGTTGCACTATCGGTCGGAGGATGGCATTCACGTATCGTGCAGCCGTTACGGCGCCTTTCATGACCACCAGCGGCGTACGTCGGCCCCACATAATGCCACCCCAAAACAGCAGGCAACCTCCACCTTGTTGCACTTGACTTAACACTAAGTCTAAGGCGTTCAGCCTGACTGGATTGCCTCCAGAAACGTCTCCGACGATTGTCTAGTTGAAGGCATATGTGACACTCATCGGTGAAGAGAACGTGGTGGCAATCCTGAGCGGTCCATTCGGCATGTTGCTGAGCCCATCTGTACCGAGCTGCATGGTGTCGCGGTTACAAAGATGGACCTCGCCATGCACGTCAGGAGTGAAGTTGCGCATCATGCAGCCTATTGTGTACAGTTTGAGTCGTAACACGACCTCGTGTGGCTGCACGAAAAGCATTATTCAACATGGTGACGTTGCTATCAGGGTTCCTCCGAGCCATAATACGTAGGTAGCGGACATTCACTGCAGTAGTAGCCTTTCGGCAGCCTGAGCGAGGCACGTAATTGACAGTTCCTGTCTCTCCGTATCTCCTCCATGTCCTAACAACATCGCTTTGGTTCACTCTGAGACTTCTCTTGTTGAGAGCTCTTCCTAGCATGAAGTAACAATGCGGACGTGATCGAACCACAGTATTGACCGTCTAGGCATGGTTGAACTACAGACAACACGAGCCGTGTACCGCCTTCCTGGTGGAATGACAGGAACTGATCGGCTGTCGGAACCCCTCCGTCTAATAGGCGCTGCTCATTCATGGTTGTTAACATCTCTGGGCGAGTTTAGTGACATCTCTGATCAGTCAAAGGGACTGTGTCTATGATACAGAATCCACAGGAGTTCTGGGAACCGGAGTGATGCAAAATTTTTTTTTATGTGTGTATACAGAGTGTTACAAAAAGGTAAGGCCAAACTTTCAGGAAACATTCCTCACACACAAGTAAAGAAAAGATGTTATGTGGACATGTGTCCGGAAACGCTTAATTTCCATGTTAGAGCTCATTTTAGTTTCGTCAGTATGTACTGTACTTCCTCGATTCACCGCCAGTTGGCCCAATTGAAGGAAGGTAATGTGTTGACATGCGACTCATTGCTCTACAGTACTGGCATCAAGCACATCAGTACGTAGCATCAACAGGTTAGTGTTCATCACGAACGTGGTTTTGCAGTTAGTGCAATGTTTATAAATGCGGAGTTGGCAGATGCCCATTGGATTAGCACGGGGCAATAGCCATGGCGCGGTAGGTTTGTATCGAGACAGATTTCCAGAACGAAGGTGTCCCAACAGGAAGACGTTCGAAGCAATTGATCGGCGTCTTAGGGAGCACGGAACATTCCAGCCTATGACTCGCGACTGGGGGAGTCCTACAACGACGAGGACACCTGCAGTTGACGATAACCCTAATGTCAGCGTCAGAGAAGTTGCTGCTGTACAAGGTAACGTTGACCACGTCACTGTATGGAGAGTGCTACGGGAGAAATAGTTATTTCCGTACAATGTACAGCGTGTGCAGGCACTATCAGCAGCTGATTGCCCTCCACGGGTACACTTCTGCGAATGGTTCATCCAACAATGTGTCAATCCTCATTTCAGTGCAAATGTTCTCTTTACGGATGAGGCTTCATTCCAGCGTGATCGAATTGTAAATTTTCACAATCATCATGTGTGGGCTGACGAGAATCCGTACGCAATTGTGCAATCACGTCATCAACACAGATTTTCTGTGAACGTTTGGGCAGGCAGGATGTCTTGATTGGGCCCCATGTTCTTCCACCTACGCTCAATCGAGCACATTATCATGATTTCATACGAGATACTCTACCTGTGCTGCTGGAACATGTGCCTTTACAAGTACGACACAACATTTGGTTCATGCACCATGGAGCTCCTGCACATTCCAGTCGAAGTGTTCGTACGCTTCTCAACAACAGATTCGGTGACCGATGGATTGGTAGAGGCGGACCAATTCCATGGCCTCCACGCTCTCCTGACCTCAAACCTCTTGAATTTCATTTATGGGGGCATTTGAAAGCTCTTGTCTACGCAACCCCGGTACTAAATGTAGAGGCTCTTCGTGCTCGTATTGTGGACGGCTGTGATACAATACGCCATTGTCCAGGGCTGCATCAGCGCATCAGGGATTCCATGCGACGGAGGGTGGATGCATGTATCCTCGCTAACGGAAGACATTTTGAACATTTCCTGTAACGAAGTGTTTGAAGTCACGCTGGTGCGTTCTGTTGCTGTGTGTTTCCATTCCATGATCAATGTGATTTGAAGAGAAGTAATAAAATGAGCTCTAACATGGAAAGTAAGCGTTTCCGGACACATGTCCACATAATATATTTTCTTTCTTTGTGTGTGAGGAATGTTTCCTGAAAGTTTGGCCGTACCTTTTTGTAATACAGTTATGCGAGATCTTTTAATTCCATTTCATATTAAGTATTCTGTATCATATTGCATGGTACCGTTTCCATCTGATCAATATGAGATGAATCACAAGAATGTTGTGAAGAAACTATGTTTCATGCCCGATGTAGCTCCGATTCTGAAGAATCTGAGAAGTCATTTAACAATTTCCGACCACGTTATTCTTCCCAGACAAGTGGCTGAAGACAATAATTTGCTGTTTTAACTGTTTCCAGTGAGGCTATGATGGAGCTATATGATTTTGACAAAGAGAAAACCTGCACCCACTTTGAAACCTACGAGGAAATGTAAGAGGACCATGGCGTAATGATGAAACGGAAGTTAGGTATGCAATAGAACAGGTACTTTAAGGTTCTGCTGCATTACCTGCACGTTTTATGGAATTAATTTTCCGCTGGTTTAAATTAACGGCTTGGAGGAACAGAGAAACTGCAGCAACGTGTGAAGCTATTGCAGGCAAACACGGAGATGCTTTGTAGTTCCCCACGAGCGTTATTATGCTGAGTGAAAATTTTAAAACTGAGAAAAAAGCTACCTGAAAAACAGTAGTAATTCTGACCGTAATCACAGACTTGATTTTTAATACAGTTCTGCGGCTGCAGTGCTATGTTACAGTACTTCCTTCCCTGTTGGCATGGAATGCAGTTCTCACGTTTCCTTTAACCGGAACATAAAAATCTGGGTTGTTTTTGGAGAACGAAGAGATCATAAACGCATCTACTTTCAGAGGGTTTCTAGTATCATCCTTCACAAATACCTTTCCGTTGTTACTTAAAAGTTGTAAACGACTTTTAAATCACTAAGTAACCAAACTGTTTGCAGAACAAAAATACTGAAAAACACTAGCAACTGCGGCTACCACCCTTGTGATACACGTACAGTTTCGCCTTATTCCTAGCCTGTGACGTTATCAGACCTTCAGCCAGTAACAGACCAAATATTGAAATTTAATTATTTTGGAGCATTAATTTCATAAAAATAACAGATATTATATGAGAATAGTGACCGAAAATGCCATTTTAATGTCATAATCATTCAGGGTAATAACAATCCGAACCATACTTTTAACATAGGAAAGAAGCCTATTGCCGCTCCTTTCAATTTTTCTAATATCTTCTCAGTCACCATGTCAAAAAAATGGTTCAGATGGCTCTGAGCACTATGGGACTTAACTACTGTGGTCATCAGTCCCCAAGAACTTAGAACTACTTAAACCTAACTAACCTAAGGACATCACACACATCCATGCCCGAGGCAGGATTCGAACCTGCGACCGTAGCAGTCACGCGGTTCCGGACTGCGCGCCTAGAACCGCTAGACCACCGCGGCCGGCAGTCACCATGTCGGCTAAACACTTAGCTAGGAATAAAAACAGGGAACTTCCTTCGAACACGTCTCCTTGGCTATCGGATTAACACCATCTTCGGCATCCTGTTAGTTGCGCAGTGAAGGGAGAGTCACCCCACTCTCCATTGTTGCCATATTTATTCATGATGGCGGATCCTTGATGGCGGCGATAGATATGGAAATGTCGATATGAGATCATGGCAGGAAGTTCAAATTTTGGTGAGAAGATAGGTCAATTGGGCTACATCCACTAAACTAATCCCCTCCCCTCCCCCTCCCCACCCCTCCCCCAGAAAGTGGTGGGAAGTTCAAATTCCAGCAAGACAATGCTACACACAGTGGCTACCTCCAATAACCTAAGAAACTGGCGGGAAAATTGGTCACTTTGGCTACCTCCACTATCCTAAGTCATCTGACCACCACCTCTTCCAAGGAATTGGCGGGAAAAGGACTCAGCCTGTGCAGGATAGGATAGACGTAAGTCTTTATTTTGCAGACAGTCTTTATTTCAATAATTTGAGGAAGTACCGCCATCAATACGTCCACCACGAGGTCCGAAGTCCAAATGACCTAGTAAACGTACTGCCACCAGAGGGTTCCGTCACCGATCCTGTGATGTAATCCGAGTTTGCGGTCTGGAGGGAGAAAATGCCAGGAAAAGGCCTCATCCTGTTCTGGGCTGCTGGAGAGAGGAAGGAGTGTACTTTATTTGTTTCGGAACAGCTTATAATAATAATAATAATTATAATAATGTGTGTGAAATCTTATGGGACTTAACTGCTAGGGTCATCAGTCCCTAAGCCTACACATTACTTAACCTAAATTATCTAAGGACAAGCACACACACCCATGTCCGAGGGAGGACTCGAACCTCCACCGGAACCAGCCGCACAATCCATGACTGCAGCGCCCTAGACCGCTCGGTTAATCCCAAGCGGCCGGAACCGTTTGTTTAGGGACGAATTTGACATAGTATATTTATTACATTATACAAAACACTTACTCTGACATGCTTGAGGTCGCAGTAAATAGTCTACAGACCTGCAAACTCCTCGTAAATAATGAAGTAAACTGATGAGCACAGACGCAAACAACTCGTAAATTACCGAAAAATGCAGTACATAGCATACAGACACGCAAACAACTTAAACACTTAAACACCCAAAATAATGTAGTGCACAAACACTCGGTGCAAGTAAAACCGCAACGTATAAGCAAACTGTTACAATGTGTGCAAGTGCTTTTCAGGGCTAGCTGGACACAAGCCAGCGCTGTCATGCCGGTGCTGATGGCAGGTGAAAGTCACATCTACAGTTAGAGTTTTTCGAGTGTTATACTGACGTCACATGTCTATTTAAATACACACCAAGTCAGCCTCTGGTCCGCGAGCACGTGTCTACCATTGCTGACGCAATACCTCTCTCTGCCTGCAGTCCAGCGAAGACGTAGTTGCCGAGCGACTCACACTCGCAGACGCTGCAGAAATCCAAGCCATTGCCTCCCAGGATAGCACAGGCTGCATTGCTCCTAGTGATCCTAGCGGGTCATGCGAGCTGCGTCTAGACATACACATGTGATTACATGCCCAGCGTGGCAGACGCATTACTGCGAAACGTTTGCGTAGCAACCAGGGCCTGTTCATGAAAATAGCCCAGAATAATACCGATTTCCTTTACCCCGATGGTCCTAACGAGACATCACCTGTTCCATTTCTGGAAATCGTGACGAGCTGCTGTTAACATACGTCTCAGAAACGTTAAACATTCTTACCACTGAAAGCCTTCAACATGTCTGTGCACACTCACGAAAACACCATCAAGCACAGAAGGTGGAATCAGAACAATTACACAAACAGAATTCGAAGCACTGTTCTACAGAAGAGAAAAGTGGCGGGACTTTTCGGTATCCTACAGCTACTGCTCTGGAGATGTCCTAATGCAACAGTGGCGGATGAGTGACAGCACACCAACCAGAGATGGATGGTCTGCTTCAACTTGTCTTTCATCACTTGTTTTCTCTAAACTCTCCGTAGATACCTGCCTCCATCTTGTTTGAATCAGTTTGTAGAGACTTTTATGTCCCAGCACTAAGGATGGCTTGTGAATGAATGGAGCATTATGATTGGCTCTTATTGAATTTACCCGCTAAATTACTCATGCTGCAGATGTGGAAGCACTGTTAATCTTTTTTTTTTTTTTTCTTTCTGCAGACGAGACTTTCAGAGGCAAAAAGCTATTTTGCATAGATCACCTTATTGCACCGACAATTAAACCCTGCAAAAGTGCCTACACATCGTCAGATACAGAAAGACTCTTACTCAATTATACCAGTCTGCCACTGAGGATAGGAGCTTGAATTTTAGAGCGTGTAACCACTCTTCAACCCGTCAATATATATCACCGCGAACCGTGTCGCTGTAGTGAACATACAGTTTGTATCCTGCACCATACAAAATCGCCCCTTTTACATCATTCGTATAGCTATTGACAACCAGACACTCGTACATATACCCTAAGGACAGACAGCACCGTATCTACTCCTCGCAGCACTCGATATTTCCCCGCAGCCGACGGTCCCAAGTGATCCACTCACGACACGTGAGCAGAGCGCTCTCAGTGGACCAAAATCACTCTCAGAATTGTTCTACAAAGTCCCGGTCGGCTCCCCTCGGCACAAACTCGTTACTGTTTCTGGACCCAACCTGCTTGCTCTTGCTTTCCTACATACACCTCCAGACTCTGGAATTACAAGAACACATGTATTTTCACATGGTTTGCCATAATATTATACCATTTATGCGACACTTCTCGATATAAAGCACATAGCAGTATCCTACCGATCTCTCACGCAATAGAATTCCGAAGATATAGACTGTGAATTATATCTCTATCAGAAAAATAGTGAATTTGCGCTAGGTGTTCGCAGTTGTACTATATTAAGATGCAGTTTTAGAACACGGAATGAGATGTTATGTCATGATAGTATGGGTATAAACGACATACAAAATCGATAGAATTGCGGAAAAGGATGGAAAATACATATAAATTGAGGGAAAATACACTGAAATTGGGGGAAATTGAGGAAGTAATTGCATGTCTTCTGGCTGGCGGAGAACAATTCTTGTACATGGGGGTAAGTAATGGACAGCAAGAGGATTACGAGAAGCGAAGGGAACCAGGGAAACAGCTACTTTTTTTCTATCGAGATGGCATTCTACTGTATGTCTATTGAGGTAACAGTGATACACGCAAGTTGACTACTGTATTTGAAGCTTTTAAGGAAAACAGAGAATCATCTGCCTCTAAACATACATGCATTTGTGTTAAAGGATAACAGAGAGTGGGTGGGGTGATTGATTGAGATGGAGCTGTAACGAGGTACGATTTAATGGCAGACTGATTATGCATTCTAGGGAGAGAGGAAGATTTTGGCGCAGATCATTTGACCATTTATTCCCCTGTTCTGTCTGGATACATCAGTCGCATGACATAGGCTGTGTTTGACTCATATACAGCCACGTGTTCTGTATTTGACTTACAGCACTGTCTACTTGCGATCGTTAACACAAACCCCTCCATCATCAGAGAACTTCCATCTCATGTGCGATGAAAGGTGACCATCCTGTTTCGACACATTCCTCTAAACGAACGAAGATTTATGCGATGTACTCCATTTCCTTTCACATCTTGGGTATAAAATTGAGACTTCAGTTTCAGAACTAAGATGATTCTAAGTTAGCGATAGGTGTTTGTGAGACAGTGCAATCCCCATGAATACATCTGTTTGACAGATGTCCTGTTTACAGAATTAGTGGCGGTATGATGTATAATTTCACGTGTCTGACGCTGTTGCTATGCGTTTCTCTGTTTCCTTGTAAGAGATATTCCTCATTACTAACGATCATTTTATGTAGGACTGATGCGAGCATAGTATAATTTCTGAACCGTGATCGGATGTGAGCAGTGGATGCAATACATCTCTGGAAAGCTACACTGTGCACGTATCACACACGAACGATATTTTAATGACGTTCTTTTTTCATTTTACAGTTTGTTACTATAGTTTATCGTAGAGAAGTCTGCAAGAAGGATGTATGCCTTGCGATGGAAATATATTTCCTATATTGGAATGCTAACAGCGCTGCATTCCACATGACTGATAGGTCCGACACTGAAGCGATCTAACATTATAGCCCGTTTTAAGTGCAGAGCCGCGTAGCCTTAGGAGTGTGTGTTTTTATGCTCCCTCTTACCAATACCCTCCTAGTGCTGATCCCAGGCACTAGAACAATACTTTAAAATTGATAGCGTAGTTGGTTTACGCAAAATGCTTCGAACTCCATCCGTCTGGTGCTCCATCATGCATAAAAATCACCCTCTCTTGTTCTTCTTAACCATCTGCTATTACATCACAACACTTTCAAATCTACTACTATACACTGATAAGGGGTGCTAACCTCCTCGACATGGACGCTTCTGGAGACATATTGTGCACTTGGATGGTCGAGGACTCCGCAAGCTCCATTCATTCGCGATACGTGGACTGTCAGCTGCAGATAAAATCGGTGACGGTGCTGCAGAGGGGGTTGGTCATATAAAGACAGTACAAGGGGGTCTTTAAGTCTCTAATTTTATCCTAAGACTGCGAGAGTGCTCTGTGATTCCCATCCGCATAGAGAGAGAGTGTAAATTAAGAACTATGCTTGAGGTGCTAGAAATATGTAGAGTGCTGTCTGGCATACTTTGATGATGTTCGAGAATTAACAATGAATGGACGTAGTGCATAGTCATCTATCTACATTCGCACTGATAATCGCAAAGTAGAGATGGGTCTGTTTAGCTATGATACTGAAATTGGCTCTGAGCACTATGGGAGATCATCAGTCCCCTAGAATTTAGAACTACTTAAACGTAACTAACCTAAGGACATCACACACATCCATACCCGAGGCAGGATTCGAACCTGCGACCGCAGCAGCAGCGCGGTTCCGGACTGAAGCTCCTAGAATCGCTCGGCCACCGTGGCCGGCTACTGAAATTGGGAAACATGCTGTCCCATCATTGGTTGGTGTTGAAATTACTGTAAAATTGCTAAAATTGTTTGCACTATCAACTGTGGTGCTTATTATTACAGTACATCGACGGTGTCTTTTACATCGAATCCATCCACCGGTATGCTGTTAGTTATAACATAATGATCAACTGACATCGCTTGTTTGAGTTGGATAAAGAGTTTTGGTGGAGAGGTAAGACCTTCCGGGGATGGCTAGCACCGCAACAATGATCGCTTATACGACTGCAATATGAGGAAACACTCGAAACAGAACAAAAAAAAAAAAAAAATGGTTCAAATGGCTCTGAACACTATGGGACTTAACATCTAAGGTCATCAGTCCCCTAGAACTTAGAACTACTTAAACCTAACTAACCTAAGGACATCACACACATCCATGCCCCAGGCAGGATTCGAACCTGCGACCGTAGCAGTCCCGCGGTTCCGGACTGCAGCGCCTAGAACCGCACGGCCACCGCGGCCGGCCCGAAACAGAACGTAGAGCTATCAGCTAGTCCATCACTGTGACAGATGAGTTTAATATGTAGAGGTAGTCAGTCACCTTCAGACAGCAGTTTGGAAACTCTCCACAGCGCCGCAAACGCTTCCAGTTTCCTTATGTTGTAAGTGTCTTTTATTTAAAATCATCCAGTGTGTATGTAATGTATTATGGTAGCGGCAGTAACAACATGATTTATACCGTACGATGTCTAGTTTTCTGTGAGAAGCAATGGATCTGAACGGGTTAATGCCCGTTTAGAACCTGACACAGACCTCGAAGTCGTGGCGGTAAATACAAAATGTATGGCGGTGTACAAAGCGTGTTACAGCAGAAAAAACAATGTTTCAAACGACACAGAGTCACAGGGAGGGTCTCCTCGACTTAATAGTACAGTCTGTGGGATATGGTCATCCTCCTAGAGTACATGCGATGCACCTTTACACTGGTCCATGCAATGGATAAATAGCTCTATATTTAATAGGATCGTCACATGAGCTCGATGCTGGCATGCAGACGGTATTTATTTTCCATATATGGGAGGAGAGAGATGCGGTAAAAATCTTATCGCGCTCTCTATCGGATTGGGTTGGCAGCCCTGACGCAGGCTAAGAGCGCTTTTCGCTTGATGTGTTACGAGATAAGTAATTTAGCTAGTAATTAATCTTTTTTGCCGTATATCTTATAGTATTTACGCGCATTAGTGTCAGATAGACGTGATAAATTGAAGGTTTCAGTTTTTATTTGCGTCTAAATAAGATAAGCGAAGTTTCTGTATTGGACAGTTTCGAGTGTACGCAAACGTTTGTTTACATTCTTAACTGACGTTAAATACGCGGAATTATCAATTAAGTCAATGCACAATACTCAATGTATGTGTGTATTAGTGTCATTTAGACTCGATACATTGAAGGTAGCAGTTTTTATACGTTTTATTAGGAAAAGTGATGCTGACAGTGAATTCTAAGCTTACTTGTATACGTCTGACTAGCGCAACCTGCGACCGTTAACAATTAAGCAAACGTAAAGTACGTGGTAAATTAGTGTTACACTACAATATCTGTGTAAATCAGAGCTACACACAACTTCTGAGCCCTTCTTATGTATGGTTTAGTTATCATAAAGCTAAAACTCATCTCGCCCTCTGCTTAAATTCCTTAGCTTGTTGTGGGCTTTAGCGATCGTGTACTGGAAGTCCATCGATTCCTATAAAGTAGAGCTCGTATTGGTACTTTACATTCTGATCTCTTATTGTTAGCTAAAGGTTTTGTTTTGTGCCTGCATCTGTCAGTGTACAGTACTTTGTATTTACATTCATTAGTGTCATTTAGACTTGGTAATTTAAGGTAGTAGTTCTTATAGTTTTATTAGGTCATTTTCGCGTGTATGTAAACGTATGATTACATTATAAATACGAGGGATAATTAGTAGGTGTAGCTTACCGTAGATTACTGTTTAATTCGTTAATAATACTCACTAGATAGCCCCTAGCAGTTTACTGCAAGAAAATGGTTCAAATGGCTCCAAGCACTATGGGACTTAACAGCTAGGGTCATCAGTCCCCTAAACTGAGAACTACTTAAACCTAACTAACCTAAGGACATCACACACATCCATGCCCGAGGCAGGATTCGAACCTGCGACCGTAGCAGCAGCGCGGCTCCGGACTGGTGCGCCTAGAACCGCACGACCACCGCGGCCGGCCAGTTTACTGCAGGTCACTGTCTTATTCTTTAGTATTCACTAGATAGCCCCTAGCAGGGAAAAAACCACCAGATCTAGCTTCTACCATTTTTCTTTGTTGAGTGTCCTTTCTGCCAACTAGAGTGTAGCTGTTAACCATGTGTGGCAATAGGTTTCCTTACGTTTCTTATAGTAAATCAGTTATTACCTAGATGGATAGGGACTGTGTCTGTTGTGTGCGGATGCAGGAGGAGTTGGCCTTAGTCCAAACGCAGATGGAAGCTTTGTTGGCCACAGTCAACAAGCTCCAAAGTGCCACCTTGAGGTGAGGTGGGGATGGAGTGCCTGGGGCATCCTCTACTGTACTAGATGTGCAGCGGGGGGGGGGGGGGGGAGGATGTCACAGCTCTCTGTCACTGAGCCAACCTCATGTGCGACTGAGCAGGCTGTCCCACACTCACCTCAGTGTGGGTGGCGGACTGTGTCGAGGTCTCGAGCCTCAAGGCGAAGGCTGCATGGGGGACATAGGCTCCTGGCAAATCCCATGCACATTGCCAATAGATTCAGTGTGCTGTCTGATGATTGGGGGGGGGGCGGGGAGGCTGAACCGGATCAGAATCCACCTTCTGCCTGGATAGTGGCAGCTCCTTCAGTATGGTCAAACAGGCAGGCACGTTGGGGCAGGGGTTTGTTAATTATTGGGAGCTCCAATGTTAGGTGGGTCATGGAGCCCCTCAGGAACATAGCGGCTAGGGCAGGGAAGAAGTCCAATGTTCACTCGGTGTGCTTGCCTGGGAGGGGGGGAGGGGCTTTTCCGGGATGTGGAAGAGGCTCTTCCAGCGGCTATCGAGCGTGCGGGGTGCAGCCAGCGGCAGATTGTTGCACATGTCGGCACCAACGATGCCTGTTGTCGGGGTTCCGAGGAAGTCCTTAGGTCTTCGAGGGCTGGCTAAATTGGCGAAGGCGGCCTCCATCTCTCGAGGAGTGGAAGCCAAGCAGCATCCTATCCAAGGTGGACTGGGGTCCTCTGGTTTGAAGTCGAGTGGAGAATCTAAACCAGACGCCACGTCGACTGTGTGACGAAAATGGTTGTAGATTCCTCGACCTACGCTATGGGGTGGAAAGTTGTAGGACGCCTCTCGATAGATCAGGGGTGCAATACATAACGGAAGCAGCTACATGGGTGGCACAGTACATGTGATGTGCACATGGGAATTTTAGATTAGGCTCCTCCCCACTGGAAACAAACAGTTGACCTGAAAAATTACCAGTTCATGGCACTGATGTATGTGATCCAACCGTAAAAATTGTTAGTTCGCCTATACGGGTCATTCCAAAGGATTTAAATATGCTACATGCCATGTTAGTAAATTGTCGAAGTGTCTGTAGCAAGATCCCAGATCTACTTTCCGAAATAAACAGTAGCAATGCCAATATTGTATTAGGTACCGAAAGCTGGTTGAAACCAGACGTAAATAGCAGTGAAATTTTGAGCTCGGATTGGAAAATGTTTCGGAAGGATAGGACTGATGCTATGGGAGGTGGTGTGTTCATTGCAGTTAAAATCTTTTTAAACGCAGTTGAGATCGATACTGGGTCGGACTGTGAAATAGTATGGATAAAGCTGTCAATCAGAAAAGGATTGGCCATTGTATTAGGATGTTTTCACAGACCACCAGCATCTGCAACAGACGTCGAAGAACGTTTCAGGGAAAGTATTGAGTACATAGGAAATAAATATCCAAATTATCCATTAGTTATAGGTGGAGACTTTAATCTGGCATCCATTGACTGGGAAAAGCAAAGACTGATGTGAAGTTATTCTAGGAGCGCTCTCAACATACAACCTTGAGCAATTGGTTATAAAACCAACTCGAGATAGGAACATATCAGATATCTTGACGACAAACAGACCTGATCTTTTTGAGTTAGTTAATCTAGAAGGAATTTGAAGGTATTGTCCACCACGTGCTAGAGAAGTATGTGCCTAACAGAAATATAGGGTAGTGAAAGGATCCACCTTGGTACAACATACATATTAGGAAGTTGCTCAGAAAGCAGAGAATTTTGCACAGTCGTTTTAAACGTAGTCACTGCCCCGCTGACAAACAGAAAATATGCAAAATGAAAGCAGCTGTCAAAAGGTCAATGAGAGATTCTTTTAACGAATTTGAAAGCAATATTTATCTGCAGATTCTAAAAATACCCCGAAATAATTTTGGTCGTACGTAAAATCTATGAATACTTCCTTTTGCTGACAGTACAGGTAATGTAACGGGTGATAATAAACAGAAGGCCGAAATTCTAAACCTAGCTTTCACAAACTCGTTTACGGTACAGGACTGCAGCACCTTTCCCCATTTCATTTATCGAACAAACGCAAGGATGGCTGACATAGTGTTCAGTGTATCTGGGATTGTAAAACAGTTGAGATCCTTGGACGCCAGGAAGGCATTTGGCCCAGACGGTATTCCCGTAAGATTATATGTTGACTATGCTACAAATATAGCACCATTCTTATCCATCACCTATCAGAGATCATTGGAACAGCGGGAAGTTCCAGGGGACTGGAAGAAGGTCCAGGTCATGACAATCTATAAAAAGGATAGAAAATCGGATGCACATAATTACCGGCCAATTTCACTGACATCGATTTGTTGTAGAATCGTGGCGCATATTATATGTTCAGTCATAATGACCTTTCCAGACTCTGAGAAGCTCATCTGCAGAAACCAGCACTGTTTTAGGAAACAGCGGTCATGCGAGACGCAGCTGGCCCTCTTTGTGCATGATATACAACAGGCTCTATATACACGCTCCCAGGTTGATGCCATATTTCTCGAAAGGCGTTCAACTGAGTTCCGCACTGTCGCTTTCTCCAAAAAGTGCGCGCTTAAGGTCTATCCGATGACATACGCGGTTAATAGAAAGTTTTCTAACAGACAGAGGGCCGTACGTCGTCCTGAATGGGGTGACTTCAACAGAAACAAGCGTAACTTCAGGTGTGCCAAAGAGCAGCGTAATAGGTCCTCTGCTTTTTACGATTTACATAAACGATCTGATTCATGGTATTGACAGCGGCATTAGATTGTTTGCCGATGATGCTGTAGTCTACAGGAAAGTAGTATCACACGAAAGTTGTGACCGAATCAATGAGGATTTGCAGAAAATGAATGCATGGTGTAATGACTGGCAGTTATCTCTCAATATTAGTAAGTGTAACCTACTGCGTATAACCTGCCTTGGGCATATATGTGTGTGATGTCCTTAGGCAAGTTAGGTTTAAGTAGTTCTAAGTTCTAGGGGACTGATGACCTCAGCAGTTAAGTCCCATAGTGCTCAGAGCTATATGAACCATTTGAACTTCTCCATAGGATCCAACAAGGAGTATGTGATTTAATGGAAAGACTTGATTCCAAATCCCAGACAGTATTTCTACCGAAAGCGTAGCGCAAGAGATCTGAAAAACTAGTGTACATTTCTTGCGACTTCAATCAGCACACCATCTACTACTGTTTGTGATTCTTCTCAGTCAACCATCGCGTATAACCCAGTCGATGTATCACCGAACCTCTGACATGGCGTCGAGACAGAATGAGTTACAAATACTGGAGAAATATCTAGCGACAGCGGCGTGAAGGAGTTGCAAATACCGGTTTCATACCACGCTATTCAGCTGAATCACTTTCAAAACTCGGTTATTTTATTACGAGGTTGCACCGTCGGCGACGCGTAACAGGCACTCTTGGTCTGATACTATACACACCGGCGATCACAGTCTATATTCAGTGTCACGGTATTTGTCTGGACAAAAAACACTTCATTCAAAGGTAATGCCATGTGTAGATTTAGAAAGCCAGTATAGCTTTTAACATGCATACTTGTAGGCACCTGTACAACAAAGACCGCTTGTGATGATATTATAGTTGTGTTTTTTAACATCTGGTGGTTTATACGACGATTACGTCTCTCTTTCTAAGACACAGTGGTAGCACTCGCTACAAAACTTATGAGACATGTTCATCCATCGCTGATTTTCGGTCAGTATTAGTTCGTATCGCCGGCGATCAGTTATTGGCGAAGTATTATACTTAGTAGTAGGGTGTGCGTGATAGATTCGTCATGAGAATCAGGCTTATAAAGAATCTGTGTGTGTTCCGACATAAGCAATGGAAATGATTATGTCCAGTTGTAAGGAAGGTATGGATTTGACGTGGAATACTGTGATACCAAAGGGAAGAGTATGTCAGTTCGTAAGCATGGTACAGATATTTCTATTTCCAGAGCCACAGCCATCAGCAGGATGTATTTACAATACTTTGCTCATTGTCGAATGTCATCCAATTGAGACCACGATCGTAATATTTAATTGTAAGTACAGCGATAAAATATATATGAGGCCTGCTTTTTCCTAGGACTATTCTGTCTATGTGTGCTTGGCAAGCTGCACCTGTGACCTGTGGGGTTGGGTTGTTTGGGGAAGGAGACCAGACAGCGAGGTCATTGGTCTCATCAGATTAGGGAAGGACGGGGAAGGAAGTCGGCCGTGCAATTTCAAAGGAACCATCCCGGAATTTGCCTGTAGCGATTTAGGGAAATCACGGAAAACCTGAATCAGGATGGCCGGACGCGGGATTGAACCGTCGTCCTGTGACCTGTGCCAGGAATGATTCATGTTTCTGGCTAACGGTAGGAGCTGTCCAAATGAAGAGGCCTGTTGAGGTGTAGGAATGCAGCTGACGTAACCGTGTCGTCCTCTACACGAACGAATAGCGAACTAATACTTAGTATGTGTTGGATAGCTTTCGGCCGGCCAGAGTGGCCGTGCAGTTCTACTCACAACAATCTGGAACCGCGTGACCGCTACGGTCGTAGGTTCGAATCCTGCCTCGAGCATGGATGTGTGTGATGTCCTTAGGTTAGTTAGGTTTAAGTAGTTCTAAGTTCTAGGGGACCGAAGACTGCAGCAGTTAAGTCCCATAGTACTCAGAGCCATTTGAACCATTTGATAGCTTTCGTGATCCCGGGTAAATTTGAGAAGATTCGATATGGACATGTGTTTATGCTGGACCGTTACTCCCTTCCATGTAAATTGTTCAGTTGACTGTGTCTGCACATTTCATGGCTTTATTTAGTTGAGGGAATATCGATTGTGGTGTGTGCATCTAGCAAGTGAAGGATGGCTCGAAGACACGTTTCCTGGTTTTCTAGACATGAGAAACACCTTAGTTGACTTTGTAAATTATAGGGATGACTTGGAATCCGCTACATCACCGCCATCGACATTTGGGGGGGGGGGGGATATCAGATTCCTCTATTTTGTTTTTTTCGAGTTCTCACATAAAGGTCTTCACAGATGGGATAAGTTTCTAGTTACTCAGAGGTCTACAGCACACTCGATCTCGCTAAAGTTTCGGGTTTGTAGAAAAATAATTTCCAGCCTATATCTTCGGAATTACATTGCGCGAGCGATCGATAGTATACTGCTATGTGCTTGATATCGAGAAGTATCGTCTAAATGGAATAATATTATGGCAAACAATGTGAAAATACACGTGTTCTTGTAATTCCAGAGTATGGAGATGTGTGTAGAAAAGCAAGAACAAGCAGGTTGGGTCCAGAAACAGTAACACATTAGTACTGAGGGGAGCCGACCGGGTATTTGTAGAACAGTTCTCAGAGTGACTTCTGTTCGCTGAGGGTGCTCTCGTCACGTGATGGGAGTGGATGACTGTCGGCTGTGGGAAAATATCTAGTGCTGTGAGGATTATATACAGTGCTGTCTGTCTTCATGGTATGTGTATGAGTGTCTGGTGGTCGATAGTTATACAAATGATGTAAAAGGGGCGATTTTCTATGGTGCAGGGTACAAATTGTATGTTTACTACATCAACAGGATACTCGGTGACATATATTACTGGGTTGGAGAGCGGTTTCACGCTTTAATATTCAAGCTCCTGCCCTCAGTGGCAGAGTGGCGTAATTGAGTAAGAGTCCTTCCGTATCTGACGATCTGTAGGCCACTTTGTGCAGGGTTTAATTGTCGGTGCAATATGCTGATCTGTGCAAAATTGTTTTTTGTCTCTGAAAGTCTCTTCTGCAGAAAGAAAGAAAAGGTGGACAGTGCTTCCACACTTGCAGCATGAGTATTTTGGTGGGTGAATTCAGAAAAAGTCAATCACAATGCTCCATTCATTCACAAGACATCCTTTGTTACAGGACATAGGAGTCTCCACAAACTGATTCAAACAAGATGGAGGCAAAGCATCTACGGAGAGTTCTGAGAAAGCAAGTTATCAAAGACAAGTTGAAGCTGACCATCCGTCTCTGGCGGGGATACTGTCAATCACCCGCCACTGTTGCATTAGGACATCTCCAGAACAGTAGCTGTAGGATACCGAAAATTCTCACCATTTTTCTCTTCTGTAGAACAATGCTTCCAATTCTGTTTGTGTAATTGTTTTGATTTCCCCCTTCTGTGATTGATGGTGGTTTCACTAGCGTGGACAGACATGATGAAGGCTTTTAGCGGTGAGAATGTTTAACGTTTCTGAGACGTATGTTGACAGCAGGTTGTCACAATTTATAGAAAGGGAACATGTGATGTTTCATTACGACCATCGTGGTGAATGAAATTGGTGTTATTCTGGGCTATTTTTGTGAACAGGCCCTGATCGCTGTGCAAACATTTTGCAGTGATGGGTCAGCCACGCTGGGCAGGTAAGCATGCATGCACGGCTAGATGCAGCTTGTATATCCCATTAGAATCGATAGGAACAATGCAGCCTTTGCTATTCTGGGCCTTTGCTATTTCTGCAGCGTCTGCGAGGGTGAGTCACGAGGCAATTAGGTCTTCGCTGGTCCGCAGGTAGAGTGAGGGATCGCGTCAGCAATGGCGGACACATGCGCGCGGTCCAAAGGGTGACTTGGCGCTAATTTCAATAGAAATGCGACGTCAGTATAACACTTGCAGAACTCTAACTATAGATGCAACTTTCATTTGCCGTCAGCAGAGGCGTGACAGCGCTGGCTTGCGTCTAGGTGGCGCTGCAAATTGAACAGTTCGCTGCTATGTTGCGTTTTTTACGTGCAGTGAGTGTTTGTGCTCTACATGATTTTCGGGTGTTTAAGCGTTGTGAGCTTGATTGAATAGCGTTACACATCCATTATTTTCTGACAATTTACGAGTTGTTTGCGTGTCTGTAGCTGCATACTGCATTATTTCGGTAATTTACGAGTTGTTTGCGTCTGTGCACATCAGTGTACTGCATTATTTACGAGTAGTTTACAGGTCTGTAGACTATTTAATACGACCTCAAGCATGTCAGGGTGAGTGTAGTAAATATATTATATCAAATCCGTCCCTAAGGAAATTGTCCCGAAATAAATGAAGTTCACTTCTTCCGCTCTCCAGCAGCCCAGAATAGGCTGAGGCCTTTTCCTGGCATTTTTCCCATCCAGACTGCCTTCCTGGATTATGTCACAGGATCGGTGACAGAGCCCTCTGGTGGCAGTACGTTTACTAGGTCAGTTGGACTTCGGATCTCGTGGTGGACACACTGGATGGCGGTCCTGCCTCAAATTGTTTAAATAAAGACTGTCTGCTAAATAAAGATTTATGTCCATCCCATACTGCACAGGCTGAGTTTTTCCCTCCAGTTCCTAGGAAGAGGTGGCGGTCGGATGACTTAGGTTAGTGGAGATAGCGCAAGTGACCTATTTTCCCGCCATTTTCTTAGGTTAGTGGAGGTAGCCGCAGTGTGTAGCATTGTCCTGCTGGAATTTAAAATTCCTGCCATTTTCTGGGGGAGGGGTGGGGAGGGGAGGGGACGGAGGAGGGGAAGGGGTAGCCTAATTGACTGATCTTCCTGCCAAAATTTGAACTTCCTGCCATGATGTTATTGCAACGTTGCCATATCTGTCGCCGCCATCTTGGATCCGCCATCGCGAATGAATCTGGTTACAATGGAGAGTGTGGTGACGCTCTCTTCGCTCCAATACTCCTGTTTAACTGCTGCACTCTGACAGCCGACTGAGTTATCCAGCCAGGACTCACACCTTTAGATTACAAATCAGTGCATACAATGCTGCAGGGTAATAAAAATTCAGTCCAGAAACAATCCTCTAGGCGTTTGAGAAGCCACCATTTTGCAACAATGTATCTTGGAGTACTAGTTCCACACGCCTGCAATAGAACTTCTGCAAAGTAGTAATGGAGTATGTGGTTAACCGAGCAACTCAGCTTATGACTGCTTTGGATATATACATCTGAGTCTGCTGATAGCAAGACGCATTTGAGATATGAGTTAATTAGGAATAGCTGCAGCTTTAAATTAACTTCGTGTAAATGGTTTATATCGAACATCATGAAGTCGTTCAGTAATACATTATGCTGCAGTTTATGAAATTCAAATGTACCTTTCTTTTCAATGTAGTATTTATAACAGTTTTATATAGCCTCTAGACGGCAGACCTTACACGTGATGGCAAATAAATAAATAAAATGTCGAGTGGGATGCATGTCTAACAAACTGTATGGGAAGAGAAGAATCGTTTGCTGCTGTCCTACAAATAATATATGGAGATTCAGCTTTTCACAGCGTGCCCAGTATCTGCAGGAAATGTAACATCATGCTCGTACTGAATACAGAGGATTTTTGTACCTTAGCTATTTCCCTAACCAACTGAGTACTCTTTGGAGCAAACGTATTTAACAGCGGCCATGATTGTCGAGATAACTAATGGTGTCTCATAGCACCACTTTAATTGTTTGCTCCAGTGTGAGACACCGAAACGTATGGTGAGACGCCGCACTAGTTCAAACGTAAAGCTAAAGTAGGGGCATTATTGCGGTCAGACGTCTTCGGGAAGGTATGAAGCATTGTGGTTGGAAGTTATTGTGTCAGTTTGAGCCTCATAGGGTCTTGTTGACAGCTAGGCCAACGTTCCGTGGCGCTCCTTCCATCATTAGAGATCGGCAGTCGACAATCCGCGTCCTCGTGTCGCATCTGCCCGGCAGAGCCATCATAATCATGGACGTAATATATGGAGCTAAACTAAAGGAAAATACATTTTAAAAGAATCATATAGAAATGGAACCGGCACTTCCAACGTGTTTAAAGGGTTTCAGGGTTGGTTAATAATTAATACGCAATTTACACAGTCGAAAACTGTACAGAACAAGAACGTAAGTCCTGCAAAGGGACACGACTACAAAGGCTAGCCCGACTGTAACTTTGTCTGGCTTTTGTTGTGCTTCACTCCACCGACAAACTTTGGAGTTTTGTAAGGGTAATTTCTGAGTATTTTGGTATAAGGCAGGGGTTCCCAACAAAATTTTATCGAGGGCCCCCTCATCGAACATGATTGGCACCTTGTCATATCGCAGTATCAAGTACCTAAAAAAGCCAAATTAAGAGTCTTTTTATACGTTTTCTATTTTTGGTACTTAGAAAAAACTTTGACATATTCATTATTGAAAAAATATTGAGCTTAAAACTTTTTCAATTTTGCCGTCATTGTTCTTGTTAAATTTTTGATTATTGGTCAAAATCTTTGTCTTCAAATCTGGGTGTTTAGCATAACAAACTCCTTAAAAAATAATTTCCGATTGTCGTCTGAAATGCGAGTTTCTGTGTAAAGTGACGGTCAGTTGTAAACTGCAAAGAGGCAGCGCCCTCAGTCTAAGGCATACAGCAGAACTATTTGTCTCTATCTAATTCTAGTTTTGCGCTAGAGTGTGCTAGTGTTAGTTGGCTCTAGGAAGGTGCAAGACGCAGAAGATAGCGTTCGCTAAAGCTCTGCTCATGCAGGAAGCGGCCAAAACAAAAAATCTTATCATACGAAATACATTTAATATATATTTTTTTATTGTAATAGCATCTTGCGGACCCCTCTGGCATAGCTCGCGGACCGCTGGGGGTCCGCGGACCACCTGTTTGGAACCACTGGTATAAGGGACCCGTGGTCGCTGGTGGGTCGTTACTGAGAAATTGCATTTCGTTTCATTATTTACTCTCATTTACTTTTGTACCTATACTGGACTGAAACTGTCTGCACAATAATGTAAATATTGCTGTGTCTCTTTCGCAAGTAATCTTGTTCCATTGACTCACTGTATCTGCTGCTGGCAACAGTAATGCCAACATTATTCCTCGCTCTCAAGCTTGCATTCAGTACTGTTCGCTTCAGCCACGAGTCTGTTTTTCGAGCACTGTTAGTTGCACGTTAGTAGCGATAGAAAACAATATGGATAGCTTTACTGATAAAGAAATGTCCGATAACGACTTATAGTCACTTCGTATGTGGGCTCAATGAATGCAATGGAAGAGCGGCACAGCGGAGAATTTGCTGAGCTGTTATCTCAGCGACGGCAACAATCTCACAGTAATTTTGTATGTGACAGTTGTGCTGTAAAAAAAGAAAAAAAAACCGAAATCATAATTATGTTATTACTAAAGTTTTATCAGTGGGTTACGGGTGCAGTCGACGGCATTCGACGCCCACATGTTGTCTACCATGCAACCACAATATCGGCTGCTAATGGCAAAGTGGGCGGGACTGGAGGTGTCCAGTAGTGAGCAAAGGATGAGACCACAGAGCGTAGTTGAGCTGCTTAGTCGACGAGTAACTCACGACAGTGCTACAGCGTTAGTGTTATTGATACAAAGCAAACATTGCATTATATCTACAACAACAGTTGGCGAAGTTGGTATTTCGTCAGAAAGGAATCCAAGGAATTTCGCAGAGTGAGAAAGAAGCGGCAGATGAAATATTAGCGTTTCTGCAAGACGAGTCAGTGGAATATGTGGTGCCGTATACGCTCTACTGTACGGAAAATGTGCATGTGGAGTACAATGATGCTGATACGTGCTTAACAAGTGAAAGTGACACCGAAACAGGTGTCAAGCCACGTAGTTCATCATACTTGTCAGCCAGGGAGCTACAAAGCCCCCAGTGAAACGTAGAAGAGGACAGTCGTTGTCCAAGAACCTGGTACTAAACGTACTTATGTATATGGAAGATGATCTGTAACATAGTAAAAACGGGCACTTGTTCCAAAAACTGGTGTTTGTGCATTTCAAGGATGTTCCATACGATTTACAATATGTGTATGATAGTGCCCTGCTACGTTATGCACATTAGATTGCGCGCGACATAGATTATAGTGATTTCAAGGGTAGCAGTGGATGGTTACATAACTTCAAACAGTGCTACAGTATTACAAGACGTTAGATAACGGAGTTACAAATAAAATGTCAACCTGACAGTTCACAGCAATCTGCGGAATCGACCCGAAAATTTGTAGATGAGATAAAGAAACTTATCCCATCGTTCAGTAAGGAATTTGTTTTCATCTCCAACCAATCGGAAGTTGAAGAGGAAATACATATGAACCTTGCAAATTGAAGGTACCAAGAGTTCAAGATCAACTAACATGAATGCTTTAATGCATTCATATACAGTTATGCCGACTATTAATCTGGATGGTAAATTGGTTGGAGAGTTATTTATTGTGCTTGAAGAAGTTGGAGATGCTCTGATCCCTACAGTTCTTTCAAGGGGAATACTAACGTTACAAAAAGTAAGAGTGGGAAAATGGGCGTCAGAGAACTACAACTATGGTATGAGCACTGCTTTTAGCTGACAGGTGGTCAAATTAACTTGCTTTTGCTTGATTCTCGGTCGCGTGTATTAACTATACTCCTTTAGAGAACACTGTCCCTCGTGAAAAGTGTGTCACTTGCAGTTCATACCACCTGGAACCTCTAGACAAATTCAGATTCTGGATGTTTGGTTTTTTCCTTGCCTATAAAACATATTATCGCACTATTTCAGCTGTACCTTCAAAGATAGCGAGTTTCACGATAATCTCCACGACAGACTGCTTCATACTCGGTTTCATGCCATCACATTCCATCAATTCTCATCACCGCTTTACAACAATATGATTCTATATGCATTTCGTAAGAGTAGATACCTAGCTGAACGTCCAGCACGGTTTGCAACTCCCAAGGAGTTAGCTTCGATCTTGTTGGTGCGAAACTTTTTGATCACTGTGGCGCACCATTTTTCATGCAGTGTTCATGGTGCAAGTTAATGGTTTGTTTTTAACATTCCTTGAATGTCGACGAAGTCCATTTTGTAAGGTTTAATACATACATCCCATAGAAGATTGATTTCTGCATCTGCCGGTACTCATTTTCTGTCTCCCTCCTGATGCACATGGTGAGTGATTAGCAGCTAATATTTTTCCTATCACAGCTGTTGACACTTTCAAATAAGCCTTCCTAAAGACTGAGCTTGCGACCTCGCACTCAAGAGGTCCCATATTACAAGTGATTATTCCCTGAGTAGTAGCATTCCCACTAACTGCTCACAAGTCGTCAAAACAGCAGGTTACTTTTAAGAGTGATTTTGTTATTATAATACCTGAGTAAGCTGTGTTGCCCAGGTATGTATTTATTACAGACTTGTACAAGTCCATCTTCTCCTCCCCCTCTCCCAGTCCATGTCTTCCTCCCCTCTCTCTCTGCTTCTCTTTCCTTTCTCTGTAAATTCCCTCCCCCCTACCCCCTTCCCCTCTTGTCTGTCCATCTCCTCCTCTTCCATTTCTGTCCATTTCGCCCTCCTCTTCCTTTGTCAGTCCCCTTCTCCTCCTGTCTGTGTCCATCTCCTCTTTCCCCTCTCTGTCTGACCATCTCCTCCTCTCCTGTTCTCTCTCCACATTATCATCCCCACTCCAATAAAAGGTTACTGGTTATTACCCCCACAGCATTTCTTTCCAGATCGTAATATGTGTACCACGTTTGACTGAAATCGATCCAAGGGTTTACCGTGGCTTTGCCAACGTACGCACACGTCAAATACATTTCACAGATATTTAACTCTTGCTGCAGTGCCCGGCGTTTCAAAAATGGTTCAAATGGCTCTGAGCACTATGGGACTTAACGTCTGTGATCATCAGTCCCATAGAACTTAGAACTACTTAAACCTAACTAACCTAAGGAAATTACACACATCCATGCCCGAGGCAGGATTCGAACCTGCGACCGTAGCGGTCACGCGGTTCCAGACCGAAGCGCCTAGAACCGCACGGCCAAACCGGTCGGCCCCGGCGTTTCCCAGGACGTTTAATATTACCACACAAAGAGACTGGTCGTGTGTCTTGTTCAGATTCATAGCAAATCCAAGCCGCATGGAAACTACTGTCTCTTTCTGTCGAGGGTGATATATGAACCACAGGGTATGACTGGGATGCGACGAAAGAATACGTCTTCATCCGCGGCATTCATAAATATCAGAATTCAGGCTTCCTGATCTGACTTTCGCAAATGTACAACTGCAACCCTGAAATTTAGTAATAAAAATTATATCACAATATATGCTTTGTATGCCGCTATGAATTTGAATAATAAAAATAACTGTGGAAACCCGAACTAAAATATCTTCTAGGGTATATCTCATGTGTAACAACAGCAACTAATCAATAAATAAGAGATCGTAATTATGTTTCTGTCAAATTGTCAAGCTTTAACTCGTTCCGCGACTTAGTGACGTCTGATGGTACTATCACAAAGATGGGAGACAGATATTGCAGCTGTAAATTATTCTCGTACTAGGAATTACAGTCATTTTAATATGATATATTTCGTTTTTGGGCATTTAATTTTTCATTAATGTTCATTATTGTTTCATCTGAATGCGAAAATTTGAAGTAAGTCGGTCCAGTACTTTTCCAGATGTTTGGTAACAATGTTGTGTGTGTGTGTGTCTGTGTGTGTGTGTTTGTGTGTGTGTGTGTGTGTGTGTGTGTGTGTGTGTGTGTGTGTGTGTGTGTGAAATATCGGCATATATATAAAGAAGAATGTTCTTGTTTTTGTATGTTTGTAATTCACACAAATCTACAGTTTTGTTTCCATCTTGATGAAATTTTTCACGCTTCATCTTCAAGACAAGAGGAAGACCACTGTCTACATAAGATTTCGTAATCTGATTTGAAACATATGTGTGTGTAATATTTAAAGGGGGAAATAGTGTTACCAAAGATCTTCAAAAATTCTTGCCCGATTTACTTCAGTTTTCTGTACGATCCTCTAATGAACATTTGGGTGGACATGGTATATATAGGGTGAGTCTTTAACTATTGCCACTGAAAATAGCTCCGAAAGTATGAGAGGAGCTGAAAAGGTTGTGGGACACAAGTTGCATGAGACAGAGGAGGCCATAATATGACGTTGGTTTTTTGTTGCTACATGGGTCGCTTCAGACATATAAGGTCAACATTGTTTTTTTAAATGGTGCTATAGTTTGATACTTATTTTCTGATAGCGGCTATCGAGAAGAATCCAATGATGTGTAACAGTAACGTCTTTAAAGGTCAACGAAGGTCACAAAGGTGTCAGAGCAAGTGCTTCGGTAAGTGTCTAATTGATAAGGAATACCTCTCAATCCATGATAAGAAGATTGCAGCACTGCGTTGATACGAATGGTCATCACTTTGAACACCATGTGTAAATGGACGTTCATGCCACCTTTGTGACCTTCGTTGACCTTCAAAGGCCTTACTGTTACACATCACTGTAACATCTCCTATCAGAAAATAAGTACCAGATTATAGCATCCCATTAAAAAAAACAAAGTTGACCTTCATATCTCTGACGCGACCCCACCTAGCAATAAAAAAACCAACGTCACATTTTGGCCCCCGTTGTCCCATGCAATATTTGTCCCAAAAACTTTTCAGCTACTATCATACTTTCGGAGCTATTCTATGTGGCAATGGTTAGTGACTCACCCGCTATATTAGGAAAACTTATGTAGGTAGTGATCTTCCTCTTGTCTTGAATGTGAAGTGTGCAAAATTTCATCAAGATGGGAATAAAACTGTAGATTTGAGTGAATTACAAACATACAAATAACGGACATTCTTCTTTATATATACTGGTATTTCACATATATTTGAACTCGTATTTCATCTGCATCGCTAGAAAGTTTCGCCCTGCAGTTTCGTTTTCACTCAGCTCAGTGTCCATGAGATCATATCACCTGAACTACATGTCGTACAATGATATAATTTTGCAGGTACATCCAGTGGTGTATGTGGATAGTGTGTGAAAAATGTGTTGCATATAGAGTTAGTATAAGAGGCGATCAAATAGTTTCCATTCGAAAGCATAGTAACGTCTTACCTACATTTGGGTGCTTATACAGGCCTAGTCGCATCGGAAACGCACTGGGTTGCATATACGCAGCAACATCGGCCTCAAACGGTAACTGTTTGATTGCTCCTTATAACATAGAAGTAATAAATTAAAAGTCAAGAATAACGCTGAAGTTTTACTACACGAACAGTGAAAACGTAGTAAGCGACAAAATTTTTCTCTACATCATTTTATGAGGTGTGTTGGCGTGAAAATGTCTAGTGAAGGTTTCATATTAAAAGAAAAGTTGATTGCAAGTCACAAAGTGCTCTCATCAATAAATACTGGACGAATATAATCTGGCTGTATCCGCGTCGTAAGCTATGTTTCTTTGTCACTCCCACTCCCACCCCTTTGAGTGGTAGGTGGTTCTTACCCCCCCCCCCCCCACCCCCTCCACAGTGGTTCTTTTCCGACAGCAAATGATAACTGTATAAAGTTTGGTTGAAAACGACCTTTACGGAGGAAAGGTGCAACATACAACATATATACATACGTCCACTTTTATAATATGTGCAGATATGATATGTTACAAATATGGAATCACAAAGATATGTCCTGCAGAATATGAATAAAATTCCATTTCAATCCTTTATGTTCCATTGGTAAATTTTTTAAAAACGTTGCACTAATAGTAACATTTGATTACATATTATCATTTCGCTTGATTATAAAAGCTTGTGTATACTCGTCTTGAGCTCTCCTCTTGAGCAAAATTGTGCTTTAAAACATTCAATATGTTTCTTTCGCTAAATTACTATAAAAGCTTGTACATTTGCAACAAATTTATTTCGAAAATTAGCGAAAATTTAAAAACAGTGGATATTAAAAGCCGCGAAAATATACTGGAATCAGTCGCATCACATCAGAGTATGAAACGATTGCCACAAGGAGTTATGATTACATTCTCCCAAAGTCCTGTGAACCTTATGCGTGTGTGTATTCTCCTCTTGTGTATCTGCTCTCGTAATTACAGGGTAATCTCAGGTGCACGAAACTTGTTGTACATCGGCTTTAGGTCCTTTACGCCTCTTGTGCGAATAAGGACAAACTTAAGGGGACTAGTCAACAGAGAGGAAACCATACACCGCCACTGCGGAAGGCTAACGCCAGGCGAAGCCAATAAAATGATGCTTCATAAGCGCTCAAACTGAGACCAAGGTCGCCCTAGAAAGATTTAATTAATGTTTTACCTCTCACAGGTTCGCTTCCGATGCTGGTTATTACCTGTTTCTTAATAACAGACTACCCCCTTGCTTCTCCATCGCCAGCACTATTCACACAGTCTTCGCTCGTTCATTTTCGTTTAACTTGGTAGGTTGCCCCACTTTGATTCGTTACGTTGCGCCGATGTATAGCCCGCCTTAATGAGAAGTGACTTATTCTACGGGCGCTGAAGTTAAACTATTTATTTGGCATGTGTGTTGCCTAATTGAAAGTTAGGTGAAAGGCGTTCGCAGATAATAGCGGGCTCCTCACCTTAATTAGCTTAATTAAGGGCCAGGGCGCGCGGCTCGATACTGATTTAGTGGCTGTGGGTGCCTCCTGCCTCCTGTCGCCCAAGGACAGACCCCAGTCGGGCCTCCACACACGCGTCGTCTCAGGTGCATTAGACCTGCCGCATTTGACCTATTTAACAAACTTGTCCTTCCACCTGTAATGTTTATGATTCCTAATAAGGTCCGGACGTATTTCAGTCATTGCTGCCGGACGTTACTTTACTATCAAACAGACTGGGATCTTGGAAAGGACACTGCAGAATCAGCTGGGAGGATAGGAGTTCAAGTCTGCTTCCTGCCATCCTAATTTTGAATGATGGCATCGTTCCTTCAGAAAGGCCACAGCGTGACTCTTCCTCCATATTCCTGCATTAATGACCTGGATGTAGCAGAATTTTTACATTTTAACCTGATTTCTTTCCATTACTGTGGTCACTAGTTCAATATGAAAAAGGCAGCATGTAGACCTTAAAAGAGCCCTAATCGTATGTGTTCCCGTAGAATACGATAATTATTGTTGGAAATGCTACGTGTGTAAGGCAAAAAGGTAGATATAGGTGCCACCTTGTATTTTCATCAATCACGAGGTTCATGACTGCTTGATAGTTAAACACACATTTGATCTGTCTTTTGGTATAACCATTCTGGTGAAAGGTGACTTCCAGGTGAGCTAAATCGGCTGACAACTTTCAGGATCTGAGGTGCGTGGAAACTATGAACCAAGGTACAAAGTAGCCCTTCATGCTGAGCTGAAGGTGACAATTAAACACAAATAGATGAGAGTTGGTTTTCTATAAATGGCATGTCCCAGCATACCATCCATCAACCCACCTCCTGACCAATAGATCAAGAATGAGAAGGCAGCCATCCTCTTTGACCGCCATAGGAATATTATGATGGATTTAACTGAGACGCTTTAAAACGCTATTTAGATTCTCACTTCCATCAGAAAAACAGCAAAAGTATCGTCTGCGAATCTCAAACAACAGGCAATTTCAGGGCACGTTCCTGGCAATCCTCTGTAAACAGATTAGTAATAGTAGGTGACAAAGGGATCGCCATTGCAACTTCATATGTCTGTATGCAGAACTGGACACTGAATAAAATGTCGGTGAAAGTCAACAATAGGAATGCAGTAGAAACTGTGGACCAAATTTCACGTTTGACCTTTGACCTTTGTCCTTGACCTTTTCGTCCTGTCCTCCTCTCCTCTCCCCTCCCCTCCTCCCTTCTCCTCACCAAGTTCTAAGCTACACCATCCAGCCAAGCCTCATTCTTGGAAATATACGAGTCAGAGTGCTTCGATATCAACACACACATATTGAGCCCTTCTAATGACAACTCAGTATTTTACTGCCATTTTTATCTCGTCCAATCACATTCTTCAACTCATTTTGAAGCCACCTTCCTTTCTTGGAAAAAGCGGAATGATAGAGCTTCTAAGCCAGTTGTGTTACACATATTTAGATCTTTCAGTCAAATCTTAAATTTTACTGCCATAAAAATGAGAAAACCTATCGGAGGACTTCCTACGGTAAGAACGAGGATTACGTCACTCAAGTCCAGTGGTGATGGCGGTTTCGGGATTTTTCGCCTTACATGTGGGAAGAGGCACATATTTCCTTTGTCTGCATGCAGCCACGTCCTTACACATGTACCCGTTGGAAACTATGACGTGATATAATCTAGCCAGTGTTATACATTAGGGATGGAGATGGAATTTTTCGTCTGCCATGTAGTTTCAAACATACATGATAGGCGTGGATCAGAAGAAAAGCACTGAGATACTCTAGGTAGCTCATAATTTATCAGCTGCACGTGGAACAAAATGGCAAGCGCCAAACTGGGAGTTTGGAGACAGAGAGGATTAAAGTTTGCAATTGAACTAATAATCTGAATAATTTTATTCAAACATCCCTTTTGTTCTGGATGACATTTGACATCTATATTCTTCCATGTTGTTGTTGTTGTTGTTGTTGTGGTCTTCAGACCAGAGACCGGTTTGATGCTGCTCTCCATGCTACTCTATCGTGCGTAGGTTTCTTCATCTCCCAGTACCTACTGCAACCTACATCCTTCTGAATCTGTTCAGTGTATTCATCTCTTGGTCTCCCTCTACGAGTTTTACCATCCACGCTGCCCTCCAGAACTAAATTGGTGATACCGTGATACCTCACAATATGTCTTACCAACCGATCCCTTCTTCTAGTCAAGGTGTGCCACAAATTTCTCTTCTCTCTAATTCTATTCAATACCTCCTCATTAGTTATGTGATCTACCCATCTAATCTTCAGCATGCTTCTGTAGCACCACATTTTGAAAGCTTCTATTCTGTTCTTGTCCAAACTATTTATCGTCCACGTTTCACTTCCATACATGGCGACACTCCATTCAAATACTTTCAGAAACGACTTCCTGACACTTAAATCTATACTCGATGTTAACAAATTTCTCTTCTTCAGAAACGCTTTCCTTGCCATTGCCAGTCTAAATTTTATATCCTCTCTACGTCGACCATCATCAGTTATTTTGCTCCCCAAATAGCAAAACTCATTTACTACTTTAAGCGTCTCATTCCCTAATCTAATAACCTCAGATCACCCGATTTAATATGACTAGATTCCATTATCCCCGTTTATCTTTTGTTGATGTTCATCTTATATCCTCCTTTCAAGACACTATCGATTCCGTTCAGCTGCTCTTCCAGTTCCTTTGCTGTCTCTGACAGAATTACGTCATCGGCAAACCTCAAAGTTTTATTTCTTCTCCATGGATTTTAATTGCTACTCCGAATGTTTCTTTTGTTTCCTTCACTGCTTGCTCAATATACAGATTGAATAACATCGGGGATAAGCTACAATCTGTCTCACTCCCTTACCAACCACTGCTTCTCTTTCATGTCCCTCGACTCTTATAACTGCCTTCTGGTTTCTGTACAAATTGTAAATAGCCTTTCGCTCCCTGTATTTTACCCCTGCCACCTTCAGGTTTTGAAAGAGAGTATTCCAGGCAACATTTTCGAAAGCTTTCTCTAAGTGCGAGAAACATAGGTTTGCCTTTCCTTAACCTATTTTCTAAGATGAGTCGTAGGGTCAGTATTGCCTCACGTGTTCCAACATTTCTACGGAATCCAACCTGAGATCGGCTTCTACCAGTTATTCCATTCGTCTGTAAAGAATTCATGTTAGTCTTTTGCAGCCGTGGCTTATTAAACTGATAGTTCGGTAACTTTCACATCCGTCAGCACCTGCTTTCTTGGGGATTGAAATTATTATATTCTTCTTGAAGTCTGAGGGTATTTCGCCTGTCTCATACATCTTGCTCACCAGATGGTAGAGTTTTGTCAGGGCTGGCTCTCCCAAGGCTATCAGGGGTTCTAATGGAATGTTGTCTATTCACGGGGCCTTGTTTCGGCTTGGGTCATTCAGTGCTCTGTCAAACTCTTCGCGCAGTATCATATCTCCCACTTCATCTTCTTCTACATCCTCTTCCATTTCCATAATATTGCCCTCAAGTACCTCGCCCTTGTATAGACCCTCTATATACTCCTTCCACCTTTCTGCTTTCTCTTCTTTGCTTAGAACTGGGTTTCCATCTGAGCTTTTTATTTTCGTACAAGTGGTTCTCTTTTCTCCAAAGGTCTCTTTAATTTTCCTATAGGCAGTATCTATCTTACCCCTAGTGAGATATGCCTCTACATCCTTACATTTGTCCTCTAGCCATCCCTGGTTAGCCATTTTGCTTTTCCTGTCTATATCATTTTTGAGACGTTTGTATTCCTTTAAGCCTGCTTCATTTACTGCATTTTTATATTTTCCCCTTTCATCAATAAAATTCAATATATCTTCTGTTACCCAAGGATTTCTACTAGCCCTCGTCTTTTTACCTACTTTATCCTCTGCTGCCTTCACTATTTCGTCCCTCGAAGCTACCCATTCTTCTTCTACTGTATTTCTTTCCCCCATTCCTCTCAGACGTTCGCTAATGCTCTCCCTGAAACTCTCTACAACCACTGGTTCTGTCAGTTTATCCAGGTCACATCTCCTTAAGTTCCCACCTTTTTGCAGTTTCTTCAGTTTTAATCTACAGTTCATAACCAATAGATTGTGGTCAGAGTCCACATCTGCCCCTGGAAATGTCTTACAATTTCAAACCTCGTTCCTAAATCTCTGTCTTACCATTATATAATTTATCTGAAACCTTCGAGTATCTCCAGGCCTCTTCCATGTATACAACGTTCATTTATGATTCTTGAAGCAAGTGTTAGCTATGATTAAGTTATGCAAAATTCTACCAGGGGGCTTCCTCTTTCATTTCTTACCCCCATTCCATATTCACCTACTACGTTTTCTTCTCTTCCTTTTCCTACTACCGAATTCCAGTCACCCATGGCTATTAAATTTTCGTCTCCCTTCACTATCTGAACAATTTCTTTTATCTCATTATACATTTCATCAATCTCTTCGTCATCTGCGGAGCTAGTTGGCATATAAACTTGTACTACTGTGGTAGGTGTGAGCTTCGTGCCTATCTTGGCCACAATAACGCGTTCACTATGCTATTTGTACTAGCTTACCCGCGCTCCTATTTCTTTATTCATTATTCTACCTACTCCTGTATTACCCCTATTTGATTTTGTATTTATAACCCTGTATTATCCTGACCAGAATTCTTGTTTCTACTGCCACCAAACTTCACTAATTCCCACTATATTTAACATTAACCGATCCATTTCCCTTTTTAAATTTTCTAACCTACCTGCCCTATTAAGATATCTCACATTCCACGCTCCGATCCGTAGAACGCCAGTTTTCTTTCTCTTGATAACGATGTCCTCCTGAGTAGCCCCGCCCGGAGATCCGAATGGGGGGCTATTTTACTTCCGGAATATTTTACCCAAGAGGACGCCCTCATCATTTAACCATACAGTAAAGCTGCATGCCCTCGGGAAAAATTACGGCTGTAGTTTCCCCTTGCTTTCAGCCGTTCGCAGTACCAGCACAGAAAGACCATTTTGGTCAGTGTTACAAGGCCAGATCAGTCAATCATCCAGACTGTTGCCCCTATAACTACTGAAAAGGCTGCTGCCCCTATTCGGGAACCACACGTTTGTCTGGCCTCTCAACAGATAGCCCTCCGTTGTGGTTGCTCCTGCGGTACGGCTATCTGTATCGCTGAGGCACGCCAGCCTCCCCATCAACGGCAAGGTCCATGGTTCATGGAGGGATTCCATATAGACACAAAAAGAAGAAAAAGATACTATAACACATAAAATATACAAACATAAGGATAATGCTGTAGTGGGCATACCATTATGTTATCAAAACGACATACGCTGAGAACAAAACATATCGATAAATTGTCATATGAGAACATTTACTCAGGATAATGTGAAGACTTAACTGTATAGTTCGTTAATTGAAAATACTTAATCACCCATCACTCTCATTACACATGTGCCCATTGTACAAACCTGTTGGTTTTAGTGTCGTCCGATGTGGCTGAGCGGTTCTAGGCGCTTCAGTCTGGATCTGCACGACCGCTACTGTCGCAGGTTCGAATCCGGCCTCGGGCATGGATGTGTGTGATGTCGTTAGGTTAGTTAGGTTTAAGTAGCACCGAGTCCCATAGTGCTCAGAACCATTTGAACCATTTTTTGTTGGTTTTAGTGACAAGAAAAATCCATGATGAACGAGAATGACGTAATCCAAGAGTACAGAACGTCAACAACTTTCTGCTTTTCAATGAATGTGGGTCCATCGTATTTTAATCGAATAATGAAAGATGAGTGTTGCATCCCGTGTTTTCTGACACTCACTTTGCGCCAGATGTCATGAAATAATGTTTTACTGATGAATAAAGATGATGAGTACTTAGAACTCACCTTCCATCTGCGTGCATTCCTTATGTTGACAGCCAGATGCATTCTGAACATCAAAGTCTCCAAATTCACAGAATGTTGTGAACGTGTGCCTCACACTGCTTTCATCTAATTTCTCAAAACTTTTAAGAGCACAGTGACAGTCAGGTCCTTTATCCATTTTAATTATCTTTTTTTTTCAGAACGAGATACATTTTAATCACCGTTATTACACCTCTTTTACTTAAACCTCCGTTGTGATGTGCACCTCATCATTTTCCAAGAAGACCTCTTCGTCTTTTCTTCTTCTGCTTCAAGTCAGTTAAAGAAAGTGACAGGCTGCTCGATAAGGCCAATTCGAAATCCTTCGCAGATTACATTAATAACAACAAAGGTTATTATTATTATTATTATTATTTGTACGAATAGAAATGAAGAAATATGAATATATACACTATCAAGACTTCGACAGAAGCCATTTCTGATATTTCATGCATTTCAGGAACATCGTGGTAGTACATGAATATACAATTATGTTGGCTGATTGGTTGATTGGTTGATTTGGGGGAGGGGACAAAACAGCGACGTCATCGGTCCCATCGGATTAGGGAAGGATCGGTAAGGAAGTCGGCCGTGCCCTTTCGAACAAACCATCCCGGAATTTGCCTGAAGCGTTTCAGGAAACTCAAAGAAAACCTAAATGAGGATGGCCAGACGCATGTTTGAACCGTCGTCCTCCCCAATGGGGTAACCACTGCACCTCCTCGCTCGGTAATTATGTTCGTGATTCATAAGTACAACAGATTTGCTAATTTACATATCTCTGGGTCATTGGGGATGAACTCAAGATTCAGGCTGGAGATATCAGAATGACTTAGAACATCATCGTTTTCTTGCAACTCGTCAAATGCGGCGATAATCTCGGAAAGAGTACGCGGGTCCTTCTTAGGACCAGCCATTCTGCCTGTCGCTTACCATTATGTTCCCACAGCAGGCAGCCATTGGCGTTTCCCATGAAGCATCACCTTGACTTGTGTTGAGTCGACTTAGAACTCTTTCCTAATGTACAATATTCTGCTGCATATACTGTAGGTAGCGCCGATTGCCTTATAACTCAAAAAACATGGCAGTGGCGCTTACCACTGTGTTCCCCCGAGCCGCTCGTATTATGGAAGTTTTTCGTTATGTTTTAATAACATATCAATTGCAGATCTTCTAGACCTATAGGTAGCGTGTTACGTTTGAAACCACTGTGATACTTTTCATAATCATAAAACGTCTGTAACATGTTGGTTACAATTACATTTTCATAATACATCGAGGACCAGTGGTTTACATTTTCAGGCGGGGCTCGGGTAGGGGGGGGGGGTAAGGGGGAGGGGGGAGAAAGGGACATCACATCGTTCTCATCCAGAGGTGATTAAAACTGCATAGTTGTCTGCTGCTCTGCTGGGTGGAGCAAGCAGGCTCACATAAAGTTACATGCGTTTCAGTTGACGCATACCTTGAGATAAGGCACAGCATGCGATGGTCGATTGTCATTTAGGTAACACACACATTTATCTCGAGACGCAACAGACGAAGCGAGATATGGTTCTTTTGCGATGGAATTGTGATGACAGGAACATAATTCCACCAATACAGTTACTTCTCCTTTGAAGTCGACTACAATCTCTTGCTGCCCATTCCAAAGACCCAAAGCACATGCTGTTTTATAAACGAAATTACTACACAATAATTTCGTGAACTGTTTCCAAATCACTTTCAACTGACGGAATGTTTTCATAAGGAATTTTCTATTCTGAAATTGAGTCTTTCACTTAATTTTTTTCTGTATCCATTCTTATCTTCAGCAACTTAAATCTCAAGTAATATCTCCACTTCAGCTAGTTCCACTTCAGTAGACATCTCATTATTGTGTTAAATACTACCTGGCGCTTTCGAACACAGCAAGCAAATTAATCCCACTACCAAAGCACCCGGGTTACTCCTGTGAAACTAGCTGACTATCCGTTGGAGGCTTTCTTCCAATCCTTAACATTAAGTTCATTTTCATTCTCTACATACCTGAACATTCTCATGCTGATTTTATTTCTTCATATCTCAACGATGGTCTGAAACGTCTGCCTATTGCAGGCTTAATGATATTGGTATACTTGCAGCCTCTGTTGGAATTTAGTGGTCTGCAAAAGAGAGAATTTTGTCTGTAAGCGTTGGTAGAATTTTAGCGAAATTTTGAAATCCTTGTACTGTGTAAGTATTATTTTGGGTTTAATTTTAAACAATAAATTACATAATCTTCACGTTCTTGGATATCTTACGTTGGGAAATAATCCCCATCAGCAGATATCGATGAATCATCAGTCATCGACATCCTTGTTATCATATCGAATTTGATGCCGTATACACTAAGACATACTTCATCTAATGGGTTATTAGGAAACAATGCTCCCAGTCTACCTCCTGTCACTGCTATAATTTTCTTTCATACCTCGTCGTCATCGTCATCATCATTAGCTTCTTCTCCTCCTTCTCCTTTACCAGTATCTCCATCTTCTTTCCAGCTTTCTGTTTTCACATACTGGGTAAATCATCTAAGACTTTCATCACAAATATTGTGGAAATCGAAGTGCTATTGGTGAGCTGTTTTCACAGAATGTAAAGAGGGCTGGCAGGGGTAGCGACATAAAAAGGTGAAAATGGAGGGCGCCAACAGCACCCGGTGTTCCCAGGCGGTTACCCGCCCAAGTACTAACCATCTTCGATAGATGCTAGGAGACATTCCTCTGCAGACTAGGTGGAACCTGTAGTACCAATATGATGGCTGTTCAGTTCACAGTGCACGAAATACTACAGCATGTCTTCACAAATTGTTTCCAAATAGTTGAATTGTACACAGAGGATCTGTACCTCGGCCACCCCGTTCCCTGAATTCGATGCCTGTAGGCGCTTTTCTGTGGGCAAAGTTGAAAGACGATGTCTACAAGTACATATCGACTACACCCAACGATATGCAACGAACATGTTACTGCAGTCTGTTCTGACATCTCAGCTGAAATGCTAGCACGTGTGCAGGAGTTGTTCCATACCAGACTGGATGCGTGTATTGCCACTTACAGCGTCCCCACTAAGATAATACGAAAAGACTTAAAAAACAGTATTTATAAAGAAGAGACATTTAAAAATTGAATAATATACATTTTTCTCAGGTACCCGTAAAATAATAATTTCTTTCTGTAAGTTTCGAGGGCAAAGATATATAACAAAATGATCTAAAGAGACGACAAGATGCGCTCTTTTGTTAATATTTTAGTCGTCTTCACTTCTTCTCTCGCCTTGGTTGCGTGTAGACGGACATCTTGCGAGTGCTGGCCAATGTAAGCATATTTGTACTAATTAAGCAGGTAATATATTAGTTTAATATCATTGTTCACTTTTAATTTGTAAGAGGTGACCCCGATTTCATGTCCACCTCCCTTTGAATTAACCTGCATTCGAGTAATTTACAGTTCAACAATCGCAGCGACCGATGAAGCCAACGACGCCATTACGTGGCGATATTAACTTATAAAATTTAGCGGAAGCGAAAAACTCGCCCGCCATTAACATAATATACATTTTTCTCCACAGCCGCCCGACGCTGCAGAAAATATGTAGTTTTAAGATTCTTATTTTCAGTACAACAGCCGAGAGCCAGAGCCAGGACTCCGACTACAATGCAATGGTTAACGGAGGCAAGAGGAAATACTCTCGCCCGTGTGCGGGCCGCAATTGTAATTAATAACTAAAGATTCTTTGCTCTAAAGTGAACTGACTAGCCGAGGAAATTAACATGAAAAGTTTATTCCATTGTTCAACTTATATGCTCATGTTTTAAGATTCAGCCAGTCTAACATTCATCAACGTAACAAATATTTTAAGATTAATATTGTTAAAAAAGAGAACTTCACAAAAGCATTTAATTGTAAATTAAAATTGAATGAAATATTTGGATTAAGGCCCACCACGTAAGTCGGCAACAATAAACATTACCAATAAATAAAAGTGCCGACGGACGCGAGATTGGCGCCGCAACTTTGGGGTGCGATCAATATGATACTTACTATTGTAATGAATGTAATTATGTATGTGCCTAATTGTTGTAAAATATTAATGCCTATATGAATTCTTTTACATGTAGAACAACAAAACCACACCCTGAGGAGATATAGAGAAGAAAAAGTATAGAAAATAAAAAGGACTACGTGAAAGAGAAATAACAGATGTAAGGCCTACTGTGCAAGCATCCTGTGTAGCTCTGTGCGGAATATCGAACCCATGTGCACATGTGCCCATGTGCACAATAGTAAGTAAAGTGCAAATTAAATTGTGTGTATTTGTGTGTTCATGTGTTTAGTCTTTGGAGGGGATAATTATTCGTGTAAGTATCAGTGTTAAAGATTTGTCAGTGGCTTAAAGTGAATTTATTATGGGTAAGATAGGACAACCTAAAGCATCCGTCCCAGACGAACAAAATTCTGTTAACATGGAAAGTGAGGATCAATTGCAAAACGTAAACGAATCCCAAGCCACCGCCTCGGATGACATAATTTCCGGAGCGGCGGGCGAGGATCTGTGGACGGTGAATGACGCTCCACAGCAGAATGGGAATAGAATAACAACTCCACTGCCTGGGCAGGAGGGTGGGGGGTGGGGGGGGGGGCAATCGAGTGCTAGATTACGCGGGGCACCAGTATGCTCACCGATTGCAGACCCATTTGCAGAATTTCTGCGCAGGTTAGAAGAAAGAGACAGGGAGAGAGATCAGAAATTTGCTCAGATGCTCTGTGAGCAAGAGCAACAAAGAGAACAGAAAGAAAGGGAAAAAGAAAGAATGTCAGAACAGAGGGAAAAAGAAAGAGACGAAAAACTGGCTCAGATGCTACATGAACAGGAGAAAAAATTAACGCAAAAGCTCACTGAGCAAGAATAGCGAAGTGAAGCGAAACTAGAAAGTATCCAAAGCGAACCTGCCGAGATGCGGGACGCTTGCAAAGGAATACCCGATCTTGTGCAAAGCTTAGCCGGCTAGATGCAAAAATTACAGATATCGCAGGCTAGGCTTGAAGACAATGTCCAGACTTTAACCACCCGCGTGGATAATGTGGAGATAGATGCACGGAAAAGTATTCATACGTATTTGGAGGTGCAAGCTCAAAAAGTCGGAAAAGAATTTAATGAATGGCTAGAAGTAAAGGATCGCGAGATATCTGCAAAGATCGAAAGCGATGTAAAAACAGCTGTAGAACAAGCGACTGCGGCCGCAAGTGTAAATATTGACGCTAGCGTTGCCGCACTGCACGCCGAATTAACACAGATCAAATCCCGTGTGACAGCGGAGTTGCCGAATTGGCAACACGAGTTCGCGCGGAGACTGTCGGCGTTGGAAAACAATTTAAACAGTGTCGGACAGATGAATCCGACTCCGCGTACTGATTACTATAATAACGCAGACGGTATGCAGGGTGCGAGTGCGCAACCGCAACCTAATGTGAATTACGGGCACGAACAACATGCGATACCGTGCAGCGCACATCACGAAGTAATGAATATAGCAGAAGGTGACAATCAGATGTACAAAAAGGAGGACAATGTGATTAAACACATTGCATTTCAACCCTTCAATAGCGAGAAACGAAATGTCCACCCTGCGGTATTCATTAAGAGCTTCAGGAATGTGTTTCCCAGGACATGGGCGGAAAGACAAAGAATACTGTTCGTGGTCTCCTTTATTCAAGGTGACGCGGCACTGTGGGCCACCGACGTGTCCGAAATATGTCTAACGATGCAACAGTTTGAAGGTGCTTTCTTGCAAAAATTCTGGTCCGATAGCGTCCAAGAAAGACTACGTAAGGAGTTGACAGTCCAGAAATATACAATCCTAAGGTGGGAATGTTACGCAAATATTTTGAAAAATATATAAACAAAACCAGCTACTGGGACGAGCCCATGTCCGATCGTGACATAATTAGATTAATAAAAATGAAATTGCCCAGTGAAATTAAAAGATATTTCATCAATGTGTCAGAATATGGTATAGAACAATTCATGGAAATAGTGGATTCTGTTGACTTATTGATCGAAGACATGAAAAACGGAAACAAGTGGAACCATGCAGGCTGTAATCAACAAAAAGCCGATTACAATGACAGCCACAGTAACGGTAGTAACTTAGCACCAAATGGTAACGGGAATAGGCAAGAGCACCAGCAACAGAATCGAGGCACATACAATGGGAATGGTTATAACGGCAACGGTTATAAACGTCAAAATTGGAAGAGACGTCATGATGGACGCGTGACTAGTGGATATACTGGTAACGGCAATCCACAATGGCGGAACAACCGAAACCAGTGGCGTGGTTGTAATGACCGACACCACAGTGGCAACAAAAAACAGCGCCACAATGGAACGCCAACCCAGGTCCATCACAGAACATGTCTGGAAGTTACAACCGACCACCGCAAAACCAGATCCATACACAGTATCAAAATACACCATCGGGGAGACAGGGCGGCAACCCAACGGTAGAACAACAACAACCAGAACCACAATCTAAGATTAGTGGAAGTGACAGACAACTGTCAATCCACTAATGCTCATCCGTCAAACTAAGAACAGCCACAATACGCTCTCCGTTGTTGGCTGCAGGATGGTGTAGTGAGGGCACATTCACGGATGACAGCCATAAACTTTGTATGCTGAGATACAATGAGGGAATAAAAATAGAAAAGGAACTCGTAGACATACCGCAGAAATGTAACCGAACCGACAAAAGTGTTGTGCAGGCTATATTGCAAGCAGATATGTACGGAGCACCAATACAGATAATAGTCTATACCGGTGCGTCAACCAATGTCATGAGTGCAAATTTTTACAAGTACTTGAGTCAAAATAATAGAATACCAGTATTTCCAGTGAAGAATTGTCGTGTGACTGGTGCAATAGGTGCACAATCTCATATCATAAAGCACCAGGGGCAAGTCGAGTTTACGGTAGGAGATGAAGCAATGAGAAGCTCGTTCCTAGTAGTTAAGGGATTGGGTGTTACTTGCATCCCGGAGATGGAATTTTTACGCCAGAGTTAGCGCAGTAGAGCAACTTTTACATATATGAGTAGTAGGTTAAGTTTATAGTGTATTTTTTCTGTATGTAAATGTTCAGATTTTAGTGTAACTGGTAAAGACAATGAGGCACACAGGATTAGTGTGATTCAATTTTGTAGATGTTAAGGAATAACAATAATTTCAAAGTAATTGAAAAAAAATGAACGTTGGTTTAAGAATATTTTACAAATTTTATTTAAAAAATGCTTTAAACATATTTTTAAAAAATTCAACAGCATGTAATGATGAAAGAATTTTTCATTCGTGTGTCGTGAATATTTTTGAACTGTAGTAGTAGCGAAATTTATGAAATTCAATTTTATAGTGTATATGTTATTCCATGTATTTATGTCTATACCGATCCTGAAATATGACCAATCATAATTTACTACACAGCATGAGTGCGGGGTGTACATCATCCACGGTACCTCATGTGTTGTGGACAAGGAACAAAGCAAATCAGTAAACGCGACTAACGCGAAGCACTGTTAAAATATATTGCCATCTGCTAAGGTAGACATTTGCACGAATTCATCGTATAAACAAAAGTCACAAATCTAACACTAATCTAGGAACTTGCACGCTAGGCCTAGATTACAAAATGTGTAAAATAATGCGAGAGGCTAAGTTTTGTAAAGTCGAGCCTGGCTCTGGAGGGCAAGTACTCAATGAATAGGCAGACATGACATGGGGTCTTACCTCAGATGAGACGGAAATACGATTGTATAGTCAAAAGTCTGAAGGCAAGTACGACTCTGTAAGTGGAAAATGGAACGAGGTAATTAGTGCGAGAGACTGGTAAAATCCAGCACCAGCCAATATCCAGGTCAGACTGAATGAAATACATTAGTGTTTGTGAACTAATCGAAACAGTACTTGAAGCAGTGTGAAAAACTGTGAAGGTGAAACTGTGATACGGACAGCGAAGTGCTAGTATTGAACGTTCAACAGCGGTGAAGACGCCAAACGCCAATATTACACACGAAAAACTGTGAATTTGCTAATAAATGTGAACTGTTAACGTGGAGTAAACCCACAGTCAATATTTTTGGGACCGACTGTAATTTCAGTGAATACAATAATGCGAGATTGGAATGCGATGCGTAGGCTGTTGCAAAACTGCGACCGCAGAAACGGCGAATGTTTGTGCTAAGCTCGTATTTGGACACTCACCAGTGCCAGCGAGTGCGGCGAAAACATAAATAATTTTATCAAAAAAACTGACGTGTAATAGAAACAGTATCGCATCAAAACTGCATTCACGGGAGAAGATCCATGTCGTGTATTCTGCAAGACAATGCTGGCTTGACACTTGGAAACTGGCGAAAACTTAACAACAACTGCGGCACTAATAAATGCTTCTTTCCCACTAGCGTAACCATCTGCAGCGGGAGGGAAATATTACGTTGGTTGCGTGTATGTTTCATGTACTACGTCGGAGATGCGTAGCAGAGCTGACTCCTGCCAACAAGCGCGGGGGGCGGATATCATCCCACTCCGCCACGCCCGGCAGAGACAGAAACGCATCGCCAACCGTGCTGTCGATCAGCTGATTCTGACGTTCCGCGACGGCGAGAGACACGCTGGCGTCGAGCCGGCGTTGACCTCTCCGCAGCCGCCGCGAACGCCGAGCACCGAACACACCAACCGGCGCCGTCGCGAGCTAAACGTCGCGGCGTAGATCATCAACAACACCGCAATCAATAATGTCGATATATTAATTGTTATAATGACCTCATTTCTTTACATAGTGCAACGAAAAATTGTTCGTAACGTATGCACACCCTGTACTCCAATGACATCCCAGAAAGAATTAAGTGAAAGTAACCAAAGCAGTTAGTCTGTCGCTCCGCCGAAGTTTTCCCCAGGGTTTCCCTACGGCCGCGCCAAATGGGGAGCGAACAGTTGACACCACTGGGACTTCAAGAATCACAGACCAACTCGTAATTGTATACCTTTGAACACTGCATAAGCTGCAACCCCAAAAAGAAGCAGCCAAAATGAATGCACCAATGTAACAGGTCATAACGTAACTGTCAAACTAATTGTATTCTATGTCCTTTTCTTTTGTACATGACTATATTCGTAACCAATTGTATATTATATTATTATGTAAATAACTTCATCTGTATTACTTTGTGTGCATTAAACATCATTAAGTTCAACGACTGAAACATCCGATGTGACATATGTAAACTGTGAAGGAAAAAAATCTGCGTGTGGACACTGCGGACATGAAATATGAAATATCTGTGTCAAAAGTATCGAGCGGTACCATTTCGGTGTTATAGGTGTAGCCCTCGATAACACCGGGTTTTTCCGAAAACACATTCTCATAATCTGTAAGTAGCTGAGTCAATTCGTTTTGTTGTGCTTCAGTCAAATGTTCTGACTCCATGACTTTCATGGCTATCCGTTTCATTTTACCTCTCTGTCTTCAGTAATGAACTCTTTATAACATGCTTATCTTGTACTTAAGTCAGAATATAAATTAATTACCTGTATTCCTTCGAATCTAGACTGAAAGCTCCGGCAATATTTACAGTGCAATTCCCGTGTCCTCAAAAATGGCAAAATTACATGTCTACCCTCATTCATAAGGATTTCTTCCCCGCACAAGAGGTCGATTTTTACGTCCCTCTGGCGTAAAAATTCCATCTCCAGGATGCAAGCAGCACCTAATCCCTTAACTACTAGGAACGAGCTTTTCATTGCTTCATTTCCTACCGTAAACTCGACTTGCCCCTGGTGCTTTATGATATGAGATTGTGCACCTATTGCACCAGTCACACGACAATTCTTCACTGGAAATACTGGTATTCTATTATTTTGACTCAAGTACTTGTAAAAATTTGCACTCATGACATTGGTTGACGCACCGGTATAGACTATTATCTGTATTGGTGCTCCGTACATATCTGCTTGCAATATAGCCTGCACAACACTTTTGTCGGTTCGGTTACATTTCTGCGGTATGTCTACGAGTTCCTTTTCTATTTTTATTCCCTCATTGTATCTCAGCATACAAAGTTTATGGCTGTCATCCGTGAATGTGCCCTCACTACACCATCCTGCAGCCAACAACGGAGAGCGTATTGTGGCTGTTCTTAGTTTAACGGATGAGCATTAGTCGGTTGACAGTTGTCTGTCACTTCCACTAATCTTAGATTGTGGTTCTGGTTGTTGTTGTTGCTACTCTTGAGTTGGCCGCCCTGCCTCCCCGATGGTGTACTTTGATACTGTGTGTGACTCTGGTTTTGCGGTGGTCGGTTGTAACTTCCAGACATGTTCTGTGATGGACCTGGGTTGGCGTTCCATTGTGGCGCTGTGTTTTGTTGCCACTGTGGTGTCGGTCATTACAACCACGCCACTGGTTTCGGTTGTTCCGCCATTGCGGATTGCTGTTAACAGTATATCCACTAGTCACGCGTCCATCATGACGTCTCTTCCAATTTTGACGTTTATAACCGTTGCCGTTATAACCATTTCCATTGTTTGTGCCTCGATTCTGTTGCTGGTGCTCTTGCCTCTTCCCGTTACCATTTGGTGCGAAGTTACTACCGTTCTGTGGCTGCCATTGTAATCGGCTTTTTGTTGATTACAGCCTGCATGGTTCGACTTGTTTTCGGTTTTCATGTCTTCGATCAATAAGTCAACAGAATACACTATTTCCATGAATTGTTCTATATCATATTCCGGCACATTGATGAAATATCTTTTAATTTCACTGGGCAACTTCATTTTTATTAATCTGATTATCTCACGATCGGACATGGGCTCTTCCTCGTTCCTGGTTCTATTTATATATTTTTCAAAATATTTGCGTAACGTTCCCACCATAGGGCAAGGACATAGAATACAATTAGTTTGATAGTTACGTTATGACCTGTTACATTTGTGCATTCATTTTGGATGCTTCTTTTTGGGATTGCGGCTTATGCAGTGTTCAGAGGTATACAATTACGTGTTAGTCTGTAATTCTTGAAGTTCCGGTGGAGTCAACTGTTCGCTCCCCATTTGGCGCGGCCGTAGGGAAACCCTGGGGAAAACCTCGGCGGAGCGACAGACTAACTGCTTTGGTTACTTTCACTTAATTCTTTCTGGGATGTCATTGGAGTACAGGATGTGCATACGTTACGAACAATTTTTCGTTGCACTATGTAAAGAAATGAGGTCATTATAACCATTAATATATCGACATTATTGATTGCGGTGTTGTTGATGATCTACGCCGCGACGTTTAGCTCGCGACGGCGCCGGTTGGTGTGTTCGGTGCTCGGCGTTCACGGCGGCTGCGGAGAGGTCAACGCCGGCTCGACGCCAGCGTGTCTCTCGCCGTCGCGGAACGTCAGAATCAGCTGATCGGCTGACAACCTGTGATGGTCAGTTGTCTCGTTACTGGTCACAGGCCACATAACTATCGTATGCTACCACAGGTATTGTACAAGTGACGTCGGTGCGGGAACTTTTCCAATGCGATACCTCGCAAATGAGTCGCTTCAGAATCCTGCAACAAACACCACTGACATTCGATTTTACCGTACGTTTAGTCTGTTAATATCAATAGGCGTTGTTTCATTTAAAAAAGAATGACTGCACAAAAATGCGCTTTCTAAATATTATTATAATTTGTTGATTGGCTATCAATACGAACCCCTGACTATCATTCCATTCTGTGAAAACCGCATATCAATAGCACTTTCCAATCCATTTCCGTAGTATCTGTGGTATAAGTTTTAGCTGATTCACCCTGTATACTTGGTTTTCTTAGACTTTAACTTCTTCGTATTCTTCTTAGTATTTCCTTTCCTATTCGAATAGTTGTTTTTCTGGACTCAGTCTCTGTAGTGATTGAGAAATGTGTTTAAAGACTTTTTCCAGTTCAGACTCAGCTTCCGCCTCCCTTTTTTGGAGGTAAGACACGTAATATATAACTAAGGAAGGCATAGGTAAAGTAATAATGTGTGCACAAACGTTTCGGAGTTATGATTTGATTAAGAGAATTCTATATGTACCATAAATGCCGCACTATGTTATGAGATCCTATGTACCTCCCTTGATACTGCACATTGATCTTGCCAAAAGCTGAGAAGCGTATGCATATGTGTAGGTATATATTTGATGCGTGTTATCTTTGGAACTTAGACCTTTGTGGGGACCCAATGTGCAGGATACAAAGCTCAGACTTAAGGCGTGTGGTCGGTGGCACACCAAAGAGAGTCAGTAAGACAGTGTTGGCTGTGTATACATTTATTGTTAGGATTTACACGATGCGAAATAACTTATCCACAGCGTTGACCCGCAGTGATCAGAGCGGCGCACGTGGCTGGGTGTTGCTGACTCGCCCAACTCAACAGGTGTCTACATTGCCTGGTGTGGTTAGGGACTGCGTTGTCGCTGGAGGAGGTGTTGTACAGGATGTAGGCCCTAAGGTCTGCAGACGTTGCCCCTCCAGCCGGAATGCTAACAGATTGGAGAAACATTCCACCAAAGCGTTCTCATGGACATCATAGTATGCGGCCTGGTTGGCGTCCAACAGCTCCGCTCGTGATGACGGTAGCCGTGCAGAAGTATGCAATGACCTCCCAGAAAGAGATGGCCAAGACACCGATAGCTGCTCACAGTTACAGCTAGGGGGCGGCATAAATGCACCTCTCCCAGGTGTGTGCAATGGCCTCCCAGAGAGAGATGGCCAAGACACCGATAGCTGCTCACAGTTACAGCTAGGGGACGGCATAAATGCACCTCTCCCAGGTGTGAGGGCGGTAGCTTGCGGGTCACCTTCGATTGGACCCCAGTGGGTTGCTGGTCAATATAGTGAAATATTCACGTCTGGCAGTTACCTTGTTATAGTTGAAGTCATCGGACGAACTAAAAGCGGTACATCACGGAACTATTTCGACGTGGATTCATTATAACTTTCAAGACTGTCATACCGACTGATCGTGTGCTTCAAAAGTACAAGCATTTACTGATTAGCTCATGTCTATGAAGTTACCGAGCCGCGGCGATGCGCGAATTTGAGCCCGTTTTCTAGATTTGTCAGTGCTTTTTACTGTACCAAGGCGTCCCAACTGTTGGTATAAAATATTCACTTGTGGGTTAAGCGGTATTAATTCACGTTGCATCGCTGTCAGGATGGTGTTATAGTGTGGTCATTCAGCTGCGGTCACATTCTGCGCTCTCTGCTCGAGTATTGTATGATAATGCCTCGGTTTTTACAGAACTGGATTTCTCTCGTGGTTTACAGTCTCATTGAGACACTTAACTTTCTGAGCTCGATTATCTACTTGCCTGGAAGAAACTTTAAAAATTATGGGTTCAGTCAGAATTCCATCTTGTGGAGCAACATTCCGACCTCTTCAGAAAATTCACCCCGAATTTTTCTCAGGCTACGTCAGATACAGTCTCGTTACATATATTTTACGTTGAAAATTATACTTTATACCGGTTTTATGAGTAGGATGCTCATGATAAATAAACCACAAGGTTCTTGTTTTGCTTTTTAAGGATCTATTGTCCTCAGACAGTCTCTAAAATAGGTGACATTTACGATTCTTTTGGAGAAACTAATGAAGCAAGCAGTGTTATTCTTTTGTCCATTAGTTACTGATTCTTGGACAACATTTTCTGATTTTTTAAAGAAATTCAGTCATCATGTAGCCCGTATCCGAAGAGTTAATGCTGCTCTGTCGAAATTGCGGTGTGTCGATGACGGAAGTCTTGCAGTCTGCAAAACTTGAGATTCAGTGTATGTCAAGCTTATGGAACTGATTGTGGGCACACTAAGCACGTATAAAACGAGTAATAGTATAATTTTTTAAATTTAAGTTATTCATTTGTTGTTGCAAAAAACGTGTTCGAAACATGCGACAAAACTACATTTCTGTTTCAACGTCCGTCATTTTAGTATTTTCTCAAATTTCAATAAACTGTGCCCTTATTGAGTGTGCAGTAACCTAAAGATTAATAAATTGATTTGTTTCTTTATTTCCGATAAGAATAGCAGACTGCACGACCTCCGTCAAGGCCACACCACATTTTGGACAGAGCAACTGTAACTCCTCGGATGGGGGCTTAATAATGACTGAATTTCTTTAAAAAATCGGAGATGTTGTCTAAGAATCAATAAATGACGTGGAAATACGTTTGCATTCTTTACGTCATTAGTTTTTCCAAAAAAAATCGTAAAAGTCGTTTACTTTATAGGTTCAGTGAGAGGGATGGTTCCTTACTTCTATGACACTACTTTCTATGTTCGGTTAATTGCACACTCGTCTGGTTTAATCCAACGCTGCCTCTGTTTATTCCTTATATGCTAACACAAATTCAACATTTCATTACGTTACACCTTCTGGTCCTTATTTAACTAGGAAGCAAACCACAGGTATCTCATGTCTCCATAAGTCTGGTGAAAAAAAAAATACACAAACCGCTATTGGAATCATGACTTATAGTCGTGATGTTGGAATGTTGTTTACCTCGATACAGTTGGACATGGTGGAACTTCTGTTCCGTGAAAATTGGTCCTCTCTGTGATGATATAAATTCATCCAATGGGTGTAATCAATCAGGATTCAAGGTGTTATTTAGAAAATTAAGATTTTGCGCAGCTAACACTTCTAACATTATTTCCGACCAATACAACGAAGTAGTGATAGTTTGACTGTTGTCAAACGGGCGATTGTAGCTGAAAGGCGACACTGTGCTCCTGCTATATCACAGTTTGTACCATTTATCAATATTCCACTGCTCTGTAACTCTATTTTTTTCAAGCCCTTCTGTTTTGCGTCCTCGTAACAATTCATAGTTGGTATTTCTGTCGGGAAAACTGAATAAATCCAGCACACTTCCACTCTCTGGAAATAAGGTTTGGCACCCTGTCGCTTCCATTCTGCCGAAGAACAACTCTACGTCTCATGCCTGTGCGTTAGTCTCCAGCACTCTGGCTGGTCAAAAAGCAGTTCTTTCTTTCAGACATTCCATCAAGTTATCCTTTGACATAACAATGTAAACTTTTCCCTACTCCGAAAATGTCAGTACGTCCCGAGTTCGTAATAGTATCCACTTGCCAATAGTTCCCCACTTTAGTGGATTTGGATGACCCATGGAACACTGATATCGTGCGTTCATGCCCACTACCGCAAACCGGACTGATACACATAATTTTGCAGTACCAGTACTAACCTCGACATCTGCTGTATGATGGATTAGAGTCAAGTTATTCTCAGTTTATTCTACGTCATCTAGTAGCTCTGCAAGAAGTTCCTTTAGTGTCTGGGGCTATCCTGCTAAGAACTGTTGCGCAGACAACAGTGCAGAACTCAGAACTCGCGGGAAACCGCTTTTTGAAGCTTTGCTGCTTCAATTCTTGCGTCGCTGACGCTATCTGCCAATGCTCATAAATCTTAGTTACATTCAGTCCTCCAACTAGTGCACTTAATCGATTCTCTACTCTGTCTAGTTTGTTGGTTTGTTGTTTATTGTCCGCATAGTGTTTCTCGTATACTGCGCTAATTCAGTATTTAGCTCCCATACCGTCTTGGTGTTATTAAACACACACTGCTCCAGATATGACAGCTGCTTATTACGTCATTCCACTGTGGTTTTAGTGGTGTCTGCTACTGTTTGTTTTTCTCATACAGTGTTATTCAAGTTTTGTGTGTCTTCACTGTTCGCTGTACAAACACTGTTTTCAGCAACTTTCGTCCTGCGTCCAGCCATCCTTTCTTTTTCTTAGTACTAGTGACTGTGGTACTAAGTCCTTTATTTACTTTAGCTGTGCTCTGAATTTCACTCACAAGAAGCTCAACTCTTCGAACTCATCCTGTATTTCTTCTAGATCTTCCTCCCTCTCTTCTACCTAGTGTAATTCCAAGAATACAGCTCGTAGCCTGCGACCCTCATTCCTTAGTTCCCATACGTCAAAAGGTAATTTCCGTGTCTACCAACGGCTAGTCTGCAACATATACAGCTGTCTGGAGAACAATATTCCAGAATTTAGACCCTGTTTCTGAACTGTATTCTGTACTCCTCCTCTGACGAAGTGTAGCTACACCACGACTATGACAGGCCTCCCTGACATCCATGTTGGTACGCCATCTAAGAGAAAGTGTACATAATCAGTTCCCTCCCTCTTCAGAATATGCATATACACGAGAAAAAATTCCATATACAGGAATAACCCCTACCATATTCATCGACAAGAAATGGATAAAGCACTTCCAAAACCTATGATACGTATCACAGAAATAAATTCATAGTAACAGTTAACAAAATTAACACAATGAATGTATACAATATTGCCATAAACAATATGAAAACTTTGTCACGAGCTACTTACCCCATGATATGAGTGTGTAAGGAACACTGTGTGTATTCTGATTATCATTAGGTAATATTTTCCATGACTCTCTTGGTCGTTTTCTTTGGCACTAGTGTGGCTGATGGTACCTACAGCAATGCATCTGCAGCTCTTTTGAATAAGTTAATCCTGCTCACATGAGCAATAGACGTTTTTGTGGGTAATTGTAACTTAACATTTACTGGCGAAATTGATTCAAAAACATTGTACGGACCATAGTACTTAGTTCAATATTTCTTAGGTATACCTTCAGGCATATATGGTTTTGTTAGTAATACCCACTCATCATTTCTATACTACAGCAGCTTCACTATACGTCGACCTGTCTGTTCCTGACATTCTAAGACTTTTGTGTCAGCTCACTTCACTTTTTGTCAAACGTCACGTAAACATTTCACAAATTCCTTTACTGATTCACTATCAACTCCAGATTTAGGTTTTGTCACATCGAAAGGTAGCAGCACCTTTTCACCGTTTACTACCTCGTATGGCGAAAGGCCAGTACTGGTATGTACTTTGAAGTTGTATGCAGAGACTATAAATTCAGTTTGTGTGCCCCAGACGTTGTGCTGGCTGTTTACATGGTGGATTATCATTTTAGAAATAGTTTTATTTACCCTTTCCATAAACAGGACTTGTTCAGAGTTTTCGAATGAGAAGAAAATGACACAAATTCATATATTGACCTGTAATTAAGGTATCTAATGCATCAAACTTGGGTATCCAACTAATTACCACAGCTTCCGCTACTGTGTTAGCTCGTTCGTCAGGAACTGCTACCATTCTTATGAATCGAAAAGAATGGTCTTTTATCGTTAGTATATTCTTATTCTGTGCCAGTGTTGTATTAAATTGTCCTAAAATGTCTAGCCCAATCATTGCAAATGCCTCTGCCACTCTCTGTAATGGGATTTTCTGATAATTAAGCTCAGTCCTGTGCACACCAGGTATGTAGTCTCTCACATGTTGTTCCACATCATATGCCTCATTTTCCACCAGAATTTCCTGGTAGCTCACCTACCCATTGTTCTGCACCTGCCATGACCTGCTGACATGTCGTCATGTACAGGTTGTAAAATGTCATCCCAGACCACTGTCAGAGCCACCATACATGGTCTGCAGTTCATCAAGCTGCAGAGCAATCTAATTCCAACACGAAGTGTGGATGTGACCTAAATGCCTGGTGGCCTATGTCAAATGCTTTTGCTTTCGGCTATTCAGCAACAGTTTTGCCCAGTGCTTGCTGAACTCAAATTTTCCTGTATTTCAATGATTCCTCCTCACTATATGCACGACTTCATAATCGAATTCACCTTGTTTGCGTGCCCATCTTGTTAGTCTACTGGAACGGTCTTTTAAACCCAGCAACCATTTTGGCGATGTGTGAACTGTTACTACATTAAATTTCTGACCAGACTAAGAGCAGTGAAAGTTGATAATTCAATAAATAACTGGCAGTATCTCCTTATCAGTAGTGAAGTAGTTCTGCTGTGCCCTGTTTAATTGCCTTGGTGTACAAGTTACTTGATGTTCTTTACCATCTACATTTCAACACTAAAGACAGACTAGTGCATCTTTACAAGATAAAATCTTTCTCAAAGGCGAGAAATATAAGTACTGGATCTTATATAATCGCTTTTTCCAGTATATAAAATGCTGTTGACACTCTGCTGATCACTCAAATTTTTGCCCTTTCATTAATGAACGAATCAATGGTTCTGCAATTTGTGCTAAGTTAACGACGAATTTCCTATAATAATTACACAGGCCTAGAAATGATTGTAGGTTCTCTGATGTTTGTACCATAGAGAAGACACAGACTGCCGATGCTAATGCGAAATGGCATTTATCCATGCTGAGCATCACAAGTCTGTTGAACACCTATTCCAAACATCTCATAAGTTCTTCCACATCTTTCGGCAATACTACGATGTCATCGAAATATACCATACACTTCTTAGGCTTGAATCCAAGCTGTGCTCTGTCTACCAGTCCCTCAAATGCAGCCAGTGCATTTTTGAATCCAAATGGCTTTCTGTCATACTGATACAGGACCCATGGTATCATTAAGGCAGTTTTCGGTTTATCTTCTGGGATATCTTCTAGCTGTTGATATCTACTTTTCAGGTCTATTGTTGAAAAGTTCTTGTGCTGGTGTAAGTCGTCCGTTGTTTCCCTAATATTAAGAAATTAAGGATGTGATTAGCATCAGTGACAGTTTTTGCATTGAGATATTGCTAGTCACAACATAATCTGTACCTTTTTGTACCGTTTGGTGATTTTTTGCAGATGGTGACCACAGTTGCATCCCATGACCTGTCACATTGTTCTGTTCTTCCATCCACTACGTTCTAATTAATGAACTGTTCCATTAATGGGTGCAGAACCCTTTGTACCCTGTATGGATTCCTTTAGGTGAAATGAAATGGTCATATGGCAGTGTTGGCCAGGACGTCCCAGTCGGGTCTGGCCGCCAAATGCAAGTCTTATTGCAGTCGGCGCCACATTGGGTGACTGGCAGCCGATGATGAGGATGAAATGATTAGGAGAACAGAATACCCAGTCCCTGAGTGGAGAAAATCTCCAACCTGGAGGAGAATTGAACCCGGGCCCGACACATGAGAGGCAAGCACATTCCCACACAGCTAAGTGGGCGGACCATTCCTTTAGGTGGGAGTATTATAGCTCATGGGTATGCAGTTCTATGTAACAAATGTTTCTGGTTAAGGCTCATTTGTACTAAACAACTCCATGAATTGTATCAGTAGTGCTTCCATCATGTGTCGATCGATACCTTGTAAGTGATGCATAATTTTACGTAATTCAGATGCGCCAATGGGATGCTTGCAGCTTTGGTCATCAGATGATCTATCAAAACATTCTTAATCCAAACCATGTAAAGTGGGAATCATTAAGTCCTCTGGCAGACTAAATCTCACCTGTGACAAAGTTATCTAGGCTAACAGGAACCATAAACTCACCTTTATTAACATGCACCTTATCCAATTCCTCACTGTATTCTAATGGTCCTCCAACATGCAACACCTCTTGTGGTGGATACATACCTACAGTAACGCAAACTAACCTCCCTGTGCCTTATGGTGTGTTACCATGTAAATCAGTCTGTAGTGTTATATGAATGCGTGGTGTCTGACATACATGGCTCAGACATTTATGAAAGAACAGACACCATGCACTCATTTAACTTTTTCATCTAGATGGGCAATGGATCCACCTTCTTCAGTGCTGATGGACAATTACGTCGGACCTCCTGCGAGAATCTCAGGATAGTAAGCATGGAGAAAATAGACAGGGACTGCCTATAGGTGGCGCTCAGTGGGAATGTGGATCAACCGTGAGGCATACCAAGATAGTCCACGCAGCTGCGATAACACTGTGTCCTGGATGACGCAGAGGTTAACGCACCTGCCTAGTAAGCAGGAGACCTCGGGGTCGAATCCTGGTCTGGTACACATAGTCACTCATCGCCACTGATCCTGTGTAATGTCCTGATGCAGCTGACATCAGTAAACCCTTCACTTTCCTTTCCTTTGCCCCCCTCCACCCTCAATTTACATATAGCATTCGGTGTATGTGTTCAGAGTTCAGTTGGGTTGCTCTTCAGCATGAAGAGGGCGTTGGTCCTAGACCTCTGGTTGCAAGATAAAGGTACTAGGTGTAGCCCCTCGGGTTAATACCTCAGCGTTCTCCCTGACGAGCATCTTTTCTTCGACAACCACGTCGGGGATCTACGCACAAATGCAAAGTCTATGGTGAGGCAATTCATGTCTATCTTCAATAGCGTGAACTTAGGCACGCCTATCAAACGCTATCTCTATACAGAAGATTCTCTATAATACATTGGTGAGGGCAATAGCCCGCCCCATACTACAAAGAAAAAAATAAATAAATAAAAAAAAATTGCAGGTTCCATGGAACACAAGTCGTTGCAGGATACTGCGTGCGAACCACTACCCTAGGATAGGTGACCTCTACACCGAAATCCACATGGACGCCATTGTTGAAGCTGTTCGGAAACCCTCTAGCAATATTAATTTGCTCGCGGATCCAATGTCTCTTACGGCTTAGACAACATTGTAAATGATGTTACGGGACAGAAGAGAGTAGGAAAACATGCTAATTAGAAATGAAATAGCAGCTAGGATAAGGTTAAGAGTAACTGAAGTTGCTGATGACAGGGAGGTCATTTCAGTGACGTTTAGTGCTGCAATATAAACAAACGACAGCAGCATAGCCGCCGCGAAAATCAGCAGAACGGTTATATCTCTCATGCAGTGAAGTTTTTGGTTAATTAAAGAAAAGTAAAGAAACAATTTTTTGTGTTTTGGGTTATTCTTTCGTATGGCATGAAGATCAATGCTACGTAGAGTAATAAGCAAATATAAACAAAGAAGGATAACAAGTCTTCAATATATACAGATCTAGATTTTGATCACACGTAATTAATATTGTCACAGTTGGATATCCAGATTCCTTCATTATTTGCGATAATTTCGTGTGACTAATTTAGTGAGGTCGAAGTGAATGCATCATGTTTTCCACTAAAAAAATAATCGATGTTTTTAATGCCTAACTGTTACAGTTTCGGAAGTTGATGCAGTTTCGTCGATAAGTTGATCGGCCTCAGTCCCAACAGACGAGGCGTCTCATGCTGATTCAGATGTACTTTCGGCAGTGGGCAATACCAAACACCTGTTTATAAGGCCTTAGGGGACAGCCGTACATCCAAGACCTACTTTCGCCTTCAGCCCAGAGAATCGTGACCCCGCCACTGTTCCCCAAGCAGTGTCAGTAAGTGTCGACCTACCAGGACTAGCGAATCGGACGGCTCGTCGAAATCAGCGATCACAGACGACGCTATGGCCACCAGAGGTGTCAAATTTTATCTCAGATAGGCCAACGCCACTGTAGCTAACGACAGCAACCTGAAACTAGACGACTGTGTCCTATACAGCTTCCAGCTGTGCCCAGTCCCCCTGTAATCGTTCGCAACAGGTGCAGCCCCTACCCATCATTAATCAAGGTTAGTCTATACCAGAAAAACTAACCCAAGGACATGCTGGTTGCAATTTAAATACACATTTCTGCGCTGCTTCTGGTTTATGCTACACTCCAAAGTCAGCTCACACAATGCAAATGCACTAAAATTTAAGCAAAAGCTATAACAGTTACCATACACTAGGTAACATAGATGCTACTCTGCTTTTCGTATACTAAAAACTATGTATAAGCAGAAACTGCTGCTCCTTCTGGTGAGTTCCATTTCACTATGTGGCTGCAGAGGCGTCCTTGGAAGCGAAAGTGGTGGCAGGTATGAACTGTATCAGGTTCCTAACTATTCATGGTGAATGTAAATAACTAAAATACACAGCTGGTAGTCAAACATTTAGACGTCGCCAACCACAGACACTTAAAATAAAACGTACACGTCAATGTAGGCCTACACAGAGCAGTTTATAAACATTTACACTACAAAAATCTAAGGGCTGTAATGGTCTATAGGGGAAACTTTTTACTGATCTTTTGTTTCATCTTGTCTCGCTTGTTGTCAGTCTGATCGGGATCCTTAGAAGAAACAGGTTAACTGAAGAGAGAAAAGGTTCAGTAGAGAGTTTCGTGATTGGTCATGGTTGCTTCCCTGGCTATGGGATGGGAGAACGAGAGTGTCACTGATATACCCAAGAAACTCACAGGATAGCTCAGAAAGAAAGGCATTATGTAGAATGAAATAAGCTATACACGAAATTTTTAAAATTCCGTCTCTTGGGTCCGCAACGCAAACTTATAGTCTAATAATGCATTACAACCTTACTAGAATCACTGAACTAACGCTTCTGTGATAAGGTTACAGCCCTTGTGCGATTATTAGAGATTGAAATGTTCTGGTGTTACCTTGGCAAGCACGTTGTGTAAGGGACGTTCAATAAGTAATGCAACATATTTTGTTCTGAAACCATGTTGGTTTTATTCAGGATTCCAATATACCATATTATTCTCCACTCCTTTGGCTACAAAACCCTATTTTTCAACATAATCTTCGTTCAATGAGACAGCCTTACGCCACATTACTGGGAGGGCCTGTATGCCCTCATGACCGTATGGTACCACTCTACCGGTCGACGTCGGAACCAAACGTCTTGCTGCATCAATAACCTCCCCATCGTTCACTTACTGCTTCCCACGGAATGCATCCTTCGTTGGGCTAAACGGATGGAAGGCGGAAGGTGAGAGATCTGGGCTGTTGGAGGGATGAGGAAGAACAGTCCAGTGAAGTTTTGCGAGCTCCTCTCGGGTGTGCAGACTTGCGTGAGGACTTGCGTTGTCGTGGAGAAGGAGAAGATCGTTAGCGTTTCTGTGGCGATAAACACGATAAAGTAGTTTCTCCAATTTCCTGAGGATAGCACAATAGACTTCAGAGTTGATCATTGCACCATGAGGCAGGGCGTCAAACAGACTAACCCCTTCAGTGTCCCGAAAGGCCGTCACCATGTCTTCACCGGCTGAGGGTGCGTCTTTGAACTTTTTCTTCGGAGGAGAGGTGGTGTGGTTCCACTTCATGGATTGCCGTTTTGTCTCCGGTTCGAAGTGACAAGCCCATGTTTCGTCACCTGTGGCGATGTTCGACAAAAAATTGTCGCGTTCAGCCTCGTAACTCCTAAGAAATTCCCCACATATTGTCCTTCGTTTATCTTTATGGTCTTCTGTTAGGCAGCGAGGAACCCAGCGGCTACGCATTTTTGAGTACTTCAACTGGTGGACGAGTGTGTCAGCACTAACAACAGAGACGTCTCGTTGAGCAGCAGGGTGGTTAATTGTGATCCGTCGATCACCTCGAATGAGAGTTCAAATGCTCGAATGAGTGTGAAATCTTATGGGACTTAACTGCTAAGGTCATCAGTCCCTAAGCTTACACGCTACTTAACCTAAATTATCCTAAGGACAAACACACGCACCCATGCCTGAGGGAGGACTCGAACCTCCGCCGGGACCAGCCGCGCAGTCCATGACTGTAGCGCCTCAGACCGCTCGGCTGATCCCGCATGGCTCGAATGAGAGTGTCGGCAGGTTCTAACATAACAGGAGTCACTGCTGTGTGCGACCGACTGGCACTCAGGAGATTGGACAGGTTTGCTCGATCTTGCTGCGATGATGACATACTTCTCGCCCAACGACTCACCATGCTTTTGTTCCTGCCATGTCTCCCTAGATATTGTGCAAGCACCTGTGAATACATACGATGCTCTTCCTTTCCACCAAATGAAACTCGATGACAGCTCTCTGGCTGGAACCCACCTGCGTTACACACTCCATTTTGAAGGTTGCGTATAGCGTCACTACCTACCGGAATTTCATGAAACATAGGGGCTGAAGTAGGAATATTCTACGATGTCCCACAACAAATTCTGCATTTTTTTCAACGGAAAATGGGTGAGAAAAAAATGTGTAGCATTACTTATTGCACGTTCCTTGTATATGTGTTATGATACCTCCTTGCAGAACGAAAATGTTCTCTTTAGGGATGAATATTGTTAACTTCGCTATGTTCGTCTATTACATACAGACGGCAGTGAATTACCCTGTCTACGTTGATACCGTGTTTCTTATCTTGCGGAAGACGTTCGATAATTCTGTTAGAAATATACTAGCGCATGGAATATTGAATCAGCTTCTTGTTTATCTAAATCTAGTAAATTTGGAAAATAAAAAATACTCCAACTTTATTAAGGTTTAATCTCCACTCTTACGATTTTACTACTATTTTGCTATGCATGTTTCAAAATTGCCTTAAGAGATAAGGTGGTAGCGAAATGCATATTCATATAAAGACTCTGGCTCTCTGAATGCATTGTGAGAATTGATTATAACGCTAATCTTTTTTTCTTTTTTAAATACACCACAATAAGAACTCTCTTTTTCAACGCTCTCGACACACCCATATTACGTCCACTTATTTTTTTTTTTTTGCGGCTGCTTACAGAGTCATCTGTTGATCCATGGCTAGCTTGTGTCGTTCAGGCGTTGTGAAATTAATTGAACGATATAAACAGTAGACACATACAATATCACAATCGTCGTGGAAGCAAAAGAAAATTACAAGAATACAAATTATATAAATGAATAATAATCTCAGCACAGTAACTTAAGTGTACCATTCATTACCATTCCACAGGCCACTAAATGCCTAGCTTGTTTGTAACTATTAAATGGCCGCTTACAGTTTGCTGCACGCCAGACAGCGATGTGTCATTCACATACAGCTATGTCAAATGCCACTCCAACAACCTTGCAGCAACAGTTTTGGCTGGCAGTTCGTCACATAGCACAACATTAGCCACGCCCTCAGAACTGTCATTATGCACTCAGTTGATTTAACAATCCATACGCTGTACATCAATTCTGTGGAGTCTCTCTTATTTTAAACACATAAAACACAGACAATATTCGCTGTCAGTGCCGCGCCATATTAGCAATATTGAAATAACTTCACAATAAACATTAAATAAGGCTTTTACTTCTAACAATGTAATTAAGCAAGTGGTTGTTATTATCTACGAACTTGTTCGTCAAACCAGTAAGCATAGTCTTTCTGAATAACAGAAATTAATAGAAATTTCAAAAATATTTTGTGATGCTTTCTGAGAAGTCTTACCAATGCTTCGTTTTCATTATAAACTTTAGTCTGAGCTACCTGATCACTAACTACTTCATTGATGTTATTCATCGGCCAAATAAAGTTAAATTTTATTCTACAAATTTTGATGTTAGTGTTGTGGTTTATCACGTCACAAAAAGTATTATCTTTCTCACAAGTAGGTTTTTTTACGTACTCCTACTCCATGTTACCTGCACTGGCCACTATTCCGTTATTGCTTCCCTCTGAGCAGCTGTTAACTTCGTTTTCCATTACTTCAACAATACTATTATTCCTTTTACCTTATTCTGTATAAGTTTCCACATATTTCACCTTTGTTTCCCGTATACTCATTTATACTTCCATATTTTCATTGACACCATTTACATGAAACTTTATTTCATTATTCTGAACATGACTCTTTCACAATTTATCGTCATAGTCCTGTGCTTTAGATTCATCACCAATAACTTTACTAACGTTTCCTGTTCGGTATTTAATTCATCATTTTCTGAACCTACCTTCCTACACTTAACAAATTTTTCAAATCCCTCAATTCTGAGTATATGTCATCAATTTCAGTTTTAATCTCTTTCCTTAATTCATAAAATGGTCAGCTAATGAAATTGCTTATTAGATTAATCAATCTCATGGTCAATTTGCTTTAACTCATGATTATTTCGCTCAATTTTCCAGCCCAGATTCTCCTTAGATTTATCAGTGTGAGTTTTAGTTTGCTTTAATTCATTATCAGTTTGCCCAGTTTCCCTATCCAAAGCTTTCGAAAAATCATGTGTATGGCGATGATTTTCTTTCGACATATGTCTCATTTCAAGTAACAAGTCTCTAAGACTAACATTTTGTGGTGTTTCAATACTAATCTCATCGTGACTACTTGGTAATTCCGTTGAACTGACACGACTTACACTGTCACGAACATCATGTGTCCCGTTTACTTCAACATTGTCTTCATTTACTACATTGTCAACATTATTTATATTGTCATCAACATCTTATCCCCTATTTACCTCAACAGTTTCGTCAAACGCAACGTTTTGACATCCACTCAATGGTAATAAATTATTATTACCTTTATTAATTAAGTCATTAATATAAACCTCATTATTTGCAACATCTGCTTGATTTGGGAACCCATCACCCCTGTTAATATTAACAGAACTCATCTTGCCTTATTAGCTACGGTAATAATTCACAAAACATATAATTATAAGCCCTAAAATGCCAAGATTACGTTTCCTATAACTAAGCCAAGAGTTTCTACCTTTAACAAAAATGTAAGCTCAGTTTACATTAACCACTGCAAAGTCCGGCACCGCAGCCACATTATCGCAGAGTTGAAGCCACGTGCGCCGAGGTGCCAACCGTGCCAGACCCCCGACGTTCGCCGGTAATTCTCCGCTGACCTCCGCACGTGAATTCTCGCTTGCGGCCCGCCACTTGTCGCCGGCGCCGCCAAGTTGAAGCCGCTCCTGCCGACTTACAGTTTCCGGTCAGACCACCCCAGCATAATGCACACTCTCATACAACATAACAGCACATACAAGATGTAGAATTGCGTCTAGATATAGTAACGCAAATAGCGCACTGGGTATGCCTGTCATTAGCACTTAAAACACGTAACTAGTCGTACTAATTATTAGACAATAGAAACAAATACACACAGAGTCACTCATAATGTATTTCATTTAGTAATGTTAAAATACAGGCCCTCCCCCCTGGAATAGCAACAACACGAACCATAGTTTATATGTTATATTTGGTTTTAATTGTAAAAGAAAAATTTGCAGTTCGTTCCTTCCCTATGTTTCTAATAATTTCTTCTAAAGTACTAACATTTATTATTTTAATACTCCGTTTCCTATATCTAATTTAATTTTGTTTGTAATTGTTATCACCCTTTTTCTATTGCTCAAAACAAATTTTGCTCGTAATATGGAACAATGTACTATTATATATAAAACTGTTTGATGCACGACCTGATTTTTAAAATATCAGGTAGCAGGTTGCCGGTCTTTAAATATCCAATAAATTAAATGAAAACAAATCCAGTTGTCGGTAACACGCCTCAGCCGTCGCTGCTCTCGAAGCCGGGCATGCTGTCCACTGATCACGTCGTCTACAATCGTCCAACTCCACTTGCACATCAATTCGTAGTACCTCATACCTGCAACGCTGCACAGCAACTTACCAAACACGTGGTCTCTTCGAATATTTAGTACAGTTCCTTAACTAATTGTCCCCATCTGATATTTAAAACGATTTCCTATAATAAATATTAATAACATTCTTTTCACAACCACGGCTTAAAAGTAATGTTCTCTTCTAAAACGTATAGTTCGTAACAAATAATACCACTCCTACACAGTAGTCACACAGGAATCTTTAAATTCACTGTTCGTATTGTATTATCATCCGCAGCAAGGTTAAAATACACATTTCTTTTCAGATATGCACTGCTCAAGATTCCCTCCACTTCAGCTGATCATTATTGTATATCCATCTTCCACGCGATTATTGTATATCCATCTTCCACGTGAAACGGGACGACGGCTGGTCAGAATGTGAGGAGTGATGGTACCACTTTCAGCCGTGTGCTTTTTGAACTTCTTTATTCAGTGCTACCGGTTTAGGTGCTACACTGACGACGGTGCAGAAAGCGGTCATACTGAATAAAGAAATATTAAAAACACACGTCTGAAAGTGGTACCATCAGTCCTCAAATCAACGAATCGCTCTCTGATTACCGTTTTTCAAAATTCACGTGTGATTTTCACTGCGCAATGTCTTTTGTCCCAAAACATTTCCTGCCACATCGATCATACATCGTTTGAAGGTTGTTTTGGGGAAGCCAAATGTAACAAATAATATGTGGTTGCACTTGTTCAAAACGTTTTCTTCTACGTTAATTTTACATTCACGCACAGGGATGATAAAGTTTAACGAATATGAGTGTTGTAGGTGATGCCAAGTGTAATAATTGTGGCATTCAGTATTCAAAATATTACCAGTTTCAAGGAAAACTCTGGCCGAACGGCTCTATGTGCTTCAGTCTGAAACAACGCGACCGCTACGGTCGCAGGTTCGAATCCTGCCTCGGGCATGGATGTGTGTGATGTCATTAGATTAGTTAGGTTTCAGTATTTCTAAGTTCTAGGTGACTGATGACCACAGATGTTAAGTCCCATAGTGCTCAGAGCCATTTGAACCAAGGAAAACTCAAATGGTTCCCAGTCACTTCCTGAATGTAACACTTTCCGCCAAAAATTATTTGCCAGGTGTAACAAACATGGTAGATGTCTGAATGCAACATCCGTACCCACTTCCCCTAGTACAACTGGAGGTAACTTGCTTACCTCTTCTTGTTGTATTAAATCATTGTCCGTTGCCACGATGTAGGAAACAAGGTTCGAAAGACAATAAAAAAACCTATACTGCACCATTCGTCGCCCGCGTCAACAAAAATCTACGTCGGTTGTCAAGCTGTGGCGGTATAATGTCAACGTTATGGTAGAGTAAAAGTTGGGAACCAGAATGAAAACTGCTCCTATCGTAGCGCAAAATAGGCGAATAGGTCCTGGCCTTGACAACCACGTAGAATTTTGTTGACTCGGGGGACGAATCTACATCTACATCTACATTGATACTCCGCAAGCTACCCAACGGTGTGTGGCGGAGGGCACTTTACGTGCCACTGTCATTACCTCCCTTTCCTGTTCCAGTCGCGTATGGTTCGCGGGAAGAACGACTGTCTGAAAGCCTACGTGCGCGCTCTAATCTCTCTAATTTTACATTCGTGATCTCCTCGGGAAGTATAAGTAGGGGGAAGCAATATATTCGATACCTCATCCAGAAACGCACCCTCTCGAAACCTGGCGAGCAAGCTACACCGCGATGCAGAGCGCCTCTCTTGCAGAGTCTGCCACTTGAGTTTATTAAACATCTCCGTAACGCTATCACGGTTACCAAATAACCCAGTGACGAAACGCGCCGCTCTTCTTTGGATCTTCTCTATCTCCTCCGTCAACCCGACCTGGTACGGATCCCACACTGATGAGCAATACTCAAGTATAGGTCGAACGAGTGTTTTGTAAGCCACCTCCTTTGTTGATGGACTACATTTTCTAAGCACTCTCCCAATGAATCTCAACCTGGTACCCGCCTTACCAACAATTAGTTTTATATGATCATTCCACTTCAAATCGTTCCGTACGCATACTCCCAGATATTTTACAGAAGTAACTGCTACCAGTGTTTGTTCCGCTATCATATAATCATACAATAAAGGATCCTTCTTTCTATGTATTCGCAATACATTACATTTGTCTATGTTAAGGGTCAGTTGCCACTCCCTGCACCAAGTGCCTATCCGCTGCAGATCTTCCTGTATTTCGCTACAATTTTCTAATGCAGCAACTTCTCTGTATACTACAGCATCATCCGCGAAAAGCCGCATGGAACTTCCGACACTATCTACTAAGTCATTTATATATATTGTGAAAAGCAATGGTCCCATAACACTCCCCTGTGGCACGCCAGAGGTTACTTTAACGTCTGTAGACGTCTCTCCATTGATAACAACATGCTGTGTTCTGTTTGCTAAAAACTCTTCAATCCAGCCACACAGCTGGTCTGATATTCCGTAGGCTCTTACTTTGTTTATCAGGCGACAGTGCGGAACTGTATCGAACGCCTTCCGGAAGTCAAGAAAAATAGCATCTACCTGGGAGCCTGTATCTAATATTTTCTGGGTCTCATGAACAAATAAGGCGAGTTGGGTCTCACACGATCGCTGTTTCCGGAATCCATGTTGATTCCTACATAGTAGATTCTGGGTTTCCAGAAATGACATGACACGCGAGCAAAAAACATGTTCTAAAATTCTACAAGAGATCGACGTAAGAGATATAGGTCTATAGTTTTGCGCATCTGCTCGACGACCCTTCTTGAAGACTGGGACTATCTGTGCTCTTTTCCAATCATTTGGAACCCTCCGTTCCTCTAGAGACTTGCGGTACACGGCTGTTAGAAGGGGGGCTAGTTCTTTCGCGTACTCTGTGTAGAATCGAATTGGTATCCCGTCAGGTCCAGTGGACTTTCCTCTATTGAGTGATTCCAGTTGCTTTCCTATTCCTTGGACACTTATTTCGATGTCAGCCATTTTTTCGTTTGTGCGAGGATTTAGAGAAGGAACTGCAGTGCGGTCTTCCTCTGTGAAACAGCTTTGGAAAAAGGTGTTTAGTATTTCAGCTTTACGCGAGTCATCCTCTGTTTCAATGCCATCATCATCCCGTAGTGTCTGGATATGCTGTTTCGAGCCACTTACTGATTTAACGTAAGACCAGAACTTCCTAGGAATTTCTGTCAAGTCGGTACATAGAATTTTACTTTCGAATTCAATGAACGCTTCACGCATAGCCCTCCTTACGCTAACTTTGACATCGTTTAGCTTCTGTTTGTCTGAGAGGTTTTGGCTGCGTTTAAACTTGGAGTGGAGCTCTCTTTGCTTTCGCAGTAGTTTCCTAACTTTGTTGTTGTACCACGGTGGGTTTTTCCCGTCCCTCACAGTTTTACTCGGCACGTACCTGTCTAAAACGCATTTTACGATTGCCTTGAACTTTTTCCATAAACACTCAACATTGTCAGTGTCGGAACAGAAATTTTCGTTTTGATCTGTTAGGTAGTCTGAAATCTGCCTTCTATTACTCTTGCTAAACAGATAAACCTTCCTCCCTTTTTTTATATTCCTATTAACTTCCATATTCAGGGATGCTGCAACGGCCTTATGATCACTGATTCCCTGCTCTGTACATACAGATTCGAAAAGTTCGGGTCTGTTTGTTATCAGTAGGTCCAATATGTTATCTCCACGAGTCGGTTCTCTGTTTAATTGCTCGAGGTAATTTTCGGATAGTGCACTCAGTATAATGTCACTCGATGCTCTGTCCCTACCACCCGTCCTAAACATCTGAGTGTCCCAGTCTATATCTGGTAAATTGAAATCTCCACCTAAGACTATAACATGCTGAGAAAATTTATGTGAAATGTATTCCAAATTTTCTCTCAGTTGTTCTGCCACTAATGCTGCTGAGTCGGGAGGTCGGTAAAAGGAGCCAATTATTAACCTAGTTCGGTTGTTTAGTGTAACCTCCACCCATAATAATTCACAGGAACTATCCACTTCTACTTCACTACAGGATAAACTACTACTAACAGCGATGAACACTCCACCACCAGTTGCATGCAATCTATCCTTTCTAAACACCGTCTGTACCTTTGTAAAAATTTCGGCAGAATTTATCTCTGGCTTAAGCCAGCTTTCTGTACCTATAACGATTTCAGCTTCGGTGCTTTCTATCAGCGCTTGAAGTTCCGGTACTTTACCAACGCAGCTTCGACAGTTGACAATTAGAATACCGATTGCTGCTTGTTCCCCGCATGTCCTGACTTTGCCCCGCACCCGTTGAGGCTGTTGCCCTTTCTGTACTTGCCCAAGGCCATCTAACCTAAAAAACCGCCCAGCCCACGCCACACAACCCCTGCTACCCGTGTAGCCGCTTGTTGCGTGTAGTGGACTCCTGACCTATCCAGCGGAACCCGAAACCCCACCACCCTATGGCGCAAGTCGAGGAATCTGCAGCCCACACGGTCGCAGAACCGTCTCAGCCTCTGATTCAGACCCTCCACTCGGCTCTGTACCAAAGGTCCGCAGTCAGTCCTGTCGACGATGCTGCAGATGGTGAGCTCTGCTTTCATCCCGCTAGCGAGACTGGCAGTCTTCACCAAATCAGATAGCCGCCGGAAGCCAGAGAGGATTTCCTCCGATCCATAGCGACACACATCATTGGTGCCGACATGAGCGACCACCTGCAGATGGGTGCACCCTGTACCCTTCATGGCATCCGGAAGGACCCTTTCCACATCTGGAATGACTCCCCCCGGTATGCACACGGAGTGCACATTGGTTTTCTTCCCTTCTCTTGCTGCCATTTCCCTAAGGGGCCCCATTACGCGCTTGACGTTGGAGCTCCCAACTACCAGTAAGCCCACCCTCTGCGACTGCCCGGATCTTGCAGACTGAGGGGCAACCTCTGGAACAGGACAAGCAGCCATGTCAGGCCGAAGATCAGTATCAGCCTGAGACAGAGCCTGAAACCGGTTCGTCAGACAAACTGGAGAGGCTTTCCGTTCAGCCCTCCGGAATGTCTTTCGCCCCCTGCCACACCTTGAAACGACCTCCCACTCTACCACAGGTGAGGGATCAGCCTCAATGCGGGCAGTATCCCGGGCAACCACAGTCGTAGTCCGATCAGGGGATGCGTGGGACGAGCTGGCCGTCCCCGACAAACCCCCATCCCGACCCCCACAGTGATGCCCATTGGCAACAGCCTCAAGCTGTGTGACCGAAGCCAACACTGCCTGAAGCTGGGAGCGAAGGGATGCCAACTCAGCCTGCATCCGAACACAGCAGTTGCAGTCCCTATCCATGCTAAGAACTGTTTTGCTAAGAACGTCTGAACTAATCTACAGAGAGCGCAAACAAATCGACAAAATTTAAACGGTTATTAAAATACAAGATTGCCTAGTAAATGCAGTAATGCTGCTACTTGCGCACTGCTGACACTGCTCGGCGGCGGAAGGAGACTAAGCGAAATTACACTATTCAGGTACTAAAACACGATGCTACACTCTCAAATACTATAATACGCCCGAAATTTATGAATTAAACTGTGGTGTCACCGCCAGACACCACACTTGCTAGGTGGTAGCTTAAATCGGCCGCGGTCCATTTAGTACATGTCGGACCCGCGTGTCGCCACTGTGTAATCGCAGACCTAGCGCCACCACCAAGGCAGGTCTCGTGATACGAGAGAGCACTCGCCCCAGTTGTACGAGAACCTAGCTACCGCCCAGTTGTACGAATCCTTTCTCTCTCATTAGCCGAGAGAGACAGAATAGCCATCAGCTAAGTTAATGGCTACGAACTATCAAGGCGCCATTAGCCATACAGTGATTGTACTTGAAGTCTCCTGTGTACCGTGAAGATCGATGTACCACAAGGATTAATTAAAGTTAAGTATTAAACCTGCTCCGTACTTTTCTTCCTAACATTAATTACGTATCCTGTTCCAGTACTTCACGTCCGTCTGCGTTAGTCTCGCGTGCATTTTCAGCCACCTCAGCTTCACGGTGTCGGCCCGGCTGCCGACACAACATTGGCGACGATTTAAAGTGTTCTTTCTGATTGCTTACATTTAATTGTGTCATGGCTTCGCCACATTCCCCAGATGTACTGTCCGAATTTTATCGCTTGCAGAATCAGCAGACGCAGGCGTTACTGGATGCCCTTGGACAGCTCGTCCGGGGTCAACGTACCATTCAAACCGATGCGGCCGCCGCCGCTTCTTCGCTACCGCTGCCACTAAACGCTGTTGCACCTCCCTTTCGACCGTACGTGGCAGCCGATGAGACCTGGCACGAGTGGTCTCGCCAGTTCAACTTTCATCTAGCAGCCTACAGAATTCAAGGTAAAGAGCGGCAGCCGTTTTTGCTTTCTTGTGTCGGTGTGTCCACATACCGTGTGATAGTGAAATTGTTTCCCCGACGAGACGTAGCAACTCTGTCCTACGAGGAAATTTTGTCTGCATTAGATGCCTATTTCAAAGAAACAGTTAATGTGGTTGCAAAACGGTATACGTTCTTTCGTACAAAACGTACGGCCGGTCAAACTAATAGGGAGTGGGTAGCAACATTGCAAGGACTTACTAGGGACTGTGCCTTTGAATGTGACTGTGGTCTTTCTTATTCAGATACAATGGTGCGTGATGCAATTGCACAGAACGTTTCTGATGTTCGCATACGGGAGCAAATTTTGAAACTAGTTAATCCCTCCCTTCAACAAGTGATAGACATATTGGATAGACAGGACACACTTGACTGTGCTCAGGAATCTTTTGAAACTTCGTCAGCTGTGTGTAACATTAACCGGCCCGCCGGGCGCGCTCGCGCAACGCGGCCCGGTCAACTGCCCTCGCGGCCGTCCGCACAGCTGCCGCCGCGCGCTAAGCCAGGTGTGCCGCGCCAGCACACACATGTAGTGAAATCATGCCCGCGGTGTGCTACTCGACATTCGCGTGAACATTGCCCGTCACGCCAAGCTATTTGCTTTTTCTGCAATAAGAAAGGACATGTTCGAAGTGTTTGCCAGAAAAAGCTCAGATCAGACAATCACAATCATTCCAGGCCCTTTGCTTCGCGCCGGAATCGAACCAAGGACACTCAGGCTCGTGGACCTTCGCCTATGGACATTCATGTCGTTAATTCCGCTTCGTCCAGTGACACTTTCTCTAACAGTAACTGTGTTCGTCCCACAAAAACTGTGCGTCGACGTCGCCGGAAATCACGTCAATTAGCAAGTGATTCTGTACCAGTGTCTGTTCCAATTGCACAAAACAGTCGCTCTTGTCGTCAGCAGAACAATAAACTTTTTGTGGACTTAGACTTTGAAGGCAAAGTGATACCATTCCAGCTCGATACCGGAGCTGCAGTTTCATTGCTCAATCACGACACGTACAAACAACTGGGCAAACCTCCGTTGCGTTCCGCAAATGTTAAGCTAACTACATATTCCGGACAGAAAATTCCTGTGTTAGGACAGTGCAGCCTTCTTGCAACATACAAGGGACAAACAAAACTTGTGTCATTTTACGTTCTTCGTTCTTCTTCTGCAGTGAACTTGTTTGGTCTCGATTTATTTCAGTTGTTTAACATGTCTATTGTAAATCAGGTCCTATCAGTGACTCAGACTGTGCCTACAGACAGTGTTTCTCGGCTGTGTGACGAATTTGCAGATATTTTTGCACCGGGCTTAGGTTGCGCTAAAAACTATGAAGCACATTTAGAACTGAAGGTAAACGCGCAACCGAAATTTTTCAGGGCGCGCAATGTTCCCCACGCATTGCGTGATGAGGTCGCAAGAACGTTACACGATCTCGAATCACAGGGTGTAATTGAACGTGTGCAAGCTTCTCTCTGGGCCTCACCCTTAGTCATTTTGCCAAAACCTTCCGGAAAATTGAGACTTTGCGTGGACTTCAAGGCCACAGTGAATCCACAGCTAGTGACTGCTACTTTTCCTTTGCCCCGCCCGGAAGATCTTTTTGCTAAACTGTGCCCGGGAAAATATTTTTCAAAGTTGGACCTAGCCGATGCGTACTTGCAAATACCGGTGGACGACGAATCCCAGCGCGTATTGGTGGTTAACACGCATCTTGGATTGTACCGCTTCAAAAGACTGCCATTCGGGTGTGCATCCGCCCCTGCCTTGTTTCAGCAATATTTACAAACTATTTGTGCGTCGGTCCCTACTGCAGCAAACTATCTGGACGATATAGTGATCTCCGGACAGACAGAAGAAGATCATCTTGCGAATTTACGAACATTATTTCAGGTCTTGCGGCAAAATGGTCTTCGCTTGAGGAAGGACAAATGTGTGTTTTTTGCTCGTGACTTACCATACCTGGGACATGTCATTAATGCCCAAGGCATACATCCGAGTCCAGAGCACCTCCGTGCCATACAAGAATTGCCTTCCCCTCAAAATGTGAAACAGCTACAGAGTGTGTTGGGTAAAATTAATTATTACAATAAATATGTGCGCAATGCCTCTTCCATTTCAGCTCCGCTTCATCGCTTACGCCGTAAAGGTGTTCCGTTCGTCTGGACGACGGAATGTGAACGCGCCTTTCGCCAGTTGAAATCGGCGTTGCTTTCAAATACTTGCCTTACGCCATTCGATCCCCAGAAACCCCTTTTGTTGATGGTCGATGCATCGGATTTCGGGATCGGTGCTGTGCTTGCGCACAAAGTTGGCTCGCATGATCGCCCTATCGCCCTATTGCCTTTGCGTCCAAATTGCTCTCGGCTGCGCAAAGAAATTATTCACAGATAGAGAAAGAAGCTTTGGCTCTCGTGTTTGGTGTTACTAAGTTCCATGATTTCTTGTATGGTCGTCACTTTCCCGTCATCACAGACCACAAACCTTTGACATCGCTTTTTCATCCGACCAAGCCTGTACCTCCACGTACAGCGCAGAAATTCATTCGCTGGTCTATTTTCCTCTCGCAGTACCGCTACGATATCTTGTATCGGTCCACTGCTCAGCACGGAAACGCCGATGCGTTGTCCCGTTTGCCTGTTGCTGAGGATAAAGCATTCGATTCTTCCGAACTTGCTTGCATGTTCATTGATTCGGAAACCGATGAAGTGGTCGAATCGTTTCCGATTGATTTTCGTCGTGTCGCTACAGCCACAGCTGCTGACCCTGTCCTTGCTACTGTTTTACGTTTTGTTGCTACGCAATGGCCTTTGTCAAAGTCTCGGATCGAGGATCCGTTGGTTCGCCGATTTTTTGCTCACAAGGAGAGACTTTTTGTTCGTCGTGGTGTTTTGTTGTTGCGTTCTGATAATGATCAGTCCAGAGTCGTGGTCCCACGTTCGTTACAGTCCTCTGTTTTACGGCTTCTTCACCAAGGACATTGGGGTATAGTGCGGACGAAACAACTTGCTCGTCAGCACTGTACTTGGTTCGGAATCGATGCTGCGATTACGAATATGTGTTCTTCGTGCCCGGCGTGTGCCGAACAACAGTCCGCACCGCCGCGGAAAGTCTTTGCGTGGCCAAAAGCCTCTTCCCCTTGGCAACGCTTGCACATTGATTTTGCTGGTCCATTCTGGAATGCTCGATGGTTGGTTCTGGTCGACGCCTTCAGTAATTTTCCTTTTGTTGTCCGGATGTCTTCCACGACGTCCTCCGCCACCATCCAAGCGTTGTCTGCTATCTTTTGCATTGAAGGTCTTCCGCAGACTATTGTTTCCGACAATGGCCCACAATTCATGTCCGCAGAATTTCAGTCATTCTGCCAGGCCAATGGTATTCAACATCTGACATCCGCGCCGTTTTCGCCTCAGTCCAACGGTGCCGCTGAACGATTGGTCCGGACTTTCAAGTCACAGATGTTGAAATTGAAAGAGTCGCATTCTCGGGAGGACGCATTGTTGCTCTTTTTGTCTTCGTATCGCTCTCAGCCCCGAGATGGTCGCTCGCCGGCTGAGTTGCTCCACGGTCGTCCTCATCGCACCTTGATGTCTTTGCTGCATCCGCCGCATCAGGTTCCTGTGCAGCGGCAGACTCCTGCTTTTGCTCCAGGCGACGTTGTATTTTATCGCCACTATCGAGGTTCACGGCGTTGGCTCGCAGGGCGCATTCTTCGCTGCCTCGGCCGCGCGATGTATTTGGTTTTGGGGGCCTCTGGTGAGGTGCGTCGGCATCTCAATCAGCTGTGCCTCTGTCGTCGCTCGGGTTCTGCCGCTCCCCGTCTGCTTTCAGCGACGGTGCCGTCCGGTCAGCGCCCTGGGGACCCATCTACTGGCTCGCCTCATCCCCAGGTGTTACCGACGATGCCTTCCATTTTGCCCCATGGCGACGCGCCGCCGCAGCAGCAGCAGCCGCCGCCGCCGCCGCCTGTTCTCCCGCCGGCGTCGCCCGCATTAGACGCTTCGCTGCAGCCGCCAAGCGCCTCCCAGGGTCACGCGCCGCCGATCGCTTCCCGTGACCAGCTGTCCTCCGCCATGGAACTCCCGCCCGCTCCGGACCACATGACGTCATCGCGCGTCGGCTACCCCGACGCAATGGAGGTCGACCCTTCGGTACCTCCTGTCTCTTTACGGGCGCATACACCGCATGTTGACGTGCACCCTGGACTAGTTTTTCAGGCGTTTCCTAGCTCCCCTCGGACCGAATGGCCGGGTGCGGGTGGCACAGCCTCGCCTGTTGTTAGGCTCCCCACCTCATCGCATACGTCAACATGTGGTCCTCCCCACGGCGGGCGGAAGCCTTATCACACGACCGTTCGCCGATTTGCGGGGGAGGAATGTGGTGTCACCGCCAGACACCACACTTGCTAGGTGGTAGCTTAAATCGGCCGCGGTCCATTTAGTACATGTCGGACCCGCGTGTCGCCACTGTGTAAACGCAGACCTAGCGCCACCACCAAGGCAGGTCTCGTGATACGAGAGAGCACTCGCCCCAGTTGTACGAGAACCTAGCTACCGCCCAGTTGTACGAGAACCTAGCTACCGCCCAGTTGTACGAATCCTTTCTCTCTCATTAGCCGAGAGAGACAGAATAGCCATCAGCTAAGTTAATGGCTACGAACTATCAAGGCGCCATTAGCCATACAGTGATTGTACTTGAAGTCTCCTGTGTACCGTGAAGATCGATGTACCACAAGGATTAATTAAAGTTAAGTATTAAACCTGCTCCGTACTTTTCTTCCTAACATTAATTACGTATCCTGTTCCAGTACTTCACGTCCGTCTGCGTTAGTCTCGCGTGCATTTTCAGCCACCTCAGCTTCACGGTGTCGGCCCGGCTGCCGACACAACATAAACAATGCAAGAACCAAAAACACGCAAAGAAATTAAGAATTAAACTATGTAACAAATGAGTGAACTAGGAGTAAACGACTTGCTGCTCAGCTGCTTATCCAACGGCGGCAGGGAGCACACTGACTGCGACCAACCGACACTGGCCGTTCAAAACAAAACAGTAGACAAACGACTACGCGAATTTACACTATTCAGGTACTAAAAACGCGATGCTACAACTCTCAAATACTATAATACGCTCGAAATTTATGAATTAAACAATGCAAGTACCAAAAACACGCAAAGAAATTAAGAATTAAACTATGTAACAAATGAGTGAGCTAGGAGTATACGACTTGCTGCTGCAGCTGCTTATCCAACGGCGGCAGGGAGCACACTGACTGCGACCAACCGACACTGGCCGTTCAAAACAAAACAGTAGACAAACGACTACGCGAATTTACACTATTCAGGTACTAAAACGCGATGCTACAACTCTCAAATACTATAATACGCTCGAAATTTATGAATTAAACAATGCAAGTACCAAAAACACGCAAAGAAATTAAGAATTAAACTATGTAACAAATGAGTGAGCTAGGAGTATACGACTTGCTGCTGCAGCTGCTTATCCAACGGCGGCAGGGAGCACACTGACTGCGACCAACCGACACTGGCCGTTCAAAACAAAACAGTAGACAAACGACTACGCGAATTTACACTATTCAGGTACTAAAACGCGATGCTACAACTCTCAAATACTATAATACGCCCGAAATTTATGAATTACACAATGCAAGTACCAAAAACACGCAAAGAAATTAAGAATTAAACTATGTAACAAATGAGTGAGCTAGGAGTAAACGAATGGTGCAGTACATGTTTTTATTGTCTTTCGATCCATGTTTCTTATATCATGGCAACGGATAATGATTTCACAGAACAGCAGGACGACCATTAATAGGCCGGCCGAAGTGGCCGTGCGGTTAAAGGCGCTGCAGTCTGGAACCGCAAGACCGCTACGGTCGCAGGTTCGAATCCTGCCTCGGGCATGGATGTTTGTGATGTCCTTAGGTTAGTTAGGTTTAACTAGTTCTAAGTTCTAGGGGACTGATGACCTCAGCAGTTGAGTCCCATAGTGCTCAGAGCCATTTGAACCAACCATTAATTACATGCGTTGGCCCACCTTACAAAATTTGAACTGATTCGCACAAGTATATGATTATTATTTTCTTCCTTAACGAAATCTCTTAGTGTTGTGTGCAAACTTCTCACTGTCCGCAAACGATCTCAGTTTGCCGCAACTGCCCGTCGCCGTTCGCCTGCCCGCAGCTGGGCTCTGCCCCTGGAACTGCCTGGACTATCCGAAGTAATGGATTCCACAGTGTCTTACTTCACTGTAAGACATCTTTATACGTAGAGTCCATGTAATGCACTTCAGCTCGGGAAGAATTCTTTCCTCTGGCGCATATCTGACCAAGTATGCACCTTGTAACACATTGTCAAGTACACAAGAAAAATATAATTTCTTTAATAAAATGAAATAAAGTCTCCGAAACGAGAATAATGGATCGATGGGCTGAAATTAACGAGGATGGAATGACCTGAAATTAATGCTAGTGCAAAATATTTAGATACACTGAACACACAGTGTAACCAGACCATCATGCCACTGCGCCTTCATTAATTTTATCCCTAGTGATCCCTGCAGTTCATTTTAGTGCATTTAATTCAGTTGATATATATTCATGGGGACACGGTTAGTCACGGTCCTCCACCCAATCAGCTGTCCAATTTGTGGGAGAACATATGGTTGTAGTGTCGGGTAATCAAACCACAGGTTGAGACATCAATGAGACCGAGGTTTTGAGTCAGAGATGGAGAGTGTTAGGATAGTCTAATGGCCACAGCAACTGCTTGCGATAAGCAGCAATTCCGGTTTCGAACCTCTGAACGTCATGAAATATTCAAATAATAGTCTTATTGTATATTAAAACCTTTTTGCTTGTGTGAATAAAATACATTCTTCTGTGTGGGTACTAAGCCTATTATATGTTTTTGCTAGTTAATAGCTTGAAAGAACCTGTAACAAAGTTTACACCAATATCGGTACGCATGCGACAGTTTGCGTTGCCTTGTATCTTCCAAAACGCAGCTCATAAAAACTGTTTTTTCCAAGGCTCATGCATTGGGATCTATTGGTGATAGAAAGGTAGAGTCGAGTGTTTTTTATAGCCGTTGGGTAGAGGATCATTTGTGTGTCCAGCGGAAGGATCGTCTTACTGTTAACAATCCTACAGTACAGTGTCAAAGTTTTAATATGACACATTTCCTCTACCTTAAGTACATGGAGCAAATCAGGTGGTTCCTTTGCATCATATGTGGTCTATGGTGGGCCTTCAGCGAGTGTTTGGAAGAATTCTTTAGTTCATGGGCGGTCCCTGGAAAAACTCGAAAAAAATCGTTTCCAAGATGGCTATGCACAGCAAATGGCTGAAATTTTTACAATACGTTCCTAAGATCCCTCTCTCTAACAACCTTGAAAATTTTCTTCATATCTTTTTCCGTTTTATAGATACAGAGGTTCAAATTTACCCTACTTGTGCATGTTGCGTATGTATAATACGCACGTAATATCCGGTGTGAGGCGAAAATTTAGTTTATGAAATTACCTAACACGGATAAACATGCAGTACAGTATCTCCATTATAATCAGAAGAGTTCTAAGAGGCACATGTTTATAGTACTGAAGCACATGTAAATTTTTTGTGCACATAAAATCCGGTCTGAGGTGTAAAATTACTTTCGCGTTATTTAAATTTTCACGTAAGTCAACTATCAAAATTTTACCGACCCATGAAGCTCTGTCCATATGAACGAGATGCTCAGCTGTAGCAGGGAAAATCAGTGAACCAGCGGAAAAAAATGACCCTGTCGGATCACAAAAAAGGCTAATATGCTCGTGTTTTAAAAGACTCTGGCTGAAAAGAGGGGTACCAGCTGCCTCATTCTACCTTCCTCAGCACCTTCAAAAATCTGCACAAAAATTTTGGCATGCGAACATATTCGCGCATTTTGTGCTAAGGGAGGCCAAGGCAAAGAGACGGAAAAGCAATAATTACTAGAAGATAGCAGACAGTAGTTGTGGTACAGAAAGAGAGAAGGAGACATCGGCACTATCAGAGAAAGAAAGACACTGAGGTTAAAGGAAGGGTGTGGAGACTATATATTGCTGCAAAGTAAGATGGTTAAGTCAAGGGACAAGGCTAGAACTATTATTCGATTTAAAACTCACTGTTGTTGAATTTATGAAGGAAAAATGAGAGCAGGAGCAAAAATTAGAACATCCGGAATAGATTGCAGACCTAGAATTTTAAGTGGAACTGACTGCACACTGCCTACGGTAAGACAGTGCAAGGTGTGGAACAACTTCTTTCTGAACTGATGGGGATACATTTAAAAAGAAAATTGCGTTGTACAAGGGACACATTTAGACAAGCACAGTACAGTTCCCTAAGCTCATTACCGTTAAAGGAAACGCGAGGTTTCAAGAATTCATTGTGGCCTTTGAACAATTACTAATATAGTTTATTAAATTTTTTCGGGATACTTAATCTTACGTCTGTTTTTGAGACCGTTTGCCGTTTGAGTTGAAAGAGCCCCTGCGCATTTGTAGATGTAACTGATTGACCTGCAAGAGAATTCCTGTTTTAATAACAAATCCTTTTATGTTAGGACTATCCACGACGTCTACATTATTTTCCTTAGGTAGATATTCTACGTCTCTGTAATGAGGTGGCAAAAGTGCTACAATATTTCAATCGACGTATTTGTGTGGAAGACCGTTTTTCGATTATGAACATAAGTAAGTCACGATTACGTGGCAACTTGAGTTCGAAAATCTGTGAAATTGTGTTCTCCTGTCTGTATGCCGCAGTGTGTACCAGACAGAAATTGTCTTCAGCGCCACAAAAATAACAAAAATAATTAAATAATACTGGCAGTTCGTTTTGTTTGCGATCTATGTTGTTGAGAAATGTGAAATATAAAACCATATCGTATACAGTGCTACTGCACTGCAAATTTAAATGCGCCACAATCGTAGTTTCCTCCTCTCCCCCCTCCCTCCGCTCAGAAATCGTGGCGTGGCGGTGGGGGAAATATGCAGTGAGGCTGAGTGCTATGGCACTCGTGCCGGGGCACGGTCTGCAAGCCGAAACCTTGGCCGCCCCTGATGTAGATGTAGATGTAGGGGATGAGAATGGGGGCTGGGTAGAAAATGAGGATACCGGATAGGGAGGAGACTGGGAACACAGGACGCCCGGAAGGAAAGAGGCTATTCAAACGTGAACTCGTTGTATACCTAACATGAGGGCTTGTAACAGTGTGCAGGTGGTTCATTAGGTGTCCGTATTTGGTCATAAGGTGCATGACAGTCGTCAATGGTGACGTTTGTGGCCTGGAGAGAATAGTAAACTAAGTGTCCTAACAGTCGCAAGTAACTATGGTGCTAGGCTGCCAGAAAGAAGCACCAATCCAATACTAAAACATGCGACACCGTACTCGTACGAATTGCCGTCCTGGCACGAAGTCTGCTAGACGTCAAAAGTAGTGAGCCTCGAAAGCGTATATTATGATCCTTCACGTATACATTCGATAAAAATGACAACTTTTGAAAGGTTTATTTCGATAAGGATTTTAAAATTAGACATGTTAAAATGTAAAAATGCAAAACTTGTACTTTATCCAACCCTCAAACAATACAACATCGGCGAGACCATTGGTTGTACGTTTTCTCATCTACTATCCATTTGAAATAGTTCATTTTACCATACATTACTGCGTGGTATGAGGTTTACCCTGTCTCACTCGAGAACCCACCTTTCACTGCAGTTCGACGTCAGCTCTTAACGGTCATTGGAGATAGCTCTTCCTGAGAGGCTCTCGTATGGTTGCTGCCTGTCACAAAATTATCAGGATGGCCATCTTCGTGCTACAGAAAGAAATCGTTCGCTAATGCTTTACTTAAATAATTCTAGAGATGCCAACCATAGAATTCACATCCTAGTAAGATTATTCTTCTTTACTCACAATCTCGTGAAGTGACTACGTAACATTCCTCGCGATTCAGGTTGACGGTTGGGCAGTATTAACAACCAACAAATGAATAGAAACTGAAAGTTCAGTCCTCTTGTACAGCACAAAGGCTGATCGTTTGCTGGAATGGTATCCTGTTGGACGGAGGATGTGCAACAGGCAGTTACGGACTTCTTCAGGCAGCAGTACATGGTGTTTTATCAAACGGCCATCTTCAACCTGGTGCATCGGTGGGAGTATTGCCTCAATGCTCAAGGCGATTTTGCCTGATCACCATACCGATTCTGGACTTTACTGTCTTCCAACGAAAACTTTTTGATCGCCCTTTATAATTTTTAAACACGATGTCGTAAAAATATGGCGACAATTTTATTGAATTCCAGGGCTTCTACTGATTTCGGTAACGTTTTATATCCTCTGTTTTTCAGCTGTAGTCAATTTTGAGTTTTTTTAGTAAATATTTGATTATTTAAATATGCCGCCAGGCCATTTCGCGTTTTTCCCTTCTCAAGCAGGCGTGCTGCAGTTCGCTTCATGTAGGAAGACGGCCCAATTTTCAGCCGTTCTGTGACTCCCCCTCGATTGACTGCAAGCAGATATAATCCGTTCATCATAATAAACCTGATGTAAACATAGCACTATCTATTCTTCCGCGTTTGCTGGAACCTCATTGGATTTCCGTTTCACGTGGGACTGCAGCCAAGCTGTCTCGAGTACTGTCAAGTACGATAATAAGGGTACGTTTTGTGCTGTGCGTTACGCGCGCATCCACTTAGCGATAATACGGGACAACAGCTTTACCGGCGCATTTAAGTTGGACAGCTCTGGCCGGTCAGCTGGTAAAGCTAGCCCGCAGTGACGTGGCCAGCTGCAGTTCACACGTAAAAAGAGACGACCAGAGGCGCAATACAGCTTCGAATATCAATAATTTTTAAGCGGAATGAAATAATACATTGCAAATCTACCACAATACGCTCCTTAGACGACTAGACGAAAACCACAACACGTTATCGTTTGTAGCTGAAAACAAGAATGATGAAAATTCCTGACTTAACCACAGGGTCATTTTTCTGCTTAAGCTGTGTGCAACGTAAGAGAGTATTGAAGGATTTCACCTTATTGTTAAATATTGAATCCACTGAAGTAATACAGTCAGTCGTCTGGTAATCTCTTAGTTCCTTCCTTATCCGAATCTTAGAAATATATTTCAGTTCTGGAAGTGTCGCCTGCTACGTTGATAACTAGCCTATCAACAACAGAATCCACGAAGTCAACCAGGTGCAGCATTTTCTCTTCTTCTTTTATGATGAGCCGTTCTATATCCCTCCAGCGTTCGGCAGTGATGTGTGAAAAGGCTGCGTGCTTTAGTTCCTGTACGTCTGGTAGCTTAACAGTCTTGTAACTTCTCGGGCCGAATCCCGCAGATTGGCTCCAGATCTGTTGGGTTCATATTGTAATTGTACAGCAGAAAATGTAAAAATGTAGCATTTGTGTGGTGTCACCGCCAGACACCACACTTGCTAGGTGGTAGATTAAATCGGCCGCGGTCCATTTAGTACATGTCGGACCCGCGTGTCGCCACTGTGTGATCGCAGACCTAGCGCCACCACAAGGCAGGTCTCGATATACGAACGTGCACTCGCCCCAGTTGTACGGACGACCTAACTAGCGACTAGATGTACGAAGCCTTTCTCTCTCATTAGCCGAGAGACAGAATAGCCTTCAGCTAAGTTAATGGCTACGAACTAGCAAGGCGCCATTAGCCTTACAGTGATTGTAATTAAAGTCTCCTGTGTATCGTCAAGAGCGATGTACCACAATGATTGATTAAAGATAAGTATTAATCCAGCTACGTACTTTTCTTCATAGCATTAATTACGTAGCCTGTTCCAGTACTTCACGCCCGTCTGCGTTAGTCTAGCGTGCATTTTCAGCCACCTCGATCTACAAGGTGTTGGCCCAGCTGCCGACACATTAATTTGTATGATGTGCTAGATGCTGTGAAAATGATTGTTTTTCATATTTCTACTATACTTACCTACCTCTGTGGTATAAAGCGATGGACGCAGTCCAAATAAAGACGATTTAGTTATTCATTTTTGCCTTAAAAATTAAATTGTTATGTTTTCTTAATTTAAACAACTTTTATGAACAGACTTTCGTAAAACATCTACATAATTAAGAATTTGTATTTGAAATGGATACAGAAATTTCGCGCCAAATATGCAATTAGAAACAAGAAGACGTGCATTATTCATAAAAAATGATGAGTCTTATAATTACGAGAAGTAGGTATTTCAAATTCAACGAGAAAAAAAAGATAGTGGGCAACGCACGAGTAGCCGCATTTGGTTCAGTTTCCCTTACGCTACTGACTGCGCAACACGTTCGACATGGCTTTGTCTGTCAACTGCAGTATACAGGGTGTTACAAAAAGGTACGGCCAAACTTTCAGGAAACATTCCTCACACTCAAAGAAAGAAAATATGTTCTCTTCAAATCACATTAATCATGGAATGGAAACACACAGCAACAGAACGTACCAGTGTGACTTCAAACACTTTGTTACAGGAAATCTTCAAAATGCCCTCCGTTAGCGAGGATACATGCATCCACCCTCCGTCGCATGGAATCCCTGATGCGCTGATGCAGCCCTGGAGAATGGCGTACTCAATCACAGCCGTCCACAATACGAGCACGAAGAGTCTCTACATTTGGTACCGGCGTTGAGTAGACAAGAGCTTTCAAATGCCCCCATAAATGAAATTCAAGAGGTTTGAGGTCAGGAGAGCGTGAAGGCCATGGAATTGGTCCGCCTCTACCAATCCATCGGTCACCGAATCTGTTGTTGAGAAGCGTACGAACACTTCGACTGAAATGTGCAGGAGCTCCATCGTGCATGAACCACATGTTGTGTCGTACTTGTAAAGGCACATGTTCTAGCAGCACAGGTAGAGTATCCCGTATGAAATCATGATAACGTGCTCCATTGAGAGTAGTTGGAAGAACATGGGGCCCAATCAAGACATCACCAACAATACCTGCCCAAACGTTCACAGAAAATCTGTGTTGATGACGTGTTTGCACAATTGCGTGCGGATTCTCGTCAGCCCACACATGTTGATTGTGAAAATTTACAATTTGATCACGTTGGAATGAAACCTCATCCGTAAAGCGAACATTTGCACTGAAATGAGGATTGACACATTGTTGGATGAACCATTCGCAGAAGTGTACCCGTGGAGGCCAATCAGCTGCTGATAGTGCCTGCACACGCTGTACATGGTACGGAAACAACTGGTTCTCCCGTAGCACTCTCCATACAGTGACGTGGTCAACGTTAACCTGTACAGCAGCAGCATCTCTGACGCTGACGTTAGGGCTATCGTCAACTGCACGAAGAATTGCCTCGTCCGTTGCAGCTGTCCTCGTCGTTGTAGGTCTTGCCCAGTCGCGAGTCATAGGCTGGAATGTTCCGTGCTCCCTAAGACGCCGATCAATTGCTTCGATCGTCTTCCTGTCGGGACACCTTCGTTCTGGAAATCTGTCTCGATACAAACGTACCGCGCCACGGCTATTGCCCCGTGCTAATCCGTACATCAAATGGGCATCTGCCAACTCCGCATTTGTAAACATTGCACTGACTGCAAAATCACGTTCGAGATGAACACTAACCTGTTGATGCTACGTACTGATGTGCTTGATGCTAGTACTGTAGAGCAATGAGTCGCATGTCAACACAAGCACCGAAGTCAACATTACCTTCCTTCAGTTGAGCCAACTGGCGGTGAATCGAGGAAGTACAGTACATACTGACGAAACTAAAATGAGCTCTAACATGGAAATTAAGTGTTTCCGGACGCATGTCCACATAACACCTTTTCTTTATTTATGTGTGAGGAATGTTTCCTGAAAGTTTGGCCGTACTTTTTTGTAACACCCTGTATACAAGCCCGGGAAAACTTCAAAGCCGATTATCTCCGTAAATTTATGAAAAACATTAAGAACAGCCTATTTCTCGGCACTTTTTAACCGTGTTCCACGCGCGTGTTTCAGTACATAAGAGAAAGCAGCCTCAGCCATTTTTATGTTGCGCATTAACAGCGCTATAGTCAGAGCACAACGCTGCAGAGGCTGTGACTGTACACGATTTTTGAAATAAAAACTACGCAGCTAAAGCGTGATTAAGAAAAACGTTGATGGCTGTTAATACATTTAAATATCTTAAAGTTTCATTTAACGTAACTTAGTAATAATATATCTAATACGTAAATAGTACCTCCTTCCAAGAGCGTAATAACACCAGTGTACGTGTGATACGGCTTCTGACCAATCATCGCGTTTGAGTTTGGTTACATCAGATTTATTCTTATGATGAATGATTGATTCTCTCTCCGAACAGCTGGCCGCGAATTACAACTAGATTGCGAGAATTACTCTCCCGCATGGTGCGCTGTTCCCGCATTTCAGACAATACAGTTTGAAAATCTTGCGTGTCACACCAGATATAGCCTGTGACACCTGTCCGTGGCTGTACCCGATTTTCCGCAAGACTTTTAGGAAGTGGCTCAGTTCCAGTGGTAGACTTTCAGCGCCTCAGCCGACTTTAGCACAATCGACAAGGCTATTGTTCGGCTTGGTGGTGGCTGATGCGTGCAGATACCGATCTGTGTGTGTGGTCTTCACGCATTCCGAAACGACCCCCTCATCGTGGTTCTACCAGCTGACAAGCGTAATGCATCCGTCATTCTGAATAAAGTTGACTACGACGCCAAAATTCTGTTGATTCTTGAAGAGGATACATACCGGAAACTGCCACGGGACCCGACGTCAAGAATAATGAGGAAGACATCAGAGCTTCTAAAGCAGTCAACACTGGAAGAACTTAGAACTACTTAAACCTAACTAACCTAAAGACATCACACACATCCATGCCCGAGGCAGGATTCGAACCTGCGACTGTAGCAGTAGGGGACTGATGACCTCAGATGTTAAGTTCCATAGTGCTCAGAGCCATTTGAACCATTTTTTTGTACAAGATACCATGTCAGTGTGGCTGTTACTAAGTCGGCCAAACAGTACGCACTGTGGAGCAACGCCGGACGGAACACGAGAGGTGCTTACGCATACGCTATCCAGAGAAATCAGCCGTGGCAGAACACGCCTTAGAAAATGCACACTGAATTCTATTCGACGAAACATCTGTCGTTATGAGGACGAAGGGATTTTGGGATAGCGTCATAAAAGAAGCTATTGAAATAAAAACGTCTGAAAACACCATCAACAAGGACGGCGGTTTGCAGCTCAGCACAGCCTGGGACCCGACCATCGCGAGGTTAAAACGGGCCCGACGGACGCGGATTGAAAGCATTACCCTATATGGCGAGGAAGAGATCACTAGTGACGTGGCCACGCCGACAGAGCAGTCAACCTTACCACTTGACAAAGATTGAGGAGAGCTCGGTCGAAAGCTCGTGAGATTTTAACCACCTGACGCTGTTGGAAGCCCGAAAAAAATTTATTAATGATAGCTTTGGTCATCCAGGTGTTATAGTGTGGGGAAGCATAATATTGCATGGGCGTACTGACCTCCAAATCCTTCAACACCGCACATGCACCAATCACCGTTTTTGTGGCACTGTTCCCTACCCATCTGCACCTTTTCAGGGTTACATTTGGCCTTGACTAAATTTTTATAGATGACAATCCGCGACCGCATCGAACAGGAGGAGCTCTTGGAGCGATAGGATTTTCGGCAAATTGGTTTTCCTCCCGGTTCCCCCAGCACGTGGTATCAGTTCTCTCCAGCACTACTTCAGACATTATTCGAGTCCCTGCCATGTCGTTTTGCGGCACTTATGTGTGCTCGCTGGGTCCTTACACGATATTAGGCAGGTGTACCAGTTTCTTTGGCTCTTCAGTGTATCTAATGTTCCACAAACTCATTATTTCTTCTCCCTGAACTTCAATTTCTTTTCCAAATTTCTTATTGGTTTCATTTACTGCATGATGAATGTATAAGTTAATTAACTCCCATAACCTCACTCGTTTATGTATACAATTTTAAATAACTGACAGCAGGATCGTGTTCTGTCGGGTTCCAGAAAGATCTATGACTCTCGTAGGTTAACAGAGAAGTCGACTCACACGTAAAAATTAAGTTCATTTTAACAGTTCTGTCTCATTTACACAAAAAAATCTATTTTCACAATTATTAATTTATTTAAAGACCATGTGCCACCAATATACTGACAGCTCTACACATAATACAAATCATATTAAAACATTCTCCACAATGAAAAGGTCTGACCAGTGTGTCCTGCTACCAAGCGCGAACTTCTCAGACACACACAAACAGCGACTCCCTCTCATACATAATCCAAAAATTGGCTCGAAGCACTATGGGACTTAACATCTGAGGTAATCAGTCCCCTAGACTTAGAACTACTTAAACCTAACTAACCTAAGGACATCACACACATCCATGCCCGAGGCAGGATTCGAACCTGCGACCCTAGCAGCAGCGCGATTCCGGACTGAAGAGCCTAGAACCGCTCGGCCACAGCGGCCGGCATACATAATCCACAGAACACTTTCTGCCCATTGGCGAACGCCAATCCAAGTTTAATTTTGGGGCCATAAACAAATAGTAATGTATTCTAATAGTTACCTAGCAATATATAAATAAGAAATCTGGTGGAAACTTTACATACACTATGCATAGATTGATATACATAAAATGGAGACATGTGAGAGATATACAGGTAGGCCTATATACACGATCGTCAGAAATAGCCCGAAAAGCTTATAAGGGTGTTTCAAGGTAGGCTGTGCTGAGAAATTATTGTTAAGAAAATAATTAGATACTTCTCACTGTGTAACGACAACTGTACATATAATAATTTTTTTTTTATGAATTTAGATAAATTAATGTAGGCAATGTTTTGAACTTCTTTTTCGGTTCGTATCGTTATGTTAAAGAAACTGTGAGCAACTTTTGAAATGAATATTATTAATTATGTTAGATTTACAGCAATGTGATAATCAAAAGGGAAGTGTGTTTCAGGTTAAAACTATTGTAAGATGTGAAAATTGTAATTTATACACTTGGTCCATACGTAGGTAATGCAGTAGGATATGTGTAGTAGAAAACCTGTGGTGAATACCCTACCTGTAGGGGAGCGGGAAAAGGTGGAGGCAGACGAGGCGGGAAAACACACACTGGGCGCGGTTCGGCACAACGGGCTCAGTATTACAGTCGGAGGCGAGCAACAGTCGGAGTTGTGAATCGGTCAGAGGAACACGTACTGTACCGAGGCGGCTACCCAGGGAAAGTGGATTCCATTGAGCCTCGGATGAACCGATTCCGACGACTACTTGGCATGGCTATATTCTGAGGCACAAAATTGGAAAGATTACGACGCTAAGAAGATGGAAAGTGCCGACGTAGTGTGAGCCTTAGCCGTGCTTGTATGTGTGCCGTGCTGCCCGCTATCTCGCTGCCCGCCAACCGCCGCATCGACTTGCACAGGTCAAACATTTATTTCATCTTTAGAAGTGCATCTGTGTGGACCAGTGTCGAAACTGTTTCTAACTGTTCAATAATGACGTGACTTTTACCAGAATTGTCTTAGCCATTACTGATCCTGATCACTGACCTAGACAGGGTCCTTACCCCGTATTGTGCAACCCGAGTATCCTGAACTGAAAGTTTAATGTTAGTGTTAATGAAAATTATCAGCAGATTAGTCTATGCAATAAAGGAGTCTAAAGTTCTGTGTATTATTACAAATGTTGGTAAAGAATAAAAGTATGACTAAATTGGAAGAGAGTTTTTTTTTTTTTTGGATTGAGTTAGCGATGTTATTTAATTAATTTGAGACAGAAATAATGACAGTTAAATTATTCAGAAATAAGACAAAAGAGTAGTTATCCATAGATTGATAACTTTGAGTGTTAATTTGCCTTCAGTACTTAATAGTTTCAGTATAACGACCATAACAGTTTCAGGGCCCCCCTCCTTCTCTTGTCCATTCTTTCAAACCTTGAAATGTGCTAATCAGATTTGACCAGTAAAGCTAAATTCTATATTAATCCTAAGTGTATTAGTGTTTTTCCATCCTTAATAGTGACATTGTGTGTGTACTTTCAAGATTGTCGATGCTAGGGCAATCTATGCCCGATTTCAGTCTGATCAATATACAAAATGCAGTTCGTAGTAATCATTGCAGTGTGGTGTTGTGTAAATTTAGCTCGTCCAAATTAGTACAAAAAGAGAAAACTTTAGTTCAGTGAATTTTTCTGGTTCCAAACTTTGCCATATAACGCATCATTACTGCGTGTTACTATGCTTGTACATGCACCCACTTGTACAAGGAAAAACTCACTCATTGCCTAAGTAGGCTGGCGACCGAATTATTAATTATTGGTAGCATTTACTGTGTGTACTTCTTGTCCATGCGAAAGAGTAATTATACTTCACATTTGCTTGATGCATCACTGTAGTTATTGACTGAGTATAAGTCCGATCTTGCTTCTATTAGGTACACGCGGTCAACGTATGTACTAAAATCCTTGTTTATAAGGTGAAGCCCGTGAACTTATTACAGTACAGGCTTTATACAGCTAACGTACGTCCGAGCGGGCGGTAGCGTTACAAGTGGCTTCCCGGTGACAGGACATCCAGTTGTTGTCGGTTACAAATTAACGTACAGATCGAACAGTGGATGTTCAGTGGCACGAATTACAATAATATTCAGTAAAATAAACTGCAGTGGAAGTCAAGTATAATAGTGTGGTGTAATTGGCATTTGGTATGCACAGGAACGTGGACGGGGTAGATGCGCCAAGCGAAATGGAGAATGCGGCTGGCAGTAGCCGGAGTTTACGAGGCCAGATAACAGATGGCGTTAGCGGAAGACAATTGGCGTACATACAACACCATGAACACGTCAACGAACAGATTGAAATATCGAGATCGTCTCGAATACAGCAAGGGACAAAACAGAAAGAAGAGGGTGACTTTGTAGATGATAGTGGGTACGTGAACGAATCCACTGACATATTTGATTCACCACAGATAAAGAAAGAACTGAAAGAAATTTTTGAAGTAGGATCGGAACACACCGATTCCGTAGAACAAAACAGTGTGAAAATTTTAAGCATGAACGATTTATTTGAACAATTAACCAAACAAATTGCAGGACAGAGTGAGCAGCTCAAAATACAGAACGAGCAGCTTAAAACGCACGTTGACGAGCAACTCAAAACACAGGGATGTCAGATCAAAACACAGAATGAACAGCTTAAAACACACGTGGATCAAATTAAAGCACAGGTCGAAGGACAGGGAATAAAAATTAGTAAATAAATGGAACAGGTAGAACAAAAAGTGGGTGATTTAAGTTCTGTGGTAAATACTCTGAAATTTGAAATTGATACCATTAACAAAAATATGGATACTATGCAGGAGGAAATTGGAAACATTAATAGTAGATTCGATGTTGAAATTCTCAACATCCAAGAGAAAGTAGAACCTCTGGTTGAAACTAAGGTAGACGAAAAAGTTTTCGGTCTTAAAACTGAGATCGTAAACGAATGTCAACACGGGATATCGCAATTGAAAAAGGTAGTTTTAGACACAGAAAGGGATTTAAGTAAAAAAGTATCCGGATGTGTTCAAAATTGTGAACAAAATGCTACGAAAATTCAAGGCAGAATTTTCGATCTGGAGAGCAAAATTAAAGATAGGCCTGGTGTTGTCTGTAATGGCACACCAATTACGAAGCTGTTAGAAGGCGAGGAACGCTTCGATCCAGCCAAGAAACATAATGGGTGGCATCCGTTAAATTTTATCAAAAATTGCGAGAGAGTATTTCCTGAGCACTTGTCTGATCAGGAAAAGATAAATGTAGTAATTAGCACCTTAGCAGGTGATGCTAAGCGCTGGGGAATAAATTTAAATACCGAACGAATGACGTTCGAAGAATTTAGGCAAAGATTTACGGAAGAATATTGGTCTGAACAAAAGCAGGACCATTTATGGCGGGAGTTCATCATGGCCAGACAGCATGATAATAGGGGCAGGAATTCTTTGAAAGATTTCTGCGAGTATTGGTACCGGAAATTGACGCATTTAAGAGGCCGAAGGTCAGATTCAGAAATTATCTGGGAGTTATATAAAAAGCTTCCAGAAGATTCAAAGAGGTATGTAGGAAGCAATCATCGCAGCTTCCAAGCATTTCTCGAAAGAGTCGAAGACGAAGATCATTGGCGCGAAAGTCGTGCCAATTATCAAAATTTTGGTAACCGTAATAACCGACACAATGACGAACGAAATGACGGCGATGGATTTCGCGTCAATATGATACAGAGAGGAAGAGGCAGAGGAAGAGGCAGAGGAAATTATCCAGGTCGCGGTCGAGAGTATACCGCGCAAAATAATAACGACGCGGGAAACTAATTTCCGCGAACGTTGCGGGCCAAACGGAAGCGGACAATACATACCGGCCCCGATTTAAGAAAAGATACCGGACCGACCGTAATGTAATGAGACAGGCTAGGGACAGACATGGAACGCCGCGACGTGTTGTGGCGAAACAAGCGTCAGGTGCGAGCCAGAATGAGTCATCTCTGCCGCACAGAGCGCTACATGTTAACAGGCGAGTGGAGCATCAGAGGGCAACGGCCTAGCCTAGCAGAACATCTGTTCGGAAAGAAGCCGCTAGCAATACGGCAGCAGTAGATACCAACGTAGCCGTCAGAGCTAAGGAAAATTTTACGAGTGATAATTCCGTGGCAAAGGAAACAATAAATGAGACTGTGAGTACACAGAGAGGTGCGGTTAGCAGTATTTGCAAAGAGATAAAAGGCGAGGATGAATTAGCAGAAGTAACTGATTGGCGTGTGCAGATCGATAATCTGTACAAGGGCCTAAAACAATGTGAGTGGGAGGATTTTAAGAAGGAGGATAAGGCGAAGAAATTAGTTGGTGGAAAGAGAGATAGTACGGACGTCCATAAAGTGACGTGGCCCAAAATTGAAGAGGGGAGAATAAATAGCGCCGCGCAAAGTACGCGTGCTGCCGATAGGAGGAAGGTTAATGATAGGAAGGATTTGGAGGATGAAATCCTCAGCATTGACGAAGAAATAACTTCTGCTAACAGTCCGCCAATAGTACAAGCTGCTACCGAGAGGCGCCGTGGAGAAGGGGCAGGTGATTACCTGAAAGTAATTAAAGTCCACGAGGATTACACTGAATATGAAGTCATAGTAGATGTAAATAAAGCTGATGATGAGGCCGTTTTGCCAAAAGAGGAGATTGAACTAAAATCCAAGCCTGACGACAATACAGAGGAAGAACTTAGTTCCTGTCTCAGAAAAGCTTTTATGTTAGAACCTGAAAGCGATCCGGAATGGTCGGATTCCGACGATAGTTCAGATGATGAAAGGTACGCAAATACAAACAAAATTGAATATTCTAACTTTACCTATTGTGCAAAAGTAGCGTACTTAAGTGAATCTGATGGTGAGGAGGAGAGTAGTGATGACTCTAGTGAAGATGAATTTTCAAGTGTAAAAGAAAATGAATATACTTTTACTGAAAGAGGATATGAGAAAATCAGTGAAAATAAAGGGGATGCAGTTAATTGCGATATTGTACCTAATGATGACGAAGTTTCAAAACAGAATCCAGACGTTGAAACAGAACAAAGAAAGAAAGAACCACCTGACGACTCAGTGTTTATTTTGCGAAGAGTTCAAGTAAGCAAAGACTTTGAACTCCAGAGGCCTAAAAAGCCACCAGACTTCAGTGACTGTTTTATGAACCAGAAAAGACTGCCTTGTTAATAAAGAGACTGGGGGCAGGGTGCTGTATTTGTATATATTATTATTATTATGTATGACTTTATTATTACTGTAACTCAGTGTTATCCGAAAGTGAATTATTGTTTTGTTGAAATAGAGCCTGGGGCAGATGTATATCGGATTTTGAGAATGTCATGAACACATTACATCATGACACTACAGGATTTCCACCGGAAGAAATTTTGTTAGGCAGAAGTAGTAAAAGTTTAATTGAAGAAAAACTAGAGTTTCCACCTTGTACAAGTTTGGGGTTGAGTCAAAAGAAAGAATTGGTGATAAAAAGGGCAAAGCAAAAAGCTGAATCTAGATCTAAAAGACACGATAAAAATTTAAAAGTTTCAAAATTTAAAATTGGAGATTATGTTCTTTTAAAAACACACGAAAAGTCTAGTGAACTAAACCATGAAATTTCAAAATTTAAATATGTTTATAATGGACCATATATAATACAGAATATTCCACACGATAATGCTTACTACCTGATCTATCCAAAATCCAAAAGACCTTTAGGTGTAAGAAATATTGTGGACCTGAAACTGTATGTTCCTAGGAACGAGTAATTGTGCTGTATCTTATGCTGAACCCAAGTTATTCTAAATGTAACTAATCTTTGTAAATGTCTGTATACCCTTGAAAGTGTGCTAATGTAGTTATGTGAGTTTCAGATTACCAATTGTACTGTAACTGTAAAAATGTATGAAGAAAAGGACTGAAAAGAAAGGATAAATGCTATCAGCCAGATAAAAGATGGGACTGTCAAAAATGAAAATGGGCAGTGTATGAACCATAATATGAAGGACTGCCAAATACCAATGAGGGCAGATAAATAGTCGATGGAAAATTGTAAATGTGATCCAGGAGATGTAACAATATGAAGTGAAAAGGACTGCCCAAATCCGCATAATAGGCAGCAAATATGTGTAATTAATTTTCTGAATATATGTGTGTGTGTTTTGTTTAGTAAGTAAGGAAATGGACTGCTATTCAAAGCAAGCAGCGACAAATTATCTTATAGTGTATACAAAATATGCAATTGTTTTTGTAGTTAAATGTTTGTATTTCAGAATTTTAAATTAATTCTTTGAGAAATTTAGAAAAAATGATTAAATTGCTATTTTAGTAATGTTATGATGGGAAGTTGGACTGTGCAAAAGGCACTTGAGTAAATGACAAGTAATTATTCTTGATGTGTTAAAAAAGTGTAAACCTATATACAGTGAGTAAAAGGAAATATGTAGTGTAAATCTTTTTGGACATTTAGGTAAAGATTCAGAACCACTGTATAATTATAAGATTTAGTGTTCCCATAAAATTTGGACTTAAGAAAATTTTCTGGAAACAGGGGCATGTGTAACGACAACTGTACATATAATAATTTTTTTTTCTTTATGAATTTAGATAAAATAATGTAGGCAATGTTTTGAACTTCTTTTTCGGTTCGTATCGTTATGTTAAAGAAACTGTGAGCAACTTTTGAAATGAATATTATTAATTATGTTAGATTTACAGCAATGTGATAATCAAAAGGGAAGTGTGTTTAAGGTTAAAACTATTGTAAGATGTGAAAATTGTAATTTATACACTTGGTCCATACGTAGGTAATGCAGTAGGATATGTGTAGTAGAAAACCTGTGGTGAATACCCTACCTGTAGGGGAGCGGGAAAAGGTGGAGGCAGACGAGGCGGGAAAACACACACTGGGCGCGGTTCGGCACAACGGGCTCAGTATTACAGTCGGAGGCGAGCAACAGTCGGAGTTGTGAATCGGTCAGAGGAACACGTACTGTACCGAGGCGGCTACCCAGGGAAAGTGGATTCCATTGAGCCTCGGATGAACCGATTCTGACGACTACTTGGCATGGCTATATTCTGAGGCACAAAATTGGAAAGATTACGACGCTAAGAAGATGGAAAGTGCCGACGTAGTGTGAGCCTTAGCCATGCTTGTATGTGTGCCGTGCTGCCCGCTATCTCGCTGCCCGCCAACCGCCGCATCGACTTGCACAGGTCAAACATTTATTTCATCTTTAGAAGTGCATCTGTGTGGACCAGTGTCGAAACTGTCTCTAACTGTTCAATAATGACGTGACTTTTACCAGAATTGTCTTACCCATTACTGATCCTGATCACTGACCTAGACAGGGTCCTTACCCCGTATTGTGCAACCCGAGTATCCTGAACTGAAAGTTTAATGTTAGTGTTAATGAAAATTATCAGCAGATTAGTCTATGCAATAAAGGAGTCTAAAGTTCTGTGTATTATTACAAATGTTGGTAAAGAACAAAAGTATGACTAAATTGGAAGAGAGTTTTTTTTTTTTTGGATTGAGTTAGCGATGTTATTTAATTAATTTGAGACAGAAATAATGACAGTTAAATTATTCAGAAGTAAGACAAAAGAGTAGTTATCCATAGATTGATAACTTTGAGTGTTAATTTGCCTTCAGTACTTAATAGTTTCAGTATAACGACCATAACAGTTTCAGGGCCCCCCTCCTTCTCTTGTCCATTCTTTCAAACCTTGAAATGTGCTGATCAGATTTGACCAGTAAAGCTAAATTCTATATTAATCCTAAGTGTATTAGTGTTTCTCCATCCTTAATAGTGACATTGTGAGTGTACTTTCAAGATTGTCGATGCTAGGGCAATCTATGCCCGATTTCAGTCTGATCAATATACAAAATGCAGTTCGTAGTAATCATTGCAGTGTGGTGTTGTGTAAATTTAGCTCGTCCAAATTAGTACAAAAAGAGAAAACTTTAGTTCAGTGAATTTTTCTGGTTCCAAACTTTGCCATATAACGCATCATTACTGCGTGTTACTATTCTTGTACATGCACCCACTTGTACAAGGAAAAACTCACTCATTGCCTAAGTAGGCTGGCGACCGAATTATTAATTATTGGTAGCATTTACTGTGTGTACTTCTTGTCCATGCGAAAGAGTAATTATACTTCACATTTGCTTGATGCATCACTGTAGTTATTGACTGAGTATAAGTCCGATCTTGCTTCTATTAGGTACACGCGGTCAACGTATGTACTAAAATCCTTGTTTATAAGGTGAAGCCCGTGAACTTATTACAGTACAGGCTTTATACAGCTAACGTACGTCCGAGCGGGCGGTAGCGTTACAAGTGGCTTCCCGGTGACAGGACATCCAGTTGTTGTCGGTTACAAATTAACGTACAGATCGAACAGTGGATGTTCAGTGGCACGAATTACAATAATATTCAGTAAAATAAACTGCAGTGGAAGTCAAGTATAATAGTGTGGTGTAATTGGCATTTGGTATGCACAGGAACGTGGACGGGGTAGATGCGCCAAGCGAAATGGAGAATGCGGCTGGCAGTAGCCGGAGTTTACGAGGCCAGATAACAGATGGCGTTAGCGGAAGACAATTGGCGTACATACAACACCATGAACACGTCAACGAACAGATTGAAATATCGAGATCGTCTCGAATACAGCAAGGGACAAAACAGAAAGAAGAGGGTGACTTTGTAGATGATAGTGGGTACGTGAACGAATCCACTGACATATTTGATTCACCACAGATAAAGAAAGAACTGAAAGAAATTTTTGAAGTAGGATCGGAACACACCGATTCCGTAGAACAAAACAGTGTGAAAATTTTAAGCATGAACGATTTATTTGAACAATTAACCAAACAAATTGCAGGACAGAGTGAGCAGCTCAAAATACAGAACGAGCAGCTTAAAACGCACGTTGACGAGCAACTCAAAACACAGGGATGTCAGATCAAAACACAGAATGAACAGCTTAAAACACACGTGGATCAAATTAAAGCACAGGTCGAAGGACAGGGAATAAAAATTAGTAAATAAATGGAACAGGTAGAACAAAAAGTGGGTGATTTAAGTTCTGTGGTAAATACTCTGAAATTTGAAATTGATACCATTAACAAAAATATGGATACTATGCAGGAGGAAATTGGAAACATTAATAGTAGATTCGATGTTGAAATTCTCAACATCCAAGAGAAAGTAGAACCTCTGGTTGAAACTAAGGTAGACGAAAAAGTTTTCGGTCTTAAAACTGAGATCGTAAACGAATGTCAACACGGGATATCGCAATTGAAAAAGGTAGTTTTAGACACAGAAAGGGATTTAAGTAAAAAAGTATCCGGATGTGTTCAAAATTGTGAACAAAATGCTACGAAAATTCAAGGCAGAATTTTCGATCTGGAGAGCAAAATTAAAGATAGGCCTGGTGTTGTCTGTAATGGCACACCAATTACGAAGCTGTTAGAAGGCGAGGAACGCTTCGATCCAGCCAAGAAACATAATGGGTGGCATCCGTTAAATTTTATCAAAAATTGCGAGAGAGTATTTCCTGAGCACTTGTCTGATCAGGAAAAGATAAATGTAGTAATTAGCACCTTAGCAGGTGATGCTAAGCGCTGGGGAATAAATTTAAATACCGAACGAATGACGTTCGAAGAATTTAGGCAAAGATTTACGGAAGAATATTGGTCTGAACAAAAGCAGGACCATTTATGGCGGGAGTTCATCATGGCCAGACAGCATGATAATAGGGGCAGGAATTCTTTGAAAGATTTCTGCGAGTATTGGTACCGGAAATTGACGCATTTAAGAGGCCGAAGGTCAGATTCAGAAATTATCTGGGAGTTATATAAAAAGCTTCCAGAAGATTCAAAGAGGTATGTAGGAAGCAATCATCGCAGCTTCCAAGCATTTCTCGAAAGAGTCGAAGACGAAGATCATTGGCGCGAAAGTCGTGCCAATTATCAAAATTTTGGTAACCATAATAACCGACACAATGACGAACGAAATGACGGCGATGGATTTCGCGTCAATATGATACAGAGAGGAAGAGGCAGAGGAAGAGGCAGAGGAAATTATCCAGGTCGCGGTCGAGAGTATACCGCGCAAAATAATAACGACGCGGGAAACCAATTTCCGCGAACGTTGCGGGCCAAACGGAAGCGGACAATACATACCGGCCCCGATTTAAGAAAAGATACCGGACCGACCGTAATGTAATGAGGCAGGCTAGGGACAGACATGGAACGCCGCGAAGTGTTGTGGCGAAACAAGCGTCAGGTGCGAGCCAGAATGAGTCATCTCTGCCGCACAGAGCGCTACATGTTAACAGGCGAGTGGAGCATCAGAGGGCAACGGCCTAGCCTAGCAGAACATCTGTTCGGAAAGAAGCCGCTAGCAATACGGCAGCAGTAGATACCAACGTAGCTGTCAGAGCTAAGGAAAATTTTACGAGTGATAATTCCGTGGCAAAGGAAACAATAAATGAGACTGTGAGTACACAGAGAGGTGCGGTTAGCAGTATTTGCAAAGAGATAAAAGGCGAGGATGAATTAGCAGAAGTAACTGATTGGCGTGTGCAGATCGATAATCTGTACAAGGGCCTAAAACAATGTGAGTGGGAGGATTTTAAGAAGGAGGATAAGGCGAAGAAATTAGTTGGTGGAAAGAGAGATAGTACAGACGTCCATAAAGTGACGTGGCCCAAAATTGAAGAGGGGAGAATAAATAGCGCCGCGCAAAGTACGCGTGCTGCCGATAGGAGGAAGGTTAATGATAGGAAGGATTTGGAGGATGAAATCCTCAGCATTGACGAAGAAATAACTTCTGCTAACAGTCCGCCAATAGTACAAGCTGCTGCCGAGAGGCGCCGTGGAGAAGGGGCAGGTGATTACCTGAAAGTAATTAAAGTCCACGAGGATTACACTGAATATGAAGTCATAGTAGATGTAAATAAAGCTGATGATGAGGCCGTTTTGCCAAAAGAGGAGATTGAACTAAAATCCAAGCCTGACGACAATACAGAGGAAGAACTTAGTTCCTGTCTCAGAAAAGCTTTTATGTTAGAACCTGAAAGCGATCCGGAATGGTCGGATTCCGACGATAGTTCAGATGATGAAAGGTACGCAAATACAAACAAAATTGAATATTCTAACTTTACCTATTGTGCAAAAGTAGCGTACTTAAGTGAATCTGATGGTGAGGAGGAGAGTAGTGATGACTCTAGTGAAGATGAATTTTCAAGTGTAAAAGAAAATGAATATACTTTTACTGAAAGAGGATATGAGAAAATCAGTGAAAATAAAGGGGATGCAGTTAATTGCGATATTGTACCTAACGATGACGAAGTTTCAAAACAGAATCCAGACGTTGAAACAGAACAAAGAAAGAAAGAACCACCTGACGACTCAGTGTTTATTTTGCGAAGAGTTCAAGTAAGCAAAGACTTTGAACTCCAGAGGCCTAAAAAGCCACCAGACTTCAGTGACTGTTTTATGAACCAGAAAAGACTGCCTTGTTAATAAAGAGACTGGGGGCAGGGTGCTGTATTTGTATATATTATTATTATTATGTATGACTTTATTATTACTGTAACTCAGTGTTATCCGAAAGTGAATTATTGTTTTGTTGAAATAGAGCCTGGGGCAGATGTATATCGGATTTTGAGAATGTCATGAACACATTACATCATGACACTACAGGATTTCCACCGGAAGAAATTTTGTTAGGCAGAAGTAGTAAAAGTTTAATTGAAGAAAAACTAGAGTTTCCACCTTGTACAAGTTTGGGGTTGAGTCAAAAGAAAGAATTGGTGATAAAAAGGGCAAAGCAAAAAGCTGAATCTAGATCTAAAAGACACGATAAAAATTTAAAAGTTTCAAAATTTAAAATTGGAGATTATGTTCTTTTAAAAACACACGAAAAGTCTAGTGAACTAAACCATGAAATTTCAAAATTTAAATATGTTTATAATGGACCATATATAATACAGAATATTCCACACGATAATGCTTACTACCTGATCTATCCAAAATCCAAAAGACCTTTAGATGTAAGAAATATTGTGGACCTGAAACTGTATGTTCCTAGGAACGAGTAATTGTGCTGTATCTTATGCTGAACCCAAGTTATTCTAAATGTAACTAATCTTTGTAAATGTCTGTATACCCTTGAAAGTGTGCTAATGTAGTTATGTGAGTTTCAGATTACCAATTGTACTGTAACTGTAAAAATGTATGAAGAAAAGGACTGAAAAGAAAGGATAAATGCTATCAGCCAGATAAAAGATGGGACTGTCAAAAATGAAAATGGGCAGTGTATGAACCATAATATGAAGGACTGCCAAATACCAATGAGGGCAGATAAATAGTCGATGGAAAATTGTAAATGTGATCCAGGAGATGTAACAATATGAAGTGAAAAGGACTGCCCAAATCCGCATAATAGGCAGCAAATATGTGTAATTAATTTTCTGAATATATGTGTGTGTGTTTTGTTTAGTAAGTAAGGAAATGGACTGCTATTCAAAGCAAGCAGCGACAAATTATCTTATAGTGTATACAAAATATGCAATTGTTTTTGTAGTTAAATGTTTGTATTTCAGAATTTTAATTTAATTCTTTGAGGAACTTAGAAAAAATGATTAAATTGCTATTTTAGTAATGTTATGATGGGAAGTTGGACTGTGCAAAAGGCACTTGAGTAAATGACAAGTAATTATTCTTGATGTGTTACAAAAGTGTAAACCTATATACAGTGAGTAAAAGGAAATATGTAGTGTAAATCTTTTTGGACATTTAGGTAAAGATTCAGAACCACTGTATAGTTATAAGATTTAGTGTTCCCATAAAATTTGGACTTAAGAAAATTTTCTGGAAACAGGGGCATGTGTAACGACAACTGTACATATAATAATTTTTTTTTCTTTATGAATTTAGATAAATTAATGTAGGCAATGTTTTGAACTTCTTTTTCGGTTCGTATCGTTATGTTAAAGAAACTGTGAGCAACTTTTGAAATGAATATTATTATTTATGTTAGATTTACAGCAATGTGATAATCAAAAGGGAAGTGTATTTAAGGTTAAAACTATTGTAAGATGTGAAAATTGTAATTTATACACTTGGTCCATACGTAGGTAATGCAGTAAGATATGTGTAGTAGAAAACCTGTGGGGAATACCCTACCTGTAGGGGAGCGGGAAAAGGTGGAGGCAGGCGAGGCGGGAAAACACACACTGGGCGCGGTTCGGCACAACGGGCTCAGTATTACAGTCGGAGGCGAGCAACAGTCGGAGTTGTGAATCGGTCAGAGGAACACGTACTGTACCGAGGCGGCTACCCAGGGAAAGTGGATTCCATTGAGCCTCGGATGAACCGATTCCGACGACTACTTGGCATGGCTATATTCTGAGGCACAAAATTGGAAAGATTACGACGCTAAGAAGATGGAAAGTGCCGACGTAGTGTGAGCCTTAGCCGTGCTTGTATGTGTGCCGTGCTGCCCGCTATCTCGCTGCCCGCCAACCGCCGCATCGACTTGCACAGGTCAAACATTTATTTCATCTTTAGAAGTGCATCTGTGTGGACCAGTGTCGAAACTGTTTCTAACTGTTCAATAATGACGTGACTTTTACCAGAATTGTCTTAGCCATTACTGATCCTGATCACTGACCTAGACAGGGTCCTTACCCCGTATTGTGCAACCCGAGTATCCTGAACTGAAAGTTTAATGTTAGTGTTAATGAAAATTATCAGCAGATTAGTCTATGCAATAAAGGAGTCTAAAGTTCTGTGTATTATTACAAATGTTGGTAAAGAACAAAAGTATGACTAAATTGGAAGAGAGTCTTCTTTTGGATTGAGTTAGCGATGTTATTTAATTAATTTGAGACAGAAATAATGACAGTTAAATTATTCAGTAGTAAGACAAAAGAGTAGTTATCCATAGATTGATAACTTTGAGTGTTAATTTGCCTTCAGTACTTAATAGTTTCAGTATAACGACCATAACAGTTTCAGGCCCCCCCCCTTCTCTTGTCCATTAATTCAAACCTTGAAATGTGCTGATCAGATTTGACCAGTAAAGCTAAATTCTATATTAATCCTAAGTGTATTAGTGTTTTTCCATCCTTAATAGTGACATTGTGTGTGTACTTTCAAGATTGTCGATGCTAGGGCAATCTATGCCCGATTTCAGTCTGATCAATATACAAAATGCAGTTCGTAGTAATCATTGCAGTGTGGTGTTGTGTAAATTTAGCTCGTCCAAATTAGTACAAAAAGAAAAAACTTTAGTTCAGTGGATTTTTCTGGTTCCAAACTTTGCCATATAACGCATCATTACTACGTGTTACTATGCTTGTACATGCACCCACTTGTACAAGGAAAAACTTACTCATTGCCTAAGTAGGCTGGCGACCGAATTATTAATTATTGGTAGCATTTACTGTGTGTACTTCTTGTCCATGCGAAAGAGTAATTATACTTCACATTTGCTTGATGCATCACTGTAGTTATTGACTGAGTATAAGTCCGATCTTGCTTCTATTAGGTACACGCGGTCAACGTATGTACTAAAATCCTTGTTTATAAGGTGAAGCCCGTGAACTTATTACAGTACAGGCTTTATACAGCTAACGTACGTCCGAGCGGGCGGTAGCGTTACAACTGTTTTTGAGTTAATTAACATCGAAGTTGGACAATCAGGTCGCTGCACGCACAGATGCAAGCGGCCCGTCAGAGACGGTGTTACCAAACATGTTCTTTGTTTTGATTCCTAAAACCGAACAACAGTTCGATACAAAACTTGGACCTGGGACGGTAGTAAGAATCGAAACCGAGCCAAAGACTGACAAGGGTAACTTCCCATTGCACCCACCTCAGATTTAGAGGTAAGAGGGCTCAGTGGACAGCTCGGCAAAAACTGCACACAGATCAAGCGTGAAAACAGGAAGAAGGTGTACTGAACTGTGAAAAAAAGCAAAATAGAAGCAGTGAACTGGGCAAGAACGAGAAGTGTAATACAGAGCAGGCTGCCAGAGCAAGGGCGTCGTTGTCAAGTCGCCGGTCAGAGGATTAGCTGCCCTCTGAAATAAAAAAAAATAAAAAATAAAACTGTGTGAGTGGATTAACGATGAACTTGAACGCTTGTCAGGGGACGTCCGCCCTGAACAAATGCACCGAACAATGACGAACAAAATGACAGAATAAAGACAAAACAAAAAAAAGAGAGAAAAAGAAAGTGGTCACGGTGTTTGACTGCCAGGCGGGCGAGCTGTATTCAAACCTCCCTCCTGCCAATGATTTTTTTATTTTTTATTTCGCTGTTCGCTATATTCTAATTTGTGTCTGTATCGTGGTGAAACGTCCTTTTGCAACAGCGAGGTGTAAGGTAGAACCCTATGTTGACAGTTTTCTGACCCTGCACAGCTATTCCATTAGAAGCCGAAAGGAAGTGGCTCTCGAAGGGGAGCTGCAAACGTTTGATGACAAGGCGACAAGTCACCCGAATCCTGCACCGGAAAACACGACTGGTGTGTTATACACGCCACTAGTGACAGTACGTACGTCATGTGATAGGAATCTCTTATCGACGCGTTTAATTTGTACGCCTGGTAAGTGAGCGAGATATGCCTCCTTGCCCGATTTACGTGTTCGAATGAATGTGAATGAGATGGCTTACAAGAAAATGATGAAAACATAATAGTTTGTCACATAAGCTGCAAGAAATTAACGCAACGGTTTCACCAACATACTGTTTTTGTATGCTCTGTAATAATATATTTTTTTAACGTGTTTGAAGTTGCATTCGTTTCTGTAAGTTTTGAGTCTTCAATTCCTTTGTTGTAACACAGCGCACACCTGTTTATTTGTTGTTTATATTTCTGTGAGACGTCTATGTGACATCTCGCCTGCTCTCACTATTATCACATTTACTTGCGACGTTAACGTATTCTTACCACATGACTCTTATTGTACAGCCAATGTATAGGATGACAACTGCCAAGACTGGAGAAAGAGTACAAACATTTCATTGACCGCACTGACAGTTCATATTGTGAAAACAAATAAATAAATGTGTGGTACAAAGGAGATTTGAACACGGCTCGTCTAGCTTACAGTCAGACAGCACGACCACTTTTTTCTGTTTTTTTTTTTTTTTCATTCTATTCGTTATTGTTCGTTGTAGTTGTTCGTAGCAGGCGTCACATGACATCCGTTTAAGTTTGTTATTGGTCCTTTCACACAGTTTTCGTATTACAGAACCCAGCCAGCTCTCTGACCGAACACGCTGAGCTACCGTACCGGCTAAACCACGAGGCCACCGCTCTTTAACCTCCTCTCGACATTTTACATGTTAAGATTGGACCGTTCAGTGTTTTTATTTTGATTTTTCTCACAGTTGAGTACACCCTCTTGCTGTTTTCATGCTTGATCTGTGATCAGATTTTGACCGGCTATCCACGGGGCCATCTTACCATTAAATCTAAGGGGGATGCGATGTGGGGTGTCCCTTGTGAGTAGTCTCGTGCGCTACCATATACGCTATGAGAACAACTGACATTAATTCTATCAGTCGGGCAGCTTGAATTTACGAGCTAACTTCAGTGTTAATTAACTCGGAAACGACGCAATATACCGAGTTTTTTCTTAACAAATATTTCTCGGCACAGTCTACCCTGCAACATCCTTTCAAGCTTTGCAGACTGTTACTGAACTCCCTGCATACAGGGTGGACCATCTAAAACTTGAACCGCAAATATCGCGGAAATGGAAAGTGCTACTGATGTGCGTTTTTCACAGAATGGATAGGTAGTGAGGGACTAGTGTTATTAGGCAATAACCAGATTGTAATAACACTTAGAAAGTGTATCTTTTAGCAAACATACTTTTTAAATGGAATAATGCCTATTGACATTAACAAAGTAGAAACAAGGTAAATGAGCATGTCAGGGGCGTTTGTTGCAGAAACCTAGTGAAAGTCGTTGAAAAGCTTCCGCACCGACACTTGTTTGAGCCATTAAACCTGTGTAGTTGCTAGGTACGATGCCATTATGTTTGCTTACAGTGTGCTTATGTATTTCTTGAGTGAGCTGCGACTTCCTAGTCAGTTAGTGCATGGCAGTCCAAGCAGCAGTTCATGAATGGACGATGGAACTTACCACTGGAGAAAAAGCCGACATGCTCATGGTCCATGGATAGAGTAGGAAGTATACAGTTCTTTCTTCTACGGTGTATGCGACAAGATATCCCAATAGGCGTCAACTAATTATTTGCCAACCTCTTCAGCAATTTACGTGAAAGTGGAAGTGTAACACGTAGAACACGTAACAGAGGGAAATAAAAGTTACTACAGAAGAGGGGGAAATTAATGTTCTTGCTCCTGTTGCAGTTGATCTGCTAGTTAGCTCCCGCGCAATCGCACAAGGAAATGCCAGTGTCAGGCAAGCGTCCTTCGCATTCCATCTACATAGGTTCCATCCCTATCACATCTCTCTCCGTCAAGAACTGCATGGAAACGATTATGAGAATCGTGTTAACTTCTGTCCATGCACATTAAAACAGGACACACCATATCCGATGATATGCAACGACGTATTACTGCAGCCTGCTCGGACATCTCCTCTGAAATGCTAGCATGTGTGCAGCTCTCGTTCCTTACGAGTCTAGGAGCGTGTACTACCGCTGCTGGTGGTCATTTTGAACACAATCTGTGGTAATCAATTGTTTCGTTTGTGGTCAGAATCCACGTAACTAGTGTATGCGCTTGTGTTGTACTTTACTGTGTGCTACCAAAGGTATTATACGAGTGTCGGTTTACTTCCCAAGAACGTGTGGCCACTTGTAGATTTCTCCGGTGTCTTCCTGGGTCACGCCGTAAGTTATTCACGATATTTCGCTGAACAGACGCGTTGTTACCTTCAGATAGTTCCTAATGGCAGCTGGTCTGCTTGGGTCGCGTCCTATATACGATAGCCGTTACATCCCCCATCACTCGTCCCATATCATTGTCAGTGCAGCCGCGGCGATGGATATTTGCATTGGCTGGGGTTGCGATGGCCTACCGTAAACTATGGTCTCCAGTCTCCTTGCTACCGCCGAGTAAGGGAACTATTTGCTTTTACCTGTCTCAGTACAGTGCTCCACTCCCGAATCAGCTAGTGGCCTCAGATAATGGCCTACAACTGAGTCGGGAGTGGATCCCTGCACTGAACCGAGCAAAAGTAGAACGTTCCCGTAAAGTTAGATCCGCACCTGATTACGGTAGCACGGAAACTGGAGATCGCAGTTCGCAGCCACAAAAAAAAAATGGCTCTGAGCACTATGCGACTTAACTTCTGAGGTCATCAGTCGCCTAGAACTTAGAACTAATTAAACCTAACTAACCTAAGGGCATCACACACATTCATGCCCGAGGCAGGATTCGAACCTGCGACCGTAGCGGTCGCTCGGCTCCAGACTGTACCCCTAGAACCGCACGGCCAATCCGGCCGGCTCGCAGCCACAGCAACAGGTGTAGAGTGATGGAGGTGGTAACGGAAAACTCACATAAGGTGCCGAACCGAAGAGAGCAGCTGTCTTCAAACCACCTGAAGATGACAACGACCCTGTCTTCCGAAATATCGGAGAGAAATTAACGTTGTGACCCAGACGCACATCGAATAACTCTTAAAGCTAGAAGTACCATGAAAAACATCAGAGAGCATATGATGTAACAATGATGTCGGAACGGTCCCATCTAGTGACTGGCGAGCACAATAATCTGTACTACCAACATCAGACGTTTAGAATGAAAGTGCAGATCCATATTTACTTACCTTCTTCTTTTGGAACCATGACTCATTAAACGCATGATTCGTTACTCATACGCTGTGAGGAAGAAAATAATCACAGAACAGTTTTGTCCATATGAGTTTAGGATTTCTTGTATCCCAAGGAGAAAATGATATTTGTCATAGTGACGTGACACAGTACTTTCATTTCATGTACACTTATAAATTAGAGAATCAGGTTTTTCAGTTATTTTTTAATATGAGATATGCGCTGAAATACTAGAGCTAGTTTATGGTAACGGTTGCTCCAGTGGTATGGTGGTTGCATCCTCCGAATGGTCAGGTGCCGCGATGGGTTTGTTGGGTGACAGTGGCCAGTGGTGGCCGGGTGGCAGGGGAAGGGGGGGGGAGAGGGAGAAGGAGATTGGGAGAGGACGAAGAACAAGCCGTTACTAGCCTCGCGTCTCGCTTAATAGCGCTAATATATCTTGGGAGGACTGTAATTGATTTCATGGAAGGGGCGTCTGTGTTCACACTGGGCGCGAGCGACGAATTACCCGCTGGTATACGCTTAGCGCCATCAGGCACCGGGGAAACTGCTCTTATGTATGTACTGTATACTTGTTGACACTGTGTGAATGTTCTCTTTCCCTGCACCCTTCATTTCGGTACAAAATGAAAATATTTATATATCGAGACAATTATGTTATGAATTCATGAATATTCAGACAGGAAATGAGCAGAAAGAGAGTGTGAGGAAGTAACGTGGTGCAGTTTCAGTACTGTGATAGGAGTCGTTATTTTACGGTTTATCTCTTTTCCTATCGTTTGTCCCGTCTAGTATGTGGTTAGCTTTCTCAGGATTTGGTAAATTTGTTTTATTATTTAACTATGTAGCCAGATGCCATTTCTGACGCCAAATTTGTCAGGGCAACCTAAAGGAGGAAAGTCGTGTGCACGATCTGTCCCTGAATCGCGTAAATATGTTCTGTATGTTGTCGTATTGTAACTATTTGCGCATCGTATTCTTTGAGGGGAATTTGGGAACCAGCTCGATAACGGCCTAAACGAGCGTTGGAAACAACGTAAGGTATGTACTGAGTCGGGCCAGTGCACCAGCCCACGGTCGTTAATTCGCCCAGCGGATTCTGTCCGGGTCTGCAAGCTAGCGCTGCACATTATTTCAGTTATTATTCCACAGTGCTAGGAAAAACTGGCATCACTGATATCGTCTTGCGTCAAGTGCTAGGTTGGTGCATTATCTAATTTTTGATTGCTTAAAAGTAAACTGCAGCGTGTTCCACTATCAGTTGTGGAACACCAATAGACTCGACATTATGAGCAACAGATTGGTGTAGGCCATTCACCTAAGTCCGAATAGATGTGCACGATGAAGACCGTGGTGGTCGACCGGTCCTGGTGACGCTGGAAACGACGTGAAATGTCGCAAACGAATTTCGCACAACCGCTGCTTCGCAATTTTGGAACTCGCTGTTTAATTTTCCCAACTCTCTCACTCACTGCTATACGAAATCTTCATCCCAGGACTTGATTTTCACCAAGATACGAGCCAAGACAGCTGATAGCTATGTAGAGAACCAAATGTCTGGCCACAGTGGTATGAACAGAAAAGTGACGAATTTTTCTTTCGTATCACATTTGTGGATGATCCATGTCGGTGGCACAGTAATTTTCCTGTGAAGACCAACTTCAGACAGATATTTATGCCAGAACTATCACGTGCAATGGCTTCTATGATGGGTAGTTTTTATCACGAGGGGAGGCCATAAATACTCATCAGTATTGACAGATGTTGCAAATTCTGGGAAGAGCGGCCCAGTACAACAGGCATGTAATGCTGCTGAAGAAATTGTGCTTTTGCACAAGAATCCACGACCATTACATCCAAAATCAAATGGATTGAGTTTGGATGAGAAATCTTAGACAATATACCCTACATCTCCGATCTCAAATGACTTTCATCTGTTCCGTTTTCTGAAGCTCTTTCTGGCAGGATAAAGTTTCCACGGTGATACTGAGGTACAAATAGTAATGATCTCATGACTCCAGACTTAGCAGAAGACTAGAATTTTCGTCTTGTAGCCTGATACACACAGCCACGAACGACATAGCGTGTGGAAAGCCAGACAAACGTTAAGGCGATAGCCGGAAACACAGTAGAGAACAAATCTCACGATTGCAAGTAACGTGAGCTCAAGTCAGTACTGGAGGACACAGGTGGAAAAGTATTCAACAGTGACACACTCATACAAAGTACTGTCAAAGTTCAGGTGCTGAAAGTAAGGTCACAGTCGTATCAGATAATCAGCATGCAAAAACTTCAGTAACAAGATCCGTCAGCCCTACAAGTGTTTGTCTCCTGTAGAGGGCGAACAGCAACCACATGTGATCTATTTGCCTCGATCACTGCAGTCGCAGAAACCGAAAACGGAAGTACACGCAGTGCAAATAGTATTGCCACAACTCCCCGAGACTGTTTCCATATAGCTGGAATGGATATTACACCAATGACACGACCATAGAAACTGTGGCTCACCGTTACGATAACTGCGTGATCTTTAAAAGGCGGTAGACAGTGAACATCCTGAATGAGAATTTTCACTCTGCAGCGGAGTGTGCGCTGATATGAGACTTCCTGGCAGATTAAAACTGTGTGCCAGACCGAGACTCGAACTCGGGACCTTTGCCTTTCGCGGGCAAGTGCTCTACCAACTGAGCTACTCAAGCACGACTCACGCCCCGTCCTCACAGCTTTACTTCTGCCAGTAACTCGTCTCCTGCCTTCCAAACTTGACAGAAGCTCTCCTGCGAACCATGCAAGACTAACACTCCTGATAGAAAGGATATTGCGGAGACATGGCTTAGCCACAGCCTAGGGGATGTTTCCAGAATGAGATTTTCACTCTGTAGCGGAGTGTGCGCTGATATGAAATTTCTTGGCAGATTAAAACTGTGTGCCGGACCGAGACTCGAACTCGGGACCTCTGGAAACATCCCCTAGGCTGCGGCTAAGCCATGTCTCCGCAATATCCTTTCTTTCAGGAGTGCTGGTCTTGCATGGTTCGCAGGAGAGCTTCTGTAAAGTTTGGAAGGTAGGAGACGAGGTACTGGCAGAAGCAAAGCTGTGAGGACGGGGCGTGAGTCGTGCTTGGGTAGTTCAGTTGGTAGAGCACTTGCCCGCGAAAGGCAAAGATCCCGAGTTCGAGTCTTGGTCCGGCACACAGTTTTAATCTGCCAGGAAGTTTCAGTGAACATCCTGTTCCTCTCTTAGAAAAACTCAAATTCTATGGAACTGATGGATTTCTGCCCAGTCGGTTTCCATCCTAATTAACAAATGGAATGCAAAAGTTTGTGCTGGAAAATTTTAGTGACTGAAAGAAGAAACGAATATCACAGAGGGGGTACCACAAGGTCCAATTCTCGGTTCACTCCTATTCCTTCTTTATCTGAATGTGTTTCCACTTAGCATTCAACAAGAAAAACTGGTACATTTGGTGGGCGATATTAGTGTTACAATAAATCACATCAGAAAGAAAGCCATAGGACATTCCGTAAATGATATTTTCTGAAGAATTATTAAGTGTTTCATAAAAGAATACATTATCCTTTGTAGGCTGCATTGTGCTTTATTAAAGTAGTGTTATTAACTAGTATTGGCCGAGAGCCATTATGAAGCACTTGTACTGTATCATGTGTTATATATCATGCTCATCACGTTCTTTTATGTCACATACATAAAACCAGACGTCTGATTTTACGTGTGTGACCTAAAAGAGATAGATTAGCACAGCAATTGTGCTTGGTAATGACTCACTGCACGAGTTTGATAAAGGATACTACAGCCTACAACGGACAATGCATTCTCTTATTAGACACTTAGAAGCTGTGGATTCCCACGGAAGAAAAAAAAATGATGAAGTCGTTCTCTGAGAATGGACACTCCTAAATTTTGAGAGAAACATACTACATTCAGTTCCGTACAACAAACAGAGTCATACCAACTACGGATGTACTTCATGGGAGAGAGTCAGTAAATAGGGTAGAATGCTCTAAATTTTTTGGTCTGCGTGTTGATGGATACTTGAACTGGTAGAAGGATATTATTGAGACTCTTAAACAATTCAAGCCAGCAAGTTCATCTGATTTTTCTCTACGTATAACTGCTATTCTTGGAAACAAATGTATCAGCATCCTGACATATTTTGCACATTTCCATTCAATAATGTCTGACGGAATAATGTCCTGGTGTAGCTAACCACTTAGAAAGTATTGGTTTCACATGAACGAGCAGTAACAACGAGGTGTTCACCCATGGACGTCATGTGGGTACCTCTTCAAGGAGCTAGGCATTTTAACTACGCCGTCACAATACATAAATTCTCTAATGAAATTCGTCATAAATAATCCCTAACAATTTGAGAAGAACAATTTGTCCATATCTTCAACTCTGGAGGGAAAAATGGTTTTTATTACCCATTGTTAAAGCTGTCGGTGCCTTAGAAAGGAGTTCAATATGCACCAACAAATAATTTTGATCATTTGCCCAATAACATAAAATGCCTGACAGGTAGCGAAACAAGTTCATATCTAATTTAAATTTTTTTCTCCTAGACAGTTCCTTCTACTTCATTGACGAATTTATACTTAAAAACAGGTAGCCAGAAAAAAATTAAATGTAATTGAATGAGTAGGACTAAAAATAGTAATTTGTTCATTAATGTTAAAACTGATAATGTGGACATATCCCATAAACTGACTCGTTCCACACTATTTCGAGAAAAGATCGTTCGAATGATCTCTGGAGAGTGTAAATAACTAATCAACTAACTGCACTGATAAGCAGCCAGTGAATATATGTAAATATTGGTATAAATAATTCGGAACTAACTTTCTGGATGACCCTCGCGTATTTGGGTAGTCCCTGACACCCAAAGTCACATATTTGTATCAAATTTATTTATTTTATTCTTACATATTTTAAGTACTTTTAATTATGTAAATGTGTCAACTCATCATATGCTCCGCAGTCATAAAACAAATGAAGGGAGTATGGCATTTCTCACAGCCCTCCATATGTATCCATATTACGGTTTTCTAGATTATTAACCTTTTTCTGATTTATTTAAGTAAAAGTTGATTTTGCCAGTGTTGAAAGCACTCGTAACTTAAAAATGATAAGTTGTTCATAAGATTTGATACCGTCACTAGACTCACCGTCAAAAGACGCATAAACTGTACCGGACAAGTTTACTATTACATATGTCTTCACGTACATTCCTTTGTTATCTGTCATAAGCGCTTGTGGGCAAGATGCATGTTTTAGTTATTTATGTCTAAACTTTTATATATAGAATACTGTATTCGGTCTTTATGGAACGGGAAGAGAAAGAGCTTGTATTTAAGTCACATGTCAAATTCGTAACTTTATTTTCATTTAAATGATGGTTCATTTTCTGTGCATTTTCGTGTGGGGAGTGAGATCTCATTGTTGCAAGCAGACAGTGTCTCAGGCAGTGTGGGGCGGGGCGTGGGGTCGCACTTGCTGAGGCATCAAGTAGTCGGCATTGGTGTAGGACAGTCTTTAGGTAACGCCTCTGGGACCTGTAAATGTAGCAAAGTGTTGGTTTTGGACCTTAAGGGCCGACGGAATATTCAGAAGTTCGCTCATACTTATATAAATTCTAAGGAAAGTGAGACTTTGTGTCTTGAGTTAGTGGGAACTTCAAATGGTTCAAATGGCTCTGAGCACTATGCGACTTAACTTCTGAGGTCATCAGTGGCCTAGAACTTAGAACTAATTAAACCTAACTAACCTAAGGACATCACACAACATCCATGCCCGAGGTAGGATTCGAACCTGCGACCGTAGCGGTCGCTCGGCTCCAGACTGTAGCGCCTAGAACCGCACGAGTGGGAACTTCAACAGTTCGCGAACATCATAGGATGTACAGAACTTTATCGGTGTTTACCCTCATTGTTACAACACAATTGAAGAACTACACAAATAACACCCCCACCAAAACAACTAATGAGAAAAAAAACCACCCTCTCTCTCTCTCTCTCTCTCTCTCTGCCCCCGTCTTGAACACACGCAGACACACACACACACACACACACACACACACACAAACTAAACACCACAAACGCTAAATACACACGAAACTAGCGCGCTTCGCCCAGATAAACACGCCACGAAACAAATGAATACTACACAGGTACAACAACACGTAATGGAGGCGAAAATTCTGACCATGTTTGAAAATTCGTAGGAAGTGCGTTGTCAAACGACTATAAGCCACAGAAATCAGCGTATTCACCCCGCTAAAACATATGAGAAAACACTACACCATCGAAGCCGTAAGTTACACACAAAATACGTGATATATACTCATTTCCTTTCGTAAATGCATAATAAACAGAAAAATAAAAATTGCGTTTTGCTGTTTGCAAATGACAAGTTGTAGATTGTGCAGCAGACTAGCTATCAACATAAATACCCAATAGCTTCATGCAAGGTATGTAAACTAATACATACAACCACTATTTTGCCAATTAAGTTACAACTATAACTTTAGACACAATGTAATAAACAACATACAGTGCACCAGGTAGTTAATACGTATCTCAACTGTGATCTGTAAAAAAATTGATGTATAATATTTTACAACAATTATGCATTCCCAGTTGTAAACATTTTGTACCGAAAGTTTCTCTAAATATTAATATGTAGCAACAATTTTCCACTAAGAAAATAAAATAACCCACTGAAGATCGCAAAAAAGTGCTGAAACATTTCCGGCTAAAGTGAAACTGAAAAGGTGCCTTGCATAAGGTGGAATTCCTCTTCCCATTTGCATAGCAAGCACGGAAAAAAGGCCGCCCGGTGTGGCCGTGCGGTTCTAGGCGCTTCGTCTGGAACCGCATGACGACTACGGTTCGAATCCTGCCTGGGGCATGGATGTGTGTGATGTCCTTAGGTTAGTTAGGTTTAATTAGTTCTAAGTTCTAGGCGACTGATGACCTCAGAAGTTAAGTCGCATGGTGCTCAGAGCCATTTGAACCATTTTGAAAGGAAAAAAGAAGAGTTGCAACACCACAACATGATTCTTTACTTGCTGTTTTGAAGTTAATACTGAACAGATTACACGAAATTCTTCATAATTTCGTAAACTTTAATACGTTGGTCACTGTAATGGACTAAATATAATTACGAGTTGGCCATTACTTCGTGACTGGTTCAAGAGTACGATACCCTGTTCTTGTCGTTGACTAGTCATGATACCACTCTAATTACGCATTCCTGTAAGCTTCGCAATGACTTAATGTTATTTACGTATTAATTTTTGTGTTTAATTGGAATTATTGTAACACCATCATTTTCACCTTTTTGTCGATATGAGTAACTGAATAAATTATCAGTTCGATCAACAGAAGCCTTGTGGTATTGTCTACATCAATTCAGCAGTATATAATAACCCTATCTCATATCTTATTCTTCTTATATTTGATTGCAACTTGTTATTATTCAAAATTCACATAACTTCCCACCACTTAGACGACTTGGCCTTACGATCACAGACTGTAACTATTGCTTCAGGTAAATTGTTTAAGGGGTATTAAACCAGTGATGTACGGCTTGAGCCTTTAACTGCAGCGAGCCACAGCTTCAGACAGAGCCGGCGTCACCCAAACCGTGTGTCTAGGTACAGCCACAACTGATTGATCTCCTCAGGGAATAATCAGCGATAAGGGCCGGTGACGTAAAATTTGGGTTTTTCTCGTCCGGAATTCGCACTTTAATTCAATTCCTTCTGCAGTCGCAAACGTTATTTAATCATGCTGCCAAATTTTTCGTAATTCTCTCCCAGAAGTCATAGGCAATTGTGGGTGGGGTTCCAAGCTAAGGTTTTGTGCAGTTGTATGTGTAAGAATATGCAGTAGAATTCAAACTTGGGAAAACTAGGCATGAAGAGGAATTGGAAGAAAGAAGAAGGCGGTTTTCCTGCGTTTGACACATAGGCTGTCAGCAGTGGAGACTCAGACGGCGGTGCAGACTTCAGGCACGGTTACAGCATTGGGGGCTACGACAGCAGCTCTGAGATCTTCACCATCAGTATCAGCAGAGGCTTCAGCGTTGGCATCAGCTTCACCTTCAGCGACTGCAGCAGAGCAGTGGCCGACAACATGACTGAGAAGTTAAGTACTGGCACCGAAAATGAAAATACACTCTGAGACAAAAATAACAAAGCACCACGAAGGAACTATCCGAATGGGACGGAAATCGATAGTTGTGACGTATATATAGAGACAAAAAAATAATTACAATATCAGAAAAAATAGATGATATATTCAAGAGAAAGAGATTCACAAATTGAGCAAGTCAATAATGCGTTGGTCCACCTGGGGCTCTTAGGCAAGCCGTTATTCTGCTTGGCATTGATTAATACAGTTGTAGGGTGTCCTGAGGGATATTGCCCCAAATTCTGTCCAGCTTGCACGTTAGATCGAAGATCCCGTGCTGTTTGCAGGGCCCTGCCCTTAATGCTACGACGGACCCGGCGACCATGTTAAACAGGGTAGTGTTTGGCAAGCACGAAGACAAGGAGTAGAAAATCTCGGGTGTGCGGGCGGGCATTATCTTGCTGAAATGTAAGCCCGGAATGGTTTGCCATGAAGGGCAACAAAACAGGGCACTCAGTATAGTCGGTATAACGCTATGCTGTAAGGATGCAGCGAATAACAACCAAACGGGTCCTGCTGTGAAAAGAAATGGCGCCGCAGACCATCACCGTCTCGCCATATGGCGGCTGACAGTGATGTTGGTAGCCCACTGCTCTCCGTGCCGCCTCCAGACACGTCTTCAGCATGTAATTTCATTGAGTGGAGTAGAATTGTCTTCAGTGATGAGTTCCGTTCCGAACCGAGCCTCGATGACCAGTAAAGACCTGTCTGGAGCAGACAGCAGTGAGATACCAACCTGACTGTCACCCACCATACGTCCCGACAGCGGAGTAATGGTCTGAAGTGCTATTTTTTTTCCATACCAGGACCCCTTCTGTTTTCATGCCCAACCCCCTTACAGCACAACTGTACGTCCACGAAATTCTGCGCCTCGTGTTGTTGCCCTTCATGGCAATACATCCTGGACTTACACTTCAGCAAGATAATGCCCACCCGGACATGGCGAGAATTTCTACTGCTTGTTTTCGTGCTTGCCGAACTCTACCTTGTCCAGAAAGTTCTCCTGATCTCTCCCCAACTGAGAACGTTTCCAGTATTATGGGCAGAGCCATCCAAACAGCCCTGGATTTTGACAATCTAACGCGCCAGTTCGACAGAATTTGGCACAATATCCCTCAGGAGGACATACAAAAATTCCATCAATCGATGGCAAACTGAATAATTGCTTGCGCAACGGACAGAGATGGCCCAACGCGTTATTGACTTGCTCAATTTATTTGTCGGTACATTTAAATCACATCTACCGATTTCTGTCTCTTTCGGATGATTCGTTTTTTTTTTCTTTCTTAAAGTGTATGTGAATGTGCAGGTTCACCGTCATAGATGGAGACTGGCATGGCAGCACAGTCACCACGTTCATGTTAGTCGGTAAATGCTAGACAGTGAGATAGTCCGAAATCAGAGAGGAGAATTACTTCTACCGAACATTCAGTTTCATTGTTAAGGCAAGATTTTATGAGTTTGAATTCAAATATGTGGGAATTAAATTCTGAACTAAAATTTGAATTAAATTCGTAGACCGAAAAGGGAGATTTCGAAATGACATCTTATGTTGGAAAGATTGAAATTCAGATTGAGGGAATAAATGAGGAAAGCTAAAAAATATAAGAGTAGAAGCGGAAAAATTATCGAAAGGAGTTGCCAATGTCGATGACAAAGTCGGTCTGGTATGAGAATCAGTAAGAAATGGAACTGATGAATTACAGGATGAAATATGTAGTGGTATGGAGGACTGCGAACCAAAGCAGATTACATTCAAGGAGGTAACTAAGCACGCAAGTACTGAAGCGGTGGACGAAGTAGGCGATGGCCAGATAAAAAAATGTATAATCGAGAAATAATGGAAAAGGTGAAGCAGCACAGCAGACAGAGATACAATACGTGTTTCTTTAGCGATCAAGACTGTAATTATAGGATGGAAAAACTAGTAGATTTACAGATTGAATATGTAAAATGCCAAAATGATGTTGACGGTGAAGCAGTGGTCAGGCAGTGCAGCAGGAACAGCAAGTAGAGTGTACATGCTGCGCAAGGGATCAAAATTGTGGTTATACATCGAAAAAAGCACTGGACATTCGGGTTAAAACTATAAAATGTATTGACACTGTTGTGCGCAAAGTCAGTGTCGAAGCAGTAAAAAGAGAACACAACAAACAGAAACCAAGTATTTTACTGAGGATCCGGTTCTGATACTAGTAAAGTTTTTCAGTATTGGAAGTATTGTAAATTTAGATACAAGGATCATAAGCTTATGTGTGAGGGACCAGCGGTTCAGGGTCGGAAAACGAGATACAGAGGTTCAGGAAACTAAGTTTCTCCGTATCTTGATCTGAAGATGGAAAACTGAACCACCTAGGAAACGGACAAGTGATAGATCAAACTAGATTATGCGTAATAATGAGGTTTAAATGTCGGAGGCAGATGTAGTTGCTGAGGTCAAATAATTCGATGGCAGAAGGTAGCTATGAGCTAGATACTGAGAATATTAAGGTAAACGCTTTATTTTAGATGGAATTCTCCGAAAAGTGTGATGGAAAAATTGTTTAGTAGAAACAACTGTAATGATATAAGTGAGAGTGTTTTAGCTGACTACATCTGTGAAGGCAGTGTAGCAGCGGTCGCGTCAGCTGGAGATGATTTTTTTCTGTATGGGTGGAAGTAGATGAGGATGTCTGTGAAGGAGGCGTGGCTGTGGTTTGATCAACAGGAGATGAATTTGATGAAGTATCGGTGGAAGCGAATGGTGGTGGTGGTTAGTGTTTAACGTCTCGTCGACAACGAGGTCATTAGAGACGGAGCGCAAGCTCGGGTTAGGGAAGGATTGGGAAGGAAATCGGCCGTGCCCTTTCAAAGGAACCATCTCGGCATTCGCCTGAAACGATTTAGGGAAATCACGGAAAACCTAAATCAGGATGGCCGGAGACGGGATTGAACCGTCGTCCTCCCGAATGCGAGTCCAGTGTGCTAACCACTGCGCCACCTCGCTCGGTGGAAGCGGATGATTGATTAGTAAAGGGAGATGAAGGTAATATTTTTAATGATAGTAAACTTGCGGCTACTGAGACAAATATTTCAGAGGAAGGAATGTATACATTTATTTCTATTGAAGGACGACAGACTAAACTTGGCGGGCATGTTAGAAACAGATCAGGGAAATATTGTAGGTATTGGAACCTCTTCGTTCAGGAGATGAAATTAATACAGAATGGAATATCAACCAGGAATGTATGGAGGTCATATCGAAAAATATTGACGACATTATTAGGTCATTTATGTGTGCGGGAAAAATTTAATGTGGCAACTGGACATGAACAAAGAAAAGAGTAAATAGGTGTGAAGGAAGCATATGGTGACTTGGTTGTTGGAGATGACTATATTAAAGGTTGGTCGGTAGATGTGACGTGTGCCATAAATACAGAGGAGAACGAAGGAATATCCAGAAAGGGAAGAAATTGAAATTGTATAGCCAGTCACAGAAATCGAGGTCTGTGATGAAGAATTACGTGTGTTTGTCGGTTCTGGAAGACAGGTGTTGGCGGTATCGACAAAATTCCTGTAAAGAAATATGAACAATAAACTAGTACATTTTCCAGTAACTGATGCACAAATCAAAACTGCAATAGGTGGGCTAAGCAAATCTACAAAACAAAAAATGTTTGTGGAATTCCAAAGTGATGGAGTTGAGTTTACTATGCGGTATTTTGCAGTAAAACACTGGCGAAAGATAATAGATTTGCTAAAAACATTCAACCGTCAGGATCGCACAAATATGTATTCATTTAAAACAGCCGGTTTCGTCAGACTTTCCTGTCATCTTCAGATCTAAAAAAAAAAAAATAATAATAAATAAATAAATAAAAATAAAAATAAAAAAATTGTTATGAATCGTGTTCGTTCTATGTTGGACCTCACTCCCATTGTCATATGGATAAAAAACAGCACATTATAAAAGGTTTGTTATAACTAAAATATTTAAAAACGTATAGCATCTTTATATATATATATATATATATATATATATATATATATATATATATATAATCATCACTCACAGATGCTTATTACGTCACAAAACACGCTCCGCAGTAGCACATCTATTTACATAAGCTGTACATATTGGTAACATTGAAAATCCAACTTAAATGGCACATAACGTACCTAGGACGTTGTAACATTGAAAACTTCTCTTAAATGGATTATAACACACGTTATACGCCGTTTATGGTGGTTTTTCCATGTTTAGAATATGTCCAGCTTATTTAAACAGATGTGCTGCTATGTACTGAGTTTTTGTGACGCAACAAGCATCTGTGAGCGATGTTTATATATGAGCATGTGCATTTGCACAAAATACTTAATGTTTTTAAATATATTAGTTATAGCAAGACTTTTGTAATGTGCTAGTTTTTATCCACATGACAACCTGGCATGAAGTCAAACGTATAATGAACGTGTTTCATAACAAAAAGACTTTTTAAGACCTGAAGATGACGACAAAGTCTGTCGAAACCGGTTGTCTAAATAAAGAAATATTTATGCAATCTTGACTGTTGAATATTTTTAGCAAGTAAAACAGAAGCCTCCCTCGAGCTTTTCAGAATGAGAAAATCCAATAATGTGTTTGGAGTCGACTTTTTGATGAAATACGAAACGACACTGAATTGAGGAAAAAAATGATCAGAATTCGAATGTGACGGCAGAAAAGGGAAACTGAAGTTCAGCAAGATGCACAGTGATGATCAGCGGGTGCTCGTTTGCAGGTTACAAACGATTCAGTAGGAAATTGGTAGGTGTTAATTCACATGTAAATTGGTGTATGTATAAATATAGATGCATTGCATGTACAGTAAATAAATATTTCCTAGATTTTTGGTGATATATAAAGTTAGTGTGTGAAGATATGAAAACTGATGGTACTACGTGGTACGAGAAAAGCATGAGAAAGCACATAAATTTGGGTGTGAGGAGGTAGGGACAGCAGCCTGCTTCGTTCTTGGTGAACGTAGGTCGAAAAATAATGATAATTTGTTTATTTAATGAGAGAGAATTAATTGAGTAAATTATTTGAGTGTTATTTTATTGGAATAACCTTAATTTATCATGTGTTGTTATTTAGAGGGGCTTTCATGCGGTAGTGTATAAAAGTTATTGCTGGATTAAGTGTGAAACGTAAAATTCGTAATGTAAATTACTTTGGGAAGTTAAAAAAAAGGTGTATAAATAGAACTACGTGAATCATTGTCTAGTGTAGCCTGTCCGTTGATGAAAAAAAAGTTTAGAGGGGAGAATTATGCTCTCAACCATTTATTTAAAGTTGTATAATTATGAAATTTGTTGGTAATTGTTGAAATTTTAGTTGCTTGCTGTATCTGACAGGTCCTTCTAACACGAAAGACATGTTTTCTAGTGGAAGCGTGGACGGAGGAATGTTTGAAGAACTTTCGCAACATATCAAGGGTATTTTGCCAAAGTGTTAAGTCACTATACGTTGCTACAATTTTGTAGATGTATCGATCCTGCTGGAGAAGCTGTTCAGAGCTTACTCTATGGTTACTGTGGAATTTAATTACTGGGATCTGTACCATAGTTGTATTTCGATAACTTTAACTCTCGATTCTGATGGTGGTTGCGAGCAGACGCATATATGGGCGAAGTATGTGGCTGTTGGAGCCATGGGAGATCGATAGTAAAATTTGGAGAACGGCCTATGTTGAAAATCGACAACACAATATCGTTCACCATAGTACTATCCAGTGCCACCGTGACGTGTCACATGATGGGATGGTCATCACACCTTAGTTAATAAACGTTTTCTGGAACTGCGAATGGTTCTGTTTGGTTTAGAGAACGCTCGGATTACGCATATTCGAGATAATATTAGCCACGTTAAAGCGTCCCGTCGTGATTATTAATGTACAGTATTTTTAAGCGGAGTGGTTTGAAGAGACACAAGAAATGGTGAATAGGGAAACACTCCTTCACAAACTGTATGTCAGGGATCTTGCTATGGCAGTCTACTACTTCTTCCTATAGAGTAGGAGTCAAACAATTGAAAATCCGGGAAGGAATGTAACAGTATTAGAGAAGGAAAGTTGCTACTCACCATATAATAGAGGTTCTAAGTAGCAGATAGACACAACATAAAGATTCTCACAATTATAGCTTTCTGTCATTAAGGTATTTGTCACCAATAGACACACACACACACACACACTCACACAAACACAACTCGCGCACACGACTGCAATCTCAGGCAACTGAAACCACACTGCGCACAGCAGTACCAGTGCATGATGGGAATGGTTATTGGGTGGCGGTAAGGAGGCGGCTGGAGAAGGGAGGGGGAGGGATAGTACGGTGGTGGTGGCTGACAGTGAAGTACTGCAGTTTAGATGGAGGGCAGGGGAGAGGTGGGGAGGGAGGGGGAGTGCCGAAAAAGGAGAGAAATAAAAAGACTGGGGGTGGTGGTGAAATGACGGCTGTGTAGTGCTAGAATGGGAAAATGGAGGGGGTTGGATGGATGAGGGCAGTGACTAACAAAGGTTGAGGCCAGGAGAGTTACGGGGACGTAAATTGTACTTCAGGGAAAGTTTCCACCTGCACAATTCAGAAAAGCTGGTCTTTTTGTGAAGGATTCATATGGCACAGGCTGTGAAGGAGTCATTGAAATGTTGGATATCATGTTTGGCAGCGTTTTCAGCAACAGGGTGGTCCACTTGTTTGTTGGCCACAGTTTGTCAGGGGCCATTCATGTGGACAGACAGCTTCTTGGTTGTCATGCCTACATAGAATGCAGCACAGTGGTTGCAGCTTAGCTTGTAAATCACATGACTGGTTTCAAGGTAGCCCTGCCTTTGATGGGATAGGTGATGTTGGTGACCGGACTGGAGTAGGTGGCGTTAGGAGGATGTATGGGAGAGGTCTTGCATCTAGGTCTATTTCAGGGGTATGAGCCATGAGGTAAGGGCCTTCGAAGGCGTTACCTACAAACAAATTTGAGGTACAGCTATGGGCACCCGCATGGCACCATCCTGTGCCAACATAATCATGGGCCATCTAGAGCAATCCTTCCTAAAACCCAGAATCCTAAACCCCTCACCTGGTTCAGATTCATTGATGACATCTTTTCTATCTGGAAGGAAGGTGAGGACACCCTATCGACATTCCTGCAGAACCTCAACATCTTCTCCCCCATTTGCTTCACCTGGTCCTACTCGACCCAATAAGCCACATTCCTAGATGTTGACCTCCACCTCAAAGATACATCAGTACCTCCATCCATATCAAATATACTAACCGCCAGCAATACTTCCAGTTCGACAGCTGCACCAATTCCACACCAAGAAGTCCCTTCCACACAGCCTAGCCACTTGTGGTCGTCGCATCTGCAGTGACGAGCAGTCGGTCTTGGATTATACCAAGGGTCTCACAGAAGCCTTCATTGACAGTAATTATCCTCCCAACTTGTACAAAAACAAATCTCCCATGCCTTATGTTTCTAGTCTCCTACCACCTCCCATAGTACCACCATCCACCCACATAGGAACGTTCCACCCAGTGAAGCAACTGAATTACATTGTCTGCCAGGGTTTCGATTATGTCTCGTCGTGCCCTGAAATGAGAAATGTCCTGTCCACTATCCTTCCCACCCACCCTACAGTAGTATTCTGGCATCCACTGAACCTACACATTGTACTCGTCCATCCTTACACAACCTCTGCTTCCAATCCCTTACTTCATGGCTTGTACCCCTGTAACAGACCTAGCTAGATGCAAGACCTCTCTGATAGACACATCCTCCTACCACCACCTACTCCAGTCCAGTCACTAACATCACCTATCCCATCAAAGGCAGGGATACCTGTGAAACCAGTCATAAGTTACAAACACTGTGCTGCATTCTATGTAGGCATGACAACCAAGAAGCTGTCTGCCTGCATGAATGGCCACTGACAAACTGTGGCCAAGAAACAAATGGACCACCCTGTTACTGAAAACGCTGCCAAGCATGATATCCTTCATTTTAATGACTCCTTCACAGTCTGTGCCATATGGATCCTTCCCACCAACACCAGCTTTTCTGAATTGTGCAGGTGGGAACTTTCCCTGCAATACATCCTACATTCCTATAACCCTCCTGGCCTCAACCTTCATTGGTCACTGCCCTCACCCATCCAACCCCCTCCCTGTTCCCATTCCAGTACTACACAGCTGTCATTTCACCACCACACTCAGTCTTTTTATTTCTCTCCTTTTTCGCTACTTCCCCTCCCCCGCCCCCCCTCCCCACCACTCCCAGCCCTCGAGCTAAACTGCAACACTTCACTGTCAGCCACCCCCACTGTACTATCCCTCCCGCTCCCCGTCCCAGCTTCCTCCTTACCGCCACCCAATAGCCATTCCCATCATTCACTTGTGCTGCTGCTCGATATGTGGTTTGTTGCCTCAGACTGCAGTCGTGTGAGCGAGTTGCGTTTGCGTGAGTGTGAGTGTGTGTGTGCGTGTGTGTGAGTGTGTATTGTTGACAAAGACCTTAACGGACGAAAGCTATAATTGTGAGAATCTTTTTGTTGTGCCTATCTGCGACTCAGTATCTCCGCTGTATGATGAGTAGCAACTTCCCTTCTATAATAATGTTATAGAGTAGGAATGTTCTTCTAATGCCTTTGAGTTACAGGAAGGGGAAGGATGGAAGATTAGAGTACCACGTCCCGTCGACATCACAGCCATTACAGACGGAGCGTAAGTTCGGATTACGAAAGTATGGGGAGGATAATACGGCCGTGCACTTTTCAAAAAAACCATTCCGGCATTTGCCTGGGGCGATTAAAGGAAATCGCGGAAAATCTAAATGTGGATGGCTGGACGATGATTTGTTCCGTCCTTCTCCCGAAAGCCAGTCCACTGTGCTTACCACCGTGCTACCTCGGTCGGTCCATATTTGGCATAACTTATGCATTTAGTGCATGTGTCCTCACGAAGATGAATGGATTATTTTACAGTAATGGCACTGTGCAGTAATTGCCGCCTAAAACTACACGTAAGTAGAATTTTTTTTAAACAGTCTTAATAATTATGTTTTACAATCTGAAGGAACGCTAATACTCTCGCCACACAGAAGTTCAGGTTCTGGGGAATTGCAATTCAGCACACAAATTGCATCTATTTCCGTAGATTGTTATGGATATAGTTTTAAGCACCTTTCCGTTGCGTGTTATTATTATGTTAAGGGCGATAGCAGTAGTTCCCCTTATATTGGCGTCAAGACAGTAACGGAAAAATGCAATTCTGTATCGTACAGTGTCCAGTAATACCAAAGATTAAATACCATAAAATGATCGAAATTGATCTGAAATTATTTTGTCAAACGCGTATGTAAGAGGTTGTGCTCTAGAACTGTTCCTATACCAGAAATAATTTCATTTTCTTATTCGTAACCTTTTAGAGTAGCCAAGCATCAGTACTAGCAATAGACACGTCAGACCACTCAATAACATAAGTCAGAAACCATAGATATGCTCTCTTCTCTATTGAGGTTTTAGTGAAATCACAAGAAAGGTTGATATGTTTTGCTAACTTCTTAAAATGGCTCTGAGCACTATGGGACTTAACATCTGTGGTCATCAGTCCCCTAGAGCTTAGAACTATTTAAACCTAACTAACCTAAGGACATCACACACATCCATGCCCGAGGCAGGATTCGAACCTGCGACCGTAGCGGTCACGCGGTTCCAGACTGAAGCGCCTAGAACCGCACGGCCACACTGGCCGGCGCTAACTTCTTATTTAAGCATATCACCTTCACCAAAACTCCAAAAGGTTTCAGATGCATGAATACTGACAGTTACAGTCAACGATCTATTTTGTCGCTATGGCAACGCCCTTCAGCAACATAAATAACGTCTCTGTCTTTATGATACGAAACTATAATCATAAAGTTTCAACTTAAAAACTAAAATAAAAAGATCGTTCTATTTTCTGTACATTTAAATAGATAACTTATTTTTATATCCTTTTAACACAAATTAAAGCTCTAATTATTTTATTATGATTTTATCAATTAAATGATCTTGAAGTGAAAATTCTTTAACTTGTAAATACTTTGGATTACCTATCTTGCGTTCATTTGTCACTCAAGAATCTCTGACTCTGACAGCTCTCTTGTACTAGCTCATATTCCACAATATAAGATCTCGCTTGTGTCTATCATAAGGGATGATTTCTCTCAAATGGCAGTTATTTAGTAACTTCGGGCTAAATGAGAATGCGGGGACTAGGTTTTGACTTGTAAACAAAATAACAGTTTATTTCCTGCTCTTTATTAACTACGTACAGAGATAAACGCCCTCGAGTGATTGAGTGAAAAAAAAAAATAGAAATAAAAGTCGTAGATGTTACCACCGCTTTTTAAGTCAATTTAACACACAAATTGCAAAATTCTCAGCCACTTCAGGTTTTAGCGATCCACGATGCGAGTAATAAATTCTCAATGAAGATGTCACTCGTCACTATTAAATACAGGAATAATGGTTGCAGTGGAATTCCGCTTAAATATGGTTCAGCTACGGTCTGGATCACCACGAATTGCTACTATCCCAACTCTGTGTGCGGGAAACTTTATCAAAATTTTAAAAAAGGTAAACACCGGTCTGGGTCTTCCGGGAACAATCTTCAAAAACCAAGAACTCCGTTCGACAATAAGATTATTCAGTATCCACAAAATCCTACACACATATCACCTCAAATACCAAATCGATCCGTTACACTCACGGCCGTTACTCTGCGTCAGAGATCGCCTTCATCAACTTTTGCAATTAATCAGAGCAGCCCGTTTATAAGTGTGCTACAAATACACCATAACCGGAACCGCGGCAGCAATAGCTTCTGTCCAATCGCTGAAATCAAACAATAGTTCTTCGAGTCACGGTTCCCAATCCTCAGAAAACTCGTAATCGTGTTACAGGTACAAAAGTTAAACCTCTACTCAGCTAATTGAAGAATGTTTCACTGCGATAATTCTTCAATTCAAATCGATGTGCACAATACAGTTAAATTATTTCCAGTCTTTAACATCCAGCCCTATACCAGTTGTTCCAATCTTTCCGAAGTACACGCACTTTCAGTTTCACTTCTAAAACTGCGAAAGCTTCCCTTCTTGCACCATGAGTACATAAATGATATGGCGGACAGGGCGGGCAGCGATGTACGGTTGTTTGTTGATGATGCCATAGTGTATGGTAAGGTGTCGAAGTTGAGTGACTGTAGGAAGTTACAAGACTGACTGGACAAAATTTCCAGTTGGTGTGATGAGTGGCAGCCAGCCCTAAATGTGGAAAAATGTGAGTTAATGCGAATGAGTGAGAATAACAAACCTGTTGTGGTCGGTTACAGTATTACAAGTGTCCTCCTTGACACAGTCAAGCCGTTTAGGTATTTGGACGTAACGTTGCAAAGTGATATGGAATGGAACGAACATGTGAGAACTGTGATGGGGAAGGCGAATGGTCGACTTCGGTTGATTGAGAGAATTTTAGGAAAGGAGACCGCGTATAGGACGCTGGTGTGACCTACTCTTGAGTACTGCTCGAGTGCTTGGGATCCGTACCAGGTCGGATTGAAGGAAGACATCGAACCAATTCAGGGGTGAGGTGCTAGATCAGTTACCGGTAAGTCTGAACAACATGTAAGTGTTACGTAGATGCTCCGATAAATCAAATGAGAATCTCTGGAGGGAAGGCGACGTTCTTTTCGAGAAACACTGTTGAGAAAATTTAGAGAACCGGCATTTGAAGCTGACTGCCGAACGAGTCTACTGCCGCCAACATACATTGTGCGTATGGACCACGAAGATAAGATACGTGAAATTAGGACTCGTACGAAGGCATATGGATAGCCTTTTTCGCTCGCTCTATTTGCAATTGGAACAGGAAAGGAAATGACTAGTAGTGGTACAGGGTACCCTCTACCACGCACCGTACGGTGGCTTGAGGAGTATCTAGGTAAATGTAGATGTAGAATTAGACGTATCGATAGCTAACTGCATCAGCTCCTGTTAGCGAACAAACAGCAGCTACATATATGGTCCTTCCAACCCTTTACACAAACTTAATTATCCTAAGTGTTTCTCACTGCCCCTCGATAGTAACTGCCTTTCCTCGGGCTTAAAACCATAGCTGAACCATTTCGTTGACAAGTGTACGGGGTCAGTACTATTCCTTTACAATCACCTATGAGCAATATATAGCCGTCGGTCGTTCTTCTAGCGGCCAGATGGTGCTGGATGGTCTCCGGCTCTAGCGCTTTGCGGTTGTGTCTGGGCTGACGCATGATCTTTACTGCCACCTACTGAACCTGCTGTACAAGGTTCTCGACTAACTTTTCAAATACACAAAACATATATTACCTAAAGAAAGTTACAAATTTTTACACATTCCTTTTCCCATATTGTATTTTCTCGTGCTGTTTCAATAGAGTGAAACGAACCCTAAAAAAGTTACATCGTCAAAATGTGCAAAGACATTCTGGCCCAGCACAGCCTTCTCCTAAGGAAAATATTTTTTGCGGGAGGGGGGGGGGGGAGGGGGAGAGGAGAGGCCGGGATATGGTCGAACAACGCCCTCCGTTAGGCGTTCAAGTTTGATTTCTGCACGGTTACGAATGTATAACGTTTTCTTAGTTTTTGTATTACTGTTCCATGGGAAAAGTATTATCGTGTAGTGTAAACACCTATAGACCAGGTGTTCGCTATACACCAGAATGGGCCTCTTGGATGGGAGAGAGATGACATGGGCAATAATAACTGTGGTCGTGGATTGAGATTCATAGTGATGTTTCCACCGACCACCAGATTCATACACGTCTGCCACTGAGACAATCAGAGATAACTTAAACTCAAAAACATGGAAATACCCGAACATACGTAATGGTAGATGGTGACTTCAACCTACCTAGTATCGATGGGGAAAACTATGCATACATTTTATTATTGATCTGTAAAAATGCAGTACGTTACATAGTTGGCATGTTTTACTCAAAAATTTAAATTTTCTTAGCCACATCGTTTCTTAATAGGAACTGCCCTGGGCGTTTGGATTATGCGCCATTTTCAAAGGCCCAATGGAAAATGTATACTTAGTATCATTAGCAAAGGAAACGGTTACATTGAACACCAAATCGAACTGACATCTATAGAGTAATCTTTTCATTTATAAAAGCCTTCATATTTAAAATCACTGCATATACTAAACATTTGGGTACATCGCGCCTAGTCATCTCTTGTGAACAACAGACAAGTCCAAACTAAATTCTGATACTGTGTGTGGCCTTAAGTGAAGTCGGCTACAAGAGGGCACTGGGGTGGCAGTATGTCTACCACCTGCATACAGTAATTTTACAGACATGTATAATAAATTATAGAAAGATTACAATGAAATATGAGAAAAACTAGTACTTTGTCGTATTACATTTGTTCAAAACCTTAACTGGGCTGTTAGACGCATATGTGGAATGCTTAACAGTAAGATAAATGGTACTGCATGTGAAACAAAAATTTCGGCCTATATGTATGATTCACATTTACAGTTGTTCATTAACACATCATCCATTTAAATTCATTTAAAACATATGTACAAACATGTATGATAAACCGTAGGAGGGTTAGATACATGAAGTAATGAAATAAGTAATGTCGTACAGTACTACACTGTTCATACGACTAACCATGGACATAATAGCGCAGTCTTTTGGCGAAGTTAACTAGTATCGCTTACGAAGAAATGTCTGTGGCTTAGCTGTGTTACGACAGTTACAATCGTATACGTCCATTAACGATGTATCATCGTGATATTATTTACAATGCATTAAATACAATAAATTACCAACCAAAATCAACTATAACCCAATTCCACGTTTTATAATAATGGCTGTACATAAGAATAAACAATATGTATGCATGGCTACGAAGTCTTTCGTGACGTATTTCCTGAGTAAAAATTTCTCGGTGTACATGGCGCGTCAAATCAGGATAAATCTCCGAGCTTTCGACCACTACCTCCATGGTCGTCGTCAGGGCTAAAACTGACTGTCGTGAACTATTTTTTTTTTTTTTTTTTCCATTTATTGAATTTCAATTCCCCCCGAAGGGGGCGGGCTGGCAGCAGCTTAGTACGCCGCTCTTCAGCCGACAGATTTTGTGACAAAGAGCAAGAGAACAAATAAGAAAAACAACAGGCGATAAAATCGGAGACTTAGAGAGTAACAAGGCGAAAAGAAATCGTGGAACTTAAAACAACAACACAGGGATGATGACGCTAATAAAAATACATACGAAGTAGACAGGGAAAACAATAGGCAATTAAAAAACACGGCGACAGTCTGGATTCTGTTCGCAAAGGAAATAAAATTCACACCGAGCGACAGCATGGTGTCTGTTCGCAACACGAGAAAGACAAACAACACTGAATAGTCACTGGAACACTGCACTAAACAGTTGGCAAATGTGACACCACAGTCGAGAGCAGGTGGGGGGAAACTGGACAGAAGATGGGAAAACGAAAAAAGGGGGGGAAAGGAGAGTAAAAGCGAAGGGGGGAGCCGGGAAAGGAGCTGAAGGAGGATGAGGACCCATAAGAGGGGTGGGGGGCAGACGCAACAGGGAGTGGGGAGGCAGAGGAGGGGAATACAAAAGGACTAGGGGGGGAGAAGGGAGGTAGGGAGAGGTTTAGTGGGGGGAAGAACAGGACAGAAGTGGGGGGGGGGGGAGCCCAGGGAAAGGACAGAGGAAAGGAGGGGGATGGAGGATCAGAGTTGATAGGAAGGATAAACGGAGGGAGAGAGGGCATCATCCAGGAGGGGGAGTTGATGGAAGCCACCTCGGGAAAGGAGATGGAGGGTGTAGAGATGGAGGGTAGGGGGGACACAACGGTGAAGACGTGGCAGGGGGCGGGGATGGGAGAGGAGAGGAGCAACCAGGGGGTGAGGGGGTTCAAGACGGCGGGAGGTGTAGAGGATGCGGATATGTTCGAGGAATAGGAGCAGATGGGGGAAAGGAATGAGATCATAGAGGATCCGCGTGGGGGACGGGAGGCAGATACGGAAGGTGAGGCGGAGTGCATGACGCTCAAGGATCGGAAGGGACTGATAGAATTTGGGGGGGGGGCAGAGATCCAGGCAGGACTGGCATAACAGAGGATGGGACGGATTAAGGATTTGTAGGTGTGGAGGATGGTAGAGGGGTGCAACCCCCATGTCCGGCCAGAGAGGAGTTCGAGGAGGCGGAGGCGGTTGTGGGCTTTGGATTGGATGGATCGGAGATGAGGGATCCAGGTGAGGTGACGGTCAATGGTGAGGCCAAGGTAGGTGAGGGTGGGGGTGAGACGGACAGGACGTGCGCAGACAGTAAGGGAGAAATCCAGGAGCCGGAAGGAGCGAGTGGTACGACCTACGATGATTGCCTGGGTCTTGGAAGGATTTAGTTTCAGGAGCCATTGGTTACACCATGCAGCAAAAAGGTCAAGGTGATTCTGGAGAAGGCGTTGGGACCGTTGGAGGGTAGGAGCGAGGGCGAGGAAGGCGGTGTCATCAGCATATTGCAAGAGGTGCACTGGAGGGGGGGGGGGGTTGGGGCATATCTGCCGTGTACAGGAGGTAGAGGAGAGGGGAGAGGACAGAGCCCTGGGGCACACCGGCAGAGGGGTAGAAGGTGCGGGAATTGGCATGATGGATGGTAACGTAGGAGGGGCGGCGGGAGAGGAAGGAGGCCACCAGACGGATGTAGTTGATAGGAAGGAAGGGCGTAGGTTTGGAGTTTAAACAGGAGACCGGGATGCCAGACACGGTCGTAGGCCTTTTCAAGGTCAAGTGAGACAAAAATGGCGGAGCGACGGGTGTTAAGCTGGAGGGAGAGGAGATGAGTGAGGCGGAGGAGTTGGTCATCAGCAGAGAAGGAAGGTCGAAAGCCACATTGGGTGTTTGGGAGGAGGTGGTTTTGGTGGAGGTGGAGATGGATGCGCCGGGAAAGGATGGATTCCAAGAGCTTGCTGAACACCGACGTGAGACAGATAGGACGATAGGAAGAGGCATCAGATGGAGGCTTATTGGGTTTGGAGAACATCAGGATACGGGAGGTTTTCCACAGGTCGGGATAGAAGCCAGTGGCAAAGATGACATTGTAGAGGGTGGCAAGGAGGGAAAGGAAGGAGGGAGGGCAGTGTTTGAGGTGGTGGTAGGTAACGCAGTCGTGGCCGGGAGCAGTGTTGCGTTTAGTGCGGAGTGTGAGGCTGATGTCCTGTGTAGTGATGGGAGTGTTAAGTGCAGATGGTGGGGTGTGGCCCAAGTACTGGAAGCTAGGAGCAAGGGGAGGAACAGAGGTATCCGTACGGTCCATGACATCAGGGAAGAGGGAATAATCAAAGTGGGGATCATCTGGGATGGAAAAAACATCAGAGAGGTGGGAGGCAAAGTGGTTGGCCTTACTGAGGTTGTCAGGAAAGGGACGGTCATTAAGGAGGAGAGGGTACTGGGGGGTGGGGCGGTTCCCAGTAAGGCGGTGGAAAGCAGACCAATACTTGGAAGAGTTGATGGGGAGCGTGGTGTTGAGGTGTGTACATGTCTGGCGCCAGGCTCGGCGTTTCTTCGCAACAAGCAGGTTGCGGATGTGTCGCTGTAATTGCCGGTGGCGGGTAAGTGTATCCCGGTCACGAGTGCAGAGAAAAGAGCGGTAGAGGCGGCGGGACTTCCGAAGGAGAAGGACGGCCTGTGGTGGAAGGGCAGGGCGGTGAGGGTGGATGGCTTTGGTGGGGATATGGGTGGCGACGGCGTCAGACAAGGTCTGGTGCAGGAAGGCAGCAGTGCGAGAGATGTCATCAGGAGACTGGAGGGTAAGGGCGTGGCTGTCAACCTGGGTGTGAATGGAATCCCGGTAGGCATCCCAGTTGGCACGGGAGTAATCATGGACAAGTTTAGGAGGGACGTCAGGGCGAGGAGTGTGGCGGGGATGGCGACCGGTAGAGATAGTGAGGAGGACAGGGGCATGGTCACTGCCAATGAGGTCAAGGACATCCGCGGTGATGCGCCCAAGAAGGTTGGGAGAGGCAAGGACTACATCAGGAGTGGTGTTGGATGCGGGCCGGGTGTGCTGGGGCAGGGGAACCAGGTCTCCCTGGAGAGTGGTGAGAAACTGATGCCACCGCCGGAGGTCGGCAGGATCACGGCTGTGGATATTGAGGTCGGCGGCAATCACGTAGGTGGAGAAGGTGCGGTCAATGTGGGCCAGGAAATCGTATGGGATGGGGGTGCGAGGGCGGACATAAATGGTGGCACAGGTGATGGTAAGGGCGGCGAAGAAGAGGCTGAGGGTGAGATGCTCGGCAGGATTGTTAAGGAGAGGTTGGGGCCGGACTGGGAGGTGCTTGAGGTGGCCTATAGCAACTCCGCCACGCGCCAGAGGGTACGGGTTATCGGTGCGATGTAGGGTGTAAGGGGCAGTGGAGATGGAGATAAGGGGCTGAAGGAAGGTTTCATTGAGGACGAAGGCATCCACGCGGTGCTGACGTAGGGTGTGGAGGAAGAGGAGTTTGTGGGTGGGCAGGGAGCGAACGTTGTGGTACAGGATACGGTACGCTTGTTGTACCATGGGAGTGGAGAGTTAGACGAGGGTGGTGAGGGGGGTGAAGGTGAAGTGGGCCTGGTTGTGGGAGTAAGTGGCATAGGTGGTAAGATGGAAGATGGAACGGGCAGCGAGGGCGAATTGGGAAAGAGTGTGGGAGCGCTGGAAGGGGGTCGTGAGCTAGCGAGGTTCCCACTTTTATATGCAAAGGACGGCTTCTTATTGGCTGGAATACGTCAGCGATATGGCGAGTAGCGAAGTGGTGCCCTCTACTTCCATAGATGTAGTTGCTATCCCGCGTTGCTTGCAGCGCCATCCCTTAAATCAGGAGGTAAAGTGCGAGAAGTTTTTCTCAGCGATTTTTCTTTATCCAGTGCACTCTTCCAAGTGTTGCTAAGTGCATAGCCGTTGTCTCTATTAAAGTTATTATCGCTAAGCCTAATTTCGACTGCTTCCCGGATCACAGAGTCCCAGTAATTCGATGTGTGGGCTATTACTCTGGTTTCTTCAAATAAAATCTTATGCTTGTTAAGCAGGCTATGTTCAGCCACCGCTGATTTTTTCAAATACCTGTATTTCAGGTGACGTTGGTGCTCGATGCAGCGGTCGGCAACGGTTCTTACACACTGGCCCACGTAATTCTTGCCGCATTCGCAAGGAATAGTATAAATTCCCGGCACTCTTAAGCCGAGACTATCTTTGACTGGTCTCAACATTTCCTTAATTTTCCTAGGTGGTCGGAAAACTGGTTTTATTCCTTGCCTCTTCAGGACTCTGGCTATCTTGCTCGTTGTAGCACCGCAAAAAGGAAGCCGCGCTAAGTGTTGGTCCTCTTCTTGTATGTGGCCGGCATCGTGTCTTACTTTCTTGGACAATACTGATTTAATTTCACCGGCAGAATAACCATTCCTCTTGAAAACAGTCGTCAAATGGTTGATCTCGGGACCGAGGTAGTCCTTGTCGGAAATAGTCCTGGCTCTGTGTACTAAAGTATTCAGCATAGCTCTCTTCTGAGACGGATGATGGAAGCTATGGCTATGCAGATATAAGTCTGTATTGGTTGGCTTCCTGTACACAGAATGGCCCAGTCGTCCATCCGGCTTTCGCTCTACCAACACATCTAAAAAAGGTAACTTCCCTTCCTTCTCTACCTCCAATGTAAATTTTATGTTTGGATGTACACCATTCAGATGTTCGACGAACTGCTGCAGCGTGTCGCTGCCGTGTGGCCAGATTAAAAAAGTATCGTCGACGTATCTGTAGAAGCATGATGGGCGGAGGTGTGCACTGCCGACCGCTGCATCGAGCACCAACGTCACCTGAAATACAGGTATTTGGAAAAATCAGCGGTGGCTGAACATAGCCTGCTTAACAAGCATAAGATTTTATTTGAAGAAACCAGAGTAATAGCCCACACATCGAATTACTGGGACTCTGTGATCCGGGAAGCAGTCGAAATTAGGCTTAGCGATAATAACTTTAATAGAGACAACGGCTATGCACTTAGCAACACTTGGAAGAGTGCACTGGATAAAGAAAAATCGCTGAGAAAAACTTCTCGCACTTTACCTCCTGATTTAAGGGATGGCGCTGCAAGCAACGTGGGATAGCAACTACATCTATGGAAGTAGAGGGCACCACTTCGCTACGCGCCATATCGCTGACGTGTTCCAGCCAATAAGAAGCCGTCCTTTGCATATAAAAGTGGGAACCTCGCTAGTTCACGACAGTCAGTTTTAGCCCTGACGACGACCATGGAGGTAGTGGTCGAAAGCTCGGAGATTTATCCTGATTTGACGCGGCATGTACACCGAGAAATTTTTACTCAGGAAATACGTCGCGAAAGACTTCGTAGCCATATTAGTTTCCTCTACGGGGAGGACATAGCGCGCAGCGTTCGTCACCTGGAGAAGCTGCGCCTGAAACAGTCTCAGTTGCTGAGCAATCTGGCTTTTTTACAGCGCTGTCGTGACAAGGAGGTAGTACCGAAGTTTGCAGTCGTCAAACACCACATCAGAAGCGCTGCAGTAAATAGAATTTTACGAAAGACCAGCCATGCTATTGTGAAGGAGAGGATACGTCATACCAGGTATGAACTAGACATGAACGCTCGCCTGTTATTTAGTTGCCATTTATTTCTGGCCGATGTCCTCTCACCATTGGACTGGGAATGGGTCGATATGACTTTGGCGGCACACCAACGAGCCAATTTAAGCAGGACTACGGCGAAAGAAGCCGATAAATTTGAGCGGCTTAACCGTGATCAAGGAACTACTGGGTCCAACAGCATTCACCGCACTGTTATCAACTTCTCTGACAAGGAACTTGATGAAGCTACCATCTCGGCTCTCAGTAAAGGATTGAACTTTGCCCCAGCTCCACGTAAGTTACCGGTGGTTGAGATCATTAGTGGAGTGGAACAAGCAGTTCGTCATCTTCCTCAAGAAGCAGCGGATGACGTAAGGCTTGCTACTAGCCGGATTTTAGCGACATCCAAGCCGCCTAAGTCAAACATCAGCAGAGAGGAGAGACAAGGACTGAAATTGTTGCAGAAGGATGAAGATCTAGTTGTTTTACCTGCGGACAAGGGGAACGCCACGGTAATCCTCAATGCTACAGATTACCATAAGAAAGTTGGATTATTACTGGAGGACAGCACATACCGGGTTCTCAGACGGGATCCCACATCGGCGCTCAGCAGGAAGACAAGGGAGCTACTAAAAAACTCTGGCCTCTCCGATGAACTGGTGAAGAACTTACGGCCGAGAGCACCTAGGCCACCAAGACTGTACGGTTTGCCAAAGGTTCATAAGGAGAACGTCCCGTTGAGACCGATTGTTAGCGCTATTGGCTCTCCTACGTACAAGCTTGCAAAGCACTTAACTAAACTGTTGGCGCCTATAGTTGGTCACTGCCCACATCATATTAAAAATTCAAAAATGTTTGTTGATATCGTAAAACAGATGAAGATAGGCCCAAGTGATATCATGGTCAGCCTCGACGTGGTTTCTTTGTTCACCAAAGTACCTGTGGATGACACATTACAATTGTTGTCTGCTCATTTCTCCTCAGAAATTTTGAAGTTGTTCCGGCATACCTTGACGACCACTTATTTTTTATACAGTGGAAATTATTATGAAATGACGGACAGAACAGCCATGGGTTCGCCACTGTCACCAGCAATAGCGAATTTTTTCATGGAGGACTTTGAAGAACGAGCCCTGAGCAGTGCACACCTCCGCCCATCATGCTTCTACAGATACGTCGACGATGCTTTTTTAATCTGGCCACACGGCAGCGACACGCTGCAGCAGTTCGTCGAACATCTGAATGGTGTACATCCAAACATAAAATTTACATTGGAGGTAGAGAAGGAAGGGAAGTTACCTTTTTTAGATGTGTTGGTAGAGCGAAAGCCGGATGGACGACTGGGCCATTCTGTGTACAGGAAGCCAACCCATACAGACTTATATCTGCATAGCCATAGCTTCCATCATCCGTCTCAGAAGAGAGCTATGCTGAATACTTTAGTACACAGAGCCAGGACTATTTCCGACAAGGACTACCTCGGTCCCGAGATCAACCATTTGACGACTGTTTTCAAGAGGAATGGTTATTCTGCCGGTGAAATTAAATCAGTATTGTCCAAGAAAGTAAGACACGATGCCGGCCACATACAAGAAGAGGACCAACACTTAGCGCGGCTTCCTTTTTGCGGTGCTACAACGAGCAAGATAGCCAGAGTCCTGAAGAGGCAAGGAATAAAACCAGTTTTCCGACCACCTAGGAAAATTAAGGAAATGTTGAGACCAGTCAAAGATAGTCTCGGCTTAAGAGTGCCGGGAATTTATACTATTCCTTGCGAATGCGGCAAGAATTACGTGGGCCAGTGTGTAAGAACCGTTGCCGACCGCTGCATCGAGCACCAACGTCACCTGAAATACAGGTATTTGGAAAAATCAGCGGTGGCTGAACATAGCCTGCTTAACAAGCATAAGATTTTATTTGAAGAAACCAGAGTAATAGCCCACACATCGAATTACTGGGACTCTGTGATCCGGGAAGCAGTCGAAATTAGGCTTAGCGATAATAACTTTAATAGAGACAACGGCTATGCACTTAGCAACACTTGGAAGAGTGCACTGGATAAAGAAAAATCGCTGAGAAAAACTTCTCGCACTTTACCTCCTGATTTAAGGGATGGCGCTGCAAGCAACGCGGGATAGAACCTACATCTATGGAAGTAGAGGGCACCACTTCGCTACGCGCCATATCGCTGACGTATTCCAGCCAATAAGAAGCCGTCCTTTGCATATAAAAGTGGGAACCTCGCTAGTTCACGATCCCAAACACCCAATGTGGCTTTCGACCTTCCTTCTCTGCTGATGACCAACTCCTCCGCCTCACTCATCTCCTCTCCCTCCAGCTTAACTCCCGTCGCTCCGCCGTTTTTGTCTCACTTGACCTTGAAAAGGCCTACGACCGTGTCTGGCATCCCGGTCTCCTGTTTAAACTCCAAACCTACGCCCTTCCTTCCTATCAACTACATCCGTCTGGTGGCCTCCTTCCTCTCCCGCCGCCCCTCCTACGTTACCATCCATCATGCCAATTCCCGCACCTTCTACCCCTCTGCCGGTGTGCCCCAGGGCTCTGTCCTCTCCCCTCTCCTCTACCTCCTGTACACAGCAGATATGCCCCAACCCCCCCCTCCAGTGCACCTCTTGCAATATGCTGATGACACCGCATTCCTCGCCCTCGCTCCTACCCTCCAACGGTCCCAACGCCTTCTCCAGAATCACCTTGACCTTTCTGCTGCATGGTGTAACCAATGGCTCCTGAAACTCAATCCTTCCAAGACCCAGGCAATCATCGTAGGTCGTACCACTCGCTCCTTCCGGCTCCTGGATTTCTTCCTTACTGTCTGCGCACGTCCTGTCCGTCTCACTCCCACCCTCACCTACCTTGGCCTCACCATTGACCGTCACCTCACCTGGATCCCTCATCTCCGATCCATCCAATCCAAAGCCCACAACCGCCTCCGCCTCCTCAAACTCCTCTCTGGCCGGACATGGGGGTTGCACCCCTCTACCATCCTCCACACCTACAAATCCTTAATCCGTCCCATCCTCTGTTATGCCAGTCCTGCCTGGATATCTGCCCCCCCCCCAAATTCTATCAGTCCCTCCAGATCCTTGAGCGTCATGCACTCCGCCTCGCCTTCCGTATCCGCCTCCCGTCCCCCACGCGGCTCCTCTATGATCTCATTCCTTTCCCCCATCTGCTCCTCTTCCTCGAACATATCCGCATCCTCTACACCTCCCGCCGTCTTGAACCCCCTCACCCCCTGGTTGCTCCTCTCCTCTCCCATCCTCGCCCCCTGCCCCGTCTTCACCGTTGTGTCCCCCCTACCCTCCATCTCTACACCCTCCATCTCCTTTCCCAAGGTGGCTTCCGTCAACTCCCCCTCCCGGATGATGCCCTCTCTCCCTCCATTTATCCTTCCTATCAACTCTGATCCTCCCTCCCCCTCCTTTCCTCTGTCCTTTCCCTGGGCTCCCTCCTCCCCCCCCTTCCGTCCTGTTTCCTCCCCACTACACCTCTCCCTACCTCCCTTCTCCCCCCCCAGTCCTTTTGTATTCCCCTCCTCTGCCTACCCCCTCCCTGTCGCGTCTGCCCCCCACCCCTCTTATGGGTCCTCATCCTCCATCAGCTCCTTTCCCGGTTCCCCCCCCCCTTCGCTTTTACTCTCCTTTCCCCCCCTTTTTGTTTTTCCCATCTCCTGTTCAGTTTCCCCCCACCTGCTCTCGACTGTGGTGTCACCTTTGCCGACTTTTTCGTGCTGTGTTCTAGTGACTATTCAGTGTTGTGTTGCGAACAGAAACCATGCTGTCGCTGGGTGTGCGTTTTATATACTTTGCGAACAGAATCCAGACTGTCGCCGTGTTTTTTTAATTGTCTATTGTTTCCCCTGTCTGCTCCGTATGTATTTTTATTCGCTTCATCATCCCTCTGTTGTTTGTTTTCATTTCCCCATTTTCTTTTCACCTTGTTACTCAATGAGTCCCCGATTTTATCGCCTGTTTTTTATTATTATTTATTCTCCTGCTCTTTGTCAGAAAACCTGTAGGCTGCAGAGCGGCGTCCTAAGCTGCTGCCAGCCCGCCCCCTTCGGGTGGAATTGAAATTCAATAAAGGAAAAAAAAAAAAAAAAATAGTTCACGACAGTCAGTTTTAGCCCTGACGACGACCATGGAGGTAGTGGTCGAAAGCTCGGAGATTTATCCTGATTTGACGCGGCATGTACACCGAGAAATTTTTACTCAATATGTATGCATACATACTGAAATATACATGTGTAGATTTAAGAAAATGCTGGGAAACAAAATAGTTTTTAATGAAGGGACGATGGGGAGGAAGGGAGGGTTGGGTAGCGATGAAATTTTAAGGAGACATTATCACTATTAAGACAAGATTGGTTCTGATATGGAAATCATTGTCATTCGAAAACATTTGTGTTTACAGTCACTTAAAAACAGAGCCCACCGAACCATAACGATCGGTATATAAGTCCATTATTATAGTCTTAAAATTGATTACTGCAGTTAATATGTATAAAGGTGGGATTACTGAGGAAGTTGTTGGGGCGTGAAAAGTTACCAAGAGTGAAGCGGGTACTACTAAAGGTGTAAATTCGTGAATTGATAATTATAGCTTAGCTGCATTATGTAGAGTACTAAGTTATACAGTTCCATTAACGATGTGTCATCGTGATACTGTTTGCAATGCTGTAACTGAAGAGAATAACAATCAGGATTATTTTAAGAAAGGGATACCATAAATGCTGGTTTGTATTGTATTTTATTCATTAACTGATTTCCACCAAAGACCACGCTCACGGTACTGTGAGAGATATAAAACTAGGATCTAACGTTCTTTAACGTTTCTAGTCTTCACATTGTTAATTCATTCCTCCCTTCTCCCCTCACCCCCTTTTTTATTTTTTTTCCTCTGCCTCCTTCCATTTAACTTATATACGACAATGTGGTTTTTGTTCTCATTATATCCTGCACTTAAGGAACCACTATTGCTGTATCTTAATCTATAATTAATACTGATGAAACATTCACTGATGAAGTATGTCTTTGGCTTACTTGTTGTTGTGTGGCAGTCTCTTGCACCATAGTATTTTGATTGTCACCTATAAAGTCTTGATTTGTAGTTTTGCACAGTTTTTGTTGCTGCAAATAAGGATTAATTTTTTCATTTTTGTATGAAGGTCCCTTATGACAAATTATGATTGATTTATTAGACTATTCACATATAAATGTTATATAGTTTATGCTCCCTTCATTGTCCTATCCTGTTTGTGGGAGCCTCATTGTAAATGTCATATGTGAATGTGACTGTTTTAACCTCCAACTGGTTTCTGAAAGCAGACACACACACACACACACACACACACACACACACATATATATATATATATATATATATATATATATATATATATATATATATATATATATATATAGTGTCATACTTACGTATTTAAGAAGTTATACAATTTTATATACAATTTTATGTGGGTTCTTGACCACCGTTACTGCCTTGCTTACATTAATTTCTCATGATTACGATAATTATGTTATTTAGACCACTACTGGCTGATTAACTAGGAGGTATTGATAGACAAAAGGTTATAGTTCTTGCTCTGTTGTACTTATAGTTTGTGTGTTTGACAGCTTACGTCGTTGTCGTTGTTTTACTGTTTTTATATGAGGATGCCACTGACACATGTCTGTTCTGGTCTTTGTAAAATACTTTCAAAGATCCATTACAATGTGGTGTAGGTTTCTATGACCTGTAAATTGGCCAGGAAAATTCTCATGAAGAGAATATGTTTACTATGTAGGCTATCAATGTAGCACTTAAAAATTTAGTAGTAGTAGTAGTAGTAATAGTAGTAGCTTTAGTCATATGTAGATCTCTTTTTACAAGGATTTAGGATTTTGCTGCTTTTTTGTGATGCCTTGTATATGAGGGAAAGGGGTGTATAATTATATAAATTTTATTTGTAAATATAAATATGTTCACAGTATATATATATGGAGTAAATTTTAAGTTGACAAACCAGAATAACGCGAAAAATAAGCTTCACACGAAAAAAATGTGTAGAATTAGAAGTTGATTATTTTCGAGGGGGACATCCGCTGTTGCTAAAATTAGCCCGCTACCCTAGCCCCTGGGGCTGGGGTGGGAACCAACTTTAAAATTTCAAATCGGAACCCCCATATTTTATTGCAGAATCAGATTCTACATGAAAAATTACGTACATTTTGTCTTAAACATTTCTTTTGATTCTTGGTAGTTGGCGCTGTAAATCAAGAAAATCCGTGTTCTCATTTTTGCTTGGAAAACGGTTGTGGATACCTAAAAAATACTTATTTACTTCCTAAATTTTGATTCGCTGAAACTAAAACTCTTCCTCTCTCCCCACAGGGTGGGGGTTGAGAGAGAGGAATTAGAGTTTTACAAATGTTGACCCAAATATTAATATTTTCCGAAGATTCGGATAGGTTTTGTTTCTTTCGTGGTCATGAGGCCACACAACTTTTAATTATCAAACAAATCATCTGACTAGCTAACTAACTAACCAAACATCCTACTTACTAACGAGTGAATTCATTAACTAAAAGAGTAAACAAAGTATAAGACTAACTGAGGAAAAGACCAACCCACACGCTAACTAAAGATGAACGTATTCCCGTTTAAGATTTGGTGATCCTGAAAGGAACGATTGGTTTCGTTTTATTGTTGACTGTTTGCAAAAAATTGCAAGTAAATGGCTTTCGGGGTGCTTGTTTCCAGTGAGTCCCCTCGCCTCTCACTTTAGGCCTGCTTGTTGTCCGTAAATTCCTTGCATCTCACCGTTTTATGAAATCAAATGCTCAAAGTGATGACCTCCAACTTCGATGCATTTATTGACTCGTGCTCTAAATCCATGCACACATAATGATAACATGTCTGGTGTAATTGCAGCCCAAGCGTCTCTTATTCTTTGCATCATGTTTTCGCGAGTGGTAGGCGTTTCTTGATAAAAGATATAGTTTAGATAACGCCATAAGAAAAAATGTGGCGATGTAAGGTCAGCTGATCTGGCTGGTCAATTCACAGGGCCTGCCCTGTCGATCCAGCGACCATGGTAAAGGCAATCTAGCACATCGCGCGCTACTAATGAATAATTCTCTGGACAACCATCATGTTGAAACCACATGTTGTGTCGAAGTTCGATGCTCAGATGTTCAAGCAGATCTGGCATTTCATTTTCAAGTAGGTTTCGATATTTGTTGCCATTCAAATTACCGTCGATAAAATATAGACCGATCAGTTTATCGCCAATTATACCACACTAAACATTAACTGACCAAGGTTGCTGATGGTTGGCTTCTCTAATCCAGTGTGGGTTCTGTTCACTCCAGTAATGCATGTTATGGCGATTAACTTCGCCGTGGTTTGTGAATGTTGCCTCATCGGAGAAAAGTACTCTGGCAAAAAAGTTTTGGTTTGTTTGCATCCGCTGAATTGCCCAGTGACAAAACGTTAGACGGTTTTGGAAGTCGGAAGTCATCGCCATGTAGTTCCTGATGCATGAATACATGGTATGGATGAAATTATTGGAGCTTCAGGATGTTCCAAACACTCATGTGTGAAATTCCTGATGGTCTTGATATTTCTCTTGTGCTCGCATGTGGATTGTGAGCCACAGCAGCTAGATCTGCCACTAGATTGCTTTCTCCACAAACAGTAGCTGCACGGGTTCTTTTTTTCTGGTTAACACTGCCTTCCGCAGTAAATTGTTTAATAACTTGAACAAAAGAGGACTGTTATCGTACTTGGCCAGGAAAACGCGGCACATAAAGCGCTTCTGCATCGTCAAAATTTCTCTCACTATCTCCATAAATGTACACCATATCAATTTTTTCTTCCACAGACAGATAATTCATAATGGCATATGCCACCAATTAATCTCAACAGAGGAAAGATAAGGGCGACGAGAAAGGCAGGGTGAGAATTTCTATGAGCGAGAAGCGGCCCGCTCGGCGTAATTCCGCCTAGCAATACTAACTCTGCGTCTAACGCGACTAGTAGCGAGCAAAATCGCGAACGCAAGGTAATCAAACATAAGTCGCTCAAAAGACAATCCTTATAAACGATGTATTGCTGCCTCAATGCTCAGACGGGTAACAGATACAGTGAGTTTATTACATTAATACTTATAATTTCTAAACCGCAGTCTTATTACGAGAAGGGCAAATTTCTCGTCCCTGCGCTACTTATCGGCGGCACTCCGAAACATTACGCCGCTCATCAGCAAGGGCTGGATAAGAGCATCGATTATCGATCAGGGCTGAGTGGCATATCGATTATCGTACATAATTCTAAAAATGTAAACGACATAACAGCAGCGACATTCGGAAATAAAATAAAGGTGTGAACAATGTGATTTAAGTCACTAAATTTATGAATCTCGTTTTCTACATTTTTCCACCCGAAACTGAAAGACTCAAATTAAGCAAGCATCCCAGTTGTGAGACTTCTAGACAAACAAGAGTGATTACTCCGAATCTAATAAAGAAATAGGTTCCTGAGTCAGTTAATTTGTTAGTTAATGAGTTCACTCGTTAGTAAGTAGGATGTTTGGTTAGTTAGTTAGCTAGTCAGATGATTTTTTTGATAATTAAAACTTGTGTGGCCTCATGACCACGAAATCAACAAAACTTATCCGAATCTGCGAAAAATATTAATATGTGGGCCAACGTTTATAAAATTCTAATTCCTCTCTCTCAAACCCCACCCTACGGGAAGAGAGGGAGAGTTTTAGCGAATCAAAATCATGAAGTAAATAAGTATTTTTATTTATCCGTAACCACTTTCCAAGTAAAAATTAGAACAAGGATTTTCTTGAATTACAGCGCCAACTACCAAAAATCAAAGCAAATGTTTAAGACAAAATGTACATAGTTTTTTTATGTAGGATCTGATTCTGCAATCAAAAATGGGTATTCTGATTTGAAATTTTAAAGTTGCCTCCTGCCCCACCCCCATGGGGCTAGAGTGGCGGGCTAATTTTAACACCAGCAGATGTCCCCCTCGAAAATCATCAGCTTCTGATTCTACACTTTTTTGTGTGAAGCTTATTTTTCGAGTTATTATGGTTTGTCAACTTAAAATTTACACCCTGTATATATATATATATATATATATATATATATATATATATATATATATTTACAAATTTTATATTTATAGTCATATTTTCAATTTTAGTCTTTCACATGTTTTGCATACTATACATTACATTACTTTGTAAATTATTATATTTACATTTGTTTTACCATAGGACTTTGTAATCTAACATTTCTTCATATATGATCCCTGTTTGTGATTTTATTGTATTCCTTGGTTTTTGACCATGATGTTAGTGAACATATGTGATTCAGTGTGATTCAGTTGTTGACTTTCCGAGCCAGTTTAATGTTTATATTAGAACTGATCAGCTCCTTCTTCTCACTCAATCACTGTGTATTGGATCTCTCCTGTTTGAAATTAATTATTGGTCTTATATTTTCGTAAGATGGGTGGTATGAAGTGTTACGTTTGTAATAGCATTCTGACGCAAATATCTTCTTGGGAGCGTTACATCCTAATTTTTGACCTTACAGGTCAAGTTTACCACTGCATTTCATTTAATTTTTGATTTGTATCTCATGCACTGCTGCGAGCCTGGTCATGGACCGAAACCGTTTGGTAAATAAATGCAATATGCATTACTTAAAATGCATGGTGCTTCAATCAGATTAACAATAATACAAGGAGGCCTACCGAGTTTATAATAATGGATATATATAACAAGAAATATACATGTCTGCTTACATGCTGTAATGTACATAAATAGATTTAAATAGAGACAGAGCAAATTATGGGAAACGAATGAGTGTATTGTGATGGGAGAGGGGGTGAAAAATGGAGGGGGGAGATGAGGAAAAGGAGTGGTTAGCGATGGAAGTTGAAGGAGACATTATTACTACGAAACAATGGCGAAGCTAATGGATTTATTGTGGGCAGGATTACCTTACATCTTTTTATACAGGAGATCGATGCTTCGATTCTTCTTGGTAGCAAAGCTATCAATCACATTATCTTTAAATTTATGATCATTTGCAAGTTGTCTCACCATTTTTTTTTCTATATGAATTATGCAGAGAGAATTAACCTATCGTTTGTAATTGAATTGGGAAGGCAGTTTTGAATTCTTTTGATGGTGCTCTTACTTCTTTTCGAAGGAGTTGTAATGACAGGAATGTAAGAATCAATTCAATAAAATTCGTTACTTTGTTATAAATATTCTGAAACTCATTGTCCGTTGTGATTTTAAGAAGGAGTGCAGGTGGTAAGCATTTATCTTTGCCAGTGTACAAGGAGTCTTGAGGTGAGAAGGTCGCAAAGCCGTAACAACCAAACCGGTTGAAATTTGCATATGTCGCTTTGTGATAATGTCGCGAGACATCTACGGATGCGAATGTAGCCTCCCCCTCGAAAATTAAAAGCTGTGTCCTGAGCATGCAAAGTGATGCTCACCGCGATTTTCAACCTCCGAGGTCAGACAGTCATTCAATTCCTCGATTACGGACATATCACTAACGGTGACGCCTACTGCGATACACTTCGTAGCATACGCGAGCCCATCAAGAGCAAACGGCCTGGGTTGCTCACGGAGGGCGTGATTCTCCTCTATGATAAAGCGGGTCCACACGTCTCCAACTTCAAACAAAGTGTAATGGCCAAGTTCAAGTGGGAGCAACTTGAGCATCCACTCTACAGCCCGGACATGTCGCCGTCCGACTTCCATGTGTTTGCACCGCTAAAAAAACAGCTCAAAGGGAAGCACTTCAACTCGAACGACGAATTCAAGTACACAGTGAGGACTGATCCTTTCACAACAACATAATTCTGCAAACAGAATATTACTCGGGTCGTGAAGCAGTGAGATAGTTGCGCTTTGGTATCTGGCGATTACTTTTGAATGAAGACTTCGGTTATTCTCACAATGTTATTTCGTACCCTTTCTTTTGAACACCCCTCATAAATGCTTTGTATCTCACTTTCCAGTCGTTTATTGTCGAAGTATGGCTAAGTTGTGAGAATGCCATGCAGTTTCATTGTCAGGAAATTTGATTTGTAATTGTGAAACTGACGCTTACCAAACAACTCTATAAACTAAACATTCTCAATATCTACAAAACACACTTCCTTTTGTACTATAATGTTGTCTAAGAGCTTATAAGTTAACATCTTAAGGATTCTATATTCACATATTTCCCTGTAAAATTTGTTGTTATATCTTCCAACAAATTAGGCCACGATTTATTCTGAACTCATATCGCTTAACTAACTGATGGTCTTCTTGATATCAGCATTGCTCGTATTAATATCACGTAACATATGCAAATATTTCTTCGTAAAGACAGAGCAGAAAAGGAATTGAGTTTTACTAAGAATGCTAAGCAGATCAAAAGCACTGTCGAACGTCTGAGCGCCCCAGTCTTCATCATATCCGATGATATCTTGGTAATGTCTTTCAACTCGTGTTATGTAATATATATTGTCTGAACAGCTCGGGAATTGAAATTCCAACGTGTAGTGCATGTCTGAGGCAGTCTAACACCTTTAATTTCTAAGAGTTGTGTTCTCTTTGAGGTCGTGCTAACAAATGAATGGAATATTACCAGATTGTAAACGGAAAACCTTAAAGTTTTGGTAGCTTCGTAACAATGTAACAGCACTAGATTCCATTTATGAATATAACATTGCAAAAATATTGCTCACGGACATTTTTGTTTAACAAAATTTTGTAAACCTCCACGTTCACTTGCCATTACTGTGGCTGTATCATATGTTTGGCTCACAGTTTTGTCTGCAACATCAGGTACATTGAGTACAATTTCTGATAAACCCTGAGCAGTTTTGTCATTATAAACGTTGTGAGAACCAATAAATCTCTCTATGGGACTGTCTTCCCCACAAAATAACAGAGCAGAATAATACTTGTTTGTGACTTACAATAAACATCCGGCGTTCAGCTGCTTGCTTCCAACATCGGTAAACGATTCATTTAACTAGTTTTGAATTTTGCTTGATGATCCTTTGAGTCCTGAAGTGCTCTGCTAAAGGTGACGAGTAAACTGTTTCTGTCTAGAGAAAAGTTCCAATAATTCAAGGTAACTGTCTTTGTTGTCGAAAGTTACATCTTCAAAGTGTACTCTGAATGCAAGGTCTTACTTCCCCAAGAAACAAACAACATCAGTAAGTCTCTCTATCATGAATTTACTTTGTTTCACAATAGCATTATGAATTATGGCTAGAAGTCTGACTCCTTCAGGAATTGAATGTTCTGTTTGTCCATGATCCAACAACCGAAAACTCTCTTGATTCTGAAGGTGTATTTTGGAATTCTGGTGCTTCTCGACTTTCCTGTCAACATTTTTTGTTACACATACACCGAAAGAAGCTGAAATCCATTCTTTTTTTAGTCCCAGACCGACAAAACAAAATACATGTGCCGCAATACAATTTATTTGACACAGAGAAACCTGTAAACCAAGAATGTATTTTATACCAAGAAAATTGAAATTTCCTGATTTGTTGCCATCAACTATTTTAATTTCCGTGTGGGGTGAGAATCGCTTACCATTTAAGTGCAATTTGCTTCGTAAGTCCTTTCTTTTTTTATTTAGAACAACGGAACTTTTACTTTGATGCCAACATTTCGGGCACTATTATTTTAAATTTTGAAGTTTAGAATTTTTCTTTGTCATCAAATTTGGAGACTCTATGACCTGCTTCCATCGTCATTAGCAGTCAGTGTTAGTCATTCGTCATAGTCGTTGTGGGGGGGTTTCAACTCTGTGAACACCTTTGGTCTTTCGCGACTTAGTGAGAGACAGGTTTCTTACGAAGCTACGAAGCGTTGCATTTAGAATTGTGCAAACCATAAAGCAGGCAACATGAGTCGGTATCTCTCTTCTTTATGACGAAGTGTAAACGTTATGGATGACACACATTTACTGCGCTCGCTGCTAACTTCCATAAACATTTAACGTCACTCAAGCTGCCTCGACAATAGCAGTTGTACGCCTCAGTCATACTCCACTTTGCTATTACTTTGCGCGTGCTGATAAAACACGAAATGTGTCCCGTGTCAAGGTACTAATTTGTGTGTAAAACGAGACTTTACAGGACACTCAATTATACAGGATGATCAGACGAAAACTAGCACCAAAAGTGTTTCCGACAATTCATGGCAACGTAATCCGATCAGCACTGCTATCATTAGCAATCGAGAGAGATACCGCAACATTAGGAATTCAACCTTGGCACCAGTGCATGACATTTTCAGCGAGAAGGATTTCGATACCTGAGGAAGTAAAAAACATTGCATCGAAGAGCGCCTGACTTCTCTACCAACAATTTTTTATTTTGGGGCAAATAAGAGTGAGAGCAGATTGTTGGGAACGGTTTTGCTGCCATCTGTCAGAGAGAGACCGAGCGAGCAGACACAATGATGAAAGACTCATTTCGCATTAGGAAGAGCACCGGCTTAAATAGCCTTCCAGAAATTCTGATTTTGGTTTTCCGTGGTTTAGATCGACAAGATAGTAAACCCTAATCTTCCGTATTTAGTTTTTCAGAAGGAGTTCCTGTGCTTGTCTCAAAAAATTGATAAATCGCGTATAGCACTGCATCGGTAGGACGGTGATTATTTCCTGCCTCTTCTGTAAAGAACAATTCTCCTGTTCATTAAGTAGATAATTTATTTCATGTCACACTCGAAAAATTTCCCAAACAGTATTGTTTTGGCCGCCCTGATTGAACGATGTCTCATGAACCATTTCTACGTCCACCGTGTAGATGCGTATATATGGAGTGTAGCGATCTTGGCAAAGCGCAGCTAAATCCTCGTGATTGATTAGTGGACGCACAATGGGAATCTTTATTCGACGATACCGATAGTTGATAGGTTTCTAAAGTATTCAGGAATAGCAGTTCCTCCAAATCTATGAGAGGCTCAGACTCTCTCCGAGAACCATTCAGTGCTGGCTGATGCTCACAGGCTCAGTACACAACGACTTGCTGCTAACAGGCGTCTGTTTCGGCGGACAGCCGCTTTAGCAACTATCCAACCACTATGATAACACTTCATCGCAGCCCTCGCCTACGTCGTCAGAGCCACCCGACAAATGTGGTGTCGGTGTAGCTGTCGTGTTTCATGTTCGCGAAAGTCGGTAAAACCAAGCACTCGTAGGTTTATTCTTTCTCACCATTTTCGGTCAACGGACCAGCTTTTAGACTGGATTAAGGAAATTTGTACAAGCTTCAGCTCCAGGAAACTGAAGCGAAATGCAGAAAGATCTGAAGAATACTAGTGACCTAAATAAACGTAGCGTATTGCACATAAATAGACATAAGGACCATAATTGCTCTATTACAACCTCAAAATATCAAACACTATCCGTGCTAAAGATAACAATAACAACATTAAATATGTTGTAGGAATATCAGACTCCAGTCAGATATTCACTGAAGCAATCGTAACGATATGTAACTAATCTACGAAGAAAGTGGTTTAAAAAATACTAGAAATACTGATTCTACAGCATTTCTCGTAAGTCTTACCAGACAGGAATATTACTGAGATTAGGTAGGACCCTAAGAAGAGCGGAACGTGTTGTCATGGGTTCATTTAGTAAGCACGAGACTGTTACGAAACGTTCAGCAAATCCGAGTATATTACGTTACAGGAGAGGAGTTTTCACTTACAAAGCGGATAATTATTAAAACTTCGAGAACATAGGTTTTAAGAAGTGTAGAGTGACATATTACTTCGTCCCACGTACCGTTCATGAAGTGACCAAGACGAGTAAATCTGAGAAATGAATGGTCACACGGAAGTTGAGCTTCATTAATAAAAACTGTGCGTGGTTGCATATTTGAAGGGGAAACGATTTATTCCTCCCTAAACTTTAATAGATTTTTTGGTGTTTTTCTCTTACATGGTCTCTTATTATTTTTCTGGGATTGGTAAATTCCTGTATCTCTGCAACATCGTTTGCTTTAAACCTTGTATTTTCATCAATAAATTTGTTGTTATTATAAAATATATTTTGCACTGTATGTACCTGAAATTGATTCAGTTTATCAGAATTATTATTTTTATTAATAAAATTTTGGTGTATATAAACGTATATTGGGATATGAATGAGAAAATTAACACTTCCATATTTTCTATCTGTATGTTATGCTGATGATGATATATTGACATTTATACTTCAATTAACCGATAAGAATGCGAATTATTTATAGAACACAAATGGAGAAGAAAGATGTATTGTTCATGTATACTATAAAAAAGCTTAAGTTTGTATTCCACTTTTTATGCAAATATTCCTTTAGTAAAATTAAATATGGATTTAGTTTCCTGTACTGATTTCAGTATAGTCAAGATTGTTCTAAGCAAATAAGGGAAGGCAGAATGGTGGAAGGAGTACATAGAGGGTCTATAGATGGGCGATGTACTTGAGGATAATATTATGAAAATGTCAGAGGATGTAGATGAAGATGAAATGGGAGATATGATACAGTGTGAAGAGTTTGACAGAGCACTGAAATACCTAAGTCGAAACAAGGCCCTGGGAGTAGACAACATTCCATTAGAACGACTGACAGCCTTGAGAGAGCCAGCCCTGAGAAAACTCTACCATCTGGTGAGCAAGATGTATGAGACTGCTGAAATACCATCAGATTTCAAGAAGAATATAATTATTCCAATCCCAAGGAAAGCGAGTGTTGACAGTATAAGAAGTCATGGCTGGAAATTACTAATGTGAATTCTTTACAGATGAATGGAGGAACCGGTAGAAGCCGACCTTGAGGAACATCAGTTTGGATTCCATAGAAATATTGGAACACGTGAGGCAATATTGACCCTACGACTTATCTCAGAAGATAGATTAAGGAAAGGCAAACCCACGTTTCTACAATTTGTAGACTTAGAGAAAGCTTTTGACAATGTGGACTGGAATACTCTCTTTCAAATTCTGAAGGTGGCAGGAGTAAAATACAGGGAGCGAAACGCTATTTTCAATTTGTTCAGAAACAACATGGCAGTTATAAGAGTCGAGGGGCACGAAAGGAAAGCAGTGGTTGGGAAGGGAGTGAACAGCGTTGCAGCCTATTCCCAATGTCATTCAATCTGTATACTGAGCAAGCAGTAAAGGAAAGAAAAGAAAAATTCAGAGTAGGAATCAAATTCCATGAAGAAGAAATAAAAACTTTGAAGTTCACTGATGACATTGTAATTCTTTCAGTGACAGCAAAGGACTTGGAACAGCAGTTGAACGGAATGGAGAGTGTCTTGAAAGGAGGATATAAGATGAACATCAGCAAAAAACAAAACGAGGATAATGGAATGTAGTCCAATTAAGTCGGGAGCCACTAAGGGAATTAGAATGGGAAATGAGACACTTAAAGTAGTAGATGAGGTTTGCTACTTGGGGAGCAAAAAACTGATGATGATCGAAGGAGAGAGGATAAAAACGGCAAGGAAAGCGTTTCTGAGGAAGAGAAATTTGTTAACATCGAGTACAGATTTAAATGGTAGGAGGTCGTTTCTGAAAGTATTTGTATGGCGTGTAACCATGCATGCAGGTGAAACTTGGCAATAAATACTTTGCACAAGAAGAGAATAGAAGCTTTCGAAATGCAGTGCTACAGAAGAATGCTGAAGATTAGATGGGTAGATCACATAACTAATGAGGAGGAATTGAATAGGATTAGGGAGAAGAGAAATTTGTGGCACAACTTGACTAGAAGAAGGGATCGTTGGTAGGACAGTTTATGAGGTATCAAGGGATCACCAATTTAGTATTGGAGGGCAGCGTGGTGGGTAAAAATCGTAGAGGGAGACCAAGAGATGAATACGCTAAGCAGTTTCAGAAGGATGAAGGTTGCAGTAAGTACTGGGAGATGAAGAAACTTGCTCAGGACAGAGTAGCGTGGAGAGCTGCATCAAACCACAACAACAACAACAACAGTCAAGATTACAATATTTTAAGATTTAATTTTATTTGGCTTGATTTTATGAATTTTTCCAGGCTCTTCGACAGTAGAAGCTGAATTATTGGTTAATCTATAATGAATGAAAGGTAAAATATCATTCATGATCAACACACATTTGTCTTCAAATATCTCTTTCTGGAAATAGATAGCTTTATATTTTTCTTATGAATAAAAAATCTTATAAATGGAGAGAATAAAAATAAGTCAATTAAAAAGTAGAGTTGAACAAGTAGTAACAAAAGATTATTCATAATGGAGAATATAATATTTTATTGATCGTATCAGATATAAAAATATGTAATAGTGAACTAACAGCTAAAGAACAACAACTTATTCAAATAATTCATCTCCTGTGTAAAAATTTGAATTTTCTACAGTCATATGAATCCTGTTTAACAAATGAGACATATGGATATATAGTTGTTAATTATATAAAAAATAAAAATTCATTTACTGAATTTGCTTGGACACACATATCAAAGGAAAGAAAATAATACGTAGGTTTTGTGAGTGAAGTAAATTGCTTATACATATCAGTGTATCAGAGATTATCTGAAGATTATATGAGACAATTTCTAAGTAAAATTAATTGGGATAGTATATCACATTGACAAAAATATCTGAAGGTTTTATAGAGAATTTGAGGATAAAGTATTTCATCAATAAATATCATGTGAATAAATATTATTAGAAAATTTTATGAGAGAATTTCAAAACAAAATTGAGTTTGTCACTTATGAGGTGGACAATCGCTGTCTGAAAATTTTATGGGAGAATTTAAAAAATATGTACAGGGAGAATATATCACTGTTTCAGAATTTATCTGAAGAGTTTATGAGATAATTTCAAGATAAATAAGTTAAGATATTATATCAAGTGATTGAGTATTGTTCAAAGATTTTATAATAGAATTAAAGAAACCGTTAACTGGGTAAATATTTTAAGCTATTAAAATTTATCAGAATGTTTCATACAAAAAATATTAAAACCATAAAAAATATTATCTACTACAGAAGAAGCTTGTTCTATATTCTTAACTGATTTTTTTTTTTTTTTTTTTTTTTTTGCAAAATGAAAATGTAATAACGTGTTTCAGAAAGAATGTCTTGGTAAATGGTTAGTAGATTATTTTTCTTGTCTAGTGAGTAGAACTGTTGTTAAAAATTTGTGGGATGACTTGGTTTTGATGAAGGATGAATATTTCTTCATCAGTTGTTCTTGTGTGTAGTCATCGAAAATTTTGAAAGAACTGTGCCAACAAACAATTCTTGAAGTGTCTTTCATTCTTTGGTATAAATTTACTGAAAAAGGATTATAATTAAAGCTTAACATTTCTTCACAATTTGCATGTCTATTTTCAGTTCTAACAGTTGCCTTTTAAACTTCTTCATTGTGATCTAATGACATAATAATTATATCCATAGTTATCATCAAATAATTTTCAAAGAACGAATGTTGGTCTTAAAGTTTGATTAGTTGTTACAGGTACACTTTAGGTAATATAGAATTTATTTCTTGAATATTATTTAAATTTTCCAAGTGAGTTATTTGCTGTTGATATAGCATGAGTTATTGAACTATATGTAAAAAACGTAAATTCATTACAAACACAGGCTTTATTCAACACATAAACGTCACTTCAGATATTCAGATTTAGGTTATGTTCGCTAAACCCGCCATCATTGGCGATGATGTGGCACAGACGAACAGCAAAATTCTGCATGAATCTGGAAGCGTCGGAACATCAAAGCTGTCCATGACCTCCTGAATGGCTGTCTTCAGCACAGCAATGGTTTTTGGGTTATTGCTGTGGACCTTGTCTTTAATATGGGTGCCTATCTGGAGAATATGGCGTCCAATAGAGGCCCAAACCAGGGGCCTCTGGGTACCCCAGAGCCAGAATGCAATCCCCAAAGTACTCCTCCAGGACATTAAACAGTCTCCAGTTTCGATGGGGTCGCGCTCCGTCTTGCATGAACCACATCTTGTCGAAATCAGAGTCACTTTGAATAACTGAGGTGAGATCATCTTCCATATCCTTCACGTATGGTTTGGTAGTCAGCGTGACATCAAGGAATATCACACTAATTATTCTGCTACTGGGCATTGCACACCACACAGTCACCTGTTGATGATGAAGAGACTTCTTTATCGCGAAATGCGGCTTCTCAGTCCCCCAAACGTGTCAATTTTGTTTATTGACAAACCCATCCAAATGGAAGTGAGCTTCGCATGTGCATGAATGTACTAATTCCCATCATTCCCCATGGCCAACTATGCAGTTTGAACGTCCTAACGCAAACCATTTAGGAGTTATGACAATTTTATTTCATTTCAACAACTCCATATTGTAAGGTTTAATTTTTATAATGTAATAGTATCTTCATCATCAAAATATTTGTACGATTAGTCTATTTCTATATTTTAAAATTTTAATCACGTCTTTTGCTATAAATGATGGATTATTCGTTTAATCAGTAAACACAAATGTTTGCTTCACTTGGAATGTAAGCTTGTTGTTGATGAGGTCTACGATAGACTGCATTGAAGAAAGATAACTTGTATCAGAATTTTTCATAATTATGTAATATAAAGAAGGTTCATTGATTAAACTAGAAAATTTTACTTCTTCCTAATGACTTTTTTTCTACATAAGTTGAGCAAGTTCAATCTAAACTGTGAAAATACTGCAAAAATTAGAAGTCAGCTGATAATTTTACTTCACATAAATACAAAAAATATGTTGAAAATTTCTCGGGTATCCAGCTGGGCAACCTCGTCCAGCAGGCTCGTTATTTCGGAAAGCCGACTTCTTGCCAGCTTCAGGCGTTCCTGGAGTCTGTTTGCTCTCTGATGGATGCTGACTGTAAATAATCATTACCCCCTCCTGCAGCCTCTGTCTTGGCGCTTCCGTGCGACCCAGGGCCAGTACCGGGGATAGCGCAGTGCTGGGTGATGGGGGAGGCGTGGCACCCAGTGACAGGTCATGGACTGCACACCTTCCACAACTATGGCCGCATGTGGAACGTAGTAGGTCTCCTAGAATTCGATACAAACTTTCCGTTAGCTCGCGAAACTCTTATTTCTCTTTGTCGCTGTGAACCGTTCTTTGTTATTTTCCTGTATCGTTTGTAGCATTTCAACTTCTCTCCTGTTCTTGCACTAACAAATCCAACGTTTCCCTGTTCCTGCGACTGATAGTTTCTTGCCGATTTCTAAATTGTACAAGGTCATGGATCCCCGCGTGTTTGCTAAAGTCGATGGTACTGTCCAGTCAGATGTGGTCTTGTGGCTGTTTGCTAATTGTTCCATGGCGGTGGTCAATACTCCAACCTGATCTGCTCTCATTTCCGCCGTCTTTAACATAGTATCTACCTTTCTTTGAAAATTGGCATGTTCTTCTCTTCATGAATTAATCTTTTTAATGTTCTCGGTGTTAGCGTCCACTCTACAATTTACTTCTTGTATTTTAGCATTGGTAACTTTTCTTGCCTCTTCGAATTTCTTAACGTGGCCATACTTCTCTTGTTTACGACTCATATCTGATCATCGATTTTTTTGTTTAAGAGATCAAATTGTTCTATGTAATATTCCAATATTCCCTTAATTTTTTGAACTGCTCCTTATTCATGTTGTTCACTACGTTTAAATTGTGAATAATTGTTCTCTTCACTTTTCTTATGTAAACCTTTGTTCAGTATAAGTAACTCTTCGTTCTATATATATTGTCCCTCGATCTTTTCTTTCATACTTTTAAATTTTGCATCATTCTTCTCTTAACTTATACAGAACTGTTCCAGTCAGAAGGTTCGTAAATCATATACGGTGGGCGGTGGCGGCGTTGGTTCATGACTGCTAACATCCTGCTCTGCTCTTTCGTGTCACGTAACTTCTAAATTTCCCGTATAAGATGAATATTCACGCTCCACCGTTCCTCCGGTTTCTATTCCCGATACTGCGTTATTTCTTGTTCCCTGGTCGCGTTCCCCAAACACGTTAGGTTCTCCCTGATTCATCTCTTCCGTCGAGTCGCACTTCTGTAGTCGGTGAGTACCTTCTGGTGGAACTTCTGGTGGAACTTCCATCTCTAAATTTCCGATACACTTGTTGTTGTTGTGGTCTTCAGTCCTGAGACTGGTTTGATGCAGCTCTCCATGCTACTCTATCCCGTGCAAGCTTCTTCATCTCCCAGTACCTACTGCTGCCTACATCCTTCTGAATCTTAGTGTATTCATCTCTTGGTCTCCCTCTACTATTTTTACCCTCCACGCTGCCCTCCAATGCTAAATGTGTGATCCCTTGATGCCTCAAAACTTGTCCTACCAACCGATCCCTTCTTCTAGTCAAGTTGTGCCACAAATTTCTCTTCTCCCCAATCCTATTCAGTACCTCCTCATTAGTTACGTGATCTACCCACCTTATCTTCAGCATTCTTCTGTAGCACCACATTTCGAAAGCTTCTATTCTCTTCTTGTCCAAACTGGTTATCGTCCATGTTTCACTTCCATACATGGCTACACTCCATACAAATACGTTCAGAAACGACTTCCAGACACTTAAATCTATACTCGATGTTAACAAATTTCTCTTCTTCAGAGACGATTTCCTTGCCATTGCCAGTCTACATTTTATATCCTCTCTACTTCGATCATCATCAGTTATTTTACTCCCTAAATAGCAAAACTCCTTTACTACTTTAAGTGTCTCATTTCCTAATCTAATCCCCTCAGCATCACCCGATTTAATTTGACTACATTCCATTATCCTCGTTTTGCTGTTGTTGATGTTCATCTTATATCCTCCTTTCACGACACTGTCCATTCCGTTCAACTGCTCTTCCGTGTCCTTTGCTGTCTCTGACAGAATTACAATGTCATCGGCGAACCTCAAAGTTTTTACTTCTTCTCCATGAATTTTAATACCTACTCCGAATTATTCTTTTGTTTCTTTTACTGCTTGCTCAATATACAGATTGAATAACACCGGGGAGAGGCTACAACCCTGTCTCACTCCTTTCCCATCCACTGCTTCCCTTTCATGCCCCTCGACTCTTATAACTGCCATCTGGTTTCTGTACAAATTGTAAATAGCCTTTCGCTCCCTGTATTTTACCCCTGCCACCTTCAGAATTTGAAAGAGAGTATTCCAGTTAACGTTGTCAAAAGCTTTCTCTAAGTCTACAAATTCTAGAAACGTAGGTTTGCCTTTTCTTAATCTTTCTTCTAAGATAAGTCGTAAGGTTAGTATTGCCTCACGTGTTCCAACATTTCTACGGAATCCGAACTGATCTTCCCCGAGGTCCGCTTCTACCAGTTTTTCCATTCGTCTGTAAAGAATTCGCGTTAGTATTTTGCAGTTGTGTCTTATTAAACTGATAGTTCTGTAATTTTCACATCTGTCAACACCTGCTTTCTTTGGGATTGGAATTATTATATTCTTCTTGAAGTCTGTGGGTATTTCGCCTGTCTCATACATCTTGCTCACCAGATGGTAGAGTTTTGTCATGACTGGTTCTCCCAAGGCCATCAGTAGTTCTAATGGAATGTTGTCTACTCCCGGGGCCTTGTTTCGACTCAGGTCTTTCAGTGCTCTGTCAAACTCTTCACGCAGTATCTTATCTCCCATTTCATCTTCATCTACATCCTCTTCCATTTCCATAATATTGTCCTCAAGTACATCGCCCTTGAATAAACCCACTATATACTCCTTCCACCTTTCTGCCTTCCCTTGTTTGCTTAGAACTGGGTTTCCATCTGAGCTCTTGATATTCATACAAGTGGTTCTCTTCTCTCCAAAGATCTCTTTAATTTTCCTGTAGGCAGTATCTATCTTACCCCTAGTGAGACAAGCCTCTACATCCTTACATTTGTCCTCTAGCCATCCCTGCTTAGCCATTTTGCACTTCCTGTCGATCTCATTTTTGAGACGTTTGTATTCCTTTTTGCCTGCTTCATTTACTGCATTTTTATATTTTCTCCTTCCATCAATTAAATTCAATATTTCTTCTGTTACCCAAGGATTTCTACTAGCCCTCGTCTTTTTACCTACTTGATCCTCTGCTGCCTTCACTACTTCATCCCTCAGAGCTACCCATTCTTCTTCTACTGTATTTCTTTCCCCCATTCCTGTCAATTGTTCCCCTATGCTCTTCCTGAAACTCTCTACAACCTCTGGTTTTTTCAGTTTATCCAGGTCCCATCTCCCTAAAATCCCACCTTTTTGCAGTTTCTTCAGTTTCAATCCGCAGTTCATAACCAATAGATTGTGGTCAGAGTCCACATCTGCCCCTGGAAATGTCTTACAGTTTAAAACCTGGTTCCTAAATCTCTGTCTTACCATTATATAATCTATCTGATACCTTTTAGTATCTCCAGGATTTTTCCAGGTATACAACCTTCTTTTATGATTCTTGAACCAAGTGTTAGCTATGATTAAGTGAAGCTCTGTGCAAAATTCTACAAGGCGGTTTCCTCTTTCAGTTCTTCCCCCCAATCCATATTCACCTACTATGTTTCCTTCTCTCCCTTTTCCTACTGACGAATTCCAGTCACCCATGACTATTAAATTTTCGTCTCCCTTCACTACCTGAATAATTTCTTTTATCTCGTCATACATTTCATCAATTTTATTCATCATCTGCAGAGCTAGTTGGCATATAAACTTGTACTACTGTAGTAGGCATGGGCTTCGTGTCTATCTTGGCCACAATAATGCGTTCACTATGCTGTTTGTAGTAGCTAACCCGCATTCCTATTTTTTTATTCATTATTAAACCTACTCCTGCATTACCCCTATTTGATTTTGTATTTATAACCCTGTAATCACCTGACCAAAAGTCTTGTTCCTCCTGCCAGCGAACTTCACTAATTCCCACTATATCTAACTTTAACCTATCCATTTCCCTTTTTAAATTTTCTAACCTACCTGCCCGATTAAGGGATCTGACATTCCACGCTCCGATCCGTAGAACGCCAGTTTTCTTTCTCCTGATAACGACGTCCTCTTGAGTTGTCCCCGCCCGGAGATCCGAATGGGGGACTATTTTACCTCCGGAATATTTTACCCAAGAGGACGTCATCATCATTTAATCATACAGTAAAGCTGCATGTCCTCGGGAAAATTTACGGCTGTAGTTTCCCCTTGCTTTCAGCCGTTCGCAGTACCAGCACAGCAAGGCTGTTTTGGTTAATGTTACAAGGCCAGATCAGTCAATCATCCAGACTGTTGCCCCTGCAACTACTGAAAAGGCTGCTGCCCCTCTTCAGGAGCCACCTGTTCGTCTGGCCTCTCAACAGATACCCCTCCGTTGTGGTTGCACCTACGGTACGGCCATCTGTAACGCTGAGGCACGCAAGCCTCCCCACCAACGGCAAGGTCCATGGTCCAAGGTCCATACACTTATCTGAATTATTTGTAGTTTCAATTATACGAGCTAAACGTCGTGCTCTCGCTATAGCAATTTTTAGCATACGTTGAAAATTCAAACTCTTGAAATTTTCTGGCATATGAACACATAAACAAAATAAAATTTTCCCTCCAAGATTGCAGCGATGGATCTTCTTCTCCACAAAGACGGACAGATACCAACTTACCTCTTCACCTCCTTGCTAGAAGAATCACATACATGATTATGCGCCAGCTCTTAAATTTAATGTATATTGTTGTGTTAAGTAATTTTTAAGGTACTGAGGTATAATCTTGCATCTTTTTCTTCTATGCGAACTGACTACGTTAACAGGAGTTCTCAACGCAAGAATAATAGGCAGTCATCTCCAAAAATTTAGGTTTTTTGTTAGGAATGTGGAACTGAAAGAAATGGATATATCAATCATTTCGTTTAATTACAATCTCGACAGTTCAAAATTGTGATAAAAATGCTTAATTTTCAATAATATTTCTTGCACGCTTCCTGTGGCAACGTATCGATAAATAGTTACTTAAGGCAACCTGTGCGAATGCAAATCTGTTAATCTGACATGGAGGTTGGAAGGAGAACGGAAAATATATCATGTAAGCACTTAGTGAGAGTCATGAAATGGGTTAGTAAGGGATAGAACCACTGAAGGCAACACGTATAGTTAAGGAAGATAGTACGTAGCACCTGTTGTGGAATGTGGAAGAAAACGTTTTACGAAATTCGAGAGAACTCGTTAGAGTGAAGTTCTAAGATATTAAAATTGTAAACCGATTTGACTTTCCTCACATCTCACTCTGAAGCGGGTCAGTCTCACCATATTGTAGCTGTTCGTAGGAGAAATACTGCCACCTCAATCCGCGGCAGCGCCAGCGTCCTTCCTTGTAAGTTGGCATCGTATGTTGAAGATCTGTAATGGATGTTTAAGTAGAAGTCCTGCGGAGAAGCTCTGCGTGGTGACTAGGAGGAGAGAAGAGCGAGATGAGTTGCGATTTTACTGCGCGACGACATCCGTTAAGGAAGCCTCCCTTTATCGAGTATTTCGTTACAAGTGAGACCCGATTGCGAGCTCGACCAGTAAAATTGCGTCTGTGAGAGCACAGCCCCCCTTTCCTGGGATATATTTAACTTGGTTAACCAATGAAATTCTTCCCAACAGTTTCCTCGGAAAAATTCGTTCCTCGCTCTTTCCGTTCCTTTCTTCAAACAAAAAAGGAGTTTCCTTTCGGCACTGCCATTCTCTCAGTCACTCTGGGGAAATTTCCAGATGAACCAACTTCCGTCTTTCTTGTGTTTTTAATCAAAGGTTTTTGTTTAAGAACAGCACATTCAGTGACATCCCACACTTGTCAAAGACTGGTGGCTTTCTTTTCAGCTACCTGATAGCAATCTTCGGTGCCCATAAAGCCATGTCTACACTCAGCAGACAGTGGTGCTTTACGCTAAGGTTCCTCCTTACTCCATCACATAAAATGTAAAATGTTCTCGCAAGTGGTCGCTACGGGAAGCTCTCTCTGTTGCGGAATTCACATGGTGGCGCGGCAGGGCGGCAGAGAAAGCTCTGCCGGCCCTCTGCCATTGTGTGACGACCAACCCTCGTGGTCCCTTCTGAGAAGAAACGCAACAGGTGTGCCTGGCGATTCCAGTGTTCGATTCACAGGCTATGTCCTTCAGTTTGCTTCCAAAACATTTCCTTACTTCTCAATACCATGCAAGTCCGTTTTAATACTACTGCATGCAACAATCACTGACACATTTAAGATCAGTTAATAAAGCAGGTCGAGGATGGGTTTTTAATTTGTATCTTGTGAATTTGTATATGTTTTGGGTCTCTTCCGAAAAACGATTTTCTAACAATATCTTCTATTAACTGTTGTAGTTGTTACTGCAGTGTATCGCCATTTGCAAGGGATAAACTATTATGTTGCTACCATACTTATTGGGATAAATTTGTGATTCACACAGAGCCCTAGTCTGCTCTCTAGTCGTTTGTAACATGGATGAACCATATTCGATATTACTTATATGAACTGATCAAACTATAGAGTACAAAACTTGAATTTTATGGGATACAAAATCTCAGATTTTTAAATCAAAGAAAAATAGTAAAATGTAATTAATTGGTACATTTGAGAGTGCTGGACCGTTATGAATAATTACGTGTTCGTAACTGCTCCATGCAAGGTTGCTGAAGGCTATGGCAAGTGCAGTAGCTTGTATCTCACACCAATAGTTTCTTAACAGGTATTCATGGCCTCTGTGCTAAATTTCTTCACAGAACTCAATATTCATTCCAGAAACATCCATCACGTGAAAATCAACATGCCCTCTTCAAACGTGATGTTCTCAGCGTCGCGGATAGAAGGAATCTCGTTGATTCTCTGACTCTAGGCTTTTCGAAATGCTTCTGATTCACCAACACATAGAAAACTGCTGAAGAAAATTCGTCGCTATTTGACATGAAACCATGTTTTCCACTAGTTAGACAGTTGCCTGACAGGCAGGACTTGGCACTTTTATCCACGATGGAGGTCATCTACAGGGACTGAAGAAATTATGTGATGCGCCCCTGAGAGGAGTATCTGGACGTCTGCTGTTTGTATTGTGCATTAATGACTTCGCGGATAATTTTCTTCGCAATCTTAAGCTTTTAATAGATGATATAATTACGAACGAAGAAATTATATTCAATAAAAACTGCAGTAGTAACCAGTTGAATCTCTGTTAAATACAAAAGTTTAAAGACTGGAAATTAGCTCTTCATTCACAGAAATCCAAAGTTGTGTGCTCCATGAAATATAAAATAGTGTCATAGTTTTACTACAGGATGAATGGGAAACAATTATCATCAGCCATATCATACAAACAGTAGTAAGTAACAACTTAGATAGGTATGGAGTGGAACAATCGTATAGCCTCACTGCAGGTAAAACAAATAGTAGACTAAGCTTCATTTTCAAGATGTTGGAGAACTACTGTTTGTCCGAAAGACAGTATAGTGCTTACAAGACTCTTGTACAGCCCGTTCATGAATACTGCTCAAGTGTATGAGACCCATATCAATCTAACAAACAGGAGGACTCGACGGAAAAAGTGGTGTGAATGGTTATACGTTTGTTTCACTAGCGAGAGAATTTAACAGAAAGGTCGAAAATCTCAAATGACAAACACCTGAAGACAGACATAGTGCATCTCTCGAGAACTTCCTTGTATAACTTCTGGAATCATTTCCAGGATATAAAACGCGAATTTGATCAATGTATTACGTTTCTATCCCGTAGACATCGTGCAGATAAAACGAGGCTAATAACAGCTCGCAAAGACGTCTACATGTAGTCTTTATTTCCACGGTCCTTTCGTGGATGGAAACATAAGGAACCTTAATATACGGTGTAATAAAAATTGTCTTGTATCACTCGCTTCACAGTGTTTCGCAGAGATGCAGATGTAGTTGATGTACTGGCTGAGTGCTGCCTGTGACGGCATGAGATAAGGCGTCGACGCTCAGAGTAGGCTGCGCCTATGTACTGCTGCTATCAGCCTGGTGCCCTGGGGGTCTAGCCAGAACTGTTGGCGTGCCACCGGTGTCTGTATTCTCGCTAACGCTGACGCACAAACCCTTCTGATGTTTGCGTGGAATAAGTTGTAAGCATTCGGTGGAAATACTGCAGTGTGGAGAGACATTGTTAACTGCGACTATTTTTTTCACTCTATGCTTATACAGGGGTTGGACAAAAATATGGAATCACTCAAAACCACAACACATCACCATGAACCATGGACTTTGCCGTTGGAGGGGAGGCTTGCGTGCCTCAGCGATACAGATAGCCGTACCGCAGGTGCAACCACAACGGAGGGGTGTCTCTTGAGAGGCTAAACAAACAGGTGGCTCCTGAAGAGGGGCAGCAGCCTTTTCAGTAGTTGCAGGGGCAACAGTCTGGATGATTGACTGATCTGGCCTTGTAACATTAACCAAAACGGCCTTGCTGTGCTGGTACTGCGAACGGCTGAAAGCAAGGGGAAACTACATCTGTAATTATTCCCGAGGGCATCCAGCTTTACTGTATGGTTAAATGATAATGGCGTCCTCTTGGGTAAAATATTCCGGAGGTAAAATAGTCCCCCATTCGGATCTCCGGGCCGGGACCACTCAAGAGGATGTCATTATCAGGAGATAGAAAACTGGCGTTCTACGGATCGGAGCGTGGAATGTCAGATCCCTTAATCGGGCAGGTAGGTTAGAAAATTTAAAAAGGGAAATGGATAGGTTAAAGTTAGATATAGTGGGAATTAGTGAAGTTCGGTGCAGGAGAAACAAGACTTCTGGTCAGGTGACTACAGGGTTATAAACACAGAATCAAATAGGGGTAATGCAGGACTAGGTTTAATAATGAATAGGAAAATAGGAATGCGGGTAAGCTACTACAAACATCATATTGAACGCATTATTGTGGCCAACGTAGTTACGAAGCCCACGCCTACCACTGTAGTACAAGTTTATATGCCGACTAGCTCTGCAGCTGACGAAGAAATTGAAGAAATGTATGATGAAATAAAAGAAATTATTCAGCTAGTGAAGGGCGACGAAAATTTAATAGTCATGGGTGACGGGAATTCGTCAGTAGGAAAAGGGAGAGAAGGAAACGTAGTAGGTGAATATGGATTGGGGCTAAGAAATGAAAGAGGAAGTCGTCTGGTAGAATTTTGCACAGAGCACAACTTAATCATAGCTAACACTTGGTTCAAGAATCATAAAAGAAGGTTGTATACATGGAAGAAGACTGGAGATACTGACAGCTTTCAAATAGATTATATAATGGTAAGACAGAGATTTAGGAAGCAGGTTTTAAATTGTAGGACATTTCCAGGGGCAGATGTGGACTCTGACCACAATCTATTGGTTATGAACTGTAGGTTAAAACTGAAGAAACTACAAAAAGGTGGTAATTTAAGGAGATGGGACCTGGATAAACTAACTAAAGCAGAGATTGTACAGAGTTTCAGGGAGAGCATAAGGGAACAATTGACAAGGAGGGGGGAAGGAAATACAGTCGAAGAAGGATGGGTAGCTTTGGGGGATGAAGTAGTGAAGGCAGCAGAGGATCAAGTAGGTAAAAATACGAGGGCTAGTAGAAATCCTTGAGTAACAGAAGAAATATTGAATTTAATTGACGAAATGAGAAAATATAAAAATGCAGTAAATAAAGCAGGCAAAAACGAATACAAACGTCTCATAAATGAGATCAACAGGAAATGCAAAATGGCTAAGCAGGGATGGCTAGAGCACAAATGTAAGGATGTAGAGCCTTATCTCACTAGGGGTAAGATAGATACTGCCTACAGGAAAATTAAAGAGACTTTTGGAGAAAAGAGAACCACTTGTACGAAAATAAAAAGCTCAGATGGAAACCCAGTTCTAAGCAAAGAAGAGAAAGCAGAAAGGTGGAAGGAGTATATAGAGGGTTTATACAAGGGCGATGTACTTCAGGACAATATTATGGAAATGGAAGAGGATGTAGATGAGGATGAATTGGGAGATATAATACTGCGTGAAGAGTTTGACAGAGCACTGAAAGACCTGAGTCGAAACAAGGCCCCGGGAGTAGACAACATTCCATTAGAACTACTGACAGCCTTGGAAGAGCCAGTCCTGACAGAACTCTACCATCTGGTGAGGAAGATGTATGACACAGGCGAAATACCCTCAGACTCCAAGAAGAATATAATAATTCCAATACCAAAGAAAGCAAGTGTTGACAGATGTGAAAATTACCGAACTATCAGTTTAATAAGTCACGGTATAAGATGAACATGAACAAAAGCATAACAAGGATAATGGAATGTAGTCGAATTAAGTCAGGTGAAGCTGAAGGAATTAGATTAGGAAATGAGACACTTAAAGTAGTAAAGGAGTTTTGTTATTTGAGGAGCAAAATAACTGATGATGGTCGAAGTAGAGAGGATATAAAATGTAGACTGGCAATGGCAAGGAAAGCATTTCTGGAAAGGAGAAATTTGTTAACATCGAGTATAGATTTAAGTGTCAGGATGTCGTTTCTGAAAGTATTTGTATGGAGTGTAGCCATGTATGGAAGTGTAACATGGACGATAAATAGTTTGGACAAGAAGAGAATAAAAGCTTTCGAAATGTGGTGCTACAGAAGAATACTTAAGATTAGATGGGTAGATCACATAACTAATGAGGAAGTACTGAATGGGATTGGGAAGAAGAGAAGTTTGTGGCACAACTTGACTAGAAGAAGGGATCGGTTGGTAGGACATGTTCTGAGGCATCAATGGATCACCAATTTAGCATTGGAGGGCATCGTGGAGGGTAAAAATCGTAGAGGGAGACCAAGAGATTAATACACTAAGCAGATTCAGAAGGATGTAGGCAGCAGTAGGTACTGGGAGATGAAGAAGCTTGCACAGGATAGAGTAGCGTGGAGAGCTGCATCAAAGTAGTCTCAGGACTGAAGACCACAACAACAACAACACCACGACTAACTGCAATATAGCGGCTAGTTCAGATAACAATGATGGAGGTGGAGATGACCACGCACCCCTCTCTCCAAGGCAGACTACAAAGGAGCAATAATATCGATATCTAGAGACTGTGGTTCCCCAGGGGAAATGGGACACGCCATCTCCCCGCTTACAAAACCAGTCTGGCACGATGAGAGGTGTGTGAATAGGAGCAATGCCGTCTTGGAACACAGCACCACTATTGGGGAACAAAGATTCCACAACGTTATGCACCTGATGAGCCAAAATAGTCATATTATTCGTAATGGACCATGCCGAGTAACCATGGTGCCAGTGGAATACCCCGATATTGCTGCCCATATCATCACCGAACTAGAGCAATGCTTCACTCTTCGGACATAAGCACACTCAGATGTTGGAAAAATTGTGAAATGAGACTCCAGACCTAATGATTTTCTTTCATTTCTCCGTAGCCAAAGTTTTATGGCTTCCTGTCGAGGACATTTGCATCAGTGATGAGCGATTTTGGAATTCAAGCTCTTCCTGCAATTTCCTTCTTATTGATCTCCCTTGGTCTTTTTTATTTTTTGTTTTTCCTCTGCTGACACGGTTCATGACTGCCACATTCAGTTCTATTGTGACTTTCGCAGCTTTCGTCCCCTTATTTTTCGTCACAATCCTTACCAATGATCGTCGGTCACGATCACTGAACACGCACTTCCGTCCGCATTATGACTTAGCAGATGACGTTTTTCCGCTTTCCCTGTATGCGGTTTAAATCTTTGATACGGTGCCTCTTGAAACACTCAACAATTTTAATAGCTTGGTTACGAAAGCATCCACCGTACCAGCACCAAATATTTGCCCACTTTCAAATGCACTTATTTCCGACGTAAAGCAGTCACAGCTACACAGAACACTGTTCCGACCACGATTGATGCGTCTAACTTATTCAGGCATTTCACAGGTACCGTTAGTGATCAGATATAACAGCTCAACCAGCAGGCTTGGCTAGTATCTGCATAATGTTCAAGCCCGAATTCTCGTGGTGTTCCCATTTTTGTCCAATCCCTGTATTTTTCATAGCTTAGACCAATTTTTGTTTTGTCCTAGAGTATAAAATGTAACTATGCTTTACTTTATTAACTTTTGTTAAATGAAAAATGTAAAATTAAATGTAATGTGTAGAATTGTTATACGGATTGTGAAGTCAGAGCGATGTCGATAGTAGCGTTCCAGCAGAGAGAGTCAGTGTGTCTTCGGCGGTGTATCCACGGGGGTATGCTGCATGTAACGTGTTTTTACCACGTAGGATTAAAACACACGAAAACTTACTGCTGAGCCCTTATGTGGGATTAGCTATTGCCGTGAAAGTTATGAAAGAAAAATGTTACACTGTTAGAATACTGGGATCTTCTTGGAGCATTATAAACAACAGTGACAATACACACGTGGATGGCCAATGATTCTCGTCATGAGAACCAAACTGTTTTTTGCAAAGCTAGTTGCAGAAATAAGTCGTTAACTGTCGCTACAGAAACAGTCAAACTATTTTCTACATGTGAAACAGATCCGTGAAATTGTGTATTCGCGAAAGTGATATGCTTGCTATAAGCAGACGGACTGTAATTACATGAATAGCTTGCGGGCTTTCAAATGAAAATAAAGTGATGTGAGGTGGTGGCCCTCAACTACGTACCCTCGGACTCAGAGTTGAAATATTAAAAGTATTGGCTGGTTTCGTTGTCTAGAGGCTGGGATACGTAGTTGCCGCACTACAGGCCAAATACTGCTGAGTCTACAGTATACAATATGAATATACACATGAATCGAATGGTCGAAGGTTGCTATGACTCGGCAATTGCGAATTTTTAATGCAACATAGTAGTTTATAAATGAAAGATTGCAATTAAATAAAATTTGCAGGTACTATCTTAAGAATTTAAAGGATGAGTACGATAGTAGTACTTTTGAGAATGCCTTATATTTCTGCAAAACACTTATTCGTGTCGATGGTCCAGTAATAAAATAAAATGTAAGTTGATTAAGAGGGAAACAATAGATTCGTACTTCACGCAATTAGTTATGAGCGACAACATAGCTCACAGACCATTCACTTTTAAACGCATACTACGTCTTCACTGTAGGAACCACGGTAATCTCACGTTCACAAGTCGGCACTCCGACGTGTTTATATCTCCCGCGTTCATCAAACCGCTCCACACTCTCTAAGTCTTTCCTGCGACCGTACGTCCGTCGTGCCGTCGCGTCCAGCCCCTCCCGTGTCCTGCGCCGTACTCCCAGCACTCACTGTCCAGAGCTCCCCCTCCATTCACTTCGGTAGCCGCCTCCCTTAGGCCTTGTCCTACGTGAGCGACAGAAGCGACCGACAGCACGCGACAGCTCCAGGCGACAAGACACAACCGCAGGTGTAGTTACGGAAGTGGCCTATATGAGCGACATCTGTGTAGCTGCCTGTCTGTCGCTGCAACTGGCAACGTTTGAATTCAAACACGTTTGAATCTTGTCGCTGCAGCAAGCGCGACAGAGAGCGACAGCCACGTGTCTTCTCGGCAAAGCAGTGGACGACAGCTATGAAATACTTATTGTAGTGGCGTAGCAAGACAGCCACGCCACTCGGAAGTAGCCGAAAGGCACGCGTTAAGCTCACGCAGATTGGCGTGAGGTCTGGAACAGTTAAAAGGAAATGAGAACTTAGAAAACGGACGCAGTTGCTGTAATACTTAACTTTAATCCACATTTGTAGAACATCGCTCTTGATGATACATGCTTCACAATATTAATTATCAAAGCTATGGCGCCTTGCTAGGTCGTAGGCAATGACTTAGCTGAAGGCTATGCTAACTATCGTCTCGGCAAATGAGAGCGTATTTGTCAGTGTGGCTTCGCTAGCAAAGTCTGCTGTACAACTGGGGCGAGTGCCAGTACGTCTCTCAAGACCTGCCGTGTGGTGGCGCTCGGTCTGCGATCACTGACAGTGGCGACACGCGGGTCCGACGTATACTAGCGGACAGCGGCCGATTTAAAGGCTACCACCTAGCAAGTGTGGTGTCTGGCGGTGACACCACACTTATCATCCGATTTTAAGAAAACTATTGGGTGAAAAAATTTGATTCTTCTGCATTTTATACCTTGATAACTTTAAGTGAAAAAGGTCTGAATTTATTTTCGTTATTCGTCATAGATACTGTGCTGCACGAAATTGGGTACATGGGTGTACGAATTTTTTAAGAATTTGCAGAGGTAAAATCACATTGCGTAGACCTTGCGTATAGTGCATTTAAGGCCATACGTTATTGCGTATGAAATTTAACCAATTGTACTTAAAGTTCAGGCCGGAATGATATCTTCTCTCTTCATTCTTGAGATATTGGTTGTTATATCCGCGGACGGGTCTCTCGCGGCGCGTCCGAACCTTTCCTGTGCTTCGGGAATCAAGTGGTCGTAAAAATCGTCGTATCTCATAAACCGTTTAAGATATCGAAACGACAATTTTTGGAAATGACAGCATGCAGAAAGGACTATTTTACCGTATGATTAACACTCGATTTTTTTTAACGCGTCAGCAGAGCGAAAACGATTAAACCATGAGGGTTCGTCCGAATTTTCACAGCCAAAGAAAGGGAGAGAAACCGGTAAACGGGGTATCAAAGTGACCAGCGTGAGATCTAGTTTTGCATGAAAATATTCAACTGCTTGAAAGTAACCAGGGTAATTAACGAAAACTTAATTAATGAGTTGAGGAAAAATTGAAATATTTCACGAAAAGTGGCTACCAAGCTATGTAAATGAAGTGTCAAAAATTTCATCTGTTCAAGGCCTAGCTGGTTGGCACATAAAAAGATAAATTGGTACGGTATTTAAATTTCAAAAAGGCTTCCTTCGAATCAAGTACGTTAGGAAGACAAACGAGGAGTCAAGAAGATCATGCTTTCCGAATAAAATTTGAAAATAAAAAATGAAAGAAATCAATCAAATATTTATCAAATGATTTGTGTAAAAGAAATAAGTAGATCAGAGAAATTTTCTACGTGCCTTTGAATGATGCTAAAAATCATGAACAGAAAATGAGGTGCACCAAATGTTTCCCTAATATTTCTATTTCATAGTTTTGGACAAATCATTACACAAAACGTTTGACTTTATTTTCAAAAATTTTGTATGCTTTTGCTTTTACAAACTGTTTAGATCAATTGAATCGCTTGGCCTTAACACTGACTGCAGATGAATTACGTTCGCAACAACAAATATCTAAAATTTCATGGTTCATTGTAATTTGTTATGAGTTTAAAGTGTGTTATATACTGGGATGTATATACACTTCAAGATCAAGTTCTTTGGCAAGACCTTAAAAATATTCTTAGCGATGCAGTGTAAACAGTATACATAAAACTTAGTATACAGAATTGTCAGTTAAAATATAACAAGACCTCGGAATCAAAATCAGGACCTTTTCGAAGAACATAGTCGCAATGTGTTAAGCTTCCATGACACAACAGCTAACCCGTACTTGGTGTGTTTCAATTTGTATATTTATTGGTGTATTCTGGATAGTTAGTCATGTGACTATTCTTCCGCATTTACTGGCTGTTAAAAAGTGCTTGAGCATGTAAAAACATTCATATTTAATTTATTGATGAGATATATATTCGAGCGCTCCTCTGCTCATTCACGTGTATTCGAAGAATTTGTCTGGTGATCTTCGTAGTTGATGACATTAATGAAATTCTCCATGGAGATTCCTCCCGTTGTAAATTTCATGCACAATATTCCTTTCCGCTTTATTTTCTCAAGTAAACCTAATTTTATAGCCTTAATCTCCAGCTACATTATTTTACAGTTTATGGGCGCTGTTTTATAGAAACAGCTGGATGGTTCTAAGTAGCCATCTTGTAATGCGACATGGTCGCTCACACACAGAACACCCTATCTTTGCACCTGATGCTGCTACTTGTCGCTGGAGTGTCGCATATCCAGAAGTCGCTCGCTGTCGGTCGCTTCTCTTGCTCATGTAGGACATGGCCTTAGTAGCGATTGGCGATAGCGCTCCCGTCATGTCTCCAAGCCAACACACTCACAAAAACATTTTGAAACACATTCGAAATACTGGATTTACATTTAAATAACTTAAAATTAAATAAATATTGCTACGGCTGGACCACAAACACGCTCTAACATACATTGTTAAATACATAAACAAATCAAATGGACATATAACAACGGAATAGAACAGAAGTAAGGCCAGTGGCCTAATGTCTCTGTGCTTTCTAAAACACAGTAAATACTTAACCGATTTCTTCATGAATAGTATATATCGGATATAAACAGGCATAGATGAATAAACATATTTATAAGCATGCTGCTACCGCTTTTTCGTGTAACTGTGGAGTACTTATGCCCTGACGGAATCGATAGTAATCGTCCACTCTGACCTCCAATAACTCATGTACTATTCAAGTTACATGCCTGTAATTTATACCAGTTCAGGTTTACATTAATAGCTTTCTAAAGAGACGTCGATTGACGAAATCTGATGAATCGTTTAAATTTTGGAAATTCGTTGCTGCGTGTTACTTGTATAATGTAGTCAGTTACTAAACTTTAAACTAATAAAGATATTGAAAATCTGATTACACCATCAGAATCGTCGTGCAAATAATGGTAATGTACATGTTTCTTTTTGAGGTATCATGATTCATCTGGCTACTATTGATTTCTATACGAATTGTGAAATGTCTGCCATGATGGTTTCACAAAGTCCGCCATCTTTGGCACTCTCGGCATACAAGTCTCTTTCATTGACACAGCGTCACCCTGGAATTCCCAGACACGTGGGCGCCGTACCCCAGGTAACGTTCAGCACCACGTGGCCGCGGCCCGCCGAGAGGCCCTAGCACGGCCATGCCAACTACGAACTTAGAGAATATTTTCAGGGAGCCACAACTCACCCATCACCTCAGAAGCTAGCTAAAGCATATTTTACTCTTTTTCAAAACTGTGTACCTGTCGTTAATAATGACATTGTTTATAAGAAATGTCCTAATCGTACACATACGAACTTCGATCTTTACAGTAACAATTGTTTCTGTCCAGTCTGTGGCCAAAGGAATACGACAGAGGATAAAATTACCACAGGGAGAATCATAGATCAAGCAAGAGCATGTAATCACTACTGTCCTCGACTGATGGACCTTACTCCACAGCCACCGACTAGCTGCCGACGCCGTCACAAATCACCGCCCACAAACAGATAAACTGCGATGGAAAACTGTCTACGGAGGCTCAGAAAGCATTTTAAATTGTTTCTGCTGTAATATTATTTCCTCTGTGACGAGCTTTCGATCACCATTTGTTTTGCTGTGTATGTAGTATTTCAGTGAAAGCATTCACAATTTTTTGTTGATATAGTTTATCCTATTATTATTCGTAGTCATTACTTTTTATTACGTCCTTCTTTCTCTATTATTCTACTTTGATTCTTATTGCATGTGTGCTTTTATATATATGCTCAGTCATTTTTTAGACACATTTACGTATTTGACTGGCTGTGTACTAAATTGTGCAGCTCTCAGGAGCTCAGCATTTTCTTCCTGGGTACGGGCTTGGCGGCACTGGGGTTCCTGAGCTGGGGACTGATCAGCCAATCCTCTGTCACCGTAAGCTATGGGCATATTTCAGCGACCACCATGCAGCGCGGCGGTGGAACGTTGTGTGTTATGGGGAACAGGGATCTTGGCTTGACCGCCCGGATCACGATGATGGCAAAAACCTCTGTAGAAACCCCCTCAATCTCAAGGTGCGCTGCGCGCTGATTAGATGCATGGCTGTTGAGGTGGAACACTCGCTAGTGGACAACCTCTGAGGAGCCTTCCGCACCTCAGTTGTATAAGGCATACTCAGGTATGCGGGGATCTGTCTGAGTGGACCGTTATCTCCCAAGCTGCTCGTGGGACCGAAATAGATCCTCCAAAATTTTCTTTTCCTCCTACCAGAGGAAAGGGTGTGCCCCTGGAAGGTACCAACACTCAATCCAACAATAGGGCTTGTGTAGACAGTCCTCCTGACAGGAGTTCATTCGAAAAGTACAGTCTGAGTGGACAGTCATCTCCATAGCTGCTCGTGAGACCAAAATGTATCCTCCGAAATTTTCTTTTACTCCTCCCAGAGGAAAGTGTGGGCCGCTGGAAGGTACTAACACCCCACCTAACAATAGGGCTCGTGTTGCCAGTCCTCCTGACTCAGGAGTTCATTCGAAAAGTACGGTCTCTGGTAACAGACTTCATGCTGGTCCTCAGAATGTATTTTTAGTAGTAAAACGAAAGAAGAGTAGTTATGAGAAAATTTCGTCCTTCTACATACAAAAGGGTTTAGAGCGAATGTGTGGCCCTTAAAATCAGAAAGGCATTTGCACAATGGAACACTGCTAATGGAAAGTTCAAATTCCCAGCAAGCTACAAACAGCTAAATGCCTCGAGGAGTACACTCAGCACCTTGACTTACAGCAAAGGTGTTGTGACGTGCAGGGATCTAGTCGACATTTCCAAAATTGAGTGGGCACCAGAAGGTATAGTCGACGTGCAGAACAACATGAGGAGAGTAGATGGGGATCTTATCAATTCCGACTCCCTTATCCTAAGGTTCAGTAGTACGGAACTTCCTGAGCATGTTAAGGCTGGCTTCCTTCGCTTTAGCGTGCGACCTTATTTCCCAAATCAAACGTGCTGTTTTAAATGCCAGCATTACGGGCATACAATCCTTGGGTGTGAGGGAGAAGCGGCGTGTGGCAACTGTGGTAAGGCCGCCTACGAAGGAGCTGGTTGATTGTCTCCCGCCAAATGTAGCAACTGTTCTGGAAACAAACCTGTTTGGAGTAGGGACTGCAGAACCTATCTAGAGGAACGCAAAGTACAGGAAATAAAAACAACCAAGCGTATCTGCTATGGTGAATCCAAAAAGATCTGCAAGTCCATGCAGCCTCCGACATTTGCTACATCTTTTGCATCAATGAGTCAGAAGCCTACTCTAAAAGCTGATGCCTTTGCACAGAGGTGGCGAGTGTCAGCACTAACACCTGCCCATATCAGTACACTTGCAAGGCAGCAAGTGTTTCAGAGCCTGTAAGAACCTCTAGAACAGCAGACGAACGTACAGTGGCCAGGCACCTCCAATGGCTGAAACTGTTCAGAAACCCAGTATGGCCATTACCACTTCTACTCCAGCTCCATCAAAGCCCTCAAAACAGCGAAAAGCTACTGTAAAGCAGCAACAGCACGTGAAATCAAGTAGTAAACCGTCGGACCATGTCGATATGATTCTACCTGATGCTTCATCTGTCTCTTCCCCATAGCTGACGGAGTATGAGGTATGTGTGGAGCAATCATCTCACCACACGGCTGAACGTCCACCCGCTGCAATCTCCCCACCCTTGCAGAGAGACAGGATGAATTTGCTACCCCTGTGACAGATGCCTCCCATACTTCAGTGGAACTCGCAGGGGTTCAGCACGAATGTGGAGGAACTTCGTCTACTATCTCAGGTTAGACCACTGTGTCTGTGTCTGTGTCTCCAGGAGACTAATTTCAACCAATCATACACCCCTGGGCTCCGAGGCTATGTGCTCCACAAAGAGGGCGACCTGAGTGGAGAGAGAGTTAGAGGAGGAGTAGGTTTTTCGTCAGTACCGACTACCACTCCTCGGATCTCTCGCTTATAACGAATTTACAAGGAGTTGCCATATCAGTGCACATGCGTTATCCACTGGCAGTATGTTCCCTTTACCTGCCGCCACATGATGCACTCGATGATGACTGTCTAAGCGATCTTCTTCCACAGTTCCTCCAGCCCTTTATCCTCTGTGGTGATTTTAATGCACGCAATGCGTTTTGGGTCTCTGCAACTATCTGTCCCAGGGGTAGGGCAATTGAGAGGCTTCTCTTGTCATCACGTGCATATTTGCTAAATACGGGGCAGAGCACGCACTTCCACATTGCAGATGGGGTGCTGTCAGCCATTGTTCTGTAGCTTTATTCTCCAGTCCTTGCTCACATTGCTCAATGGGAAGTCGTCGACGACTTGCATGTAAGTGATCACTTCCTGATCTGGATTCACCTGCCAGACAGAGTGAAGCTCTAATGGAAACCATTGCGGTAGGTACTCAGTCTGGACACTTAACAGGTAGCTAGACCAGTTTGACCATTGTGTCAACGTTGGGGAATAGGTGGATCATATGACTAAAATGATCCACAGCGCCGCTGAAGCATCCATTCCACAGTCCACAGGACAACTGAAGAGCCAGTCTATTCCTTGGTGGAGTGGCGAATGCCACTCTGCAATGAGGACTATGTGTGCGGCTCTGCGTCGGTTAAAGTGCCAGCAACAGCAGAGAATCTTGCAGCCTTCCGGGTGGCGAGGTCGAAATGTCGCCGGATTATTCGAGAGAGCAAGAACAGGTCGTGGCAACCGGTCCTGAACACCATTAAGCGTTCCATGAAGAGTTCTGTTGTATGGGAGACCATCAGGAGAATTTATAGGAGAGGAGGGAGGTGCCCCATGGCTGCTGTAATGGAGAATGGCACTCTCCAGACCAATCCAAAAGATAATGCCCACACTATTGCTGCCTATTTTGCCACAGTTACTGCAACCGCTGATCAGGAAGCAGGTTTCCCAATGCCACAGAGCGGTTGCTGAGGAGAGCAGTTGGGACTTCCGGTCCACCAGTGATGAATACTACAACTGCCAATTTTCCATTTTACATTCTGCATTGTCTGCGGCTCATGTCACACCCCCTGGTCGCGACAGAATCCATTACTGTATGCTGCGGCACCTCACAAGATGAAACAAGGATACCCTCGTCACACATTTTAATGTCTTTTGAGTGTCAGGTCATTTTCCCGACTCGTGGCGTGAGGCAGTTTTAATTCCTCTTTTAAAACCTGGCAAAGACCGTACATGCCCAAGGAATTACCGTAGAGTTACTCTTACTAGCTGCGTGGGAAAGACCTTGAAGCGGATGGTCAACCGTCACCTTGTCTGGATCTTAGATTCCAGGCAACTCCTTAGTCACTTTCAATGTGGGTTCAGGAGGTATCACTCCACCTTTGATAACCTGGCCCTACTGGAGGCGGCTATACAGCAGGTGTTCCAGCGCCGGTATCACCTTCTAGGTATATTTTTTGACACCGAAAATATCTAGGATAGTACTTGGATGCATCTTATCCTCGAGCAGCTTCACGAATGGGGTTTTCATGGTTGTCTTCCCATTTTTATTCGGCCCTTTCTCTCGCCACGGTATTTTCGAACCGAGTTGGTGACGCCCAGTCTAATCGCTTTGAGCATGAGAACGGTGTACCTCAAGGTAGTGTTTTATGTGTGTCTGTCTTTGCCATAGCTATTAATAGCATTGCGTCAGTGATGGAAAGTACTGTCAAGTGTTCTTTGTTTGTGGATGACTTCTCTGTGCTTTGCTCTTTTTCAAACCTCGCAACGACAACACATCACTTGCAACTAACTATTCAACGTTTGGATGAATTGACGCAGAAGAATGATTTCAAGTTTTCGACCGAAAAGTCTGTGTGCGTTGTATTTAACAGTTCCCCTTCCATTTTAATCTTTCCTGAGTTGAGGATGAGGGACAATGTACTCAATTGTAAAGATACAGTGACGTTTCTGGGCCTCATATTTGACTCTAAGCTTACAGGATTGCAACATCTTCAGGACCAGGCAAAACCCACCCTTAAGGCTCTAAGTATTTTAAAATATCTTAGCCACAGTACATGGGGAACAGACAGGACTTCCACAATCCGGTTTTGCAGGCATTTATGCCATCACGGCCAGATTGTGGGTACACAGTGTATACGTCTGCAAGACCCTCTTACTTAAAGATATTGGACGCAATGTGCCATGAAGCGATTCAGTTGGGCACTGGGGCATTCAGAACAAGCCCCATATCAAGCGTCCGTGCAGAGGCTGGTGAAACGCCACTTCACATCAGACGAGGGCTACTTACGGTGTTCCAGGCATATGAAACACTGTCCACACCATACACATCCGCGTACCATGCCATTGCTCGGCCTCCAATGGAAAGGCTTTTTCATACCCGGCAAGGGGCAACGAGACACTATGATATTCGCGCACAGGATCGCCTTTTAGAGATGGGTGTGGCTGACCTTAATGTTTTACATCGCGGTTGGAGCAGATTTCCACCTTGGCTCCAACACAGACCCAGACTTACTTTACACTTGAGCAATTTTAAGAAAGATAGTATGCCAGGTTATACATTTCAATCTCTGGTTTTTAACCTTTGAGATACTCATCACGGTTTCACACCATTCTACACTGATGGCTCCAAACAAGGGAATTCACTTTTCAGCTCTGTCGTGTTCCCCTACCATGTCACCAGAATTCGCCTTCGTGATGACTATATCGTTTTCTCAACGGAGCTCCACGCGATCCTGAAGAGACTGGAGCAGATGCAACGTATTCTGGGTAAACGATTCTCATCTGCTCCAGATTCCCTCAGTGTCTTGAAATTGTTACAGAATCTGTAGCCAGCTAGGAAGATCGCCCAGCTGATATGTGACTAACTATACTTGCTCCAACGGCAGAGAAAGCAGGTGTCATTCTGCTGGGTGCCGGGTCATGTAGGGATACAGGGAAATGAAGCACAGGCCGATGGGGCTGCCAAGGACGCCTGCAGAGGACAGTGACTTACCCCCTTGTAGGCTGTCGTTTCTGCACTACACAGGAAGTTCATGCAGTTGTGGGATGAGGAATACCTGGCGGTAACGGACAATGAGCTGCGGCCGATGAAGTCCAGTATCTTGCAGTGGCGTTTCTCCAGACAGTTGCTCCTCACACGTCTTCGCATTGGACACTGCCCTCTTACTCACGGCCTTTAACTACGGTGAGAGGATGCTCCGTTTTGTGATGTTAGTGGCGTGCATATCTCTATAGTCATATTTTAACAGAGTGCTTTTTCTACCGTGATGCAATGGCGGGAGCAAATATTGATGGGGATCTGCACCTTATTTCAGATGATGATGAGATGAGAGTGACTGACGTTTTAAAGTTTTGTAATGTGTCTGGTTTCTGGCCTATACTTTTAGGCTGGAGATTTTAGTGTGCTACAGAGTGGCTGGCTCCTCCCTTTTTATTCTTGCGGTCACCCAGCCACATCCATTTGCTATATTGTTTTAGCTCCTTATACCACTTTCTTCCTGTTCAGTTAATGTTTTAATATTGACGTGATACTTCGTTCCGTGCTTCAGTGTGAGTACGCACATAGTTTTCCAACTTTTGTTACATTCATGCTGTTTTATACTCCTGTTAATTGTATTTTATCGACACTCGTGTCAACCTGTTTCCTGCGGGCCCTGAACACCTAGGTGCCATGCACCCATGCCAACATATTTATCCATCCATCTAAACTGCGCAATCTGTGGCGTCCGCCAGTAGCTCTCTAGCTTCGACCAATAGAAGCAAGGTGACCCGTTTGTCATAGGTGCAAGGCACGAAATCGGTGGACACTTTCAATTTACGAGCTGTCCATGTACGAGAACTATGTTTACATACTGCAGATCGCCATGTTAGTGCATAATCTTGGCCCAGTGTGAGTGTATTTGGTTTTCATACTTGTGGTCTTCAGTCCGAAGACTGGTTCGATGCAGCTCGCCACGTTTCTCTATCCTGTGTAAGCCTCTTCATCTCCGAATAACTACTCCAACTTACATCCTTCTGAATCTTCCTACTGTATTCATCTCTTGGTCTCCTTCTACAAGTTTTACCCTCCAGTTTTCCCTCCAGCACTAAATAGATTGTACGTTGATGTCTCATAATGTGTCCAGTTAACCGATCCCTTCCTCTAGTCAGGCTGTGCCAGAAATTTCTTTTCTCCCCAATTGTGTTCTGTGCCTCCTCATTAGGTACGTGATCTACCAACCTAATCTTCAGTATTGTTCTGTAGTACCACGTTTCAAAAGCTTCATTCTCTCGTTGTCTAAACTGTTTATCGTCCATGTTTCACTTCCACACATGGCTACACTACACACGAATACTTTCAGGAAATAATTCGTGACATTTAAATCTGTATTCAGTTTTAACAAATTTCTCTTCCTCGGAAACGCACTTCTTGCTATTGCCAATTTACATATCCTCTGCATTTCGGCCATTATCAGTTATTTTGCAGTCCACATAACAAAACTCATCCACTAATCCCTAAGGTAATTCCCCTGTCATCATCTGATTTTATTCGACTACATTCCATTATCCTTACTTTGCTTTCGTTGATGTTCACCTTATATCCTCCTTTCAAGACACTGTCCATTCCATTGAAGCGCACTTCCTTGTCCTTTTCTTTTTCTGACAGAATTACAATGCTATCGGCAAACCACAAAGTTTTTATTTCTCTCGCTGAACTTTAATTCCTACTCCAAATTTTTCTTAGGTTTCCATTACTGCTTGCTCAGTATATAGATTGGACAACATCGAGGCAGGCCACTACCTTGTCTGGCTCCCCGCTCAACCACTGTTTCTCTTCCATACCCTTCGACTCCTATAACTGCTGTCTGGTTTCTGTTAAAGTTACAAATAGCCTTTACCGCTGCTACTTTCAGAATTTCGAAGACGGTATTCCAGTCAACATTGTCAAAAGTATTCTCTAAGTCTACGAATGTTATAAACGTAGGTTTGCATTTACTTAACCTATCTTCTAAGATGATGTAGAGTCAGTATCTCCTCACGTGTTACACGATTCGCCAGGATCCAAATTTATCTTCTCTGACGTCACCTTCTAACAGTTTCTCATTTCTTCGTTCGTATTCATGTTAGCGTTTTGTAACGATGACATATTGAAATAATAGGTTGATAATATTGACACATGTCAGCATCTGCTTTCTTTGAAATTGGAATCGTTACATTCTTCTCTAAGTCTGAGGATATTTCGCCTGTCTCATACATCTTGTACAGCAGATGGAAGAGTTTTGTCATGGCTGGCTCTCCAAAGGCTATCAGTAGTTCTGGCGGAATGGCGTCTATTCTCAGGGTCTTGTTTGGACTTAGGTCTTTCAGTCTCTCTCATATTAGTCTCACAATATCATATTTCCCCTCTCAGCTTCATCTGTTGATCCTCCACTGAATTCACTTTGTCATTTCCGAAAGGTACCCATTCGTCTTCTACTGTAAACCTTTCGTCTGTTCTAGTGTATCGTTGCCTAGCACTCCATCTGAAACCCTCAACAGCCTCTGGTTCTTTCAACTCATCGAGGCCCCTTCTCTTAATTTCCTACCTTTCCATAGTTATACCTCATCAGTAGTACGATCTGCTCTGCTATTGCTTACAAAGTGATTACAGGATTTTGCTATACAAAAACTTTTGGGTTTGCTTACAAAAGTCTGGTACAGTCCATTTCAGTAACTTCGGCAGCGAAATGGATTCTCTTGAGTCTCGAATAATCAAAATATACTTCATTACGTTTTTCAAAGTTAAATGTTCAGAAAAATCCACAGTCGAAATTACGCTGATTAGTTTCTTACAGTTAGTTTCTTTACAAGTTCTTATGGGACAGTTTTTTTCCAAACTGCTCTGTAACCTTTTCAGTACACTACTATTCAGATGAGGATACCCAGTCCAGTTCAATTATCAATGCTGCACGACGGTATACACGCAACTGAATCACATACCAATGCTTGCAGATATAAGTAGTAACCTTTTCTTTGACTCTGTACAGTGACGCGTCCTTTATAGTTTTTCTGTAATTTGCTATGGCCAGCCTGATTGAGAGAAGACAAGGGCTGCAAATAAATGCGATGCAGTCACGCAATAAAAGTAATTTCGCTGAAAACCAGAGGTGAGCTAGATACAGGTACATGCTGCATGGGCCAGGAAAAGAGCGGTTTTATCAGCAGATACGAAAACACCAGGTGGTAGTCGAGTGTGTAGCAAGGTGGCAGAGAGTGCACAGCAGTGTGTAACCTTCCTCAAAAGTAGGAGCTCTAAGAATGCCCCTCAAAAAGAGCGGCAGAGGAAAAACACAACACATTCAACGTGAAGACTTCCATTGTGGGTCGAAGGGAGGTCAGAGGCGTTCATGTTAGAATTTTGTTAGGGAGCCCGTGGCTGGCTCATAACAGTGTGGGGATGAGACTTGTGAGTGTGTACTTGCAAGCATTTCCATTGTGCGAAACGTGACAATGCACACATAGTGGGAGAGAATTTCTGTCTATTGCCCACTCTATGAGAAAACTGAGCAATATTTGTAACCACAACAGGTTCATCAGGAGAAGGGCATTCCTTGCATTTGTTGTAAACTTTCATTGGTGAGAACTGAGAATAATTTAACATTTTATTATATTCAAAGACCAGAAAAGCAGATGTGAGTACCATAACAATTCCTGCCGGAGTGGCCTTTACGCTTCTAGGCGCTACAGTCTGGAGCCGAGTGACCGCTCCGGTCGCAGGTTCGAATCCTTCCTCGGGCATGGATGTGTGTGATGTCCTTAGGTTAGTTAGGTTTAATTAGTTCTAAGTTCTAGGCGACTGACGACCTCAGAGCCAGAGCCACAATAATAATAACGAACTTCTAGTAACTGAAGTAGAAGTCAATTGCAAGCGCTATGCTAATTTGTGCATCTCTTAAAACAAAAGAGTGAAGACAAGTGGAGTAAAATGTTGAACTTTTGGGGGATTGGTTTATTTATATTTGTTCTGTTTGTAGGTTTTTAATGTGTTTTCTTGTATGCATAAGGTAGACATTTCATAATAACGGAGAAGTGTTGTGTTTAGTCAGCATACAGGTATGTCGCCATTAATCCATGCTCGTTCACGCAGTTTGTGGGCTCAGGAACTAAAGCTAATAAGTTGACTATGGATATCTTGCAAGACAGTTCGTGAGAGATCGAAATTAGGGAAAGACAGAATTGTAACTTGAAAGGATCAAATGCAACCGAGAGTGAAAAGAGTAATATGCAAGGTTCAAGCTCCAACCAGTCCAATTCAGGCACCAATCGATCTTGAATCCTTTCTGTCTGAAATGACGATTGATAAGAAACAAGAAAGCAAGAAAAACGACGAGTGAGACAAGAGAAACATTGAGTGAGGCACGAAAACCTATGAGCGAGACAAGAATAATTATGAGTGAGACAAGAGGAAGTGACGATCGTTATAAAGAAAACTCCACAGCACTATCGTTGATAGATACGAGTAAGTAACAAGGCAAGAAAAACAGTGAGTGCTACAAAGGGATAGAAGATAATTTCCTGCAGCTAAGTCGTAACTGTGAAGAGCAAGGGGAGAAGATAAAGGCACATATGAAAGGACGCGACGAGCAGATCGCTGATGTGGATAATAAAATTAGGGACAATATGAAAATTCCAAAGTCAGAATGAAAGGCACAAGGATAAGTACGTAGATGTGATAAAAGAATGGAAAGGCGAAGTTACAGGTGAAGTAATGTAGGTTAAGAAAAAAGTCGAACAGTTCCTAGCAGTACTGCAATGGAACCCACGTCCCACACTTGTGTGTCTCTCACAGTTATGGGCGCCGACACAATACTGTGACCTGATTAAATATTTCAAATAGATGGCAAGGATGCACCTTAGAAACAGAAGGAATTAATAAAAATCTACCAAACAAAATTACTAAGCCACATCCAGAGGAAAATCACACTACTGGGCTGCAGCATGGATGATATCCATGCAGTCCAGCATTTCTTACATGAACGTGGGTAAGACTGCAGGGCTAAAGTTAGAGAGCCTGTACACTTCATATAAACCCACTTCGAACTGGAGCAATATGCTAAACATGATTCAAACTGGCGAGCGAGACATCCACCCCATAAGAACGGAAATAGGAGGCACAGAAATAATCCTCGTGTATCAAGGGCGCCGCCATACCAACCAAATAACCGACACAACCATGGAGGACACAGTGATCAGCAGAGAGAAGGTGTAGAAATAGTGGAAATATGTAGCACTGATACACACAGAAACAAAAAGAATGATGGGGCAAGTAACAAAGAGAGGCTTCTCTGACTGGCAGTGTAGAGCATAGCAAGAAGTGAAGAATGCTGTATGTCGATTTCTAGGAGCTCAGAAAGTTCCTGTTGGGAGAAGAAGAGGAGACAATTAGTTTTAGTTACTCTGTAATAAATGTAGAGATAGGGAATACTGTTTATCAATGGATTTTGGACACTAGAAGTCAAATATCAGAATTAGATAACTGCATTTATGATGTTTGTGATTGTGAATAGCATTGGACGGTTTTAAAAGTGAATATTTATTAAGATTCATCGAGTTGTTAATGGGAAAGCTTCCTGTGTCAGAGGGCAGGTCAATGTCGAATTCAACCATCAGGGGGATGAATTTAGCTCAGACTTTATAGTGACATGAGGTCTTACTGCTGAAGCCATATTAGGACTAGAGTTTATGCACAAGGATGATATGGTGGGGCATTTAGCGGACTGGATTATTGGGGCGAGAGTTGCAGACCCAGAAGTGAGCTTCCATCTCAGTGAATTTGTCTATATAGACGATGTGTCGAATTATGTAGCTCTGAGGCTCCTCGGACCAGAAACAGTGAAGTTGAAGACATTGAGGATGAGATTAGTAGGAAATTACAACACATCGAATCCACACATATGAGGCAGGAATGGAGAAGTGTGTTACATTCAGATGTACGCAACTTCTCAGATGCACCTTGGACAATTCATATTTTTCAGTAGCATTTCATGCTAAAGGAACACCATAAATTCTTTGTGAAATCATTACTGCGTTCCACTGGTGTACAAGAAAAAGGTGCAGAAGGAGATAAGGAATATGTTACAAAAGGGTTTCACTGAACAAGCAGTCAGCTCTTATATGGTAATTACCCCTTCCTGTGCATTACCAAGAAGGACAGTTCTATTAGGCTGGTGTTAGATTCATGGCAAATCAACACCATGACTGAGACCAACAGCCTTAGAAGAACTGTTGCATTGCTTCCATGACATGTGTGTGCTGATGTCAGTAGATTTGTATGGACGTTACGGGCAGGTTGAACTGCATCCTGTGTGTAGACAGTGCAAGGAATTTCTATGTTTTGGGCTGTGTGACTAATTTAAGGAAGTTACCTTTCAGACTAAATGTGTCATTGGCTGTCTTCATAAGGGGCTGGGGTCTGTGAGCCTGGAAATACTATGGGACAGGGTAATGTTATACACTGATGAGGTACTCGTTGCAGAGAAGACATAGCAAGACCAAAACGGAATTTTAAGCTACTTGCTTAGTGGTTTGAAGGATCATAAAATTGCAGTCAGCTTACCGAGGTTGGAGTTCAGATGTAAGGATGTAGCATTCCTGGGCCATGTAACCTCTGTGGATGGTGTCCAGCCAGATCTGGGGAAACTCGAAGTTGTAAAAAAAGTACACCATGCTTTGAACAAAAAGTCAAGTACAAGCGATTCATAAAATAAACGAATAACAGCTAATTAATGTTGAATGGTGGCGAAGAACTACACATGCACCTTGACAGAAGTTGAACAGTGGGAATTTGTACACATGAAGGAAGGCTTGTTGAGAACTCCTCTTCTGGTCCATCTGGGCCTGAATGGAGAGTTCTGTGTGACCATGGATGTGTCTCAAACTGCTCTAGTCTACTTCTGACCGAAAAGATGAAACAATGTTGTAGTAGACATGTTATCATGAGCACCCACAAGATTAACACATGAGAACAGCCATGAATTTAAGATTCATATTTTGACATACTGTGTATGAAAGGAGTAATATTCTAAATATATGTGGGTACCACGTGTGCTGATATTGGTAAATAATACAACAAAGAGCCCATCTTCACAGGCATTAAATTAAAGTGGCAAGATGGCACGGAACTCAATATCAGCGTTTACTGTCTAGTTAGGCAAAATGTATTGCTCAGCCAAACTAATGTAGATGAAAGCAGCTGGTTAGTGCATGTCAACAAGCTCATGTGGCACACTCACTTGAGTTGCACACATTTCAGGCCGCGAAAATGCTGTAACAAACTAAGGGAATTGGTATATTTCAGTTTATGAAGGAGTGCATGAGGAAAGTTACCAAAACGTGTATGCTCTGCCAGATGGCTAGAACAACAATTGTCATACACTCCTGGAAATTGAAATAAGAACACCGTGAAATCATTGTCCCAGGAAGGGGAAACTTTATTGACACATTCCTGGGGTCAGATACATCACATGATCACACTGACAGAACCACAGGCACATAGACACAGGCAACAGAGCATGCACAATGTCGGCACTAGTACAGTGTATATCCACCTTTCGCAGCAATGCAGGCTGCTATTCTCCCATGGAGACGATCGTAGAGATGCTGGATGTAGTCCTGTGGAACGGCTTGCCATGCCATTTCCACCTGGCGCCTCAGTTGGACCAGCGTTCGTGCTGGACGTGCAGACCGCGTGAGACGACGCTTCATCCAGTCCCAAACATGCTCAATGGGGGACAGATCCGGAGATCTTGCTGGCCAGGGTAGTTGACTTACACCTTCTAGAGCACGTTGGGTGGCACGGGATACATGCGGACGTGCATTGTCCTGTTGGAACAGCAAGTTCCCTTGCCGGTCTAGGAATGGTAGAACGATGGGTTCGATGACGGTTTGGATGTACCGTGCACTATTCAGTGTCCCATCGACGATCACCAGTGGTGTACGGCCAGTGTAGGAGATCGCTCCCCACACCATGATGCCGGGTGTTGGCCCTGTGTGCCTCGGTCGTATGCAGTCCTGATTGTGGCGCTCACCTGCACGGTGCCAAACACGCATACGACCATCATTGGCACCAAGGCAGAAGCGACTCTCATCGCTGAAGACGACACGTCTCCATTCGTCCCTCCATTCACGCCTGTCGCGACACCACTGGAGGCGGGCTGCACGATGTTGGGGCGTGAGCGGAAGGCGGCCTAACGGTGTGCGGGACCGTAGCCCAGCTTCATGGAGACGATTGCGAATGGTCCTCGCCGATACCCCAGGAGCAACAGTGTCCCTAATTTGCTGGGAAGTGGCGGTGCGGTCCCCTACGGCACTGCGTAGGATCCTACGGTCTTGGCGTGCATCCGTGAGTCGCTGCGGTCCGGTCCCGGGTCGACGGGCACGTGCACCTTCCGCCGACCACTGGCGACAACATCGATGTACTGTGGAGACCTCACGCCCCACGTGTTGAGCAATTCGGCGGTACGTCCACCCGGCCTCCCGCATGCCCACTATACGCCCTCGCTCAAAGTCCGTCAACTGCACATACGGTTCACGTCCACGTTGTCGCGGCATGCTACCAGTGTTAAAGACTGCGATGGAGCTCCGTATGCCACGGCAAACTGGCTGACACTGACGGCGGCGGTGCACAAATGCTGCGCCGCTAACGCCATTCGACGGCCAACACCGCGGTTCCTGGTGTGTCCGCTGTGCCGTGCGTGTGAGCATTGCTTGTACAACCCTCTCGCAGTGTCCGGAGCAAGTATGGTGGGTCTGACACACCGGTGTCAATGTGTTCTTTTTTCCATTTCCAGGAGTGTATGTTTTCCATAACGCCAAATGGTTTGCAAGATATCGTCGCTTCTGATCTTCTCAGCCCCATCCCACAGTTGTGTAGAAGATAGCAATACATTCTCATTACTGTCGAGCTGACTTCAAAGTTGGTAAATCCCACACCACTGAGGTGCCACTGGCAGGACAGGAAACAGAGTTTTCAATAAACATTTTCTCCATATGGTCAGATGAGTAAAGAGGTTCCTCACTGACAATGGACCACAGTTTCGTTCTCAAACCAAGAAGGATTTCAGGGTAAATAAGAAAACATGGACAGTATACATCTCATGACAGCGCCATGCATTGAACCCCAGTTAAATAATCTTGAGAGAGGTCATGAAGTTGTGCCGACTGTCTTGCCATAAACAACGTCAGTACTGTGGCGATAATTTATTCGATTTTCAAAACGACTTATCATCTGAATTGATGAGTAGGCCACGGAGATTAGTACAACAGAATCAGCAGCCAGCAGACAGAGTCATTGGAGTTGTTGGTTGTCCACCTGTCCAAAGCAAACGTCATTAGGAGACTGTAAAATTAGCGCTTAGAAGAATAACGAAGAATGCTAAGAAACGCCAGAAGAATCACACAGACGCAATAAGACAAATTAATTTCGCTGCAGGCGACAAGATTGTATTAAAGATGAGGAAAAGGTCCCACAAAAGCAAATACAGAAGCCACAATTTTATCTGTATCTACTGTGGGCCATATCGAGTAAGTAGAATTATTATTGATAAATGACATAGACATCAAGACAATGAGTATGCGCAAATCGATGGTATGGAAACATACTCTGTATTTCTCACCTCAGACGATTAATAGAGTAAAGAAAGTGTAAGGTCATACAGCGAGTCACAACCGATAGGCGGAGGCACATTTGAGGAGCAGCAAAAGTCGTTTAATCCATGTTTGAACTGAAGAGGAAATTGATATATTAATGCTTGGGTGACTTCAAGTGAGAGTTGGAACTGTTGTAGCAGCATGGAAGATGACAAGTATGAAAGCATCGTACAAGCTATTGTATTAATTTCCCTAATCAAAGTTGTTTGCTTGTTGGAGTTTTTCTATTAGGAGCCAGTTTGGGATGCAATGTGCCATTATTGTAGCATGGAACCACCGAACCTTGGTGATTGTCTGGTTGTAATGGAGTTGTGTGACATTTCTTTATAAGAATGTCGCTATCATGATGCACTGGGCCATTAAGAAGGAGAGGTAGAGTACAGACAAACCACTTCACAAGCAGGTACTTGAGTATGGTGAACTGAACATGCAGGTATTATATTATTCAGAGGAAGTGCAACTGTGGTCTGGAGAAATGCTGATTTTTAATTGTAGACGTTATGGAAAAGGAGAGGTATATCTAATGGAAGAAATGAATAAGTTAGGAATAAGTTAATTCGATGGAAAGGAAGGCAATCTTGCAAGTTCTGAAGTGCATACTTACTTTAATGAAAAATGTAGTGTTTGAGCTGTGAATCGTTCTAGATGTCTTGAATTCTTTTACCTTTCCTACCATGTCTTATGTTTGTTTGTGTTCTATGTCTGAGAGTAACTGTCCATTAATTACAATATTTGCTATACGTTCTGAATTACAGGAACAAAGCTGATGAAATTAATTACAAAAATAAGTTGGGTCCATTATTAAAGAATCGAGCAAGCAATTACACAAGCTACAGGCACAGTAGTTAGTCTGATGGCGTGCCAATAAGCTTGTTGATTACCAAGGTAATGCCGAACGTTCCACTAGGTATGAGTAGAAACCACATGGGTAGATGGTTTTCCATGTAGTGCACATCAGCAACATGAGTAATTTGGTACAGTTTATTTCTTTCATTTGAGATATGAAGCCATGACGTGTAAATATTTTCCTTCATTAATAATGTGTACTACGTGTTGTGGCTATTTTGTAATGTTTGTTTTCGTTAATCTATCTGTGTAAAAATGTTTGAGGGCAAACAGTCGACACAGGCGACGGAATAAAAATGAGATGACAGGACAGTTGACTGAGTTGCCAGTTTGTGGAAGGCGCCGACCTTGGCACACTGAATAGACTAGCACAGGAAGCAGCTGTCAGACGGTGAGCCTTACCTGGGAGTGTGGTGCTAATCGCCAGCAGTTGACTCTCCGCTCTCAAGATATGCCCTCGGTGGCATGTGGTAGGGCGAAGGTTTACGGCCGGCCCCACGGAACGAGTTCTGGGTATCAGCCTGCTCAAATGTGGACTGGTACCTACGGTAGCTGACCAGCGGTCAATCACCTGCACCTCCACAACAACAGATCTCCATAGTGACAGCTGACGACAAGGTCAAGAGACAACGCTTGAGATGATAAATTATGCACTGCCACAGTAGTGTATACCAGAGAGGCTTGAAGGCGTTCTGAGACACCAGCCTATCGGTGTGGGGTCTGCGCTAACCAATAATGAATTTCTTCATTGTGTCGCTCATACGATCTGCAAATGTCACAAGTGTGATTGTGCCCATATAGTAGACATTAACAAGTCTATAGTATGTTACTTACGTGTGAGGGTGACCTGCGCTAGGTAACTCACCAGAGTGTCGCTTCTTCTGAACCAACAATGAAGACTGACCATGTTGGCTTGCTAATACAATTGGGACACTGATCATTCGTCAGATTCTGTAGTTATGAATGACAGACACTGAAAGGAATGGAGATAAGAGTAATCTAGTTGTCTATTACAAGGAGGCTATTAACGTGAATAATAATATTACCGGTTTCTCTTATCAACATAAAGATGTGGGACCATTCAATCAAAGGAAATCTTAATACGAACTTAAGAACCGTGCCGCGGTTTCGTGAAACTAGCTGGAAACCTCTACAAACATAAATTGTTCCATAAGTGAGTATTTCTCGGACCCCAAACGTTGAGTTAAGAACACTCGTGTGTTAAATGTGTGTGATTGCTCTGCGACACTGCAACGTTTTCAGTGATGATATTGCTTTGAAGGACATACGTAATTATATACATCCTCTCACTCTGTCCCCACAATGCAGCAACCGTGAGATGTTTTCCGTATGTAGAAAACAGTAAAGGTTGCAATGACGGCAGAAGCTTTGTTGATGCGTTTCGCTGTTTTGAGGCTTTTTCGGAATTTCGGCATGGGAAATATAAATAAAATCATATTAGAGTTATGGTCCTACCTAGAATGAGAAAGTGGTAAATACTTTTTAAAAATAGTACAGAAATAACAGAATGAAGGGGGACTTAACGTTTAGCAAGTGCGGGTAACGCATTAGTTATAAATAGCCAAAACCTTTAGTGAAGACCTAAAATACAGAAGTAAAAGAATTTTAAAAAAATGTAGCGCTAAAATAACAACAAAGAGTGAAGTCGGTAGTGGAGTAGTGAAAAAGGAGTCGATTTTTACCTTCGACGAAGACATGCAGCCTAGTTAAAGTGTATGTATTGCAAAATAAATTTCAAACAGGTGATGGAATGAAACAAATGTAAAAACATTTAAAGAAGAGATAAAATATGTGACACATGGTGCCATCTGTTGGCGTCAAAAGTAAGGTCAAGTAGTCAGTAAGAAACATATGACATTAGAACTTGGTTATAAAACAGACAAAAAATATATAGCATAGTGACACTTGTTGGTATCAAAAGCAAGGACAAGAAGTCCGTAAGAAATACATGCGCATTTCAGCTTGTTTACAAAACATGTGAACGACGTAAAAAGTTCCAGAAACCAAATTAAAATATAAGACATAGAAACTAATTAACATCTTTTTGAGGAGAATTATGCTGGTGCGCAGTTACACATTTTCAAGAATTGTTATCATTGAATCATAAAACAACTGATTCTGGATAATCTGTTGGTCAGCAAGATTTACATCTTTAGGTACATAAGAGTGTTTCAAAATATCCAGTTTCTCAAGAAAAGTTAATTTTTCTGCTCTTGGGTGCACGATGAAAAATTTGGAGCGATTCTAGTGTAGGTTCTGAGTGTCTGCTAGCGGGAGAAGATTTACTTTCATTGGACCTTTTTTAGTGAACATAAGCTCCTGTAATTTGGTTCTGAACATCCGACCAGTCTTTCCAGTGTAAGGCATAGGAAACTGGCCGCATGTTAATTTACGAACGCTGGAATGAGAGAATTAGTCTTTACATGGCTGTTCGTTATATATAAGGTGATTGTGCTTCTTGGCATGAGTGGTGTAAGCTACTTAAACATTATAGCTCCTAAACAGGCTAGTGAGCTGATGGGAAACGCTACCCAACGGTAGGACAACAAACTTTGCTTTTGGAGTAAGAGAACTAGAACTTGTTAAACTACCACTTTCTCTACTTTCCGTTTCTACAACACAAGCAACAATCAGTCGATGTGCACATGAGATTATTACGGTAATTCCTATTCTCTGGATTGTTGTATAAATAAATAGTAAGTGCGAGTGGAATTTTGGGAGCTGGTACTCTCTTATTTGCATATATTTCAAATAAAATCTTATCCTCACTTCAGTCAACATCGCTACTTGTGTTTACGCTTCTAGTTAAGCGTTAATGTGGATTAAATCTTGGCAACAAGTGGGTGGGCACCATCCTGCAACAGAATGATGCTGCCCCCAAAATTCCTGGCCGTCGGATTTGATGGCGCCCTTCAATTTTTGCAAATTTTACGTGTACAGCGGTCCATTAATTATGGCGCCGTGTTCCAGAAAGTCAACAAGCAGCAGGCACCTGAAGTCAAAGAAAAAAAGGTCGTCATCACTTACCCAGAGTTAGCGTCACTAGTGCTTCGACTTCTCTGCAGAGATTTCGCTGGGAAGCCGTTACACATCCTCCATACAGTCCCGTTTTGAAAAGCAAGACAAAGGCGAAATTCTGAATCACATAACATCAAACGATACAGCAAATACACTGACGGAAAAAAATCGCCACATCAAGAAGGAATTGTGCACCATAAACGAAAGTTGGATGGCATGTTTCTACAACTGAAAGATGATGTGTATTCTAATTTCACACTAGTCACACAAGAGTAGCGCCACTATGAGGATAGAAATCAAGTTTCCTTTAATACACGCTGTGAAGGTCGTGAGCATTACTTAGCTTTGCATTTGGACCTGATGGGATTGATGTTAATCTATAATGCCTTTAAAGAGACATAGACATCATTATCAACACCCGACTGAGTATGAACGAGGTCGTGTAATAGGGTTTCGAGAAGCTGCATGTTGCTTCTGCGATATTGCAGAAAAATTGGCAGAAAGGTAGCCACTGTACATGACTGCTGGCAGCGGTGGTCACAAGAATGTACAGCCGCTAGAAGACCGGTCTCCGGACGGTCTCGTTGCACTACAGCGATTGTGACTATGGTGTTCAGAGTATGGGTCTGGCGCATCGTACTGCATCTGCAGTAGTAACATGAGCAACAGCTGCAACCACAGTGATATATCGACCTGTTACAAACTGTTTCAGTCCCACTGTAGCGTGCATTCCACTGACCCCAAGCCACAGCCATCTGCCGCTTCAGTGGTGTCAGGGAAGAGCTCATTGGAGGGCAGGGTGGAGGTTTGTTATCTTTTTTGATGAAAGCCGATTGTACCTCGGTGTCAGTGATGGCCATGTATTGGCTAGAAGGAGACCAGTTGAGGACCTGCAATCAACCTGTCTACGTGCTGAACACACAGGACATACACCTGAAGTCATGGTCTGGGGTGCGATTTGGTATAACAGTAGGAGCACTCTCGTGCAAATTTGTGCCAGTATTGTGATTTGACCTGTCGTACTGCCATTCATGAACAGCATTCCAGGGAGTGTTTTCCAACAGGATATTGTTCGCCCACATACCGCTGTTGTAACCCAGCATGCTCCACAGAGTGTCGATATGTTGACTTGGCCCGCTCCATTACCAGATCTGTTTCTAAAACAGCACATATAGGACATTATCGGACGACAACTACAGAGTCATCCACAAACAGCATTAGCAGTCCCTGTGTTGATCGACCAAATGCAACAGGCATGGAAATCCATCCCGCAAACTGACATCCAGCTCCTGTACAACACAATGCATGCACGTTAGTATGCTTGCATTCAACAGTCCGGTGGTTACACCAGTTATTGATGGACCAGTATTTCACATATCTGATGGCCTATCTCGCGCTTACGCGAGCCTGTAATCTGGCAATGTTAATGACTTAAACATATCACCTAAACCAATGTTTTCCGGAATTTCGGTACTATACATTAATTTTTTTGTTGTTGCGATTTTTTCCCTCAGTGAATATAAAATATGAAAGGCGCTAAAGGAAACAGGTAATTTAAGGCTGCAGCCGGAGTGGCCGAGCGGTTTTAGGCACTTGAGTCTGGAACCGCGCGTCCGCTACGGTTGCAGGTTCGAATCATGCCTCGGGCATGGATGTGTGTCTTGTCCTTAGGTTAGTTAGGTTTAAGTAGTTCTAGGTTCTAGGGGACTGATGACCTCCGATGTTAAGTCCCATAGTGCTCAGAGCCATTTGAACCATTTTTTTAATTTAAGGCAGTCTTACATTATATTTCATGACGTATGTTACGTTACATCATAATTATCTTTTAATGCGTAAAATTTTAGGTTAAAGTGACAAAGAGTTGTTTCACTGTTGAGAGCGATAGATTAATGTGGCTAATTTCACATCTCTATTACAAAAGGCGTTATGTGATTCCCTCTGACCTCCAGGTAATCTGACTGCTTCCTTTATCTGCCTTTGGAGCAGTGGTTACGTGAGTGGTGAGATTTCGAATGTAGCTGAGTGTGAACAAAGTCGCCCACTACACACAGGCAGCTACGACACGCCATTCTCCTGTTGCTGGGCCCCGCGTGGAGACGGCTGTGGGGATTGATCGTAAGGTTGAATTATGCAGTACTCGAGATGTTTCCGCATTTCCGCAGAAGGCTTCCCTTGACGTGTAATTGGGCTGCAAAAGCTGAATTTGCTGGTGGGTCTCGTCGTCCTAACTGCTGTCTTGCTGGAGCCGTTACACAACTACATGCTGTTATTTCCGAGCTTATTATTGAAGAAATTCTTATGGGTCACGATGTAGTGGCATTCAAATCATGTCTTCGTTTGACAGTGTCACTTAACTTGAAGCATTGTATCCTTCATTTTAAATTACTTTTATGGTTCAAATGGCTCTGAGCACTATGGGACTTAACTTCTGAGGTCATCAGTCCTTACTTTTATGCACCTACTCACTGTTCACTTGTGAAATGCCTTTTGTTTACCATGGGCGTTGTGCAAACGAACTCTGACCTAAATCTCAGTTGTACATTGGGCAAGGGGAAGTAATTGTTACTACTGGGCACAGTGATATTGTTACGACAAAATGGAAAAGAATATAGCCGGATAACATAGGAAAATGCTATGAATACTGAACATAAACACACACACCCGAACCCACAGACACAGACCGGTGTGTACAGCAGTCAGGACCACCACTTCTGAAGGTTTCGCTGTATGGTGGTAGAACACGCAATGTGTGGTTTTCGTGAGCAAAGAAATCGAAGGAAATGTTGTTTATATTAATCTCTATTCCAATTTTCTCTACAGGTTCCGGGACCCTCGGAACCGAGGTGATGCAACACATTTTTTTTTATGTGTGTGTATAACCCACATTAAAAATTCAGAACAATAACATTAGAGTGAATGGTCTTATTAATTATGTAACAACATACATAATAGTAATGTATCATACACTGAGGACAAACATACATCAGAACTGCGTTGTCACAGGCGCAAATAAAGACATGTAGAGCGAAAAGTAACAAAGTAATAATAGAATGCTCACGATAGTTCACAGAAGCAGAATTACAAAGTGAATCACAAAATCATATTGTCAGTAAATACCTTAGCAAATGTCGAAAGGCTAAAGAGTACCAACATGTGACGCAATTCGACAGTGGCGGTAAACTGTCCTATCGAGACTGTGGTTCATCGTTCCGCGATATTGTTGCTCACCATGGTCAGAGTCCCATGACTATATTGCGAATATAGAATAAATGACTTGAGGGGGAATAGACTTAAAGCCAAGGAGGATCTCAGTGACCCGCGCAACTAGTGTGCGAGAGAATATACATATTGTTCACTTGGCCGCGCAAGATTGTACAGCCGCGTCACGTACCTTGTTTCAAGGGAAGGGTGTATCCGGAATGTGGCAAATATCTACACAGACATTGCAACGACGTCTGGACCTTCACGAAGTACACTGCTCGATATTTCCCGAGGAACAACTCCCACTTGCTAAGGAACGACTGCCAGTTACTTAGGAATAACCGATAATTGCTACGGAACACCCGACCAATGACAATAAAAGGACATGTTGAGGGCGGGATGTGTCAAGTGCAGCGAAGACTGTGCACGAACGCTCTGCATACATTCGACAGTTCATCCAGTACCGTGTCTAACGAAGTTTGTTGTGGAACCGATTAGTGTGACATTCCATATGGTACGGCAAGATATCTGCAAGACACCATCTGAGTGATTATGATCGTGACCGAACAGTTGGGCGTCTCTAAACCGGTTACTACTGTGTCCACAACACTTTATGTGTGAAAAACAGCGTCATCCAGTGATTAAAAGGGGTCGCTGAAAGTGGAAATGCTATGCGAAAGGATGCTGGTGACTGTAGACGTACCACGACACAGCAAGAGGATTGATACTTAGCCCCAGTGGTGAAAAGGAACAAACATCTCTCACCGCTGCAGACCTTGTAATCATAACCGGTACACGTGTCTCTGCCAGAAGGAATTTGCGCTGATGAAATAAGGCCGGTTTGTATTCTCGGAAGACTGTTTAACCCATCCCACTTCAATGAAGCCATCTTCGAGAAGGAATTCGTTGTTGTTGACAGCACGTTGGTTGGGATCAGCAATAGTGGTGATGTTCCCCAATGAACCCCGCTTCACTATTGCAAATGATTCTGGCCATAAGTTAGTGGGGGGAGAGAGGGGAACACGCTACCACAGACAAAGATGTTACTCTGTGACGCTACACACCACAGAACCTTCATGAACGTCATCAGTATGGCCTAGGCGTTAGGGTTGAAGCAAAGCAGGCGCTGTATCATGTGTGAGATATAAAGGCGAGCGAATGTGCCGGAACGTACCTCAGTTCACTCCTAGTACCGCCACGTCACTTTAACGCGTCTGCGCTTGGAGCGCAAGTATTGCACCACAATTAAGTATAAAATTTAAAGTAAAAATTTACGCTTAAGACTTTGTGAAAACATATTTTAGTGTAATAATGTTTCAAATATCAAGTCTTTACGTAAAAACAATTGATAGTTTCTGTAAAAATACCGTTTTAAGAGAAAAATAAGTGGCGCTAAATGATAAAGCTCTAAAGCCAGAATTTGCTCAGAATGTGCATATATATATATATATATATATATATATATATATATATATATATATATATGTGGTCTTCAGTCCTGAGACTGGTTTGATGCAGCTCTCCATGCTACTCTATCCTGTGCAAGCTTCTTCATCTCCCATTACCTACTGCAACCTACATCCTTCTGAATCTGCTTAGTGTATTGATCTCTTGGTCTCCCTCTACGATTTTTACCCTCCACGCTGCCCTCCAATGCTAAATTTGTGATCCCTTGATGCCCCAAAACATGTCCTACCAACCGATCCCTTCTTCTAGTCAAGTTGTGCCACAAACTTCTCTTCTCCCCAAACCTATTCAATACCTCCTCATTAGTTACGTGATCTACCCACCTTATCTTCAGCATTCTTCTGTAGCACCACATTTCGAAAGCTTCTATTCTCTTCTTGTCCAAACTGGTTATCGTCCATGTTTCACTTCCATACATGGCTACACTCCGTACAAATACTTTCAGAAACGACTTCCTGACACTTAAATCTATACTCGATGTTAACAAATTTCTCTTCTTCAGAAACGATTTCCTTGCCATTGCCAGTCTACATTTTATATCCTCTCTACTTCGACCATCATCAGTTATTTTACTCCCTAAATAGCAAAACTCCTTTACTACTTTAAGTGCCTCATTTCCTAATCTAATTCCCTCAGCATCACCCGATTTAATTTGACTACATTCCATTATCCTCGTTTTGCTTTTGTTGATGTTCATCTTATAACCTCCTTTCAAGACACTGTCCATTACGTTCAACTGCTCTTCCGTGTCCTTTGCTGTCTCTGACAGAATTACAATGTCATCGGCGAACCTCAAAGCTTTTACTTCTTCTCCATGAATTTTAATACCTACTCCGAATTTTTCTTTTGTTTCTTTTACTGCTTGCTCAATATACAGATTGAATAACACCGGGGAGAGGCTACAACCCTGTCTCACTCCTTTCCCATCCACTGCTTCCCTTTCATGCCCCTCGACTCTTATAACTGCCATCTGGTTTCTGTACAAATTGTAAATAGCCTTTCGCTCCCTGTATTTTACCCCTGCCACCTTCAGAATTTGAAAGAGAGTATTCCAGTTAACGTTGTCAAAAGCTTTCTCTAAGTCTACAAATGCTAGAAACGTAGGTTTGCCTTTTCTTAATCTTTCTTCTAAGGTAAGTTGTAAGGTTAGTACTGCCTCACGTGTTACAACATTTCTACGGAATCCAAACTGATCTTCCCCGAGGTCCGCTTCTACCAGTTTTTCCATTCGTCTGTAAAGAATTCGCGTTAGTATTTTGCAGCTGTGACTTATTAAACTGATAGTTCGGTAATTTTCACATCTGTCAACACCTGCTTCCTTGCCTATAGAGTCATAAATAAATGGTGCAAGTTTCAAAGCTAAAGAACGATAATTACGACGGGAATCCACGTTTTTAGGAAAAATGGAAAGCGCTCACTATTGGACTTAGGAACGTAAAACTTTGTTTTATGCTTCAGTGTTCCCTAAAAATAATAAAGAGACCACGTTAAGCTATCTCTTATAGTTTTTGAGTAATTAAGTACAAACTAAAATATACCCATTTGTAGTAGATTAAGTACCTGTAATTTTAATGATAGAAAATTTTGGTTAAAGCGCATGGTAAAACCTACTAAATAATAGATCTGTACCAAATTTTAGAGTTGTAGTATTAATATTATTCAATACAAGTTCTAGTAAAAGTATGGTTCAGACGTAACGATCTACCGTTAGTTCCACTACAAAAATTCTAGAAGGCAAAGTTTTTATACAAGCGAGCTGAAACTTTTTCTGTGCTTTCAAACAACTTACCTGAATACATGTAAAAATTAAGACGTTTCTGAATTAATTCATAACTGTATTATTAAAGATTATGTGTCCGAGAAAGCGGTCGTTCTGAGGCTGCTGCCGTGTGTTAAAGCAGTAGACAACAGATGTTCGCTCTGCCGTCCGCTGCGGCACCTATGTAAATACACCCCCAGAGGCAGTAGTACAGGTTCATTTCGCACACAGACACTGTAAGATCCATGCCTGTTAAACGTCGGATCGCGCTCTGCCTCGGATGACGTCAGAGACGGACTGTGACAAATCGCATATTTGCGGTAAAAACGGATAGTGAACTCGCGAGGACTGTACACCGTTCTGGAGCGCTTAGAATTCCCCAAAGTAACTGTTAATGTGCCGTCCATGTGAATTACAAATCCGCGTGGCTAGTGGTGAATATTGTTTCCACTTTTAGGGCGAGCATTAAATTTTAACATTTATTGCAAACATTCATTTGAGTATTATTAGTCAGGGCGAATAACAATCTGGTAGGAACGTACCGTAGAGGTCGCCTCTGAACTGGTAGTTGCGCTATTTATGATAGAAAGATTTACTTTCAATTGTAAATTGTGAATTTCCAAGAGTTGTACGTGAAAAACTTTACTCAATATATGTATTAACTAGAACTTTAACTTTTTATCATAGTCCTGATCCCGCTAAGTAGAAGGAGAACAGAGACATTTCTTTCAGTGGGTTGGACCAGAATGTGGCCGTGCAGAATGGAAACTAAGGTCAGTATGTGACCCTTCACTTTCTGGCTGACCACAAAATTAGTTGCCAGGCTCGCGTGAATAAGACGGTGAACTGTACAATTATCAACGTCAGTGGCGATAAAACTAATTTTTACCCGCCGACCCACAAGGTGAAGGCAGGCATTATGCACAATGGCCGAACACCGCTGCCTGTCTTTGTGTGAGATGCCGTTACAGCGCGACGGTTTGGCACGAATATTATTCTGGATCATGTCGGTCCGTTTAGGGGTGAGATAGGTTCCGACTTTCTGTTTATGGGCAACAGTGCCTACCCACACAAGACAGCTGAGGCGTCGGATACACTGGAAAGTGAAGATATTGAATGTATATAACGTGCTGCGTACTTCCCGCTTCTTGGCCCTACAGAGCACTTCTGGGATGTATAACTGCTGTAACGTAATTTTCGTCTAATTTTAAATCACCAAGAACATACGCCACTTGGCCTGCTTAAGACTTATTTATTGACTTACTTAGCAGCTATCCCAGAATCATCACATCTTTGTTACCAAAGAATAAACAAAAAAAAAATTTAAAGTTATTACATCATGGTATCAGTAATGAACTATAACTATTAACGGTCTTCGCTACTTCATAAAATATAAAAATTACATTTAGATTTCATCACTGTTGCATTTACAGATGCCCTTGGCAGACGTGTTTCACAATGGAAACCCCTTCCTCGAACCGTCAAGGATTGAAAACTATCTTGAGAAAGGAGTGGAGCAACACCCCACAAGGACTCCTCAACAGTTTGGTAGCTATCACGAATAACAAGTGCAAAATGTGTAGTATTGCCCCAGGAGGGCATGTTCCTTTCTGAGAACTCAATTTCGACCTTTATATTGAGAGTTTGGCCTGTTTCAAATATGAACATTATTTATTTCAGTTACCTTACTTTTCCGTGCAGTGTAATCTGCACCATTCTTCGTTATAAATATACCACTCCATTTGTACTGTACTTCATGTCATCCGTCATCGCTTGTGATTATTCGTGTCCAATACTATCGCTGTTCCTTAGCAATTGTCAGGCAGTGCATAAGCAAGGCGACAGTTTTCGCTGTTTCGTGGCTCAGGAGAAATGCACGCCCGGAATGGTGCACCCAACAACAGCTTTGGACACAGCAGGGGCACCAAGTCGTCCATTCAGACGAGCCCCACTATAGCATTGCAATGGACGTATCCATATGTGAAGGCTTAGAGGAGAATGAAAGTTGTCAGGTTGCATTCGTCGTTATCACCACTTGACGTGGAGATGTGTGGTTTCCACTGAGTGCACAGCACAATCACCTTTGGTTCCCATAGTCAGTAATATGGACAGCAGATTTTAAATTTACGATATATTAAGGCTGATGGCTTCGTAACGCTGTCTTTCAACAAGATAACGTGGGACCCCACATGTTGCCTGTGCTGGCCTGACATACCTCTAAACAGAGGATGTTTGACCGTTGCCCCGTTGGCCATCACAATCTTAAAATCTCTCACTCTCTGCAACCATATTTTTATGGATTGCCGAGAAACTCACACGGCACCACTCGCCAGGGGCTACGATTGAAGAATTCTCTGGCATACGAGTTGAAGCCACATGGGACGACGTACTCGTATCTGTCATCCATATCTACATATTGCTATTCTATTTATTCTATTTGATGATCAACCCTGCTGGAGCTGTTGTTGCTGTATGAGGTGGCAACTATGTGTACGAAGTTTCACAGCCTGTACATTCCGAAATCGGATATAAATTTAATTATGTATTCTTCCTACAACACTGTGTATGCGTAGCAAGCAAAGTTTGGCTATTTACTGTAATTCCAGGTGCTGAAATTGAAATGGCCTGCATATGAATAATCTCATAACACGTACCTTAACGTGACCCTTAGCTATGGGTAATTTTCTGAAAGGTGAAATATTCCTACTTGCATCGGTTTATCCTGTTTCGATTTAAAAAAAGTCTGCGAAACATTACTGTGCAATCGAACAACTGCTAAGTGGTCAAAAAAATCCTTGAAGTTGAAGAGTAGTATACTTGATGATTGGTTTCGTTGTAAAATAGTATACTACTCTCCATCTCTATCATTTCCTTTTTCATTCTAAAGTAAATCCATATGGACAGTTCGACATCAGCGCATCACTTGTCATTAAACATTCTGAATAAAATATTTCAAAAAATAATTTCCTACACATCCTGAAAGGCGTGATAAATTATATTTTCATTACTAACGTGGGCAACTTCGATTAGAGAAACGCATTCTTCATTTCCAACGTCTGTTCGCCGCAAGCAACGTTACTGTGTGTGGCGGAGGGTACTTTGTGAATCACTGTCACTTTCCCCGTTTTCCTGTTTCTGTTGCGAATGCTTTGGAGGAAGAACGATTGTTGGTAATCTCCATGTGAGCTCAGATCTCTCTAATTGCACGTTCATGGTCTTTTCTCAAAATATAAGTGGGAGATTCTCTGTTCTAGGGATGTAAGCTCTCGGAATTTTAAGAATAAACTACACTACAATGACAGGTCGACTCTGTTGCAGCGTCTGCCACTTGAGCTGAATGACCATCAACGCGACACTTCTACACATGCTAAATGAAACTTTGATGAAATGCAGTGATCATACTGGGCTCTTCTCTATGTCCTCTGTCAGACCTATCTGGTATGGATCCCACACTAATGAGCGATATTCAAGTACTAGTCGAAAATGTGCTTTTTGAGCTACCTCCTTTGTTGGCGGACATCACTTCCTCAGGATTCTTCGAATGAACATCAGCATTTTTTTACGTGCTCATTACACTCTAAATTGCTGCCTACTCCTACTCCTGAATATTTTATGGATGGCAATGCTTCCAATAGTTGTTCTGCAATCGTTTCATTTCACAATAAAGGGTTTCTTTTACCTATTTACTCGGAATATGTTACATTTATTTATTTTGTGGGTCGAATGACAGTCCCTGCACCAAGTATCCATCCGCTGTACGTGTTTCGGAATTTCGCTACAGTGATCCAGCATTACGACTTCTCCATATGAGCATAATTATTCACGAAAAGCTTCCTGGAACTTCCAATGTTATCTACTAGGTCTTTTATACAGGGTAGTCTTAAAAACTTGTAAGGGTGTTACGTGGTAGTTTGTGCTGAGAAATAATCGTTAAAAATAATTTAGATATGTTGCATGGTTTCTGAATTGATTAGCATTGAAGCTAACCAATCAGGGCGCTGCGGACGCAAATTCAAGCAGTCTGGAAGATACAATTAGTGTCCGTTGATCTGATAGAATCGATCACAGCGCAAGAGACTATTCAGGCTTTGGCTCGGGTTCGATCCTTACTACCGCCCCATGTCCAGTTTTTGTACCGCTCTCTTGTTCAGTTTCTGGGCGCCGAACGAAGAACACGTTGGTGACACTGGCTCTGGTGGACCGCATGAATTTGCGCGCGCAATGGCCTGATTGGCTAACTGCAATGCTAATTAACTCAAGAACGGCGCAACGCATCGAAGTTTTTTCTTAACAATTAATTATCGCTACAACCTACCATGCAACACTCTTACAAGCTTGTCACACTATTTCTAACCATCCTGTATTCATTGTTCGAAACAACGTGAAATAGCAGTGCGTATGTTATTAAGAAGTAAGATGCAATGTTGTTCAGATACGCATAAATGTCCGAAGGTACAGGCAATGCAGTGACTACAGCCGTCAGGATATACAGGAAACATAGTCGCATTTTCGAATATGAGCCACGATCGGCTGTATATTGGAATGGCGACAGTGAAATTTTTTGTCGGACAGGGACCCGAACCCGAATTTCCCGTATTTAGCGAGCAGGCATCTTAACCATTTCGTATATCTCTGCACGAAACATGGCCAGACCCAAACTTCCATATGTCGTCGTCCATGCGTTACAACCTGTGTACATTAGGTATAATCCCGTCTAGAAAGGAAACATTTGTTATTGACAGTCGTGGGTCTGGAACAGACGAATAAATAAGAAACAGCAGTGCCTCCTGTATTATTAAGGAGTATGATGTAATTTTCATTTGGACATGCGTGTCCAAAGGAATGTTGCATTGTTCTTCTTAATAACATAAGTACTGTTACTCTTATATTTATTCGGCGATACCGGCACCTCGGCGCTGAATAAATATGTCCAGTCTGGATGAGAACATACGTAAAGTACAAGTGGAGATTCTGACACATGGATGACAACTTGTGGAAGTTTGGGTCTGGTCATGATTCGTGCACAAGTAGCCAAAGTTGTTAACACCACCACTCATGTAACACAGGAAATCTGGGTTCGACTTACAGTTCGTCACAAATTTTCATTGTCATCATTCCGATATAATTCACGATTGTGAATACATTTCCTGTATTCTCAATAGTGGTCCTGTGGCACTACTTAGGGGTATGTCTGAAGCTACTGCTATGTTCGAAGGTTCCTCTCCATTGAGAATGAAATGCTTTGTTCTGATTTATAGAAAGTCTTCAGACACCTGGTCTGATACGCCATTCGTTTGTATTTTGTTAATTAAGAAGTAGTGTGAACTGTATCGAACATTTTCCAGAAGTAAGGAAATTGGGCATCTACATGAATGCCTGTTTACACTGTTTTTTGGATCTCATTGACAGACACAACAAGAGTAGTGGAGAAAAGCCAATATGAGCGCAATCGGCATTGTTGCTAACTTTATTCATGATTGCATCTGCACTGATGACGTCACCAGATGATGTCATGGGTGTATCCCACCCTTCCTCTCTCCCCTCCCTCCTCACATCCCCCTCCACTCCGTCCCAACCCACCTGTCCACTCCCCCACCTGGTAATTGGTGGGAAAAGATAAGTCTGTGAGTGCGTGCTGCTGGTGTTGAAGGAGGTCTTTATTTCACAATTATTTTGCGATATGCAGGTGTCATCCTGTTAGAAGAATTTTCTTGAGTTACAATATCACTTGGGACTGGCAGGAAAAGCTCCAGAAGGAACAAGTACTACCATATTGGCTCAAACAACAAAAACATGTCCTTATTACACTGCTATATTCATAAGGATAAATTGCTTTTTTATTGATTAAATCTAATTGTTCACTTTCGAAATATTTTACCGTTTCTCTAAATTGTTGTTTTCTAAGATTATGAGATAATTTGTCAATAGCTGATGCCATAAATTTAAATGTATCTAAAAATCGTAATGTTAAGCCACCTTCAACGTGGATACTAAAACAAATTTATTTTTATTCATTATTTGAAATAGCATCAATATCTCGATTACTTATATGAAATATATATGAAATAGGAAATATGAAAATTATAACTTGTTAAATTGTGAATATAAATTGGAACAATATTAGGATTTTGTTAATTAAGATTCGATGTTTGTATGCAGCTCCTCAATATTTTCATGTTAAATGACTATTATCTCTATCTTTTTCTCATTTAGTAAATTTATTTTCACATCTAAAACAAGCTTTTGAATTTACAAAATTTATTTTATCTTCATTTATCATTATCATTGTAAAATGCTGTTGACATATTTTAGCAATTTCTCTTGATTCTTCTTTTAACATAACAACGAATTTTTAATGCAGCATAACCAGTATACATAATAGTTTTTTTATAATCACTTATAGAATATTTGATATAATAATTAAATGAAATTTTTATGGGTTTTTGTTGTTAATTAATATAAGTGTTTTCAGGATTTGATAGACAAGTGTTAAGATCTTAAAATAAACATTCGAAATCTTCATAAATTAAAAAAATTACTTGTAGTGAATGATAATATCTTACAATCTCACCTTCTACAGGTATATCTATTTTCAATACTTCATGTTGTTTAAAATCGACTCTGTGACTGTTTAATTTCTCTTGAGAATAAAAATATGTTAAACTTCTATCACAAGGATAAATTTGGCGCCCATTTTAGTTGTTTGTGAACTAATTATTGTAGCTAATTCTTTTATCTACTAATAACTAATAATGATAATTACTTTTATCTCGAATTAAAAGAAGATTAACATAATTTCCTTGTTTACTTTTTTGTGCTAAAGAGGATATACAATCAATTTTTCACCATGTGCATAAACATTAATTGAAATATTTGATTTCTTTTCATATTTTCGAATCTCTGATAACTTACTAGGAAACTAATCTTCTTCTTTTTCAAAAATTTCATCTAATTGTTTGCCAACACATTTGAATTTACAAACTCTTTTCCATTATGATCTGTTGGATATAAAGCTGAATTTATTGAAGAAGGGAAACATTTCAGATCTTTATTTTACATTAATTACAGCTTTTTTTATCTTTAATTTCTTTTGGTAAATCTTTATAAGAAAAAATTGATTGGATCTATTAACATTCAATTCTAAACTGTCTATATATATGAAATAAAGATGAACCAGATCTTTTGATTTCTTCTATTTCTGTTAATAGTGTATTTTTTGATTTTGATAATAGTCTTCTACATAAGTTGCTCTTAATAAATCTTCATTACATATTTTCCAATTAAATTCTTGTGTTTGGTCTTTATTTTTAAAATTACAAGAAAATATTATATTAACTTTAATTACTCCTCTTTGTATTATAATATTCTTTAGTTTGGTGACTGCTTCTTCTGTAATATGATTAATAATGCTTGTCGTTCAACAATATTATCATTATTATTAAATCTATAAGGGATTATTCTCAGTTGCAAAGCAGAAGCTTTTCTACCACTTTGCTTAGGTCATTTAAATAAGATGTCTTTATCTAGAAAATTGTAACATGATAAATTTTTCAGATAATTTTTTTGTATTATTTCTGGATATTTATCTACAAGAAGCTTTTCAAAATAATTGTCATTATCGATATAGTATTCTAAGATCTAGTGATATAACCGATAATTTGTTGTTTCGTAAGGATAGATTAGTTTTTAAGTTTTTGTTTTACTGATTTGATGAAGTTCTTTGAAAGGTTTTTATTCAATTCATTATCGTTATTATTACTAGTGTTCTCCAATTTTTTGATAAAATAGATTAATTGTTGTTTATTAAGTTTGGAAAAATTCCTTAAATTTTTTGTTTTGCAGATTTTATGATTTCCTTAATAAGATCAATTAATATTTTTCTTTATTAAGTATGGCATAAATCTGTAAAATTATTGTTTAGAAATTGATCTAAGATGTTTTATTCTTTTATATCTGAGTTCTCTCTTCTTCATTTCTTTCATCTTAAAATAATCAATAAATTCCAAGAGATCTTGTATAGTTAAATTTGAATAACCATTTTCATTACAATATTTTTCAAAATCAGTTTAACTCAATAATTGATTTTCTTTATAATAGTTTTGAATGTTGTTAAATAGCTCATCTTTGGATTATATTTTGTTTTTGCTGCTTATTTACATAGAATAATTTTGGTTTTTAATTCTTGATAACATTTGCAGTTCAAATGCACGTTTGAACATTTCAAGTGATGGTATACATAGACGAGGCTTGACTGAGTTTAATTATGAAGAGAAAAATTTATTAGAGTTTATTTGTACAATGAATGAAAATTACGTTCTTGGCTATAGATAAACACACAATCTCGAAGAACTTATTTTATAAAGGATAAAATGTATCCATTTTTATTTTTTAATTAAATGAAAATTTAGTTCATGGATATGTAAACTTTTAAATGGGTGTCAACAAAACTGAAATCATGGTTTTAAATCAAGAATTAAAAAAAAAATACTCTTTGCATCTGAACTGGCATACATAACTACTCATATCAGTGGGCCACAGTTGTTTGTAGTATATGTGAAGCACATTCTGGACAGTTTAGGGAATGCTTTGGTCATTCAGATAGCCCAACATTCATCCCATCAAAGATTTGTGGGAAATAAACAAGAGGATAGTTCATGCACAAAATCCTGTGCTGGTGATAGTTTCGCAATTGTGGACAGCTATAGAGCCAGCTTGACTCTACAGGAGACTTCTGACTGCACTATGCCTGGCAAAAGGATGACTGACATGATATTAGGAAGTATCCTATGACTTTTTCCTCCTCAGTGTAATATTAGTTCATTTTATCAAAAGTTTATTACATATCTTCAATTTTGCTAACGCCAATAGCCGGACAGCTACTGTTATCTCCACAAATCATTGAAATTTGGTACGATGGTTTTGGGAAGAAGGGTAAATGTATTTCCCACTTATGGTAGCTACCCTCAGGCACACGGAGTGATGTGGTGCAGTGGTTAGCAAATTGGACTCACATTGGGGGGGGGGGGGTTGAAACCTGCTACTGGCCATATGGTTTAGATGTTCCGTGATTTCCCTAAATCACTTCAGGCAAATGCCAGGATGGTTCCTTTGAAAGGGCATGGCTGACTTCCTTCCCTATCATTTCCTAATCCGCTGGCTGTTTGGTACCCTGTCCCAAACCAACCAACCTTCAACTACTGTGCCAAGTGTCAATGTACTTGCTGTAAAACAACTATTATTAGGTTATAAGGAATGTATGTGTACACCCTGACTCGAACTCTCTAACTCGAGTAATCCGACAGAATGTTCTAGCCACTACATTAACTGTGTACCACTGTTACTCGATATCAAATGAAGATACTTGTGGAATGTATGAACAAAGTATCTTTCTTTGACATCAATTTTCTACTAATAACATGCTGGATGAAATTTTGTAACAGAAATTTTTGTACACTTAGTAAGCCAGGAATCGCACCATTGTGTCTGAGTATAGCACAAAGCATATCCACAGTGCTTTTGGGGCTCAGTTTAAAATGAGTAATGTTGTCGAGAAATCTGAGTTTAATGTCTATACAGGGTGATTCTGTCATAGTGTTACAAGCTTTCAGCAATGACGGAGAAAGATAAATGTATCAGTCTGAGATAAGGGACCCTACTGTAGGAACGACAAGGTCAAAAGTCGTAGGCGAAGATCGTTCTGATACCTCTAACAGTACCAGTACTATGGTAGCTAAGATTGTGTGGTTGATTACTTTCAGAGGTGGTAGTATGTCCCTAAAGAAGAAGAAAGGTCCAATAACCATGGTCTCGAAAATATGTACCTTAAGAACTATGAGCACTTGATCATCTTCGATACTGTGAAAACGTCTGTTACCTCAGACTGATACGTTGCCCTTCACAGTCATCCCTGAAAGTTTGTAACATAATCCCACTGTCACCCTTTATGAAGTCCTAGATATTTATCACACTTTCTAACAGGTGTCTGGCAATCTGAAACTTGTACAGATTCAGTTGCTGTTGTTCTGCATGGTGAGTATGTTATTAGTACCGACCTATTAGGTGTCATTTCGAAAGCATTCCTTTTTGTGGCTGGAGGTTTACAATGTAGGAAACGATGCTACACATCTGAAATTTTGTTATTAATTTACTGCCAAGGTCTCCATGGGGCTACATCCCAGAATGATAACACCATCTGTAAACAACAATGAAATTATTATTACTGTCATTAAATAACTTATACAATAAGCCGCAATGAAATGAATCGTCAAAAGAGTATGGAGGCTCTGGGAGACTGGATGCAAATTATGACCTGTCATTCTTACTTCCCCCACCCCCTCCCCTTCATTTGCGACCTATCTTTCACTAACCCCACCCTCAATCCTCAAGACCAGTTGCCTTTCACTTTAATTAAGGGCTCTAATCCTATTAGTTGGTAGCCGTATATGACATATAATTTATTACCCATTTATGGTTGGCTTTTACAGCATTAGCTGGAGTACACATAAGGGTGTTTATATAAGACCCTCATCACTACAATTTGTTACTAAATTAGGGTAATTTATATCCCTGTGATGCTTATCATCATGATTTATTACCTAATAAGGTCTCCATGATGACTGACACTGTGACATCATAATCAAACATTTCAGCACAACGATTTCACCTCCCCTGCACTCTACCTCAACCCTATGGAATCAAAGTGAACGTAATTCAGTGTAGAACAATAGTAAATTAATAAAACTCCAATTGATATTGCTAGTTCGGCAGTTGCATACAGCATGAGATATTTAGTTAAACACTCAGAAACGTTTCTAGGCCACTCAAAGACATGTGCGCATTAGTAGTATGTTACAAACATATTGCACGCCATTCAAGACAATTACCAACACTCAGAAACGTTTCTAGGCGACTCACAGACATGTGTGCATTAGTAGGATGTTACAAACATATTGCAGGCCATACAAGACAATTACCAATACTGTGTAGGGGATTTCTAGCACACCTGTGGTTTTCCAGGACGATTTTATGTTACTATTAGATACAGGTTCTTGAACAAGATTAAGCAAGATGTCAGATCTAGCCCACTTCCACATGAAATAGAGATTTTGAAACAAAGTGTACATTCGCCGTGTAACACTTACACTTGGGAAGTGCTGGGCTTCATTTCTTAAACAATATACACACTTGCTACGCAACAATTACATTTTGAAAAATACTATTCATTTCTTAAGCGACTCACACTCTTTCAATCTAACAGCCACACTGTCGAGTCTCAGGTCTCATTTTTTAAACAAATTACACTGCTAGCCCCTGGTTCCATGTTTAAAAAGTACCGCAGAACCTTTTTTTACAGTTTTCATTATGTAAACATCGCCTGACTCTTCCCTGCTACTAAAGATAAGCAAGCACAAACGCAGGACACTATGGCGTATGGTTTACTCTGGTCACTATTATGGTAATTATTAAGGTAGTTATATGTCTACAAAGCAAATCCTGTGCCACGTTTGCATTTTTTACCACCATCATCTCACAAACCATGAACCACAAGCTTCTTCTGCACTGCACAGAGACAGTGAATTTTATTGCATATGTTTCTGGATGTAAAACTGCTTCTGAAACTACAATTTTCTACATTAAGGCTGCTCTTCAGTTCACCTTTGATACATATTTAAGTCATATACTTGCACACCTCACATGTTGGGATCATATGGGAACAGATAGTGTTTCAAGCAGTTGCACAATCAACTTGGGGGATATATCAGGCAGCGAACTGCGGGTATTAAGTCATGCAAAGCCATGTGCACACAGCGATGCCATTCTGCAAGTCCCTTGCTTGATATTGGGTGCATGAACATAAAAAGGGTGGATACTATGTCCAGAATGTACTTAAACACGGTATATTGTACAGCAATTACCACACAAGTTTAGTTATTGCAACTAGTGTTCACACAACAATGCCTCAACTCTTTTTATACACAGATGCAGACAGCGTTTTCAGTTGTAGTAGTATTGTAATTTTTATTGCATTCACTGAGCTACTTCGACAGTGAGGTACCAAATGAGATCAGATGCATAACACAAATTTATTCAGTTCAATTAAGGGTATGTCCTGTAAACAATTCTGAATTGTATGGTAACTCCCTAACTTAAGATAGTAGTAATTATACACTGAGGTGGGAAAATTCATGGGATACGTTCTAATGTCGTGTCAGACGTTTTTCACTCGGTTTGTAGAAACTTGACGTGGCATGTTCTCAACAAGCTGTTGTAAGTCTCCTGCAGAGATATTGAGCCATGATGCCTCTACTGCTGACAATAACTGCAAAAGTGTTGCCGGCGTAGGATTTTGTGCACACACTGATCTTTCGATTATGTCCCATAAAGTTTCGATGGATGACCAGACCATTCGGTCAAATTCTTCAGAATGTTCTTCAAACAAATCACTAACAATTTTGCCTTATTGATATGGCGCATTGTCATCCATAAAATCTGTATCGTTCTTAAGGGAAGACGAAGTCATGGTGTAGCTGCAAATGGCCTCCAAGTCAATGATGTGTTCAGTTGTACCATACGACCCAGTCAGTTAGAAGTAAACACAGCTACACCATTTAGAGCCACCATCAGTTTGTACAGTGCCCTATTGACAGCTGGGTCCATGGCTTCGTGTAGAATCCAACCGATATAGTGACGATCCCTGAAGAGGCGCTGTAGTCAAACCCGCTCAAAGCAGGCAGGACCTAGCGAATGTTTTTACAACAAAAACGTTGTAATTTTTTTTCTTCTTTCCAACTAGACTGGGCAGTACAGTGCAACAGCATAAGCGAAAACTCCTAAAGTTGTTGTTAAACTTAGAAATATGGGCTATGAGTGTAATTTGTTTAAAGATGTGAAGCCTACAACTCGACCTTGTAATTGTTACGTAGCAAGAGTGTAGTCTGAAAAAAATTAAACTCATCCTTGCAGTTCAGTTGTGACATAATGGGTATAGTTTGTTTAAGAATTGAAGCCTACCAATTAGAGAGTGTAATTGGTACACATCAAGAAAGTACTTTGTAGAAAAAAAAGTCTCTTCCACTGGGCTAGGTCTGCCATCCAGTTTACCTTTGTTCTAAAAACATGTTCGTATTAATACTAGTAAATCACTGTTTTCACCTCACAGGTGTGCTTGACATCCCCTGTACAGAACTGGAAATGACTTGTATAACCTGCAACGTGTTTGTAACGTAATCATGTTTGCGTGTATGTCTTCGAGAGGTCTAAAAAGGTTCCTAAATGCTTAAGTAAATATATTACGCTAAGTTTAAAGAAAACTGACTAATAAGATTCTATTTTTTATTTCTCGCCGTTTTGCATTGGACTATGAACACTGTGACATCATAGTGGCTCGGAGGAAAAATCCTTGACCACAATGTTTGATTGTGAAACCACAGTGGCAACCATCTTGAACACCTTATTTGGTAATAACTTACAGTGATAATAATCGCACAATAAGAAACTGTTCTAACTTGGTAATAAATTATAACGGTAAGGATACTAAACGAACACACTTATCTGTACCCCACCACAAATAGGACGGCTGCCTGACCTAACTGGGTAATAAATTATAGGGATAAGGGTCCTAAGTAAACAATCTACCACCAATTAATAGGATAATTGATGACCATTTATATCTCAGGGAATTACCCTGAGAGGTGGGAGGGAGAGAGACAGGATTACAAATCAGTGGAGGGTATGGGGGAGGCAGAGATAAGTATGAAAGGGCACAGATTGTGCTTCGAGTCTCAAAGCCCCCTACTAATGAGCTTTTAAATGCAGTGTTTCTCGTATTTACTCATCTTAACACGTAGTGCTATTGACACAATAAGTAACCAATGAAGCCACAGATAAATTGTGCTAACCCATCACTTTCGACTTAAAAAACTACTAAGTCAGAGCTGTCACTATCTATCTGAAGTATCTCCTCCATCTGGATCGGCTAGGCAGTTGGTAATTTGTGCCATCCCAAACGTTTGTTTTCCTTCTCCCAAGAAAATTGGTAGAAACTGGCCAATCAGGAGACATTGTCTGCAGCCAAGTTGTCTCTGAAGTATTATTGCCTCAGTTATTCTGTTTTTCGTAATTGGATCTAGGTACCTATGGTAACTAGATTCTCGAACATGTAACAACAGCATTACTATCTTTCCTGCACCATATTTTATCTATTTAATTAATCACAACATTACGTTCCATTATAGCCTCGGTCACATTACAGACTTCTGAGGTCATTAGCATTTTCCGTTTTCCACATCTGCATGACCTTGCTGGAATAGGTAGGCGTACCCTCGCTACGCTACAGTAACGAATTTGGAACCTATCACTGGTCTCGCCCTACCTCCTGGGTAAATGGCTATTGTGCCTGTGTGTAAGTCACAAAACTCCTTCTCTACCTCCACAGAATCCAATCTTCATTTCTTTTAAAGTCCTTTATTCATCTTGCTCATTTTTGAAATGTCACAATACAATTCTGAGCGCTATTTAACCACCATAATTTCGAAAACTTTATGCCCTTACGGCAACAGCGATGTTGGTTTGTATTATCTGTCACAACTTTTTTCTTTCCCTCTTTACCAAAATTGGCACACTGCATATCTTTTCATTTCCGATACCTTTATGCTATTCTTCCAAACTTTTCTTGAGGTATTTAATAGCGTCTGTTCCGACTTTGAGGACAAGAAATTAATCATGACGTAGCATTTAAAATATGCATCGTTGGTTAGAGTCCTCCGGTGGCTCCATACACAAAAAGGACGTGCACTGTTGATCTATAGGCCGCTGTCCAGTGCTATACTCTCTCCAATACCTAGAAACATTGTTGCATTGGTGCACGACGTGAAAAATGAGCGGGCCGTAGAAAAGGATATTTGAGGGAGTTCGTCAATATAATCATTGCCGCGGTCCTGATCTGTCCACAGACAAAATTTTCACTCACTCACTAAGGCAGAAACGTATTACGTGTAATACGATGTTTCATAATATGATCATGGAACAGGCGTTACGGTTAGAAAATGGTAGCTCCTATGCAAGACACGTCACAACGCTTCCACCAGCTTTCGATGCATCCGAAATTCCACCAGTGAGACCTGATTTCGTGGAACTACTCGCCTATACTCCGCTAACAAATCGCTGTGTGGCCTCACCGCCGGCGTGTTGATCCTCGGCAGTACAGAGAGCACGAGCCCCGCTGACGTCGGAGCCGCCGGTTCACTCAGTCAACACCGCCGCTGCAGGCCCCAAGCTTCATTCAGGTCAGCAGCAATCAGCACAGTCAACAAGAAGCTGCAGATGATCTACAAGTAAGACAACTAGCAGATCAAGTGCCCAGAGACCTGTACTACTAAATCCCGGTCCCAGATCCTTGATTGCACAGAGCCAACTCCGACCAGCACCGTAACGTGTTAGTCCAACCGTAACTGACAATTGGTCTGAAACATGGATGTTCATCATCAGTATGATCAGTCAGTTGGAATCTCAACGGATCTGAAAATTCGTATTACGGAAATATTGAGACCCATTCTGTTAATCTACAGCAAAATAAGCGTTTATGACCAACCGGATATTTATGTTTCGGAACATAGGCCCTGCTCGTTTTAGCAGAGAAAATTATTGCTGACGATTTAAGTAATATACAATTCATGTTAGGCGAATTTCAGAAGTGTGGTTATGGGGAGAAGTTTAATTCTACATTCTAGGGTAGAATATGACTGGAGAAGACAGGGACGATGAATTTTACAGCGTTCCTGATCTAACCAAAAATGAAGTGCTACTTATTCACTTCCCCATATATACAAGAAATGATCTCTTCGAGGTATGTGTTATAAGAAGACAGATAATATAAATGAAGCTTCCATTACGGCAATCTATGAAGCCTCAAACACTGGTTGCAGCAAATACTCCTTCCAATGTCTTCTGGATAATAGCAGTTTCCGGAAATTATCATGGGTGATTAGAGCAGCATAGTACATGGTGGGGTGGATTTCAGTTCTAGAACAGGCGAAGTAGGCCCACTCCTGCTCTTCCCGTTGTGAAAAAAAACGTGGATGACTGATCCGAATCTACAACATACAGCTGAAGCGAAGCTCAGTCGTCTGTCGAGATGCTTCTAGGGTACAGGCAGCTGACGCTCCCAGACATATGGCTGGTTTTGCAAGAGACTTTGGGATCGGATCACTTTCTGAATTATTTCCTTTATGATGCATTTGTAATTATTAATGAAGATTTGAATAGAAAAATAAATAATGGGGAAAAATATCATGAGGCAACAGATCTCATATCCTGAATCTGGAGACGTAGAAGTAGAATACAGTGGATTGGGACATGTTTTGGACAATGCCGTGGTTACTTGACATCTTTGGTCATGTCAGAAATATAGTTTAACGTCACTCTAAACACTAACTCTGTTCAACACAATATTCTCGAAGAGACAGGCATTTGGACTATTTATCTGGATAAATTTATTGAAACTCTAACATTTTATTGATCAATCAATATAACATTTTTTTCACCATCACACTGTACTTGCGTATTATACTCTTTTATATTAGGTGGTATAAAATATAATAAACCTAACCAGTTAGAACTTGTCTGTGTTGAGTATGTACATTAAATGTGTCTTCGGTTCTGGCAGATTATCACTGAATAGAAATAGTATTTAGTAAACAAGTACCAGATATTGCTTTGGAACCATAGACTGAACTGGAAGACGAGTGCATTGTGAATAAACCTGGGAAATTGATATTAAATTCAAAAATATGTATAACCATTGGAATAAGATGATGAGAAATTCAGTCTTAATTTTGAAGAACTACAATGTAGCTCCAGGACGTGTAAATTAGGGTCACTTAATATATGAAAGTTAACTTGGAAAGTTTAATTAAACCTAACAGATCATTTTGGAATGCAGACAGAGTACCACAATGCCAAGGAACTCTGGACACAGTGATCCGTTTACCATCCTGAAGGATCGTTACACAGTTACCTGCAAACAGCCCCACACATTACGAAAACGTGTGGAAAGACTGTGATGAAGACTCTTGATGCAGCATTGTGTCAACTGAAGGTGCATACCATCACTGACAACAGCGAGCTGGCAGCCCTAATCAGTTGACGACAACGTTGATTGACCCACCGGCCTGCACTAGATAGCTGTCGTCATCGTTAAACCGTCGTTTATATGCCGGAGTCAGCAAAGTTTGGTGAAGAACCAGCGAAGAGGTCATCGAAGTGTTGTGTGACAGAATGCGGAAGACCTGTGTGCTGGGTCAGGAAGCTTCCTCCAGCCAACTACTTGCACGTTCCTCGGAGTCCAAGGTTCGACACCACCGTACAGCTCATGAAAGCCAGTGAAGCCTTCGTCTAGTCGTCGCCGGCTGTTCTAAGCGCAGTCGCTCTGCCTGTAAGAACGCTGCACCAGCTACAGGTGGTGGAGCCTGCCGCCGTCGGTGCCACTCACTATCTTGCCTGCCTCCCAGCAGCTTTCAGGGACAACCGTCCGCACTGCACGGCACAAGACGACATTGAATAGACGACAGTCTGCATCGATCAGACGAGGGTACGCACCTGTATCTGTTGTAGCTTGACGAATAATAAAAAATATACCTGAATTATGACTACCTGTGTCCCTCGCCAGCCCGTCGAACGCATACTGCCCAACCGGGAGAGCAACTATACCATCCAGACAGACCTATGAAACACTCACCCTCTTCATAGTAACGGATGGTTTTCGCAACAGAATTATAAGCAAGAGAAAGAGAATATAAAGGCACGTAATCAGACCAGCATAAATAACATTAATGGATTTTATCAGGTAATTTTATTTTAGTAAATGAAACTATTGCGAGAGAGTACTTTATTAGAGAGAGACACAGATACGATCTACAGCTGTTACAGTTTTGTGAGTGTCGAGTTAATTTTAGAAGAGTATTTGAAAATGAGCAGTACATGTTGGAATCTGAATTTTACAGTTTGCACACACATACTTGGCGAGGAAGAATATGATTAAAACACTATACATTAGGAATATAATGAGAACATCAGTGTCAATCTTAACTACATGCAAACATGTACATAAATATTAATATCTAATTATTATAGCAATGTAATACCAATGCCTACTTCAGACTTAATGTCACATAAACAGCAATGGCAAAACCACATGAACATTTGTTTCAATGTCAATGACAATAGGAATATCACGAAGTGGAAAATATCATTTTCCATATTAATAACAATATCGCTTTTAGCATCACCTAAAAACAGACACAATTTAGCTGTATTAGAAGATAAAAATGAGTAGTCCTCAGACTGACTAGAAGCCAAGAAGAATAGATATACTGAAAAAAGTTCAGACAGGGTATTGACTCTGAAACAATTTCGCCAAAAAATGAAAAACAAACATCAATATATAGCTGACCAAGAAAGTGAAGGATTCGGAAATAGTATTCTGGATGGAATCAATATACTAAGACATGAATGATTCTTTGTTATACAGAATGTTTTGGGGACATCATTTGGCAACACTCCTTACATAAAAATCATACTGAGGATGTTGGTATTCCAGCTGGTGAAGACAGAAAAAATAAAGACAATCAGAAAACTGTGTAAAAAATAATAAAATCAATTAACAAATGTTCTTACATAAAGATCATACTGAGGATGATGGTACTCCAGCTGTGAGACAGAACAAATAAAGACAACCAGAAAACTGTGTAAAAAAGAAAAAAGAGTAAGATAAAGGTTTACCCTGAACTACATAAAAATTAAAAAGATACGTTAACTAAATATTTAGATTAGTAGGACGAGGAGATTTTAAGAAAATACTTTAAAAATACACAAATCCTTGTACAGGTAATTCTGAAGCTTCCTTTGGTGATGAATTAATTAACCCAAGGAGCCAACTATTTATGAATGAGAAACTAAAAAGCCTGAATGATCAAAAGACAGTTGAAGATTATGTTATAATGAGAGCACAGCATCTCAGAGTTAAATATGGTACAAAGAGATTACTGACAATTATTCCATGGAAAAATCTTCTATACACAGGAAGAATAATTGTGAAGGAATAATTTAGAAATACATATATATGAATCTGTAGAACATACAAGTGGCCAAAACAAATCTGGTATTGGTCAAAATCTGTTTATATACTTTGAATGTCCACTGACACAAGAGAAACGAATGTATGTGTCATACACAACCTTCTGCTAAGTTCCCAATGTATGTGTTGAGGCGAGGTTAGCCAGAAAAGTGGCTTCTAACTTGCCTGATCCCTCCTTGTTCCTGGAAGTTATACATATGGGACAGATTCTAGGATCAAATACGAGTATACTAAAATAATCTCTACATAACAGAAGTAGAACATTAAAATACATCTCTGCTGCTGTCTTTCAGGCAGACCCAGTACGGTTTGATAAATTGTATGCAGAGATGCACCATTATCAACAGTGGCAGTTTCTAGGATATTTTGTGAAGAGAACTTCTTCTTGGAACTTGAATCATGTTGGACATTTTTCAGGGAAGTTTTAATTTGTCCATAATGTACCTATATGAGAAGCACTACGTATATCATTATAAAATTTCTAGCTGTTTATGAAGAGGAGAGAATCTGAATAATAAAGGATTATAAAGAGAAAAAATGGTCTTGCAGACAGGGTTCGCTGCATTATGGTGAATAATGTTCAGATGTTCAGATGTGTGTGAAATCTTATGGGACTTAACTGCTAAGGTTATCAGTCCCTAAGCTTACACACTACTTAACCTAAATTAACCTAAGGACAAACACACACACCCATTCCCGAGGCAAGACTCGAACCTCCGCCGGGACCAGCCGCACATTCCATGACTGCAGCGCCTAGACCGCTCGACTAATCCCGTGCTATGGTGAATAATGTGATGGTGGCAATGTCGCATTATTTACAAGCGCGAAGCCAGCTGAGCCGTGACGTAAAGAGCCATGAAAATAATCTGTCTGTGGAAACAAAAAGTCTTACAGATAGGCGTTTCCATACATAGATTAAACTTTCTCGCCTTAGTAACTTTTCCTACACCACAGACGAATTTCCGAAATTAAAAAGAGGTCATTTACAAATCGATAGCTGAGCAGCATTACTCTAATAAAGAGATATTTTTAAACTACTGTGATAAATTTTATTCAGCTGAGGTATTTCACATCAGATTTCTTCTTGTGAATATTATCTTTTTGATATAAATGGAGTATGTGTAGAGTGATTTCTTTCTTTTCTTCTGTGTTTCTGATAAAACAATTACAATAAGCTTCATCAGGAGTTCATGTTACTTCAGCTTTTATTTGATTTCTAGTCCAAAATTCTTATACCTCAGCATTAAATCATTATGGTACTTTATGAGAAATAATACCAGTCTAACAGGCCAAAGGCAGCTTTTCTGAGAGAAGTTGTTCATTTTAATGTATGCTTCATCAATTTCAGTCTCTCTGGTGGATCAAAATACGATGAACCCCTGACGTAGTATGTCTATCAACAGCGATTTCAGATACAGTCACTTAGTCTATAGATCATACATATACTCTGACTTGAAATTATGGTGTCGGCACTAGAAACTTCCATAATCCAACAACATATTACGATTTCCTTTCCTGTATAACATTATGACATATTTGAATGAAAGGAGAAATTTTGTATTCCATTGTTGTTGTGTGATCAAGAATAAAGCAAAAATCGCTCAATGGCTTTATATCAGTCTTTAAACGGTTTTGGAATATTAGATTTTTGGGCATAGTTTGAGATACATAATGTTTATTACACTTTACAAGGTCTAATGATCTGCTAATTATTTCATATTCCCTATATTTAATACTTTAAATCTGCTTACAAGACTCTTACAGAATGGTTTCTGTCTCTCCTTTGCGGCTCTACAGACCCTTTTGTTGAACTGAGAACATGGTCATCACCTCTTTCTGGTTTGCCCCTTATTTTGCTCCTATATTCATTTCAGGAAATTGTGAAGCTGCAAAAGTGTCTCTTGTTTTTTGTCCAGTATTAAATACTACATCTTGCGATTGATTTAATGTGTAACTTACAGTAATATTTTCTTTTCAAAAGTTCAGTTTATACTTTCAATTTTATTTATAGCAGTTTAATATCAACTGACTACACCACTCTATGTGGGCAGACATTCCCGAGGTGATCGTGTTCTCTAACACCGCTACATAAATTAAGTAGCACAGTGTAATTGAACACATGTTTATTGTAACAAACATGTAAACCATAACATCCCGCTTAGCTTAGACTCATAAAAGTCTGTCCAGACAGGGAACTAAGTCCCATAACAAACAGTCACTTCCTGAGGTCAACATCCACCCAGAAACGAAGTCGGGTACCAACGTCACTGCACAAAGGGCTGCAGCAGTTCTTAACCTCGTGGGTAACACGAGCGGCTGCTTGTTTCAGACCGCTGCTAAGTGCGAACTCTGGACTGACTCTCAGCTCCACTAGATGATTAGCTCTGGCTGAACTCTGCTGCTGCCCTGCGACAAACTGCCACTGACTTACAGGGCCACAGATATAAAGTTGCAAAGAATGACGTCTTGCCTGACTGGTATGCGTGAGGAGTGGCAAAGTATTGTGGCTGCCACTGGGGACATACGTAGACAACCATCGAACTGCTCGCTACTCTTGGTCTCCAGTAATGGAGGCTAGGCTGACGCACCACCGTAAATAAAGGGGAATTACGCGGCAGCGGAAGTGGCGTGGGACACAACACAATTATATAACTTTCAAAGCATCCACATGTAGATGATACGTTGCTCGTCGAAGAGGATATACGTAATGCATGGAAAACTGATCCCAAAAAAATCACGAATTTCTCACATTTTCTTCTCATCCGTTGAGCTTTTACGCTCTGAGCTACTGGATGTATTGATAATTATAAATCTTGTGATTATGTAGCATTTAACTAATATGAATATTTTCAGTCTGCATCTGTGAAACATGTCCTTAGACATGTTGGTTCAAAATGGTTCAAATGGCTCTGAGCACTATGGGACTTAACATCTATGGTCATCAGTCCCCTAGAACTTAGAACTACTTAAACCTAACTAACCTAAGGACACCACACAACACCCAGCCATCACGAGTCAGAGAAAATCCCTGACCCCGCCGGGAATCGAACCCGGAGACATGTTGGAATGCCTTTTTCGCATAAATTTACTACAGTCGCAAAAGACTATTTCTGCTATTCTGTGATTATATATTGCAAACACTTTTCTTGTCAAAATTCTGCTTTCAGTCTAAACATACTATTTCATTTATAAATTCAATTTTTTCACAAATTCCTGCGTACTTCGAATGTACCGTTTTCATATGTTTAAATCTGTTCGTTCATCTTTCAGTTTTGTATATAGACAGAATCATCACATTGTGATAGTTGGTACAGATTTATGTCCCATTTATTGGAAGGAAAAAACTAATCATAATAAACATGCTCAATACTGAGCATCCAGTCTCGTAAATATATGGAATATAGTCACATGCCATTTTAATTTGTTCTCTCGTTTTGAAACTTTGCTTATAATTTTTTAATCTCGGAAAATTACTAAATACTCATAAATGTCACAGAAGAACGTAAAATTAATAGTTTCTGCACAGAAGCGTGTGATGTGAGATTGAAGAATTTGTTATGTAGAACGTCAAATGAGGTAGTCGAGATTTGGTCCTGTGACCCATGTACTAACATAGAGAAACGGTGGGCGTTCCCGGAGGAACTGTCAATTTTTAGGAATAGACAGGAACGATCATTCGAAGCACCAAAACGTCCAGTAAACAAGGGCTTTGAATGCATACCTTGAGAGCTATGAGCACTTGTTCAGTAGAAGAGATGTGTGTTAGAGTAGCAAAAACGAACATGTTCTCATGGCTCTTAGGGTATGCACTAAATAACCCATATTTATTGGACTCTTTTCCTAGTTTCGGTCCGTACTACCAACTCTCAAAATATAAAAAACAAAGACCTTGCAATAGAAGAGATTCGTTTCACTTTATCTAATATGGAGAAGAGGCCATAGATCTTAAGGTACGCGTTTTACAGCCCATGTTTAGTAAACTCTTTTCTTCAGATGGTCGTTCATGTCTTATCCTTGAATATTGAACATTCCTCCTAAGACACCCTGGATAAATTGTGTTTTCGTACCTACACATCGCACCTGTGGAAGTATTTCGTCACCAGCAGCAAAGGCAGCAAACATATAATATTCACTGCTATATGTTGTTGTTGTGGTCTTCAGTCCTGAGACTGGTTTGATGCAGCTCTCCATGCTACTCTATCCTGTGCAAGCTTCTTCATCTCCCAGTACCTCCTGCTGCCTACATCCTTCTGAATCTGCTTAGTGTATTCATCTCTTGGTCTCCCTCTACGATTTTTACCCTCCACGCTGCCCTCCAATACTAAATTGGTGAACCCTCGATGTCTCAGAATATGTCCTACCAACCGATCCCTTCTTCAAGTCAAGTTGTGCCACAAGCTCCTCTTCTCCCGAATTCTATTTAATACGTCCTCATTAGTTATGCACTCTTCTGTAGCACATTTCGAAAGCTTCTATTCTCTTCTTGTCTAAACTATTTATCGTCCACGTTTCACTTCCATACATGGCTACACTCCATACAAATACCACTGCTACATAAAAGAATCTAATACAATTTTTCCATAAATTACGGTCATATGATGATTACATGCATGTTACCTACTGTCCTTACATGGTCTTCAGTTAGGTCGTCGTCACCGTCTTTCTTGAAGCCACCAAAGATCATACTCCGTCCATCTATCATCCCTCAACACTTAGACATCTCCCCGTTCACTTCTGCTTCATTTTCATTGAAGCCAAACTGATGAATTCCACTTCAGTCGCCGGCCGCGGTGGTCTAGCGGTTCAGGCGCTCAGTCCGGAACCGCGCGACTACTACGGTCGCAGGTTCGAATCCTGCCTCGGACATGGATGTATGTGATGTCCTTAGGTTAATTAGGTTTAAGTAGTTCTAAGTTCTAGGGGACTGATGACCACAGAAGTTAAGTCCCATAGTGCTCAGAGCCATTTTTTTGAACCACTTCAGTCTTTTTACCATTATAGTTGTTTGTATCTCCTCCCACGTAGGAATTCCCAAGATACACAACGTAATTTCTCATTGAGAAATCGTCAATTTCTGAATACTTTTCGCATTAAAACTTCATGTCTCATGACACTTTGAAAGCCTGTTTGTGAAAATCATATTTACTCTACAGCGCTAAAGGCAAAAAATAAATCAGGTTGCTTAAATCTTAAAAATAATGAGTGCATATTTCATCAGGTGCAAAGGTATACATAATTATTAAATTATTCCTTTTCCTGTGCCTTGTACCGCATCGGTGCCGGATCTGGATGGTTATTAACGGATGTGGCATCGTTAGTTTTAAGTGGTGGCCGAATTCCATTCCTGTCACCGTTCCGTTTCACCCTGAGACGGAATATTTGTTATACAACTGCCTACGTATAGTGTTATTCATGTGGAAGTGAGTGAAATGTTCGGAAATGTTTACGAATCGTGAATCTGGGGTATGACATGGTTATTAGTCCGATATTCAGCTAGTGGCATGTGGGAAACCGCCGAAACCACATCCAGGCAGGCTGGCAAACCGATCGTCGTCGTTAACCGGAAGTACAGATAGCCAACTCGCTTCAAAACCTAGGAAAAATAGAAAAAAGAAATGTGCTGTTCCGACACCAGTCCCGCGCAATCTTGTGTAGATTGCACCAGAGTATACTTGCCCAGTGCTTCGGAGTCATTCCTGTCTCAAGTCGATATGAGACGTACCATGACAGTTGACGGTAAACAGTGAATATAATAACGACACATTTTTCAGATATTGTTTTTGTGGCCTGTTTAACATATGACAGTGATTCTACTTAGTTGTCAGGATAAAACAAGATGGTTGCCTCTCCACAAGATACGTTTATCACATTTTTAACCGGTGTAATAACATATCGACATTAAATTTAACTGCTTCGTATATTGACCGATATCGACGTTACAAAATTTCATCTGCGTAGCTCCACGTTTGTAAATTGCTCTCTTACCACCTTAATAGAACAGTTAACTAGTTAAAATTTATTTGCGTGCACATATCGGCACGTTTTCGTGGACAGTCATTCTTTATTGTTATTATCTCGTAAACTAGTATCTGCACAAAAAATGTCATTCGGGTTTCCTGTAGTATTCTTAGAGAACTATTTGGAATTATGACCATAACTGTTTCTTCGTAATTCGGCAGATAATTCTTCTACAAGATTAAAATTTACCCAAGTAATAGTGTTTTCTGTTACGAGGAATGTTGAAAAACTATTCAAACTTTTTGCAGAGAACCATAAAAGTGAAAAATATGTATCAAGAACTCTGAAAAATATATATTGCTCGATAGTCGATGCCAGTTTGAGCAGACTCAGATTATTCTGCAATAATCGCCAATGCCTACATCATTCCGCATAATTTTCATGCAAGAACATGCCATAACTGTAGCTGATTGGTCAACTACCTGAAGATGCACAGGAATCACAGAACAAGGATGCCTACAGCTACAGAGAAAATTTTACACGTACATACTCCCGTGAGAAAACGATGTATGTCGTATTCCATCGGCTTCTGGCATCTTCGAGTCCATTCATTTCGAGAGTCAAGAAGTTTAAGAAGATAAACAGATGCCACCAGAGGTAAACAAAATCTCCCAGTAGACAACACGACAGCGACCATTCTGAAAGCAATGTGACCATCATTTCGTCTGACAACCGTAAAATATCGTATAAAATATTTCAATACGGCAAATTCACCTACTAATTCGTTATCGGCAACCTCAGAATACTTTTTACCCGAAGTTGTACTAGAATCGGCTAAATCTATAATTTTCGATCCGCCAAATTGTATTCGTCATTTGAAGTTTTTAAATTCCGACACTGAATTCCAAATCAGCGACAAAAAAAAAAACAGTTTTGTAGTATTTCGTATCCATTTTCTTATTATGCCCAGGTTTTGAAGCGAGGTAACCCAACGCGCGCAGGGCGGATTTGATCCACTCTCAGCGAACCTCCTCGTGATGGAAGCTGCTCTTTAATACACATGGCCTCCGGAAGGATAATATATAACTTTTACAACGACATTTTTTGGGTCATCAGTCTTGAGACTGGTTTGATGCGATCCGCCACAAATGATCTCCTGTACCAACATGTACATCTCAGAGTGGCACTGGCACTCAATTTCTTCAATTATTTCTTGGATATACTCTGATCTCTGTTTTACCATACAGTTTCTACCGTCTATAGCTTCCTCAGATGCAATGGAAGTTATTCCTTGGTGTCAAAACACATGTGCTGTCATCATATCCCTTCTTCTTGCCCCTCCTCACCATCTCTGCAGAAAACCTCATTTCTTATCTTGTCAGAATACCTAAATTTCAACATCCCTTTACGACATCACATGTCAAACCCTTCAGCTCCCTTGTTTCCTTACTACCTTAGGTGAAAGAGGTACGTTTACTGTTATTTTGAGATTTAAGTGGACTGTTTCCTTTGAAGACAAAACCTGACGTATGTTATTCTTGATAGGATTTCCATAACTGTAATGTATATTATTCATTATTGATAAAATCAGCTACAGTAGTAATTAATCTTTAATTTCCAATAAAAGGAAAGCCAACCATGATTCAGGAAAACAGTTCAATCTTCAGATCCACAGAACGTCCCCACGAGTCAAATAACAAGGGTTAATCAAGTGATTCGCTAGCGATTGGCATGTAAACAGTATATATTGTCCTGGAATATATTATATATATTTTATGCTTAAATGACATGTACCAGAGCGTAACTATATTAACCTCTCGTTTGACTGGTGTGGACATTCTGTACACCTGAAGATGGGACTGTTATCCTGAGATATGGTTGTGCTGCCTTTTTTTTGGAAAACTAGCTTAACGCCCGCTGCTTTGCTCGCGTAGACTGTATGGCCTGCAGAAATTTTTTGTTTTTATTTAATTTAATGTTTATGTTGTAAACACATTTCAACACTTTAGAAGCTTTTCACGCTAACGAAGACCATGTAAGTATGGTCTTTCTCCTAGTGTGTCTGACCAAAAAGCGATTCCGGTAGCTGGAGACCAAACATTTTGTTAATCATGCCGTTTGCGGTCTTATGAAGATATTTCCATAGCAACGTTCACCCCTAACAAATATTTCTTTCTATCTAACGGTAAGGTGAAATACCAGTTTTCATAAATGTATCCTTAAAACTTTTTATTGTAACGAAATGTTTTGTTAAAAATTTTCATCCTCTGTTGCACTCCCTTAGGGGTTGAATTTCCAGAAACACTGAAACACGTATTATTTTATTTCTGACCGAGAAATCAAATACCAATTTCGTAGTGTAGAGTGAAACATCCTTTAGAACTTCTTCAGTAATTATTTTAAAAAAACTTTCACTCACTATTTTATCCTCTTAGTGGTTGAATTTCCAAAAATTTTTTACTTTCAAATGATAGAGCACAGTAATCAGTCATCCTTTTCTTTCAGGTTTTATTAGGCACACCCAGATTTCGGCAAGTGCCTAGCCATTACCAATGCAATATTTCATGGCATTAGTGCATGTCCTAGTACGTCATTCACCTGTCGTTCGGGCTTCTGTCGCAATTCGTTCAAGACTCGCATTTGACGGAAGTTCTAGGTTCAAAATTCCCTTGATAGCAACATACCTTTAAATAGGCTTTCATCCCTTGTTTCACCCTCTAAAGAGTGGAAAATAAATTCCTTCTCAAACGATATCTTCAGTACAAGATCCACACCCTCTCCAAACTTCAGGTTTCAATCCTCAGGGGCCTGGGCTGGGTGATGATGAGTCATTCAGTTTGTCAGTCAGTCAGAACATTGCCTTTCATACAGAGAGATCAAAATTTGTTAGAGCTGTAGCGTAAAACTTTGTTACAGATGTAGAGGATGTTAACAGTCATGAACAAGCCTGACATTTTTTTTAATCCGTTATCTATTACCGCACACAGTAATTGAAGATTTCATTACACAACTAATTGCAAGAATAAGATGGACTTGGAGTTGTGTGAAGTATGCTGATGTGAATTTTTTCGTGTTATGTAATCTTGTTCCGTAACTATTCTAGTGTGCTGATAGTATTTACTTTCCTGCGGTGAAGAGCTCCGGGTATCCACTATGTTCGTGGAGTTAGTTACTGAAATGACTGTATGCTGAAGCAACATTCACGCATACAAAGACTGTAGTAAACCAATAACTCACTGGAAAAGGTGATATGTTCCATGTGTCACGTCTTAGCGAACTTAATTACTTGTTAATGAAAGCCCAGGGCATATTTCACACTTTCATTCTTTTTCAACTATCTCCAGGATACAAAATGAAAGAAATGTTAGGAAAGATTACAGAATACCATGCTGACTATTGAAGTTACGACAACAGGAACGATAGTAGATAACTAAATTCCCCTTAAGTGTGTATACAATGTAATAGGGCGAACGTGTTTTTTAAACTGTAAGTGATTAGTGAGTAAACAGAGTGAGAATTTAGTACACAAGACTAGCATCTCAGACTGTAAGAACGGCTCTCACCCAAGTGAGTTTCATGTCGAACTGAGGTTGATTGATAGGAATGGGTAATTCATACCATGCTGCTTCAGCCATATGCTAGAGTCCAGTTGTAGTGGCTGGTGTCATGGCCAGTTTCTCGGTAACCTACAACTGGATGTTTTAAATGGGTGAGCGATCTAGAGAATTTGCTGGTCAAGGCTACATCGTGTGAGTCGAGGCAGGACAGTACTGTGTAGACAAAATCGCGGTCTTGCGTTATCTCATAGGTCACCTTTAACATATCAGAAATACACTGCCCAGTCATACACTGACCACCTGTCAACAGCCTTAATAACCATCTTTTGCAGAGAGAACCGCTGCGGCACGTTCAGAAAGATAGTCATTGATGTTCTCGAAGTTATCAACAGGGATGTGGAGCCACGCCAACTCCAGTGTCTTGGCCAGGTGCTCCAGGTTTCACGGTTGCGAATCGATCCATGGTGCGAACAGCCCAACCAAAGTGGTCCTACAGATTCTCGATTTTGTTTAGGTCCGGGTAGTTTGGTGGCCAGGGGAGTACAGCAAACTTATCGTGGTGTTCTTCGAATAACGCACGTCCAGTGCTAGCTGTGTGACATGCTGCATTGTTCTGTTGGTAGATGCTATTGTGTCGAGGAAAAAGAAACTGGGTTTAGGAGTGGACATGATCCCCAAGGATAAAGGCTTACTTGTGTGACGATGGTCGAATTAGAGAGGATATAAAATGTAGACTGGCAATGGCAAGGAAAGCGTTTCTGAAGAAGAAAAATTTGTTAATATCGAGTATGGATTTCAATGTCAGGAAGTCGTTTCTGAAAGTATTTGTATGGAGTGTAGCCATGTATGGAAGTGAAACGTGGACGATAAATAGTTTAGACAAGAAGAGAATAGAAGCTTTCGAAATGTGGTGCTACAGAAGAATGCTGAAGATTAGATGTATAGATCACATAACTAATGAGGAGGTATTGAATAGAATTGGGGAGAAGAGGAGCTTGTGGCACAACTTGACTAGAAGAAGGGATCGGTTGGTAGGACATGTTCTGAGACATCTAGGGATCACCAATTTAGTATTGGAGGGGAGCGTGGAGGGTAAAAATCGTAAGGGAGACCAAGAGATGAATACACTAAGCAAATTCTGAAGGATGTAGGCTGCAGTAGGTACTGGGAGATGAAGAAGCTTGCACAGGATAGAATAGCATGGAGAGCTGCATCAAACCAGTCTCAGGACTGAAGCCCGAAACAACGTGTTGATCTATTGTCCTTCCATAAAGACGTGTTTATTAAGGGAATGCCACGGAAACTTTCCCCAGGCCATAACGTTCACTCCTCCAACCTGGACCCTTCTCACGATTGTTGTTGGGTATTTGCTTTCAAAGATTTCATACCGTACACGCCAACGGCCATACGTCTTCTGAAAAGGCCACCTGCCGCCACTCAGTGGACGTCCAGTTGCGGAATTGGCGTGCTAATTCCAACCTTCGTCGCCGATTAACAGCAGTCTGTATGGTTACACAAACGAGGTGTCTGCTGCGGAGGTCGATACCCAGCAACGTTCGCTGAATTGTCTTTGAGGTCGTGGGTGGTCATTGAACTTTGACGTCGAACACAGGCGACGGTCACATTAATGTGACATTAATGTGACAACACCTTCCTATGCACTGTCAGCGGATTAAAAGATCGCACCAAGATTCCTGTACCATATATTAAGAATAGCCATTTCCATATGGATTCTCTGTAGATATTTGTCGAAGATGAAATTAGGCATTAACTGCGTTGATGTAGTAATAACTGTACGATATTCCCCTCACTTTTCGTTTCAATGTGTCTGTCTGGAGGTATCGGCTACTGAATGGAAATGAGAATGTATGGTTAATATTTTATACCTTTGCAGTTTTCACGTTGATGTACTATACATTAATTAGGTTGAACATATATACGTACTATGATCCTTTGTAATGTCTCTTTTGCTTTTAACGTGGGTGACAGGTGAAACTGCAAGTTATACCTGAAACTAGATTTGCATTTTGAAGTACAAATCAGTAAATTACAGTGGATGCATAATGATGATGCCACTGAGTAAATATTAGGTACCTGCATGGTACTGAACATACGAGAGAAACATGGAGGGACTTTTTATAATGAAATGTTTCTTGTGTGAACGCACAGAATTCATTCGGAAGAAACAAAAATCTTTGTAATGTATTTATCAAGTAGGTAGCATAATAGGAACTATGGAGATTCTAACAATTCTCAGATACTTTTGTAAACACTGTGCAGAGTGGCCCATGGAATCGCATAGAGTGTATGGAGAAATTCCAGAGAGACAAATTTAGTAATTCAAATTTAGTAAATTAAAATAGGACTTAGTTCCTGATCTCTCTCCCCAGTATACGCCAAGCTCTGTGTAGTGGAGGTGGCTGTGCCATGTCCTGAATGCAAATCCCGCCCTCTCCATTACGGCATGCTGACATGATCAATCACTCACAGCAAGGCCATTGTTCATATAAAGGAGGCGTGTGCATCGCCGCCAATGGCAGTGACGTTTACTGACGACTAGAAGAGTGTAGTTCGCCCAGAAAACTATCTGACGCAGGCAGAACTTTGGCAATCTTATGTACACCTTATTCACATAATCTCTAGAGAGGTGAAGTCAAATTTGTAGAGTAAATTGGAGCAAAGAGCCTTAATGGATTGATTTTTACAAATAATAACAGTATAATTACAATATCTTTTTGGATGCTTGCATGTTGTTACAGGTCATGTAGGTGATAATCAGGTTGCCAACGAGACAAAATGACACGCGAGTAAAAAGTAACTATTTTATTTTAGTTTATCAAAAGAGTCACGCTGCAGAGTGCACAAGGTCGTACAACATTGTCTGTTATTTATTGAGAGATAGAAACCGTTCCAATAAATAAAAATTTTAAAAAATAATGAACTTTTATGATGTATAACATTTATGAAAACAATTTGTTACTAAGTGTGGCAAAGAATATCACTCACTAAAAACACGCCACACCTGTCAGGTTTGATGTGTCCAGCCTGATGATGCTGATATGTTTCTTTTTTAGTAGTCTTGATTGGTGTGTTACAGTTATGATCTCTTCTCCCCTATTATCGTTCTCTTTTTCAGTTTCTGGGTTCCCTATGATGACATTTACTCTTTCAGTGATATTGTATATCAGATTTTCAGTAACATCATACTTAAAGGAATAACGTATTTAATTCCTTTGCGATTTCTCGACAAGTGCGGCATTCTTACATTCGGTGTATGTTTTAGCAATATGGAAATAAAATAAATTATCTAGTATCTCTATTCCTAACATATCCGGAGCTTAGAGAAATCATAGTCATGGTATCATATGAATATGATCATTCCCATAGCATAACCAAAGTTTCCTTGAACTACAACTCAATAAAGTGAAACAATGTTTACTACCTTTTGCGTGTCTGAAATGTAGTCGTACGGGCTCGACGTATCAGTCATAGTACATCCACGAAAATGCGGTTTTGTGGAACTAAAATAACGTTTTCCCTTCTCCTTATTGTGTAACTGAAATTAAGGAACTATAGACAACATATTAACCCTATTTTAGTAGGAAACAAGTTAAATCAACAATATTAACATTTATTTTGTGAACTCATGGTCTGCTCGTTATAAATCACTTACTGATGATTGCAGTTATTCCTGAGAATGAAAACAACTGACATGATCTTTCTGTAAAGTGTAAAGAATAACAAATTCATACGAAATACATCGCACTTTTGGAAAAAAAATTAAATGTGAACCGCACAAGACACAAGAGATACCTAATGGGTACCCGTGATTCCCTTACGTAAACTGCGGTGAAGTGATATGCACTGAAACGGAGCATTGTATGTAACAACGGAGAGACTCAAACTAAAATATCCGTTATTGAAGTTATTTTAAAGCTGTCTTTTCAACAACAAGAAATTTTTTGTAGTTTTTAAGTCGGAGTTAAAATAGCATTAATAATTATAAGGCAACAACGGATAACATGGGCAAAAAATGAAGAATTTAAAATTTCCGTTTTCTATAAAGAAATGTGAGAGAAATAAGTTTACATTAGGTTCCTTGAGAAGAGTGATATATTCAGCTTCGTTTAGGGGAATATACAGATGTAAAACGGTTGCGCAATGTCTATAATCCGTAAAGGAATGAATTTGATTGAAAGAGAAATTTAGAAACAACGCCCAGTAATAATAAATAAGAAATATGTATTATGAAAAAATAATATTAAAAGACTGTGGAGCTTAGAATGTCAGAGGAGTATATAGAGTACCAGCAGACTAACTGGTCTGGCCGCTTATTTATTCATCTTAATCTTATATGAAGTACCAAAAGCAATGAAAACTGTCTATAGTGTAAAGACAAAGTTCACTCTCTTCACACCGGCACCCCACCACTGAATTTTCCAGAAATATCATAAAAGTACATTTTTCCAGACAGAAAGTTAAGAACTCTACCTACACGCTACAAACCCCTGTATATCACACCCATAAGGTTTGCGAAGACAAGATTATACTAATTACGGCGCGCAAGAGGCGTTTAAGCAAACATTCCTTCCGCATTTCACACGTGAACGGAACAGGGAAGAGCGCTAATAACTGGTACGCTTTGCCAGTGATTTTCAGTGTATAGTTGTAGATATCAGATATATGGAGCACGTTTGGTTGAAGTTTCTGTGAAGGTTTCAGAGATATGTTGCTTAACACACATATTGTCACTAGAATCATCATGTGGATCATTAGGTTTGTTTCCCACTGTCAATATTAATACTAATCGTTTTATTATTCTAAAGTACGATTTTATCATCTTATTTAGTATCTGCTATCACATTTTATGTTGGCAAAATGTTGAAAGTTGTTTATTTGGGCATCACACATGCTGATAGAGCTCTAATTTTGCTAAATAAAATCACAAGTAAACGTAAATAGGTAACTAAATATGTTGTATTGTGAGATAAACACTTCTCGTCTTGTGTGAAGGCAATAATCACTGTATTTTGATGCAATTAAGCAAGAGTCACAGAAACCGTCTCTCTATTTTTAAATATTGCTCTACCGGCTGTGAATTGCGAGATTAGTTTTGTAGAAATCTGTGGTAGGGACGCGGAAGACGCTGGACGTTAGCACCGACGTAACCCGCTCCAAAGGCGGCGGGACAAACAGCAGCTCTCTCGGTAGGTGGTGGTACAGTTCATCCACGTAGTGTGGGAAACTAGTTTGCGGCTAACTCGTGGAGCCAGGGAGTGAAAGGGACACACAGCAACCACAAGTCAGACGGCGGAGTGCGGCTGATGCCGACACCACCCCACGGGGCGCGCGGTCACAAACTCTAAGCCACAGACATACACCGTGCTGAGTATACAACAGTCGTCGCCCACGATGTAGGATTAATCTGGTCGGCGCTGGCGAAAAGTACCGCGTCATGTCTTGGAATACTCCGTATTGTTTTCCTTTACTTTACGTGGCTAAGGGACAATTAGCTTTTGCACCATTTGAGTATATTTATGATGACGCGAAAGCAGAAACACACAGGTCGGTCCACGGCGCAGCATTTTCTTTATACAAGACGTCCTTTGCAGACTCCCGTGCTTAGAAAAATATGGCCTTATAGTGGACGTATTCGCTGTAATTAGCAGCACCTGGAGAATTAATAACGGGATATGATATCCGCCGTACACTACGCCACACTCATCGTAATAATATAGTAGAAAAGTATCTAACAGAGAGTAAATCAGGAATTTTCCTACTAACTTTTGAAAACCCAGGTCAGTAGAAATAGGTAACACTCACAGAATGATAACAGATAATGAATAGTCGTCATTATCCATACAACAAAGCACTGCCGATGTATGAGACACTTGAAATGAATTGGGAAATGAATCATTCACACTTTCTCATCTGAGTCAATTTGTAAACAGTACAAAGGCTGATAATACTGTAATCCAAGTGCCATGGGTAAAGGTGTTTCATTCATCTTGTTGAGCTACAGTTGTGCAAGGTGGGTTTACACTAATTGGTTATCAGAGTACTGCATTGTAGCGTTCGGTAATGTACTACACACTTCGCCACATTTGTGCAATACACTGGTAGGGGTAGGTGGCATAAAGTGGTCACTCTTAGGGAAACTGAATTTTGACCATTGTAACTGATACAAGTTTTCCGCTTACACATTTTGAATCTACGTGTAATACAGTATCATATCAAATATTTTAAAGTGAAAAAGAAAACGTATTGGAAATTTACTCATTTTTCTTAAGGCTTACATAGTGCGTAATGTGATCAATGCCATCAGAGCAATATCCCATGTTCGTTGTTCTGATTTTAGGAAATATCTCGTAGGTATCGTGAGGTCCTAGTAACTGAAACAATACCTAGGGGCTGGAGCCGATCGTTTTGAATCGGATTTTTGTATTAGGCCAAATGTAACAGAACAGAGACGTTAAATTAATTCAAAACCATCACTGAGGAACAGATTGACAGACAATATCTCTGTCTTAAAAGAGTATTGTTGTCAATAGATCTATAGTTATTAGGCTTGAAATCTTGAAGTACAGGGTGGCGCAGGGGAATGGGAAATTTTGAACGTTACAGTTGGCAGCACTGTAGCGCCGGCAGATGTTCGAAACTTTGCACAATTGATGTGAACGCATTGCCATTTAGTAATCATGGAGAATTGGACTGGTGCGGAACGTGCAGCAGCTGTGAGAGCGTTTTACAAAAATGGTGATAGTGCGACTGCCGCGCAGAGAACATTTCGACAGCATTACCAGCTTGGACGCCATGGACGTGTCCCATCTGCGCATGCGATTACAACGTGGGTGCGTAATTTTGAAGAAACAGGATCTGCCTTGAAAAAGAAACCTCCAGGTGGCATTCCAACGGTACGTACCCCGGAGAACATTGCAGCTGCTAGAGCTGCAATCGAGACAAGTCCTCGCCGCTCCGTTCGACAGCATGCATCTTCGCTAGGGATTAAGCGACGAAGCTTACAAAGAATACTGCACGAATTAGACTTCCATCCCTATAAGTTGCAGATTGTGCAACACTTACATGAACGAGGCCCAGCGTCACGTATGGAGTTTAGTAGCCAGATATTGGCTAAAATCAACGAGGACGCGAATTTCCTTGGTAATTTATGGATATCAGACGAAGCCCATTTCCACCTGAACGGATTCTTGAACAAACAGAATTTTCGTTATTGGGCACAGGGCAATCCTTGTGAGTTTCACCAGCGACCACTACATAGCGCCAAGGTCACAATATGGTGTGCTGTCTCATGTCATGGTGTTATCGGCCCTTATTTTTTTGAACGTGAGGATGGTAGTGCAGTGACAGTAACATCCGCTCGATATGTTGAAATGCTTCAAACATTCTTTACACCGAGACTGTACGAGCTTAATCTTAACCTCGAAAACATGTGGTTTCAGCAGGACGGAGCCACGTCACACACTGCTCGACAATCGATGGCAGCAGTTCGTCAACTGTTTGGAAGACGCATTATTTCACGTAACGGTGACATTGCATGGCCTGCGAGATCCCCTGATCTTAGTGTGTGCGACTTCTTCCTGTGGGGATATCTTAGAGGCAAGGTGTACCGTACACGTCCTGCAACAACCCATGAACTGAAGGAGAACATTGAAAACGAAATCACTGCCATTCCCCAAGATTTTCTACACCGCGCATTCCAGTTTTCGTAACAGGCTGTTAGAGTGTGAACGCCGAACGGGAGCACATCTTTCCGATGTCATCTTTAAAAAGTAAAGAGACACTTTTGGACATTTTGACTGTAAATACATACTGAATAATGGCATACTGAATACATTCACTTTCGTTAATAAATTACTGGTTTTATGAATTTATTCATGGAAATGACGTTATTTCGAAATTTCCCGTTTCCCTGCGCCACCCTGTACAAGTAATTAACTCTCATTGGCGTAAGCATCCTGGTCACCTTTCTCAAGGACTAGTGTTGCCATTTTTCCCGATCGGACACTATGTCGGCTTTAGTGGTTCACAGAGGAAGCTCTCAAACCGAAAGAAACAAGAAACTACATATGTAGGCCCAAAGAGATTGTTTAAACATTGATATAATAAAAAAGTATTACTGTAACTACACTCCTGGGAATGGAAAAAAGAACACATTGACACCGGTGTGTCAGACCCACCATACTTGCTCCGGACACTGCGAGAGGGCTGTACAAGCAATGATCACACGCACGGCACAGCGGACACACCAGGAACCGCGGTGTTGGCCGTCGAATGGCGCTAGCTGCGCAGCATTTGTGCACCGCCGCCGTCAGTGTCAGCCAGTTTGCCGTGGCATACGGAGCTCCATCGCAGTCTTTAACACTGGTAGCATGCCGCGACAGCGTGGACGTGAACCGTATGTGCAGTTGACGGACTTTGAGCGAGGGCGTATAGTGGGCATGCGGGAGGCCGGGTGGACGTACCGCCGAATTGCTCAACACGTGGGGCGTGAGGTCTCCACAGTACATCGATGTTGTCGCCAGTGGTCGGCGGAAGGTGCACGTACCCGTCGACCAGGGACCGGACCGCAGCGACGCACGGATGCACGCCAAGACCGTAGGATCCTACGCAGTGCCGTAGGGGACCGCACCGCCACTTCCCAGCAAATTAGGGACACTGTTGCTCCTGGGGTATCGGCGAGGACCATTCGCAACCGTCTCCATGAAGCTGGGCTACGGTCCCGCACACCGTTAGGCCGTTTTCCGCTCACGCCCCAACATCGTGCACCCCGCCTCCAGTGGTGTCGCGACAGGCGTGAATGGAGGGACGAATGGAGACGTGTCGTCTTCAGCGATCCAAACCGTCATCGAACCCATCGTTCTACCATTCCTAGACCGGCAAGGGAACTTGCTGTTCCAACAGGACAATGCACGTCCGCATGTATCCCGTGCCACCCAACGTGCTCTAGAAGGTGTAAGTCAACTACCCTGGCCAGCAAGATCTCCGGATCTGTCCCCCATTGAGCATGTTTGGGACTGGATGAAGCGTCGTCTCACGCGGTCTGCACGTCCAGCACGAACGCTGGTCCAACTGAGGCGCCAGGTGGAAATGGCATGGCAAGCCGTTCCACAGGACTACATCCAGCATCTCTACGATCGTCTCCATGGGAGAATAGCAGCCTGCATTGCTGCGAAAGGTGGATATACACTGTACTAGTGCCGACATTGTGCATGCTCTGTTGCCTGTGTCTATGTGCCTGTGGTTCTGTCAGTGTGATCATGTGATGTATCTGACCCCAGGAATGTGTCAATAAAGTTTCCCCTTCCTGGGACAATGAATTCAGATGTTCTTATTTCGATTTCCAGGAGTGTATAACTGATGTGGCACGATTAACATCGGTTGTGCTTAATACAACTACGGTACATGAATTTCAATTAATCTCCTATTCCCTTACTATTTTCTCTTTATTTCTCACTATTTAACTTGTCTTTATCCCTGTCACTACTCTCTCCATTTTGCTAGGCAGATCTCAGTATCTTATAGTATATTATCGTTCTTGGTGCATGCCTTTTATTTGTTAGATTCGACCGAATGTTACGTAAAGTATCTAATAGTTCCACATTGACAATGAAACTCAAGGTAATTAAGGTTGCACAGAAAACGCTTACTTTACCTCGAACTAACACACTGAGTAGAGGGGGGAGGTGGTTAATCATTTGATTATTTATGACCTTAACTGAACGTTAACTGATTCCTTTTTTCCATTAATGCTTTAGCTATCCTTTATAAATTTCTTAATTTATCTTTCAGACTATTCTTAACAGTGTAATTGAAAAAACAATCTGCATTGAATGTGGAAAGGGTGTGATAATTTTTTTATAGTTGTAGAAAAGCGTTATTCTTTACAAGTATCTACTATTATTTTTCTTGAAACAGTTTTCAGAATGGGTATATATAACACAGATTCTTGGTATACCGAACAATCTAAGTATATGGCTCCAAATAATAAACAAGTTAAGATAAAATTTCCTTTTGGTCTCCTATGTACAGAAGAATTTCGACCATGTTATGGGATAGGGGCATAGGTTACTTTCAGTATTGTGCAGTGTATCAGCATGCAACATATGGCCACGCAGACACCAGGGGGTGGGTGGTGGGGGATGGGGGTGGTTAACGTTCAGACTGTGCCAGCGTACACTGTCAGAAAACGAAGCGAGATTGGAGGTTCCTCATGGTACTTACGCAACTGCACATTAACTGATACTCAAATTATGTTTTTCCGTATTTGTACAGGCCACCGTATCTGGTATTGTTCCCAGAAAGACAGAGGGGGTGACTTAGCTAAGCGAATAAAACCTTATGCGTAAAGTTCGAAATCTGGAGTAAGTTAATGAATTTGGTTTGAATGGTTATTATTTTATGCCAGGGGATTGAAACAAATACTTAAACGATCATGGGGAAAGGCAAGACATACGTGGCGGAACACATTGAGTCCGTTAGTATTGGCAAAGACAAATATCCCAGAAATACCAAATTTTTACGTGAAACTGTGACTGAGGGCTATCAAAATCATTATCTGAGATTGCAAGAAGTTAATTAATATTTGAATTACTCTCGATTCAGATATTATATGGGCTATCGTTACACTACATGGTCAGATCTCGCTTACAAAGAAACAAGTTAAATTTTAACGAAAATTCTCACTAAAGTTTCTCTGAACCATTTTTAGAAATCATTAGAACTCTTTACACTAATCTAATGACTTACAGCGACTTACAATAGATTTTTCACTCTCAAATCGTCGACCCTGTTGTTCCAGTCACCAAGAAACGACCAAAAATTCACAAAATGACTGAATGAAAATACCCTTGCCTCATTTCTATCCTCTTTGGCAAACATTTATCATGTTTAAGCACACGCAAAACTTTGAATTTCTACTGTTTAAGTTCTACTCCCACAAAATGATGCGAACATGTACTCACACACTCGTTACAAAGGAACCTGCATAAAAATTCCCTTTATCTCATAAAACTACGGTTGAAATGCAACATCATTACACGTTCTCTCAACTGAACCAATTTTACCTGCAAATACTCACGAAATAGAGTGCAGAGCTGATGGTCAACACTCAGTCTCAACGATTACAATCACGATTACTCCCATCACTTAAATCATCAAAATTATCACAGTTCAACCGTCTTCTAAGACTTCCTGACCGCACTGACCCAAAACGACACATTGCTAATGTTATCGACGATGGTATAGCTCATTTTGATGCCTTTATCTTACCATACCAGCAAGAGATCCACTTGAGCGTCTGCACCTAAGGTCAGCCAGTCCAACAGTGCCACAAACATAGCGAACTTTTGGGGACAACGTCTCCTTGTTCTTACTCTAAAGAGAGAAACATCTCCTACTGGCTGCGACCGCATGACACTCTCTAACTATCGATTCTGTCGATCTTTTACGAAGCCCTGAAGCAATCGCTTTGTTTAGCTTTCCCCACAGGTTTTACTTTGGCAAGTAAGGGTTATTTGAGCGTACTGACAGCACCGATTTACTGTAATAAGAAGAATATAAATGACTTCTCTTCCATCTGACAAAAATTTGAAACGATTTTTTCTAAAAAATAAAGGAACAAATCTCACTGACAACAATTATAGAGTGTATTAAAAATGGTTTAACGAGTTCTCTGCAGGCAGCAACGCCGTTCAGAACAAAAAAACATGTAATTTTCACTTTTCCCTTGGTGGCCACTTTTCCCCACCTTCCCCCACTGTTTAAAGCATGGTAATTAGTAACTGCGCTATTCTATTAAATTATGAAACAGAATCAATGGAAGTATCGCACATCGTAGGCGTCATCTAATTCTCATAGTTATTTGTAACGTATGCAAAATTGTATTAAACAAGGATCTGATGAATGATTGCTGCATTTCTTAAATTCTGTACAGTTGTAAATGATGATGCAGTTCGAAGTGCTTCAAATCTTTCTACTACAGAAGCAGCGCTCAAAGCTGTCAATTCCATATGTTATTGATGGGTTTTGCTAGTTACCTGTTGTGACACCATCTTACAACTATCTCAGGATTCGGTACTGAGAATCCAGGACGGAAATACTGAGCAGAGGCTGAAGTATAAGAGTGGCACAGAGGAGAACTGAATGGAGAAAGTGGGAGTTTATGCAGTGAAGTGTCAAGATGGCGAAATGAAGTATGGGGGCAAACGGGATGAAACTTTGAAATAAGACTGAAAGAGCACAATAATAAAGCACCTTACGTGTTAGCAGCATTCGTTGGGTAACATCACAGACGGCATCAGGCTATTGCACTTTCAGTATAAAGGAAGGAGTTATCAAACTTAAAGGAAGTGAAGGTTTATTGTTTCTTAAGTAAAGAATGCGTTAGCGCGTAACAAAAGAAGACAGAAATGTCCAAGAAGGTTTTTCAGCGCAAACTTAAGCAATGTCCTCCTTGGGAAACAGCGACCATTAGAAGCGTTAGGTTTTATGTTCTGTGTTGGACTTTCTACAGGGATCACACGATGGAACATAGGTGTAGTGTTACTTTTTAGAATTTACTAGGACGTGACATAAAGTGCTCACAGGTTTTGTGATAGATAGTAGCATCTCTGGAGGATGTAACACACACGTTTTGGTATAATACCTACCAACAGATGACAGCGACTATGTTTTGAGAGCATAACATGCCAAAACAAGATGTTCTAAGATGATTTTTGTATTTGACAATACATGTTTGTTTTGCTAAGAATATCAAACATGTGACAACTACTAGTGTAACATTCTGACTACACATGTGTACTGCGTCGCTGATTTGGCACGTCCGTCCTCCAGAACTCGCTCACATTTAACAAAGCTATCCGTTCCGTTATTCTGCCACTCTTAATACATATGGCAGTATGAAGTAGGTTTCGAGGTCCCGTCAGAGTTATTTTTACCATTCTCATCAGAGCTATAGTAGTGGTTCATGGCTCGTGAGCCCAGTATGGAAACTTATCAGATCGTGTGGCGGAGGGGGAGGGGCAAGCGGTGCTTTCTAGTGGAAGTAGGAGGGTGGGTTGAAAAGTAATGCTTCCGAAATTGTTATACGAAAAGTTTTAAGACTTTTTGAATAAAACATGCTTTGTTAACATTCTACACGTTTTTCGTCGTCTGCAAATTTGTTTTTCAACATTTTCACCCTGGCGACGAACACATTTCTCCCAGCGAGAGACAAATTTGCTAACACCAGCACTGTACAAATGGTTCAAATGGCTCTGAGCACTATGGGACTTAACTTCTGAGGTCATCAGTCCCCTTGAACTTAGAACTACTTAAACCTGACTAGCCTAAGGACATCACACGCATCCATGCCCGAGGCAGGATTCGAACCTTCGACCGTAGCGGCCGCGCGGTTCCAAACTGAAGCGCCTAGAACCGCTCAGGCACTCCAGCCGGCCCATCACTGTACAATATTTCACTTTGTTCATGGAGTCATCACCTTACCTCCGCATGCACCACTTAATCGCTCTGAAAATGAAGTCATCGAAAGCGTTTTTTAAGTTTCTGAAACAGATTAAAAATAGATGGGGCCAACTCGTGACTGTATGGAGAATGATCGATGCCAGTAAAACCAAGGCGTCGCGCTGCGGCAGATGTCGCAGCGCTCGCGTGTGGTCTGGCACTGTCTTGCCCATGTGTGGGTGAACTCTTCGAATTCGAAACCCGACTACATCACGCTATTTCTCACATATCGATATAGTTACGTTACACACCGCCATCGTACACGCTACAATTCGGAGCACTCTAGCAGTAGAGGTTTGCAATTTACGTCAGCAAAGCGTGATAGACGGCCGAGTAATACGCGTGACATGAATTACCTCAATCGATGCTGGGAACAGAATAAAAAATCGGAGGCATTAGTTTTCAGCACGCCCTCGTATATATCTAGAGACTTCGATGTGAGTCTACATAAGACATTTCGATAAGGCTCGCAGGTCACTCACCACTTTGACTTCAATCCCACTGATAGTCTACAGGGTATAGCTAGTAGACACCTGTTTCCACGCAGCTTTATCCGCAGCAGAAAGACACGATCTACATCCCACTACACTGTGATGTGTACCCAGCCCACTCCTGCATGCAGACAGCCCATGAGAATCTGATTATAGCCTCGTTAATGACACAAATTTAAGCATTTTCATCATAGTTTGCCTACCAAAGTTCTGTTTGTTTTAGTAACTAAAGACTGTATAATTGTAACTAACAGTTTTTCATCAATAGGATGGTCATATCATTGTTCTAGTAAGTCAACAATTGTTATGAAATGAGTGTTAATTGTTAATAAATTGTGAATTGTAAGGGATACCAGCAACAAAAGTGCCATGGTACAAAGCGGTACATTTTATAGGATAAAAAATTCCTGTAGCTGATGCAGCTGATCCATTTGTTTGTTATTAATTTGAATATTTCACACTCCATTCCAAGTCTCATATTATTAATAAATGTAATCAACTTTCAGTATATCACCAATGTATGGCCGTAACTTGACGAAAGTTCCAATTCGATCTAATTGACAGAAAACATCAACCCTTAACTTTACCTAATAAACATTCTGTTCAGTACATTACCTTTGTTCTCCGCGCATAAATTAAGTGTCAGTGTGTTATGGCATAAAAAATTGTACAGACGTTGGTATATGAAACAACTTCCTGGACGTGAGGTGTATAAAACCCTTCTGGTTGAATGCCTCAGTTATTCATGTTCCATAAACTTGAGTCACTTTTCTTGTCAGTTAAATTTAATCTCCAAAATTCAGTCCCTTCCTGTAATGAGTACAACAGCATAAAATATAAGTAGCATCACAATCTCACAAATGTGGGACATATGCAGGAACACTAGCCATAGTAATGTACATAAACACTAATAAACTAAAAAGAAATTAAAGATATTCAACACTAATACAATTTTGTTATCAAATAAATAAGAGCGTGTAAATTTATATAAAAATCTTTCGTGTTTTTGGGATCAGCTTCACATCCAGCGTCCCCTAAAGGGCACTGCTATTTCTGTTCAGAACTTTCAAATGAAAACCGAAAATTTAACCAGCAATACTACCCTTTATGGAACAGTAGTGTTGACTATTGTATCTTTCAATAACACTACTACATTTCCATAAAAATCAAAAAGTGTATGGACATATGACATATGTTCTACAGTCCCCTCTATCTACATTAAACTTACTATTTTCATGCAATTTATTGCATATAAATTTATATATAGCTAGAGAATTTGCTCTGAATTAATTGGATAAACTTCAGATTATTTACTTTTCAATGAACTTGAAGACTCTTTCATTTTAACTGACAGGCACTATAATAGCGAGAAGAGTTCCCACTGTTTCTTACCTTACAGTATTCAAAGTAGGAATAACAGCACAAATAAGTATATGTCCATATCAAACAAGTTCATATGAGGTGGTAAACTCACTGTTTACTCAATTGACTCATTGTTGGGCAGTGATAATGGTGTAAGAGTTCTTTCATACCAGTGAAATTTCTCCATGTGCTTTCTTTCTCACTTTAGTTTGATTACTCCAGTACAGCCTAAGCAATTTGAGGTTGATCAGATACTCACCTCAGGACCCAGTTATTGACCTATTTATTCTCTATCAGCCAACGCACTACTCTCTTACAAGCTTCTTACTTTATTTTTTACTATAAAATCAATCCCAGTTAATTGTTATTAATTTTACTAAGTAACCTTATAGACCTGTATGAAACTAGTAGAAATAAAATGGGAGCATGGACACATTTCCATGTGGAAACCACATTTTATGTCTACAATTAACCAAAAACCAAATTAGATTCAGGGTCACAATTTTTACTTTGACAAAAATCAAGAACTTTAACTTCATGAACAAAAGTAAATAAAAATTTATAAATATTATAAATTTCAACTGAATATAAAGATAAATAAAAAACAAAGAAGTCATAAATTTTAATTGAATATGAAAATGATTGGAAATCAGTTAATCATAAGTTTTTTAAATGAAAAGAAACCAACACATGAAAAAAAATAATTTTATTTAGTTTAAATTCTAAAAATAAAAATCCATTTCCCATTTGTAATCTTATCTAATACATTATTTTCTATATGCATGGATACTGTTCCATCTGAGATTTTTTAGGGTTGAGAAATCAGTTAATAATGCTACTTCTCAGAAATACACAAGAGATGGTTACAGAGCAATGTGGAGACCTTGTTTAAATGCATATCATTAAAAATATATAGTAAAACTCATATTCTTTGTCTATGTAGAAAATATGGGTCTTAATGAGATTACAAAACATTTAAAACGAATTCAAAGCGAGGAACACTCAAAAACATTATTATATTTATATATTATGAAAACATAAAAAATTATTAGTCTGCTTCTTGAAGTGGAAATTGAGAAAATTGTGCAAATTGTAATGAAATTAAAGGTGAAAATTGTTTTAGAAGAAACCAACAACTAAAGACAACTATTGAAATGAATGTAGAAAATGTTTTCCATATGTAACAAAGACAAACAAATTATTCTATATAAATGAGTGTCTTTAAAGTTTTAGAAGAGTTAGAAAAATTATAACACAAAACATATTTAGTTTGCTAAAGTTATCGAGAAGTTGTATACACAAGGTTACTGGAGCATTTAAATTCACATAATTTGCTGTCAAATGTTCAGTTCGGTTTTAGAAATGGTGTAACAACTGAAATTGCTATATTCTCTTTTCTCTGTGAGGTTTTGGAGGGATGAAATAAAAGGTTGCGTACGCTAGGTGTTTTCTTTGATTTAACAAAGGCTTTTGACTGTGTTGACCACAAAATATTACTGCAGAAGTTGCACTATTATGGAGTAAGGGGAGTAGCTTACAGTTGGTTCGCCTCCTACTTTAAGAACAGGAAGCAGAAGGTAATTCTCTGCAATATTGAGAGTGTTAGTGATGTTCAGTCCCAATGGGGCACTGTTAAGTAGGGCATTCCCCAAGGGTCGGTGCTGGGGCCACTGCTGTTTCTTATTTATATAAATTATATGCCTTCTAGTATTACAGGTGATTCAAAAATATTTCTGTTTGCTGATGACACCAGCTTGATAGTGAAGGATCTTGAGTGTAATAGTGAAACAGTATCAAATAATGTAGTTCATGAAATAAGTTCGTGGCTTGTGGAAAATAATTTGATGTTAAATCACAGTAAGACTCAGTTTTTACAGTTTCTAACTCACAATTCAACAAGAACCGATATTTTGATCAGACAGAATGAGCATATTATATGCGAGACAGAACAGTTCAAGTTCCTAGGCGTTTGGATAGATAGTAAGCTGTTGTGGAAAGCCCATGTCCAGGATCTTGTTCAGAAACTAAATGCTGCTTTATTTACCATTAGAACAGTATCTGAAATAAGTGACACTTCAACACGTAAAAGTATTCTACTTCGCATATTTTCATACGCTTATGTCGTATGGTATTATTTTTTGGGGTAATTGTTCAGATTCAAAAATTGTATTTTCGGCTCAAAAACGGGCTGTTCGAGCTATATGTGGTGTAAGTTCGAGAACCTCTTGTCGGCCCCTATTCAGTAGTCTGGGAATTCTGACGTTGCCCTCGCAGTATGTATTTTCTTTAATGTTGTTTGTTGTTTGCAATATTAGCCTATTCCCAAGAGTTAGCAGCCATCACTCAGTTAATACTAGGCAGAAATCCAATCTCCATGTGGAATGCATTTCCTTGACTCTTGTGCAGAAAGGAATGCAGTATTCTGCTGCATTCATTTTCAATAAGCTACAACAAGATCTCAAAAATCTTAGCAGTAGCCCAAACTCTTTTAAGTCCAAACTAAAGAGTTTCCTAATGGCTGACTCCTTCTATTCTGTCGAGGAGCTCCTGGAAGAGCTAAAAAATTAAGCAAATTCTAGTGTTACATTGTTGATTTTCTTTATTTAAACTTACGACTTGTCACCAGAATATGTTTTTTTATATTTCATTTTATCTGTTTCTAATATCATGTTATAATTTCATGTATTGACTCGTACCATGACCATGGAGACTTCTCTTTAATTTGGTCCCACGGAACAATAAATAAATAAATAAATAAAAACATATTTTAGAGAAGCATCAAAAGTGTTATTAGATAAATGTATGAAAATGTTTTTTTGTCACCTACTCATTTTACATTGAGAACTATGGTAAGAAAATTTTTCAAGTGTTATTGATTTTATGAGTTTGAAAGATGATTATGATGTTTGGGAACATAGCATAGGAATCAAAGAACATTTAATTGATTTATTTTAAATGAAGAATATATAAAGATTTTTTTGTTAATGTGAACAGAATAAAATCCAGTTTAAGTCCTTGTAATGAATTCAGAATTCTAAATTGTTCTTTATTGTTAAATACTTTACTACTTTAAGTGTCTCATTTCCTAATCTAATTCCCTCAGCATCACCAGACATAGTTCGACAACATTCCATTATCCTCATTAGGCTTTTGTTGATGTTCATCTTATATCCTACTTTCAAGACACTGTCCATTCCGTTCAACTTTTCTTCCAAGTCCTTTGCTGTCTCTGATTGAATTACAATGTCATCGGCGAACCCCAAAATTTTTATTTCTTCTCCATCGATTTTAATACCTACTCCGAATTTTTCTTTTGTTTCCTTTACTACTTGCTCAATATACAGATTGAATAACATCGGGGAGAGGCTACAACCCTGTCTCATACCATTCCCAACCGCTGCTTCCCTTTCATGCCCCTCAACTCTTATAACTGCGATCTGGTTTCTGTACAAATTGTAAATAGTCTTTTACTCCCTGTATTTTACCCTGCCACCTTTAAAATTTGAAAGAGACTATTCTACTCAACATTGTCAAAAGCTTTTCTACGTCTACAAAAGCTAGGAATGTAGGTTTGCCTTTCAGTAATCTATTTTCTAAGGTAAGTTGTAGGGACAGTATTGCCTCAATTGCCTCACGTGTTCCAACATTTCTACGGAATCCAAACTGATCTTCCCCGATGTCGGCTTCTACCAGTTTTTCCATTCGTCTATAAAGAATTTCGGTTAGTACTTTGCAGCTGTAACTTATTAAACTGATAGTTCGGTAATTTTCACATCTGTCAACACCTGCTTTCCTTGGGATTGGAATTATTATATTCTTCTTGAAGTTGGAGGGTATTTCGCCTGTCTCATACATCTTGCTCACCAGATGTAGAGTTTTGTCAGGACTGGCTCTCCCATGGCCATCAGTAGTTCCAATTGAATGTTGTCTACTCCCAGGGCCTTGTTTCAACTCAGGTAATATCATAATGCACATAAACGTTGAGGTTTTAAAATAACATCGATATAACACAATATTTAACAATATTTGTAATATTAAATTTTTCACAAAGTGAAAGTGCATGTTTATAACATTCTTCACTATCAGTTTTGAGTAATGTATTATAAAGTTCTTCTTCTCAGGGAAGTTCTGTTTCTTCAGATTTACCCTGTTTATCCAAATAATCATAGGTATCAACTTGTTTCCAAATACTAATTTATTATTTATCATTGGTATTAAGCAAACTCTAAAAGTATCAATAAGTCCAATGTTCAAAAACTTTTTTGTGTATTAAATCTATTTTTGTTTCATCATACCAATATCCTTGGCAAGTAGATGAGAATCATAGAATGAAAAATTTGTTGCAAATATAGGATTTTTTATTTCTTGTTTACAATTATTACATAATGGGTATATAAAACTACCAGTCAAATACTCTTCATGACGACATTTTATATTTTTGCTATAAACTTCCTTACTTAAAAAATAAATTTTAGAATCATCATCTCTAGATACTTCTTGCTTCGTGAGTGATTACACTCCTTCTATTTATGAATAAATTTGACGAACTTTATCAATTTCCTTTTGGACACATTCAATGTATTTTTAATGTGAATTTGGTCATCTTCATCTAAGTATCTTTTTGCTGTCATCTTTTTTGTATTTAATATAATAACTAAAACCATTTGGTTTATGTTTTTGATTTATAATTTCATTTCAATTGTATTTTATTGATCTTTCCAATGCTCAGTCTGAACCTATGTCTTAATAATTCTATGATCAGCCCATTATTACAAAAATTCACTGTTACTAATGTTTATTTTTTAATTAATTCGAACATTTATATCATTTTTGTATTTCTTGAGAATTATGCATCTTTACCTTCAAAATCAGCAGAAATAACGAAAGGAACTTCTTGAGTAGATGTATTATTTTCATGTTTTCTGTATTAATATTATTCAGTTAATTCTACTTTTACTGGATTATTAATTCAACAATTATTTATGAGATGCTCTAATATTTCTTTAGTATTAAATTGTAATGAACACATATTACAAATAAATTCTGAATCCTTTTGTTCAGAGCTGAGCTGAAACGAGACTAGATAAATGTTTTATCCACCAGTTGTATGAATTATTTAATTCTTTAACAATAATAAATTAGTAGGTTGTCTACCTTTCTAAAACTTTTTGTATAAAAAATATACACTTGTCATTTTTATCAAAAGAAAAACATTAGTAAACAATAATTTTAGTTGCAATTTTTGTGAAAATCATCAGTCTTATTAGATAAATCTAAATGTTTAAGTTTTTGGTCAGTACCATGTTCAATATCCCTAAATTTAATAAACCTTAGATAATGTCTATTTACTGGATCAAATGTAGATTTTATAGACCATAGAAGATATTATCGATCTCCATTTTTAACATTAATATAATATTTGTCTTTTTTTAAAATTTGATGTAACCTGAAACTATTAGTAGAATATAACTGTTACTTTCTACAATAATTGCGTTCTGTTAATTGTGTTTAAGCTCCAACCAGAACCACTAGTTCAAAAATTAGTCATTTTTAAATGTCCTGTTACCCATAAAAGTTTTTAAACATATCTTCTCTGTAGTAATCCTGTAAGTTTGAGTTTCATGTCAAGATTTCTCAACTGTATTATTTCTTTACATATTTTATTCACAAAATATATTACAATCTAATTATAAACCGTAACATAAAATTAGATTTTCTGTAACTACATACATAATTTTGAACTTTGTTGAATTTAAGAAATTATTATGCTTGATTTGGTTCATATTATTTTCGAAAGCTGTAGTTTGTAGCCTCATTTATGCATTTTCAACTAAATAGTTATTAACCGGTATTGTAGAAGGCTTAATTTCGAAAGTCATCATTATTTACAATATTAGAAATAGGTAGAGGTTTGTAGATTTTTCTGTTCCTCATTATGTATTTTGTTAGAAACATAAGTAACATATATTTATTTAATTTGTAATAGCCATTTCAATTTTAAAATTTACAGTAATGATAAAGTACATTTACAGAGAAGTTATTTTTAATGAAGTCACAAACTTCAGTCGGAGTGGGCACATCAGTGAATACTTAAATGTAAAACGTATTTTTTTAATACCTTTAGATTTTAGTTGCCCAATTTCTTGTTCAAGAAATTTAAACATATAATCATCAATTAGTTTATTCTACCTTTCTGTCAAAATTAATTATCCATTTCACAACAAATTATTTTATTGTTATCGTATATTTATATTTTCACAGTCAGAAATATTATACAAAAAATTTGATTAGTGAGAATTATTTGTATAGTCATACACCGGCAATAATTAAGTTCTTAAAGAAATTTAAATTTATTTAAAGATGGTAGTATGATCTCAACACTAGATTTGGTAGAAATAATTAGCAATATATTATACTTTTTATTCTCAAAAAATTAAGATTTATTAAATTTGTAATAAAGTGTTATCTTTAGTTTGGGAATTCCAGATCATATTCCTACAAAATACTCAAGAAATTTGGGCAGGGAATTGAAGATTGTGAGTGTGTGTCTTTATATTTTGTTATTCTAATATATTTGAGTTTAATATTTCCTTCATGGACTTAATTAAACTCATATATGTGTGTTACTTTATTGCATCTTTCTAGTAAAACAGTTTTTAATTCCTTAATGAGTTCTAATGCATGTTTAACCATATGTAGGGTTTAAATAATCATAACTAATAATAATATACACAAAATTTAACTCAAGCTCACTAAATTTTAATTTAGAGGTGGTTTACTTTTTGAACATCTTAATAAATACTACCATTTACATTTGGAAAAATTATCTCAAGGAATTAAAGAAAATGTGGGAACTGAATATCGTTGTAATTATTTTACCATAGTAGATTCAACAGAATACTTTGTTAATAATGCAGTTAATTGAGTACTAAATTAACTCTTTAATTAACACCAATAAAACCTACCAATTCATAATATTCATCACCAATATTTATTTCTATCTCTTGAATTCTTATATCATGGATTGGATTTCGTTCTTAAATGTTAGGAAAACCAAATTCTGAATTAGGCTTATAAGAAGCAAAATACTTATCTTTTTCTACACATATTCCATCAGGTGTATTAAATTTTATAGTTAGTAATTTAAATGAGATAATGTTGTTTAAAATTTTAGGTAAAATTTTTCGATTAGCTTATATAATTTGAGCATAACAATTTTTCTAATAGTATTTTTTATATAAATAAATAACAACTTTATGTAAAATTTTATCTTCTTTAATATGAATATTTGGTTTTCTTTACTGAATAATATTTTATATAATTTTAAGCTATATTGACTAATAGGAATTATTATAGATTTTCCATCAGAGAATAATTTATTGTTTTTCTAAGTAATATGTGGAGTTAAAAAGTTCTAGGGAACTTTTTAACTATGAAACATTATTATAACAGTGCCTTATAGGAATACATAATCCTTTATTGAGAACTGGAGAATCACTTATGATTGAAATATGCAACTGATTCAGTATTAATAAAAAATTATGTAATTAAATGAAAATGACTGTAAACCTAAAACAAGAATTCTAGGACAGAAATTAAAAAGTTAACATGGCAAACTTCTGCCAACTTTTGTTTGATGGGGAATAATAGGACCAAGTGGAAGTGGAGAAAAGACATTTATGAACAATAATTTTATTTTAGCTCCAGGATGGTTAAAGTGGTGTAAAATTAATCATTTATACATTTACTATACAAGTTTTGGCAACTGACAAAAAGGAACAAAAAATGGAATACAAAGAAGATGAGAAATGTGCTACTTTTATTGAATAGATTGATAAAATTGTACTATTAGATGAATGCAAAGAGAAGTCAGTTGGTTTATTGGACGATTCTATTCTTGAAAATCAATCTACAGCTACATCTACAGCTCTGCAAGCCACCCAACGGTGTGTGGCGGAGGGCACTTTACATGTCACTATCATTTCATTCATTTCCTTTTGCAGTCGCATATGGTTCGCAGGAAGAACGACTGCCAGAAACCCTCTGTGCGCAATCGAATTTCTCTAATTTTACATTTGTGATCTTCGAGGGAGGTATAAGTAGGGGGAAGCAATATATTCGATACGTCATCCAGAAACATACCCTCTCGAAACGTGTACAGCAAGCTACACCACGATGCAGAGCGCCTCTCTTGCAGAGTCTGCCACTTGAGTTTGCTAAACATCTCCATAACGTTATCACACTTACCAAATAACCTTGTGACGAAACGCGCCACTCTTCTTTGGATCTTCTCTATCTCCTCTGTCAACCTGACCTGGTATGGATCCCACACTAATTAGCAATTCTCAAGTATAGGTCGAAGGAGTGTTTTGTAAGCGACCTCCTTTGTTGATGGACTAAATTTTCTGAGGACTCTCCCAATGACTCTAGACCTGGCACCCGCCTTACCAACAATTAATTTTATATGATCATTCCACTTAAAATCGTTCTGTACGCATACTCCCGGATATTTTACAGAAGTAACTGCTACCAGAGTTTGTTCTGCTATCATATAATCATACAATAAAGGATCCTTTTTTCTATGTATTCGCAATACATTACATTTGTCTATATTAAGGGTCAGTTGCCACTCCCTGCACCAAGTGCTTATCTGCTGGAGATCTTCCTACATTTCGCTGCAATTTTTTAATGCTACAATTTCACTGTATACTACAGCATCATCCGCAAAAAGCCACATGGAACTTCCAACACTATTTACTAGGTCATTTATATATACTGTGAAAGGCAAGTGTCCTGTAACACTCCCCTGTGGTACACCAGAGGTTACTTTAATCTCTGTAGACGTCTCTCCATTGAGAACAACATGCAGTGTTCTGTTTGCTAAAAATTCTTCAGTCCAGCCACACAGCTGGTCTGATACTCTGTAGGCTATTACTTTGTTGATCAGGCGAAAGTGCGGAACTGTATCAAACACCTTCCTGAACTCAAGGAGAATAGCATCTACCTGGGAACCTGTATCTAATATTTCTTCGGTGTCATGAACAAATAAAGCGACTTGGGTCTCACATGATCGCTGTTTCCGGAATCCGTGTTGATTTCTACAGAGTAGAGTCTGGGTTTCCAGAAATGACATGATACACGAGCAAAAAGCAAGTTCTAAAATTCTACAACAGATCGATGTCAGAGATATAGGCCAATAGTGTCAGAGATATAGTTCAAGAATATTACACCAGAAGAAGACATAAAAGGGCAGAATATTTTTATTTTACCCAAAGGCATTTGAAAATGCCAAAACAATTCATTTGATATAATGTTAACTTTTTAAATTCTTGTAGCAATATGATTCAAAATTATATATCTACATCATGAATTTGCTGCTGACAATTTAAAATTGGATGATTTTAGAGAAATATTTGTAAATGTTGGAATAGTGATAATTTGGATTTATTACAATGGATATGAGTAGAAAATGTAATGAAGTGAAATACAGTTACCAAATAAAATATTTTGTAACAACATAAGCAAAATGGAAAAGTATAAAGTTTTCCCAACAACATAAATGTCAAATATAAATATTAAACAACATTAACATAAAAATCTATTTAAGGTTTCTTAACAACTAAATCATGACACATAGGGGTTCCCTTAATAATTAGTAAGAACCAGATTTTGTAAACAATCTAAACGAAATAAAAAGGTAAAGGAACAATTAACAGAGAAATTTAAGAAACCAAAAAAGAAAAAGAATATTAAAATCATAAAAAGGAGACTAACTTGTTCTTGTTATAATTTAAAAAGTAGGTGCTTGGTCATAAAAAGTGACTGAAGAAATAGAGAAGTTGAAAAACAGATAGTTTGCTATAGCCATCATTACTTAGCAAAATTAAACGCTATTTCACCATTATGCAGAGATTATACATTATGCAAATCAAAAGTAAGTAATATATTAAAGATTTGTGATGAAAAGAAAATGTTAGAACATAAATACCAAGAATCTGTCAAAAAAGTATAAGTTAAAAAATTAAAGACTAAATTAACCATAGTAAACATGACAGCTTCAGATTAAGATGTCTTGGTATTTTTAAATATGTCGGTGAGGATCCAGATAATGGAGATTAATTAACAATCAGTGGGAAGGAATACGTGGTACAGATAGAGTGATCAGTCTTTAACCAAAAAATGCAGATTACTATAAATTATATGGGTGAAAGTTTGATGATCCAAATTTATTAAAACAGACCAAAATCGTATTTGGTATGAAATGCTTATGTAGTGAATATAATCCAAATAAAATAAAAATCAAACAAAGGATATCAATTTAACTTTCCGACAAAATAAGTTGCTAATAATCGTTTACCAAGTTTTTCACAAAAAAATCTTCATGATTCATTACATAATAGACCTTCAGAAAAAATGGTGAAATTTTAATAGAAATGATACAGTTAAACCAATTGAGTATATATTGACATATGATGGTAACAAATAAATATAATAATTTCACTATTAATCTTTCAAAGTACATTTCTTATATAATTAGATTTGGTATAATTCACCTCACACATTTTCAATATCAGAAAAGGGTTAGTTAATACTTTAATTATTAAATCACCTTTTGAACTACACTTGCTTGTAATTATTGTCATCCTAGAAAACTGGTGACAAACGAATAATTCCATTTGATGAAGCTTGTAACAGAATAGATATTCATATAGAGATAAAAACATGTGGAATAGAGTCATGAAGCATATAGAAAACTTCAGTCAACTGGCAAAGAAAGAATATATGCAGCTGATGATTCATTTAGTGAAAAATTAGCAGCAACAACAGATAGATGAATTATCTTTGCTAAAGGAATTTTGGAATAGGATTATGTGATATTGGTTGGTAATTATAATTTTTTCATAATATTCAATACAATGTTATTTTAAATTTGTTAATGGAAATTTTATAAAATTCTTATCAAAATAAATGAAAAATTTGAAAATTACTTATATTTCTTCCTGAGTGGAAAAACTAAACCTAATGCAATACAATTGAACAAAGTAATGAACAATTAAATAGTACTGTTGATTTTTAAAAAAATGTTCAAATGTGTGTGAAATCTTATGGGACTTAACTTCGTTGGTCATCAGTCCCTAACCTTACACACTACTTTACCTAAATCATCCTAAGGACAAACACACATACCCATGCCCAAGAGAGGACTCAAACCTCCACCGGGACCAGCCGCACAGTCCATGACTAAAGCGCCTTATACCGCTCAGCTAATGCTGCGTGGCTGATAATTTTTAATTCATGCAAAAGACAATGACCGAGATAAGAAATTTTTGCAAATTTAATTATAATATTAGGTATTCCATCTGTCACAGGATTATTGATTACTATATAAAAAGAAAAAAACTTGGTTTTGGGCTAACAAAACATGAAATTTCTTTTGTATGTCATCTTTCTGACTGGAGGTTTGAATGACATCAGACATTTACTTATCTAATAAAATGAAACATCTACAGCCATCCTTATAATGTTATTTATTGTATAACTACCAGTTATGGTGCTTCAGTACACCATATTCAAGCCAAACTGACGCTGAGGGAACTAACTCTAAACATAAACACAATTCCATTACTGGCCAACATCTGTGAACTGATTTTTGCAGACTGTCTCTAACAACAATTTTGTGTCTCCTACCATCAATTACCAACAGGATTATGTTGTTGGTAACTGATGGTTGGAACACATTATAGTGAGAGGTAGTCTGTGAAAACTAGGTCATAGAAGTTGGCCACCAATCACATCGTGACTATGATTGGAGTTAACCCTATCAGCATCAGTTAAGGCCTGAAGATGGTGTACTGAAGCACTGAAACTGGTAGCCATATAGTAATTAACATGGTAAGGATGACTGTAGGTGTTCCATTTTGTTCCAAACATGAAGGTCGGTTATTATCATTATTGTAGTTTACATTACCTGCTGGCTGTACAGTAGTTGGTATAGTGGCAAAAACAACAATAGATTAAGAAACATACTGATGTAGTATTCAAAGAACGAAACAGACATAACTTAGCAATGGACAAGAACATTTGAGCTGATACTGGTTTAAACACAAAAACAAAAAAATTCAAGAAAAATTATAAAAAATGGTAAACATTCAAATTAGGACAGAGAATATCTTTCAAAGAATTTAAAGATTAAACATTTTAGGCATTTGAATGTGGTTAAGTTGGTTCAGATATTTCTGATAATGTTGGTACTCATTGTTAACATAAAAAAATAATTCAAAAATGGTTTTTCATTCACTTGGTGGAAATAGACCACAAGAATTAATAAATTACTCGGAAAAGGTCGTTTTGTAAATAATGTTCAAAGAATACAAAATTTTTGTGAAGTTATTTGTGGTCAATTGTGTTTATATATGCTAAAATTATTATCAGATAACTGTGGATGTGGTCCTATAACTACTTTGTCTGTCACTAACTTATATGACATTTTAAATTTAATAAATAGATAGTTTTGAAAATAAAATAGCAATAACATTTTGACAATTAGAATAAATCTTAGAAGCAAAACAACAAATGTTGTGGAAATAAGAGTCAGCCTCAAAAATTTAAGAAAAATTGAATCAAGAATTAGTTGACATATATTAGAAATAGAATCAGAAATTGATACACAATTTAATGAATATAGTAATAGACTCAAAAGTTAATACTACAATTGACACATTAATTTCAAGAATAGAATAAAAATAACAGACATGAATTAGAAAAAATTAAATAGATCGAAAAATAGTAAGTTTATTTATACACTTTCAGGAAGAAGTAGGTTAAAACATTTCAAGCAACTAAGACTTATGTTTCTTTTAAAACCAGAAGATTAGTAGAAGTGAGTGACATATTTAGCAGTTATGATGCTTTTACCAAACTATATGCACAAAATGAAATAAATAATTTTGTCACAAAAGTCAAATATATCATCATAACACATATTCATAACTACATTACTATACAACATATAGAAAAAATTAAAAAGTATTGTGACAAATTTTGTTAAAACAAGACAACTTACGGTATTAGTTTGATTACCATAAAAAGGTAAATAACATCAATTCAAATCTTAATTATGCTTTAGATGAATTTAATGGACTAAAAACAAGGTGTGTGATAACCAATAATTGAATTTTCATTTATAACTGAAAATGACCAAAAACCATCTAATTTAAATTGCTATTTACCTTGTAGTTGATATTGACAAAACTATAGTTCAAGGTTAATCATTTAGTGATTATAACATTTCATTAAGTGATTTTTATAATCTTTGTTAATGAATTAATGAAAATACTGCATAAATAAAATTTTCTATTTCTAACATTCAGTGGTACAATTTAAAATGCTGCAGTAAATATGAAAGTAATTTTATTTGATGAAATATTATCTTATATAAATGAATAATCTAAATATCATTTAAGAGAACATATTTGGTGTTTGAAATGTAAAAAATTTTCTAACAGGTATCATCCAAGCAGAACAACAACTAAAAATTGAAGATGAACAACTGAAGCAGTTTATTCAATTTGTAAAATTAAGAAGAGTTAATCTATTAAATAAATTATCTCTTTGCTAATAAATATGAAAAATATCATTTAAGAGAATCATATTTGGTGTTTGAAATGTAAAAAATTTTCTAACAGGTATCATCCAAACAGAACAACAACTAAAAATTGAAGATGAACAACTGAAGCAGTTTATTCAATTTGTAAAATTAAAAAGAGTTAATCTATTAAATAAATTATCTCTTTGCTAATAAATATGAAAAAATACTTAATCAAGCACATAAACTGATGAGGAAAAACTTTTAAGACAAGACCTGACATTCCAGTTTGTATAGATGATTTATGAAAAGCAGATTTAGCAGAATTGAAGCCAGATAACTTAAGAGGAATTTTCCAAAATTATTATAGCAAATAAACACTTATTAAACATAATCTATGTTTTTTCAAAATGTACTTGGATATTTCAATTAAAGGCAAACCTAGTAAAAATGTTTTAGAAATTTTGGATAAAATGTAAAGTAAAAGTCATGGAATTTACAAGCAGATAATGATAAAGTTTTATAATCAAGATTTTCAAGAACTAATGAAACAATCTAACATTAACCATTATTCAAGTGTTACAGAATTAAAGGCAGCCTTGTTAAATGGTTTATTTAAACATTTAAAGAAAAATGTGGGAAAAATTTAACTGAGAAAGAAATTATAAACGAATTGATGTACTTTCTAAATAAACTGTTGAATATAATAATATAAAGCATTAAAACAATAATAATAAGCCAAAAGATGTGAGTAAAGGAAGTGCAAAAATTTTATTGCAGCCATTTATGCAACATATTTTGAGGGTAATAAGCCTAAATAAGAAAGAGTCAATAAAATAATAAAAAGTGAAATAAAAGGAACTTTTGAAAAAGGCTGTGCGGCTACTGGTCGACAGATATTTTTTAAATTAAAAGTTATATGCAGTTACATACAAAATTAAAGCTTTAGATGCATATGAAGCGAAAATAAACGAACTACAGAGAACAAAATATTCAGATGCATATATTTTGTTGTAAAAGTTATGAAAAAGAAAAATGAATTAGTTTTTTAAAATAGCCTGGTTTTGATAATTCTCTTAATAGTTGGGTATCAAAAATTAACCTTATAATAATATAAATTGTAATCTTGATAAATGAACAAAACTGAAAGCTGTCAATATCATTCTTTTGTTCCAAAAGTGTAAAGTAAAAATAATTTATATATTCCCAATCAAGATGTAGAAATTAATATAAATTCTGGTGATTATTTGTACATCCTAAACATGCCCAATTGTATACTAATCTTAAAATCATTCAAACTGAAGGTGGAGATCATCCTACATGTCATGGAAAATCTAATAAGAACTAATTGATAATTATGTTGCAAGATTATTTAATTTTGCAACTATAAAAAGAAATAATATTTTACTACGAGCAGAAAATCCTTTTATTTCTTCATCAGTTTCATTAAATGTAATTTCAACATTTACTGATAGAATTTGTATGGAAGGACATACACTTAATAATGGTACATTAAAAACTAAATAAATTCAGTACTTTATCCATTAGAAATATCTGAAGTATTTATTAAAAAGATTAAGGAAGTATTAAGGGGAAAAGGTTTAACTGCTGTTTTTACTTTTAGTTCAAGTTTAAATGATGCTATTCTTAGATGTTCTTATAAAAATGATGTTGGAGTTGAAATAGAAGATACTGCAGCAGATGATAACTTATTGTTGAAAACATGGTCATTAGGGTATCCATGGTTAAATATGATCATAATTGTGAAGCTGAATTAGAAGAAAAATGATTTAAAAATTCCAAAGCACCAGTATCTTTCTTGGAATTAAAAACTACAGAAATTGCTGAATTGAGTAACAAAAATAATTTTGAGGTAGATATTACAAATAATTATAATTCAGCAGAGTTTGATATGCCTTTTTTATTTTTGCATTTCAAACAAAAAGAAAAATTAAGCAGCTCATGAATTGTCCATTATGTGATAATGTTAAATAATTCAAAATATTGTGGAAATAGAAAGAGGAATTGATGTGCAATTTTCACAGAATGGATTTGTAGTCAGTGGCATGTATTGTTAGCAAATGAACAAATTATAATAATACTTAGAAAGTGTACTTTTGTGCAAACATACACTTTTTTAAGTGTAAGAAGTTCTGTTGACATTAACAAACTAAATGTAGAGCAAATTAAAATGTAATTAGTGTTTGTTGCAATATTATAGTGGGAGTCGTTTATGAGACGTTGAATTTATAAAAGTTTCTGCACCAACACTTGCTTGTTTAGTTTAGCCTGTGAAGTTGCTAGGTACAGTAGTATTATGTTTCCTTACAGTTTGCTTGTGTGTACCTCGAGTAGACTGCAGCTTGCTTGTCAGTTAGTGTATGATAGTCCAAGCAGTAGGTTTTGAGTGGATAAAGGGATTCCATTGCAGAAAAAGCCGACATGCTTATGGTGTATTGAGTGTAGGAAGAAAGCAGTTCGGCCTGGCAGCGTGTATACAACAATTTGTCCCAACAGATGCCAACCATCTCGGCAGTTATTTATCAATGTCTTCAACCAGTTACATGAAACTGTTAGTGTAAAACTTAAACATGGTGCCATAAGAAAAAAAGTGACAATAGAAGAAGGGGTAATTAATGTTCTTGCTGCTGTTGCGATTGATTCGCTCGTTAGGTCCCGCGCAATAGCACAAGGAAGTGGCATGAGTTAGACAAGTGTCCTATGCTATCTCCATTGACAAAGGTTCCATCCCTATTACATCTCTCACAGTCAAGAGCGGCATGAAAGCGCTAATGATAATTACGTTAACTTCTGTATGTGGACATTAAGATGGGATACTCCAGATGTATCATGTATCTTGTTAAGCGATGAAGCTACATTTAACAAATATGGCCAGTTAACACTAGAACCGTGGCTAGGTCACTCGTGACCAAGTTCTTAATTCTTTCGTTTTCTCGTTTTTAACTCTTTTGCATTACTGCCTAGACTACTGAATTTCTGTGACTTATCATAAAATAAGGTAATTAGTGCTTATGTTTAATTTTACATTTTATGGGGAAACCTCAAAGGAGAAATATGAAGATTCACTTAGAACCGCAGATGGGTCAGTGTAGCATAGCGTAGCTTCATGCCTATTGTTAGATTGTGTTTGGCCAACGATCGCAAAGCTCCCTTTTATCTCAGTGTCTGATGACGTTGCAGTTTTTGTACTATGGCCACACGTCTACCAGCAAAAAGGGACATTATAAATACGTTAAATAAGATGGTGCATCATGAAGCTGTGCGGGGTAGCCGCGCGGTCTAGGGCGCCTTGCCATGTTCCGCGTGGCTCCCCCCGTCGAAGATTCGAGTCCTCCCTCGGGCAGGGGTGTGTGTGTTGACCTTAGTTTAAGTTAGATTAAGTAGTGAGTAAGCTTAGGGACAGAACTACCTGCGGTTCTAGATTTCTCAGGATGTGCAGGTGAATATTGATGAGGAAGGTATGCAAATTTATGCGTTTGTTTATATGATAATTATTGTTTACATGTATGCTATGTAGAAGCGGATTTCTATTGTAAAACTTATGTTTATACTTCGTTGTTTTCTTACATTTTTACAAGTCCTACATTACATTTACGAAGGTGTGTTTTTTGCATAATGTTCCACAATATATTGAGTACCAATAAGTGTTGTAACGCTAATTACTAGAAGTACAGGAACAGCTGCCAAAAAGGGTAGGTCAACTTGTGACCGTGGGCGTCATAGACAACGAAATGACCAATGTTGTAGATTGTTTCAGTTTCCTTCAGCTAGAGATATTGTAGCAACAGATGGAACGACTTCGAAAGTGGGAGTTATAGGCAGACAATGAACAACAGAATGTTTCCAAAGACCATCTCTGGACGCAGAACGAAACGTGAATGAGACCTGGTACAGTGATTTCCATCTGATGATAATGGACAAAATTTTGAATCACATTGTAAAACGTACTCAGACCGAAACACATCGGGTATTGGGTTCAGATGATTGGACTATGAACAGCGAAGAACTGTAAGCTTTTGTAGCCACATTGTACGTTCTAGGCGCTATGGGAGCGAAGAGCTTAGGACTAACTAATTGTGATGAATGAAGTGAAGAAATAACTTTGTGACGTCAACAATGACTTGTGGCGGATTCAGAGAGATAATACTTTATCTCAGATTTGACATTAGATCCACAAGATCAGAACAACTGGAAGAAGACAAATTTGCTTTGGTATCAGAAATCTGGCACGAATTCACTGTGAAGGCACAATGTAGCTACATATCAGATACATGTATAACAATCGACGAAGAGCTTTTTTCTTTAAAGTGCCATTGCAGATTCACACAATCCATGGCCTCAAAACCGAACAAATACGGGCAAAGGTATTGGATGGAAGTAGATAAAGACTCCAGATATAGTGTGAATGCTTACCATTATCTAGGAAAGGATGACACTAGGCCAAGAGATGAGCGTCTTGTTGTGAAACAGTTTATCAACCTTACCTCAATAAAGAAAGAAATATTACATGTCAAATTTTTTTCACCTCCTTCTGTCTCTCTGAAAACTTGAAAGCAAATGCTATAGGTCTAGTGGACATCGTAAATAGATCTCGCAGGGGAATTCCAGTCTGCGCCAAGAAGGCGAAAGAAGTGTTATACAGCACAGTATTGTTGAAGTGGAATGATACGATGCTGACAACTTTGCAGGGAAAGGGCAACAGGAATGTCCTGTTTCTCAGCACTATACATCCTTATCTTAAAATTGAAGATGGTTTGAAAAAGAATCCAGATACAGTTATGTTTTGTAACGGCTCTAAATGTGGAGTCGATGTGGTCGAACAAACGGCTTGCAAATACTCTGTTCAAGCACCATAGAGACGTTGGCCTGTTCACACATTTTACAACTTGCTGGATTTGGCTGGGATAAATGCCTAGGTATTGTACATTGCTGTAAACGAGAAAAAGTTTAAGCACAGAGACATCATACTGTAGCTGATGGAAGAGCTTGCTGAGAAGTACGCAGCAACCAGGAACACTAGTACCTCTGTCACACCCGAAGACAGTTCTGCACGTTGCCTTGTAAAGTCTAACTATGAAGGAAACAAATCATTTGTAATGAGTCATAAGAGCAAGAAAACTGATTGCAACAAATGTATATCAAAATACTGTTATTTGTGCTCATTATGTGATGGTAGCCAGTGAAAGTACCCCACAAATGTGTGTAAGTTTTTTAAAACAGTAAATGATAATTTGTGAAATTCTGCTTTATATTTGTTGATTTCATGATAAAATTTCCAGTACTTCAAAGAATTGATTCATTAGTAGTAACAATCACCTACTGACACAAGATAATAAAAGGGAAAGATATGTGGGTCATTAGTGACCCAGCAGCGGTTTCAGGCACGTCCAAATATCTGCGGTTCTAGTGTTAAACCGCCGAAACAAACACTATTTGTCTGTCAATAATCCCTGTTGGCTTCGTCAGTTGGAACGGCAGAGTGCATGATGTGTAAACGGGTGTGTGGGATACTGAGCCAACGGGTCACAGGCCGCGCGGAGTGGCCGCGCGATTTGAGGCGCCGTGTCACGGATTGCGCGACCCCTCCCACCGAAGGTTCAAGTCCTCCCTCGCCCATGGGTGTGTGTGTGTGTGTGTGTGTGTGTTGTCCTTAGCGTAAGTTAGTTTAAGTAGTGTGTAAGTATAGTTACCGATGACTTCAGCAGTTTTTTTAACATTTTTTTAACATTTATCAACCGGTCACAGGCCCGTTTCCCATAAACGGAACACTGAATGAGCCCAAGTATTGCAGCCTCCTAAAAGGCTGCAGACTAGGAAAACCTGTGGGACCAAAATGATGGCTATCCAGACAACTTGCATGAAGTACTGAAGCCAGCCTTAGCGATTTGTAGGATGCAGAGTACCTGTAACTTGGTTGCCCCTTTCAACGGATTTGACGCCCATGGACTTTTTCTGTGGGGAAGCTGAGAGACGCTGTGTACAGTATATACATACATACATACATACATATATATATATATATATATATATATATATATATATATATATTATAGCCGATAATATGCAACGATGTATTACTGTAACCTGCTGAGGCATCTCTGAAATGCTAATAGCACTTGTGCTGCAGTCGTTTCATACCAGACTGGGAGCATATACTGTCACTGCCGGTGGTCATTTTGAGCACAACCTATGATGGTCAGTTGTCTCGTTACTGGTCAGAATCCATATTACTAGTGCATGCACTTTTGTTGCTCTGTAGTGTGTACTACCACATGCACTCAACAAGTGTCAGTTTGCAAACTTTTCAAAATACGATGTCCGGTAAACGACTCTCACTACAATACTACAACAAACACACTGACGTTCTGATTCTGCCTTCAGCTTCTTTATATCAATAAGCATCGTTCCTTTTAAAGAAGTTTAAATTGGCACAAACAATACAATTTCTAAGTGTTATAACTATCTATTGATTGTCTAACAATAAGAGTCCCTGACTGAATCAATTCTGTGGAAGCCGTACATCGCCCGCATCTCGTGGTCGTGCGGTAGCGTTCTCGCTTCCCACGCCCGGGTTCCCGGGTTCGAGTCCCGGCGGGGTCAGGGATTTTCTCTGCCTCGTGATGGCTGGGTGTTGTGTGATGTCCTTAGGTTAGTTAGGTTTAAGTAGTTCTAAGTTCTAGGGGACTGATGACCATAGACGTTAAGTCCCATAGTGCTCAGAGCCATTTGAACCAAGCCGTACGTCAACAGCACTTTCCATTTCCGCAACATTTGCGGAGAAAGTCTTGGGTGATCCACCCTGTATAACGTAAGATCTCTCTTCTTTCGTGTGTCATTGTAATTCTATTATCACCTGTGTGGTGCTCTCGTACTTATCAAACAAAGCCATGACAAAATGCGTCGCTCGTCACTGGACATTCTGTACCTTCTCTTCCTCTCTGGTGGAAGACCGATATTCAAGAAACAGCCAGGTGAGTTTTTTCTGCTAAGCTTGTTTCATGGTGAATTGCATATCCTTAAAATGTTTCAAATGAATCTCCGACTCAGCCGGCCGGAGTCGCCGTGCGGTTCTAGGCGCTACAGTCTGGAACCGGGAGACCGCTACGGTCGCAGGTTCGAATCCTGCCTCGGGCATGGATGTGCGTGATGTCCTTGGGTTAGTTAGGTTTAATTAGTTATAAGTTCTAGGCGACTGATGACCTCAGAAATTAAGTCGCATAGTGCTCAGAGCCAATCTCCGACTCTCACCTGCTTTATTAACAGTTAAACCTGGATTTTTGCAGTTGCTGCTGTTTTCACTGATTCATTACCAATAGGGTAATCGACCAGTAATGGGGCTTTCCAAGTTTTTATATGTAATAAGCTACATTTATTTATGTTGAGTTGCAATTGGCAGTTCTGCAATAATCGTCGATCGTTAGCAAGGCTAGCGTTCCAACTTTCCCATGTAACGCCACATCATAAGTGAACTTACTCATGAAGCTTCTTTCGTTATTCACCAAATCGTTTACATTTATCGTGAACAGTAATGGTACTATAAGATTCATTTGAGGTACTATTTACGCTACTCTTACACCCGACGATTTCGTCCAGTTAATAACAATGGTATGACCTCTATCTGCTAGGGGGTCCTGAATAGAGTCATAATGCTGATCCATATTCCGCAGTCCCGTATATAGAAGTATCTCATCACAATTAGTTGCAATTAGAGCTGAAGCAGCCAACAACGTGTGTCAGTGATAGAAGACTTTATTTCTACGAGACACTGGACTAGAAATCCACAGTAGTTGCGTTAGAAGCTGCGAAAAGTGTTTATAGTAATGGGATGTGCTGTGCGGAGACTCGTGGGCGTATATCTTGAAAGCGTAGGTAATTGAAGTGTTTCAAGCTAATTTATGTCAACCCTGTCACGGAGCATACCAATGGCGAATTGAACGGGACAGGTAGTGGCAATAAGGAACGAAGGGGAAAATATTGAGCAAGAACTCACTGAACTCGTCACACACATTTCAGACACGTGTGAGGAAGTGGCTAATCAGAATGCTGACTCACGAGAAGAACTCGCGCTGCAAAACTTTACTGCAGGATGCATTTGAAATTTTGCGGCAAAGTTGTGTGAAGGAAGTTGCCAAAGTTTCCGGCTGAAAAACTGTAATCACCGAGACGACGGAGAAGGACATCGCCAATGTCAGCCTCGGATATCAGAGGCGTTGGTTGAAGGCGAAGACGTGGTTAGCAACAGATCGCAAGAAACAATTCCCTCATCCAGGTGCTGCAGTCTCAAATTAATTACCACACAGGACTAGTTATTAGTCTTCCAGTTACAAGAGCACACTGGCCGGTTTGGAGTGCTAGAGATGATGTTGATGTGTTGCCAAACAATGATGTGACCCTCCGTGAGATTAGTAATGGTAGTGAAGTGGTGGCTATGTTTCAATAAGTTGCAAGGAATCAGTGCAATAAGATGAGTCAAAGGGGATATGTGGCAGATTGGCAGAAATGAACTAGCTTGTTTAGGCCTGCCCTTGATTACATAGTGAATGAATGTGACCTAGTTGTTAATGTATCATTCTGGACTATCCTACGTGTCAACAAGTTGGTGCCCCACGCGGTCAAGTAACACAAACCTTTTCTTAAAATTTTTTGGCTTTTGATGTCATGCCCCTACAGCCGACCATGATTTCATTTATGCATTTTAGTAAAAATTGTCAGTTTTGATTATTATCTACGGACTAGATTTACATTCATTTATAAAAAAAGATGTGTTTCTTATTGTGTTCTTCAGCCCGAAGACCGAATTAATGCAGCTCTCCAAACTAGTCTATTCTATCTCTACGTCTAGTCCAACCTACATCCTTTTGAATCTGCTTAGCGTGTTCATCTCTGCAATTTCGACCCCCAACGTTTCCTTGTAAGACTAAACTGATGAAGGTGTCCTATCAACCGACCCCTTCCTTCAGTCAAATTGTGCCACAAATTCCTCTTCTTCCCCGTTCCATTCAGAAGGGGAGAGCGTTATATCTTGGTACACTTCACAGACTTTCGCCACTAGATAGCCTTGTACCAGCAGTTTAACATAACTTCTTATTCCATTTTGAAATGAGAGGATTTACTTCATGTGTGCTGCAGACTTTTTCTGAAATTACAAAAATTACCCCAAAAAATTCATGTTTTTCCAAATGTGAAAACATGTTCCAAGGAACAGCTTGGTGATGTATCTAAGGGCAAATATTCGATGGAAATTTAAAACCATTGCATTCGAGAAAATGTTTTGGGTATTATAGTTAATAGTCTACCTGTTATACCCAATAATCAGTAAGTGAGAAGAAATTAATCAGTATGATCAGTAACTAGTCTCAAGTTTAAAAATATTTTCTAACAGATGCAGTGGGAAACTACCAAAGTTTCTGTTTTCAAGACAGGTAGAATCGGTAAGATGTTAGAGGAACTCAGTACATATGCAAGTATCTTATGTCCAACGGTAAAAGATCTTATGATTCAGGGCAGAAGATGGCTCACGACCGATGAAGTATGGCTCAGCTGTCGACATGTTATATAAATAGTTCCAGAAACATATATCATTTTACTCACAATAAAATTCTGTATCTGAAAGCCGAGGGTTGTAAAGAAAGTAGGTTCCGATCGGTCGCTAAATGGAAACCACAGCGAAAATCAGCAGCATTTTATTTGCAAGGGTTAGCTACACTTTCCAGATACTTCTCTACATAGTCGCCGCTCCGACTTAAACATTTGTTCGAGCGTTATACCAAATTTCCAACAGCATCGCCATAGAAGGCAGCCGCCTGTGCTTTCTGATAATTCTCTACGCTGGTCTATAGCGCGTAGCGTACGCCCAAGTGTTGTCTTCGTATCCATCGTTTCATATGAACAGAGATGATACTCAGGACGAGCCAATTAGGGCCGTGTTGTGGGTGATAGAACATTCCCCATGGAAAAGGCTGCAGGAGCGTCTTCACTGCCCCTGCAGAGTGCGGCTGAGAATTGCCATGAAGAAGGAAGGGCGTGGCAGTAGTGTTAGGTAGGCTGCATTCATTAAGGCGAAGCCTCTCAGCGGACCCTCCTTCTTGGTGGGAGACATCGTTGTTCTAGGCACCTTTACTCACAACTGAAAGGAGCTTCTTGATGCGATCGACGGTCATACTAGAGACCTACCCAACACATCTGTGCAACGCTTCGTTGGATTTTCACTGTGATGTCCGTTTCACGACCGATCGGAACTTACTTTATGGACAACCCTTGTATTAACAGCATCTTTCAAATAGCTTTAATATATTATACAGCACTTATTGGGGTTGGACAAAAATACGGAGACACCACGAGAAAGCATACTTGAGCATAAATGCAGATGTTAGCCAAGCTTGCTGATTGCACTGTTGTGTTTGACCACGAACGGCACCTGTGTAATGTCAGCTGAAAACAATACGAAGGGACCTCCATAAGCAGCGAAATTCAGGGCGAGCTGGAATTCCAAAACCACATGTCAGTGATGCAATTGCCAATAACAGGAAAAGATGGTGCCGAATCCGTTACACTTGGACTATGGAGCAATGGGAGGAAGTCATTTGGTCTGATGAGTCTCGTTTCACATTGTTTCCAATTTCTGGCGAAGTTGACGTCCAAAGAATGAAACACGATGGAGTTTCACCGATGCTATGACCAGCCAGATTGTGCATTCCATAGCCACGCTGTACGCTTTCATTACTGCTAAGGATTATGTGACCATTTTGGCTTATCATTACCATCCCACGGTACAATGTTTGATCCACAATGGTGGTGCTGCGTTTCGAGATGACATGGCCCCTGTTTACGCAGCTCTCATCCAGCACATGTTTTGTGAGCACGAAGATGAAGTTTCTCATCTCCCCTAGTCATCACAGTTACCAGATATCAATATTATCGAGCTTTTTCGGGCCACTTTTGAGAGAACGTTGCGATCGCTATCCACCTCTGTCACCATTACCTGAACCTGCCACTATTTTGCTGAAGAATGGTATAAGATTACTTTGAAAACTATGCTCTACTTACATTCATCAACTCAAAGACGACTAGAAGCTGTTTTAAATTCCAATGGTTTTTCTACACCGTGTTAGGCACGGTAATGAGTCATGTCTTTGGTGTTTAACTGGTTTTGTCCACGTCATGTTAATGCTTAGGACGCGAAATGTTTACGAACGCTGCGCAAAACTCAACCTTATGTATTATAACAATAAAAACTGTAGAAAATGGCAGAAACTGAATATTCAGGTCTCCAGTGCACATTCCTTCATGTGACTAAAATAAGTCACTAGACTGAAGACTGATCGAAAAATATCATGTGTTCCTGGATACATTACTCTTTAGGTGCAACATTCTAGCCTATCTCCCCATTAATTTGGTGAGCCACCCATCTAATCTTCAGCACTATTCTGTAGCATCAAATTTCAAAAGCATATATTATCTTCTTCTCTGAACAGGTTATGGCCCACATTTCTTTTCTGTAGAAGGCAGGGACTACAACGAGTGTCACACATTGTCAATGACAATCGGTTTTCAACCGGACTGGAGATGATGCAGTCTTTGAATACAGTCCCATCTCAGTCAATTTCTGAGTGAAGACTTCGAAGGGATCTTAGTATTATCCACCTTATGGATCAGATGTAGGGGTTGTTCATTCATTAGTTACAGTCTGAAAGCAAACTGCTGTTTTCCTCATGCAGTCTAGATTAGTAGTATTTAAAAGTTGTCTGTAGCAGTTTTTTCCGGCAATCCCATGTAAATACGCTTCTGACTAAAATTTATGTTGCGGCAGCATTTAACCTTTGCAAGCACCACGGAAAACGAACTCCTATCAGACGGAAGCGACAGATCTTGAGAAAGATTATTTAGTCCCATAAAAAATAATACAAGTGACTATGGAGCGCAAAGATATGTACTCGCAGTGTAATGTAGATCTCTTTATAGGATATCGCTCGTACGATGTGTGCTGTCTGTGTAATTTGTAACAACTCTGAGCATTACTTAAGTAGAAAAACGTTCTTTTACATGAACATTTGGTGAAAGTGTACTGGTAGCGTGTGCTGCTGCATTTACCTTCAGTCTCCTGTATGATTAACTACCTGAAAATGTTGAAAATCCCTCGATATGTAACAAAACTCGTAATGTTGCGGAATGTGCAAAATATTTGTAGGTGGTGGTACAATTAAGCAACGTATTGGATGAGAGCATGACCTGTTTCAGACCGTGATTACACATAAGCATGCGGTTGGGTGGAAAACACAGGAAATTTCGGAAAACAGTTATATGGACAACTCATTTTCCAATAAACTGCTCTAATAGAGAAACCGCTCTGTAAATACAGCAGGTGTAGGTACACTGAAGGTCATTGAACAACATCGCCAACCATAATAAGTGCAAAAGTAGGTCACTTTCAAGGATACATAAAATTATGATGACGAAGGGATAGATTGGCTTGTTACCAAATAAGAGATGGGTTTACTATCTGGGATGATCATAGATGCTTAAAAGATGCGTGGGTGTCCTGATCCACTATAGTATGACCTCACACTGTCCATCCTATATGGTCTTAATCGTATCTGTAAAATATGAATTCTCGTAATAATAAAAGTAATCTTCGCTATTGGAGTACAATGCACGTCATACCATAATATTCCTTGCCCAATAGGGGTTTAAGCTCTTTATTTATTTGTTTTATTAATTTTTTTATTTATTTATTTATTGTTCCGTGGTTCCACATTTAGGAGAAGTCTCCATGTTCATGGAACGAGTCAATACATGAAATTATAACACGATTGTAGAAACAGATAAAATGAAATATAAGAACATATTCAGACGACAAGTCGTTAGTTTAAATAAAGAAAATCAAGAATGTAACACTGGAATTTGCTTAATTTTTTATCTCTTCCAGGAGCTCCTCGACCGAATAGAAGGAGTGAGTCATGAGGAAACTCTTCAGTTTAGACTTAAAAGTGTTTGGGCTACTGCTAAGATTTTTTAGTTCTTGTGGTAGCTTATTGAAAATGGATGCAGCAGAATACTGCACTCCTTTCTGCACAAGAGTCAAGGAAGTGCATTCCACATGCAGATTTGATTTCTGCCTAGTATTAACTGAGTGAAAGCTGCTAACTCTTGGGAATAAGCTAATATTGCTAACAACAAACGACATTAAAGAAAATACATACTGTGAGGGCAATGTCAAAATTCCCAGACTACTGAATAGGGGTCGACAAGAGGTTTTCGAACTTACACCATACATAGCTCGAACAGCCCGTTTTTGAGCCAAAAATACCCTTTTTGAATCAGAAGAATTACCCCAAAAAATAATACCATATGACATAAGCGTATGAAAATATGCGAAGTATACTACTTTTCGTGTTGAAATGTCACTTATTTCAGATACTGTTCTAATGGTAAATAAAGCGGCATTTAGTTTCTGAACAAGATCCTGAACATGGGCTTTCCACAACAGCTTACTATCTATCCGTACGCCTAGGAACTTGAACTGTTCCGTCTCGCTTATAACATGCCCATTCTGTCTGATTAAAATGTCAGTTCTTGTTGAATTGTGGGTTAGAAACTGTAAAAACTGAGTCTTACTGTGATTTAGCATCAAATTATTTTCCACAAGCCACGAACTTATATCATGAACTACATTATTTGATAATGTTTCAATATTACACACAAGATCCTTCACTACCAAGGTGGTGTCATCAGCAAACAGAAATATTTTTGAATCACCTGTAATACTAGAAGGCATATAATTTACATAAATAAGAAACAGCAGTGGCCCCAGCACCGACCCTTGGGGAACGCCCCATTTAACAGTGCCCCATTGGGACTGAACTTCATTACCACTCTGAATATTGCGGAGGATTACCTTCTGCTTTCTGTTCTTAAAGTAGGAGGCGAACCAATTGTAAGCTACTCCCCTTACTCCATAATGTTCCAACTTCTGCAGTAATATTTTGTGGTCAACACAGTCAAAAGCCTTCGTTAAATCAAAGAAAACACCTAACGATCGCAACCTTTAATTAATCCGTCCAAAACCTCGCAGAGAAAAGAGACTATAGCATTTTCAGTTGTTAAGCCATTTCTAAAACCAAACTGTACATTTGACAGCAAATTATGTGAATTTAAATGCTGCAGTAACCTTGTATATACAACCCTCTCGATAACTTTAGCAAACACCGATGGCATAGAAATAGGTCTATAATTGTCAACATTATCCCTGTCTCCCTTTTTATAAAGTGGCTTCACTACCGAGTACTTTAATCGGTCAGGAAACCGACCACTCCTAAAGGAAAAGTTACAGATATGGCTAAGTACTGAGCTAACATACGTGGAACAATACTTCAGTATTCTGCTAGAAACCCCGTCATATCCATGAGAGTTCTTGGTCTTTAGTGATTCAATTATTAACTCAATCTCCCTCTTGTCAGTATCATGGAGGAGCATTTCAGGTAACAGTCTCGGAACACTTTTTTCTAAGAGCGCTATATGATTCCCTGTTGGGACTAGGTTTCTATTTAGTTCACCTGCTATATTCAGAAAGTGATTATTAAGTACTGTACATATATGCGACTTATCAGTAACACGGACATCCCCACTACGCACTGATTCTATAGTCTCGACCTGTCTCTGCAGACCAGCCACTTCCTTTACGACTGACCATATGGTTTTAATTTTATCCTGAGACTTAGCTATTCTATCTGCATACCACATACTTTTTGCCTTCCTAATAACTTTTTTAAGCACCTTACAATACTGTTTGTAATGGGCTGCTGCATTTCGATTTTGACTGTTTCTAACGTTTTGATATAATTGCCACTTTGTTCGACAAGATATTCTTATCCCTTTAGTCAGCCACCCAGGCTGCCTGTTTGTGCTAGTACCCTGTTTTGAACGTTGTAACGGAAAGCAACTTTCAAAGAGCACGAGAAAAGTCTTGAGGAAAGCATTATATTTATCGTCTACTGTATCAGCACTATAAACATCTTGCCACTCTTGTTCCTTGATAAGGTTTACAAAAGTCTGTACAGCAACTGGATCAGCTTTCCTAAAAAGTTGGTAACTATATTTAACATGTGTTGCAGCACAAAAATCTTTTAGACTTAAAATTTGTGCATCATGATCTGAAAGGCCATTCACCTTTTTGCTAACAGAATGCCCTTCTAATAATGACGAATGAACAAAAATATTGTCTATGGTTGTTCTACTGTTCCCATGCACTCTCGTGGGAAAGAATACGGTTTGCATAAGATTATATGAATTAAGGAGGTCTACCAGCATCCTTTTCCTTGCACAATCACTTATACAATTAATATTGAAATCACCACATATAACTAACTTTTTGTATTTCCTATAAAGTGAACCAAGAACCTCCTCTAGCTTTAGCAAAAATGTTGTGAAATCGGAGTCTGGGGATCTATAAATAACAACAGTTAGAAGTTTAGCTCCACTAAATTTAACCACACCTGCACAACATTCAAACACCTTTTCAGTGCAGTACTTTGAAACATCAATTGACTCAAATGGGATACCGTTTTTCACATACATGGCTACTCCCCCACACCGCAAAAAGCTCCTAGAAAAGCTGCCAGCCAACCTGTATCCTGGTAAAGGAAGCCTCTGAATTATCTCCTTATTTAAGAAGTGTTCACATATTAATGTTATTACTACTGTGGGTTATTATTATTATTATTATTATTATTATAGATCGAGGTTTAGTTACGTACACTCAAACAGGATGAATACGTATGGTAACTTCTTATTGTATCGCAACCAATACATATCGTAACTGAGCAGATAGAACGAAGAGAACAGAACTCAACGAATCAGCGAGTGGACGTAACAAGTAGCTGGGAATCCTACAATAGGAATCTGAAATAGCTTTCATAGACGGCTGTCAAGCAGAGATACAACTGTTGCGCAGTGTGCGCACTCGTAAACTAATTTGGAATAATTCGTATGTTCAAATGATACAGTGCACCGAGTCAGGATGCCATATAAATGTGACAAATTTACTGTATGTAATGGCAACATCGTAAAAATAGTTCGTTCTAAATGTTTGTTCCTTAAGCCAAAAGCATGTAACAATCTCATGAACAGCTCCACCAATGGAAACTGAAAATATCACAGTCACTGGCAAAGGATGGCAGCGTGGATGACCAGAACCAAGACAACTGTAGTAAGAATAAAAGTATCACCAGATGCTGAACTTTAACTGCAGTAAGCCTCAATTTCGTGATAAAGAGTCAGACTGGCTGCCACAATCAAAGACCCTCACGTGAGACATGTTACTCGTCTGGCTACCAAAGAGCTACACAAGATAGTGCAGCACCGATACATGCGTATGTCTGCATGCCTCTTCGGATTTGACACATAAGGTCACGTTTACGTGTTAGTGAAAAGAATTGCAAAGCAGACTCATTTCAGTTTATTTAGAATGTAAACATGTGAAAACATTGAAAACATACAGCAATGCATTTCGAGATTCATGGTCTCATCATCTTTCTGTCCATTCCTGAAATATTAAACATATGAACTCTAATATGCGAAACAGCAGTCACAAAATAAAACTACTTGGATGTAAGGCCCTCGTCTTAAAAGGTAGCCATGAATTATGATGATGAGCTCTCTTCTCACATGGAATAAAATGATTAGAACGAAAAATCTATGTTTTACAATTACGTTTGCCCACTGAATGTGAGACGAGACTTCTCGTCCTCGTCTTCATGCAGCAATTAGGTTGGCACTAGCGTACGAGGAAATTGATGTTTCATTAGGAGTAAGGGATTGAAGATATGCGTTTGTGTCAAATGTTACAATACAGTTTCAAGAGCCTGATGCTGTCACCCAATATCAAGTAATGGTACATACACTGTCCTGTTATGACACATACAATGTCACATTATGACACATATATAGTCAACTTCTGGTTATAGGATACAATTTCAGTTCTGAGTCAACTATCATTACCATTCCCACTTAGCATTATCAGCATGACAAACGTTTCTACTGCAAGGTATATTTAATACCCTAGTATGGCGACTTCATATGCTTAGAAACTCTCGTTTCTTATCTATATGGATTTGTACTACTACAGATTGATATACTATTTCATCAAAGTGACCTGTAGTCCCCACTGTGTGACATCACATGCTAACGTTATCAGGAGAAGGTGACAAACGTTTTGTACTGCAAGATAGAAGTAACACACTTATGTGAGTGTTACCATAAAATTTGGCGTAATCTGCCGAAATCGCAAACGTCTTGTACTGCAAGATGAAATTAATACACTAACATGGAGTCGCTGTTACGTATGGACGACTCTGAAAGTATAAAAAAAAACCTCATTTCTTACCTATACGGATGTGTATTGCTGCTGTTCACTACGGTATTTCATTGAAGTGCCTTACCTAGTAGTTTCCACCGTGCCACAGTAATATATGATAACCGCGCGGGATTAGCCGAGCGGTCTAAGGGGATGCAGTCATGGACTGTGCGGCTCATCCTGGCGTAGGTTCGAGTCCTCCCTCGGGCATGGGTATGTGTGTTTGTTCTTAGGATAATTTAGGTTAAGTAGTGCGTAAGCTTAGGGACCGATGACCTTAACAGCTAAGTCCCATACGATTTCACACACATTTGAACATTTTTTTAAAAACATGATAACGATTTGAATTGCAAGATGCGATATGGAGGTGCATGTGTTCAGCACACTGCTCTCCTGGTCGTTGTCCCGTTTCATGACCTCGGAACGAATACTGATCGATCGAGTAGCTCCAGAGACGACCTCACAAGGCTGAGAACGCACTGTAACTGTCCTCCCACCAATGAAAATTCCCTAACAGTACCGTAAATCGAGCTCAGGTAGCCGACATGTCAGTATTACAGAGAATTTAGATGTGAAAATATTTAATTTTATGGTTCATTTTTTTTAAAGTGCTGTACAGCAATGGAACTTGATCATAAATTACTGCTTTATCAACAGCGGCAGCAAATGAGCCACATATGTTATTTTTAATCAGATACAGCAATTAAGATATACCTGTAGTGCCACTTGTGTTTTGCGCTCGAAATCTTACTTATTTTGAGAAGTAATACAATTTATTTGGCTGGAAAGTTTGAAGTTTCGTTTGGCATCAGAGGTATGTAATTATACACATATATTATAAATGAACACCATGTGTGCTTGTGCGGGTGTATGTGTGTGTGTGTGTGTGTGTGTGTGTGTGTGTGTGTGTGTGTGTATGCGTGTGTGTGAAAATCTAATCCGTTGAGAGGTCAGACAAACGTGTGATTCCTGAAGACGGGCAGCAGCCTTTTTAGTAGTTGCAGGGGCAACAGTCTGGATGACTGACTGATCTGGCCTTGTAACATCAACCAAAACGGCCTTGCTGCGCTGGCACTGCGAACGGCTGAAAGCAATGAGAAACTACAGCCGTAATTATTCCCGAGGGCACGCAGTCTTACTGTTTGGTTAAATGATGATGGCGTCCTCTTGGGTAAAATATTCCGGAGGTAAAATAGTCACCATTCTGATCTCTGGGCGGGGACTACTCAAGAGGACGTCGTTATCAGGAGAAACAAAACTGGCGCTTTACGGATCAGAGCGTGGAATGTCAGATCCCTTAATCGGTCAGGTAGGTTAGAAAATTTAAAAAAGGAAATCGATAGGATATCGTTAGATATAGTGGAATTAGTGAAGCACGGTGGCAAGAGGACCAAGACTTCTGTTCAGAAGAATACAGGATTATAAGTACAGAATGAAATAAGGTCAATGCTAGAATAGTTTAAATAATTAATAAAAAATAGGAACGCGCATAAGCTACTACGAACAGCATAGTGAACACATTATTGTAGCCAAGATAGGCACGAAGCCCACGCCTACCACAGCAGAACAAGTTTATATGACAGCTAGCTCCGCAGATGATGAAGAAATTGAAGGAATGTATGATGCGATAAAATAAATTATTCAGATAGTTAAGGGAGACGAAAATTTAATAGTCGTAGGGGACTGGAATTCGACTGCAGGAAAAGGAAGAGAAGCAAAAGTAGGAAGTGAATATAGACTGGGGGCAAGGAATGAAAGAATAAGCAGCTTGGTAGAATTTTGCACAGAGCATAACTTAATCCCAGCTAACATTTGGTTTAAGAATCATGAAAGAAGGTGGAAGAGGCCTGGAGACACTGGAAGGTTCCAGATAAATAATGCAGTGGTAAGACAGAGATTTAGAAGCCGACTTTTAAATTGTAAGACATTTAAAGGGGCAGATATGGACTCTGACCACAGTTCATTAGTTATGAACTGTGCATTAAAACTGGAGAAAGTGCAGTTTCAGAGAGATCATTAGGGAGCGGTTGACAAGAACAGGGGAGAGAAATACAGTAGAAGAGAAATGGCCACCTTTGAGAGACGAAATAGTGATGACAGCAGAGGATCAAGTAGATAAAAAGACGAGAACTAGTAGAAATCCTTGACTAACAGCAGAGATATAGAATTTAACTGATGAAAGGAGAAAATATAAAAATGCAGTGAATGAAGCAGGTGAAAAGGAATACAAACCTCTCAAAAATGAGATCGACAGGAAGTGCAAAGTGGCTAAACAGGAATGGCTAGAGGATAAATGTAAGGATGTAAAAGCATATATCTTTAGGGATAAGATAGATAGTGCTTACGGGAAAATGAAAGAGACTTTTGGAGTAAAGAGAACCACTTGCATTAATATCAAGAGCTCAGATAGGAAACCAGTCCTAAGCAAAGAAGGGAAAGCGGAAAGGTGGAAGGAATATATAAAGGGCCTATATAATGGCGATGTACTTGAGGGCAATATTATGGAAATGGAAGAGGACGTAGATGAATATGCAATTGGAGATACGATACTGCGTGAAGAATTTTACAGAGCTCTGAAAGACCTAAGTCGAAACAAGGTCTCGGGAGTAGACAACATTCCATTAAAATTACTGATAGCCTTGGAGGAGCCAACCGTGACAAAACTCTTCCATCCTGTGAGCGAGATCTACACTATGTGATTAAAAGTATCCGGACACCCCCCAAAACATACGTTTTCCATAATAGGTGCATTGTGCTGCCACCTACTCCTAGGTACGTTATGTCAGCGACCTCAGTAGTCATTAGACATTGTGAGGGAGCAGAATAGGGCGCTACGAGGAACTCACGGACTTTGAACGTGGTCAAGTGATTGGATGTAACTTGTGTCATACGTCTGTACGCGAGATTTTCACACTCCCAAATATCTCTAGGTCCACTGTTTCCGATGTGACAGTGAAGTGGAAACGTGAAGGGATACGTACAGCACAAAAGCATATAGGCTGACCTCGTCTGTTGACTGACAGAGACCACCTACAGTTGAAGAGGGTCGTAATGTGTAATAGGCAGACGTCTCCTCACACAGGAATTCCAAACTGAATCAGGATCCACTGCAAGTACTATGACAGTTAGGCGGGATGTGAGAAAATTTGGGTTTCATGGTCGAGCGGCTGCTCATCAGCCATACACCACGCCAGTAAATGCCAAACGACGCCTCGCTTGGTGTAAGGTGCGTAAACATTTTACGATTAACAGTGGGAAAACGTTGTGTTTAGTGACGAATCACGGTACACAATTTGGCGATCCGATGTCAAGGTGTGGGTATGGCGAATGGCCAGTGAACATCATCTGCCAACATGTGTAGTGCCAGCAGTAAAATTCGGAGGCGGTTGTGTTATGGTGTGGTTGTGTTTTTCATGGAGGGGGCTTGCACCCCGTGTTATTTTGCGTGGCACCATCACAGCACAGGCCTTCGTTGTGTTTTAAGCACCTTCTTGCTTCCCACTGTTGAAGAGCAATAACATCCCTGTAATGGACTGGCCTGCACAGAGTCCTGACCTGAATCCTATAGAACACCTTTACGATGTTTTAGAATGCCGACTTCGCGGCAGGCCTCACCGAATGACATCCATACCTCTCCTCAGTGCAGCACTCCGTGAAGAATGGGCTGCCATTCCCCAAGAAACCTTCCAGCACCTGATTGAATATATGCCTGCGAGAGTGGACGCTGTCATCAAGGCTAAGGGTGGGCTAACACCATATTGAATTCCAACATTACCGATGGAGGGCGCCACGAACTTGTAAGTCATTTTCAGACAGGTGTCCGGATACTTTTCATCGCATAGTGCATGAGACAGGCGAAATACCCTTAGACTTTAAGAAGAATATAATAATTCTAATCCCGATGAAAGCAGGTGCTCAAAGGTGTGAAAAGTACTGAACCATCGATTTAATAAGGCACGGTTGCAAAATACTAACATGAAGCTTTACAAACGAATGGAAAAACTCGTAGAAGCTCATCTCGGGGAAGATCAGTTTGGATTCCGTAGAAATGTTGGAACGCGCGAGACAATATTAACCCTACGACTTATCTTAGAATACAGGTTAATGAAAGGCAAACCTACGTTTCTAGCATTTGTTGACTTAGAAAAAGCTTTTGACAATGCTGACTGGAATGCTCTCTTTCAAAATCTGAAGGACGCAGGTGTAAATTACAGAAACCAGACGGCAGTTCTAAGAGTCGAGAGGCATAAAAGGGAAGCAGTGGTTGAGAAGGGAGTGAGACAGGGTTGTAGCCTATCACCGATGTTATTCAGTCCGCATATTGAGCAAGCAGTAAAGGAAACAAAAGAAAAATTTGGAATAGGAATTAAAATCGATGGAAAAGAAATAAAAACTTTGACGTTCACCGATGACACTGTAATTCTTTCAGAGACGCAAAGGACTTGGAAGAGCAGCAGAACGGAATGGACAGTGTCTTGAAAGGAGGATATAAGATGAACATCAACAAAAGCAAAACGAGGATAATGGGGTATAGTCGAATTAAATTATGTGATGCTGAAGGAATTGTATTTTGAAATAAGACACTTGAAGTAGTAGTTTTGCTATTTGGGGAGCAAACTTACTGATGATGGTCGAATAGAGAGGAAAAAAAGTAGGCTTATAATGGCAAGGAAAGCGTCTCTGAAGAAGAGAAATTTGATAACATGGAGTATAGATGTAAGTGTCAGGAAGTCTTTTACGGAAGTATTTGTATGGAGTGTAGCCACGTATGGAAGTGAAACATGGACGATAAATAGTGTAGACAAGAAGACAATAGAAGCTTTCGAAATGAGATGTTACAGAAGGATGCTGACGATTACATGGGTAGATTACGTAACTAATGGCGAAGTACTGAATTTAATTGGGGAGAAGAGGAATTTGTGGCACAACTTGACTGGGAGGAGGGATCGGCTGGTAGGACACGTTCTGAGGTATCAAGGGATCATAAATTTAGTATTGGAGGGAAGCGTGGAGGGTAAAAATCATAGAGGGAGACCAAGAGATCAATACACTAAGCAGATTCAGAAGGACGTAGGTTGCAGTAGTTTTTCGGATTGCTCAGGATAAAGTAGCATGGAGAGCTGCATGAAAACTGGACTGAAGACTACAACAACAACTTACCTACTTCAGTCAATGTTTGTCTTCTGTGCTTCTGAGCTTGGTCAGGTTAGTTTTGTTAGACGCCTCTTTTACGTCTAACATGAAATGTCAGCTGCCTGTGTAACATATTATATTTAACTATATACGGATTAAAGTAGCATTGGGGTAATTAATTCGAGAGCTGACGAACATGCTTCATTCAGCAACTCTGCTAAGTACATTTACGTGCGTGTGTTTGTGTGTGTGTGTGTGTGTGTGTGATTTTCTGACCTATTACTACGACTTACAACCTTCACATTAGTTTTTCGGTAAATATTTTTGAAAATGGGTCAAAAACTTTTGATCTTTCGGATACTTTTGAGAACAACCAAGATGGCTGCTCTGGGATTACATTATGATTTGCTGTTTCATTTTAATGCCCAGTAAAATACTACTCTGTAAGTGGCGATTTCGATTCAATACTACGTTGGTATTGACTGAAGGCTGATGGAAAGGTTGATGGGAGAATAAGGGAGGGAGCTATGGAGGGTAACGAAGAGAGGTGCTCCAGATGACCTTCATGACTTTCGAGACTACGTTAAAGGTGGAACTGTCTTGCTACTGTTGACCCATAATATCCTTAGCCTTTTGAACGTGTCCATTCTTCAGGAGTACTCTGTTCCCTTTTTCCCAGCCTGCGTGTCTGGTGCCCGTATTTCCAGAATGAGTAAGCCGATAGAGCTTTCTACGCACATGTAACACCCAGAATCACATCGTCGTGGTTATCACGATTTGTGTACTGACTTCACCGTTGATTACAAAAGTTGTCTACTTACAGGAGTCGCAATATCTGCTAGAATGGCTGCATAATGTGTTCAGCCACTACGTAATTGACGTTCGAATCTCAGCTTTCCTAAATTCACTAATATGACACGGGATGACACAATGTCGGTTGACACATACTCTTGTATTCCACGCGACATATGTAATTCCAGGTTACCGGGACGTATTACAATTTAATAATTTACTAATTTTCGTCTAAACCGATTAGCTCTAAATTAGAATAAATTGTTGTCAATTCATTAAGAGTTGCAAATGTCAATCAGTCGGACGCATTTCGTGGCCAACGGCGCGTAATAATTTAACAAATATTTGCGGAAAATGTAATCAATTTAGCTATGTGTATGAAGCTGCCAGTGTGGTGCAAGAGTGTTCTTTGCGAGAACGTTTAGAACTTCGAATTGTTCGTGTAAAGTGGTACATTTCAAATGTCATACTTCTTTATATTCATGCACTAAAAAATGGTTGTCCTCTGCGTTGCTTACGAGTATGGATACGTAATCTGAATGATTTTAGTAGCTTAATTTATAAGTCAGTACGTAGAAGCACATGAATGGTTATGAACGGTGAAGCGGTTTAATGAAACAAGTGAGCTAAACCTCAAAGAGCTAGCAGTTAAGTTCCGCACAACTTTTTTAATAGACTCCTTCGAAGATCTCATCCACTTTAATTACGGAGCAAGCGAGCGTTCATTGGCGAAGTAAGCTAGAGTCACATCCAGCAGAGTCACAAAACAAATTTTCGTTCATTCAACTCGAATTCAGGTTACCCAGAAACTTTGTAAGAAGTGTCTATAGGAATGACTGAAGATTTTCACACAGCCTCAACACGAACAAGAAATTACTAGATTAATGTGATGTTAGTACCCTGCAAACAATATTTGTACAACCAATCTTTACTTGTAATCTTATGCGGAATAATTTGTAAATAGATTAAGGTACAGTATGTAATGCAGAGGTAGAAAGAAGCCAGAATCTAGTAGACCATATAAACGGTTTTGATCATAGTTTATCTTCTTTAACTTAAAATAATTTCACTCTTCTGTAATCTTATGATGAACTAACGATTCCAGAATATTAACAGATGTTTCTCAGTAGCTCTGAAGTATCTCTCATCAGTATCCAAAACGTTTAAAACAGCTATCGTCTTTGCATTTTAACATCTCCAAGATACAATGGTTATTACTCATAAATGAATAGAGACAAACACTTAAAATACGCTAAGGCAGCATGCAAACAGTGTATCTATTCAGTTACACTTCCAGCGCAGCTTAACATAAATGTAGAAATATATAAAATAATTTTCATTGCTGTAACTAAAAGTTTTGGTTCTTCGCTAGTGCAAGACATAACCAAATCGCTGTCCGCCAAATATGTAACTCATTTGAATGCCGAAGGCACGTTCTGTGATGTAAACACAACAAAACTACCTGACGATAATGGCATCATTATAGCAGTGCGCAGTGGGCTTTCAAAGAAAAACTGGCTTAAGGAGGAAATTAAGGACTTTTTTGTATATAACCTAATCTACTGCAACTTTGAAGAACCGTCCGTCGCGGACCAAGCATTTTTATAACACTTAAATTTAATGACAGTTAATAAATGTCACTATGCACACTGTTAAATTTGTTTTCAAATTTTTATGTCTTTACTTACGTTCAAAGTGTTTCAGTGTTTTGGAACTAACAAGATTTCCATCTGCGCGAACGTGATTACGGCTATTGTACCATTCTCAGGTACCAGCTCACTATAAAGAGCGTCAATGTACATTCATTCCTCTAGGGGATATCCACAACGTGTAAACCACATTTACAAATTTCATGTCATACGCATAATAAACAGAATTACTAGTCATTTATGAAAAATGAGGCAACACTTCGTACAATAATTGCTACAGTGTGAAGATTCGGCACTATACCATTGGTGTTAAGCCGGAGGCACTCACCTGTTCAAAATGCCTGATACTGAATAAGAAAAGAAAAATGGAAGAGCTAGAAAAGGAGGAACGAAGAATTTTAAGGAAGATCCTTGGACTGCATAGAAAGAAACGATGGTTCATGGTGTAAAAGGAAACATGAAGATGTATAAATAGCTGGTGGAGATCATAGACACTACAAGCAAAAGATGGCTGAAGTTTTATGGGCAGTTTTTCAGTATGAGTGAAAGCAGATTCACAAAGAAAATCTTCATGTACATCACTAAACTAAACGCGACCACAAAATCGCTGATGTAGTAAGAAAGAACATGGACGTAATTGGAATCCGTCAGAAAGAGATCTGGAATAAGGAAATATATCGTATGAAGCTTGACAGCTTCAAGAAGTTCCAGGAAAACCAAGGTGCAAGTGCCTAGACCATCTGGACAGAGGACATGAGGATGGGTCTTAGCCAGAGAACGAAGAGATTCTCGGAGTGGAAGAATAAACTAACCAACAAACAATTGTTTCCCGTGATTCACATTAGACCAAAGTTGAATAAAAATTTTATAACGAATTCTTATCAAAACTACGCCATTGTATTTCACAGAGCATAGACCAGATGTGAAATTTGACAAATGAAGCTATATGAATGGTACAGTAGCTGAAATCATGGTCGTAAATAAAAAGATAATTTAGTAGTCCAGGTGGAAAATGCCATTTCCTTAATTCTGTCTACTTGTCTCTCACCATACGATTTAATACTATTACGAGTTTCACTTTATTTAACGTGATAGACATGAAATGAAATGTGGGTCGATAAATAATTGCTAAAGGGGCGTAAGCGAACACACTTCCAGAAAAACTGCGTCTCAATTTGTTGAGTCTTCATCGCCAAATGCTGGGTTTTGATCACTCGTCTCGTATAGGGTACCTAAGGGATGCTACGTCCTCGGAATGCTATACAACAATTCAAGCAGATAACACTAGTAGTTTTATTTCTATAAAGCACACTGACAATACCTAACTTTAATGCATAAAGGTTTCGCAAGCGATGGTCGACATGCGACATAATTCCGTGTCCTGGCTATACACAACGTTCTAACAAGCAATGGATATGGATTACTACAATCTGATATCGTAGCATTCTCTGCTAGTCCCTGCCAATACTCCACAAACGTCTGTATACTGAGCCGATCTGCGCCGACGATGCTCGCAGGAGTGGCGCTTATATTCACTTCTTGCCGAGGTCGCTCCTGGTGCGGCGCGGTCCTTGTCAGCGGGCTATTGGTTGACATTTCCTCAACGCCTTCCCTGTTATTGAGTTCTTCCCCTTCGTTCTGGCGCTTGTGGTTACGCCAGAACACAATTCAGTATGATTAACGAGAGCACGCTAAATTGGTAACTGGAAGATAATTTCTGTGAGACTGTTTACATGTCATTACCTGTTTACATCTCATTTACATCTCGTTAGCCCTGTAGCTGTTGTGGCTGCGTGAAAGTGTCATAATTATTAGTAATAACAGTTGTATCTTAACATAGTGAACGGATGTTTTCGTTTGGAAGTGTTTGTGGGTTTTCCTGCTTGCCCACTGATGTATATGAAACATTCCACAGATTGTATCATTCCAAAGCCCGATACTACATAAGAATTTTTCAACACTGGAATTGAATTAGTTGACTCTGAATGTTTTTGTTGAATGACACGAAGCGTCCGTTATTAATTACACAGAGGATTCTAGTTAGCACTTCATCGAAGGAAACACACTGTCGTTGGGGTGCCACACGACAGAGTTTTTGGGCTCAACTGTCAGTACATTTAGAGCTTTCTGACAGCCAGAGAGCTCATTTCAGTACATATAAAAACATATTTTTGTGTGCATGGCTGGGGAACGCTTTGAACAATTTTTACCAATCTTGTCACATACAGGAATTAATATCTAGAAATAGGAAAACTACCCTACCTCAAGTAGGGGTGGGGTCGTGGTTTCAAAGTGGTAACACGTAAAAATTTTCGGAGACTTTAATGTCAAATACATATGGAATTACTTAATAGTCTGCGGAGAGTACAGATTACATTTAACCCTCAGAGGTGGAAGTTCGGTAAGGAGGGGTGATACGTAAACCATAACTCTGGAACGTATGGAGTAGTTTCAGCTTAGTACACGTATGACGCACTATGTGGGAAAAATAGCGTGGCGCTACGACACCTGTAGCAGTATAAGGATATAGGTGGCTGTAAGGGAGTGAACGGCGTGACATGTAATCATAGCTTAGGAATGCAGTGAAGAAATTCATCCAAAATAAGTAGGTTTACTATCCAGAAAAAAAGTATTACGAGGTAAGAGATCACTGGCACCTCTACGAAGGGGAGGGCTCAGCGTGGTCCAAGAAAGAATGAGCAAGAAGACGACATGTAAAAATGATCACAAGTGCCAGATATAAGTGTCCAACCCATAGTTTTTGGTGTTAAGTGATGACAGTAACAATAACATTTCACCATTTCGAGGGGGGATAGGTGTGGAACTAGGCTGACATGAAAAAATTCGAAAAGAATGGACGTTAGTGTGAAATCTACTATTTTCGGAGTCAGAGACAGACTCGATGCCATTTCATCCCTAAGGGTGTGATGGAGGTGTGGAAGGGAAGAAAATGACTTAAACACAATAGGAAACGACGAATACCACTGTTGAGTTTCTAGTATTCAGGGCCTTGGGCGGACTTGTGGCAGTTCTGATGAGAAGTGATCTGTAGTGATGGATCTGAGAAGAAGGATGCAACGATTATCAGCTACGATACGCAACACATTCATAAGATCAGATGACTGGGAAGCAGCACATCACTCTACCGTTAACTTCTCTCATTAGTTCACCTATCTTGTGATTTTTAAGATCTTTCGGGGTCAAATTTCCTAGAACAATTAAAAATAAAAAAAAAACAGGACGTAACTTGAACCAGTCTGTTTAATCGGGCAACAGGTTAATCAGCTTGTACTTTACAACTGACATATTCCTACTGGACTGTTATTGAATTTATTTATGTATGATTAAAATCACTGTGCCACTCTCAAATAATAACTGTCTGTAAAATGCGTCAATATATACTAATTCGTGTTAAGAGGACACCGTGTTCTTGTCATATACATCATGTCATATGCATAATCAACCAGGAGTCATCGTCATCCATATAGAAGGGTGTAACTCTCCCCACAATAATTATTGTCCTATGAGGAACCATCATAGAGTGATGCACTGCTTCCCAATAAGTTATCTTATCACTACTGACATTAATTAGTACGGAATTGCTACACACACTGCGACTTTCTTTTATACAGCGTGATTTCGTAGATTCCGTAGCGGTGATACAAACCTTCTGGAATGATGGAGAAGGACAAATATCTCAATTCCAGGTAAGGGATCCTGGTCCGGATGTGACAGAGTCGAAAGTTATAAAAGAAAACCGTTCTGATACCCAGGTCAATGGATCTCTTTTACTGCAAACTCTTTGTTTTCCATATTTTGGGCGGAGGTAGTATGAAGCAAAAAAATGTCCTGTAAACATGGGCCTTAAGTTCACACCTTAAGAGCTACGGAGCTACGAGCCCTTGTTCATCTTTGCTCCTATGAAACACATCTCATCTGAACAAGTGCTCTTTGCTCTTAGGGTATACATTTAAGAGTCCATGTGTATTAGACAACTTTTTCTTGTTTTCATCGATACTGCATTCTCCCGAAAAATGTGAGGAAAAGAACTTGCAGCAGAAGAAGTCCGCTGTCAGAGATACAAGAACGTTATTCCCTCGTGACTTACGGCACGGTCGTTTCCGGATTGGGGTCTCTACCTCCAATTGACACATTTACCATTCCCATCATCCTGAAAGTTTGTAATATCACCACGGAGTCACTCTGTATAGATGACGAAGAAATCTGTTTATTACGCGTGTGAGGCGAAATAAGTGTTCTGCTAGCAATTAAAAGTGTAACGAAATAAAGGCATCCAGCAACGAAGTTCCAATTGGCTGGCGTGAAGTACATGCTTCCATATGCAAATGACTAGCATTTTAGGCCAACTGTACAAAAGGTATAGGAGTAACGTCATCTACATTCCATAAACAAGGGAAGATTACACAGCAGGTTTCTCATTTTCAAATCATACACGGGTGTTGGTTCATTCTTGACGAGTGTTGGTTCATTCTTGAGTGTTGGTTCTTTCTAGACGAGTGTTGCTTCTTTCTGGACGAGTGTTGGTTCTTTCTAGACGAGTGTTGGTTCTTTCTGGGAATATCGCATTATGCCCCGTGTAAGAAAGAGAAACCTTTTCTAGTGTGTATCGAATTCGACAGCGGCAGAACTATTAGCTATCGAAACTGTAGTTTACCGTTCGGCGATATTCATCTTCTAGAGTGGCGTATTACGATGCTACCAGCCCTCCCCTCCCCCTCTGGGTGGGGGGGGGGGCGGGAATCGAAATACAATAAAGGAAAAAAAAATCATCCTCATGTTGTTCAGAAGAAAGGAAGGAAGATTAGGGTATAACGTTCCGCCGACATCACAGTCAATCGAGACAGAGCATAAGCTTAAAAAGTTCCGGAGATGATAAAGGAAACCACCTGTGGCCTTTCATTGGGAGCATCCTGGCATTTGCCTGGAACGACTTAGGGAAATCACAGAAACCTAAATCTATATGGTCGGACATGGATTCAAACCGTCGTCCCCCCGAATGTGAGACCAGTACGCTAACCACTGCACCAGCTCTCTCGGTGTGATGTTCTGGATCGTACAGTTCTCGTGTGGTTGTGGAATCGGGTCCGCTACGGCCATACTGAAGGCAATGCAGGGTCAGAAAGATGACAATGGCTCAAATGGTTCAAATGGCTCTGAGCACTATGGGACTTAACAGCTGTGGTCATCAGTCCCCTAGAACTTAGAACTACTTAAACCTAACTAACCTAAGGACATCACACACATCCATGCCCGAGGCAGGATTCGAACCTGCGACAGTAGCAGTCGCGCGATTCCGGACTGCGCACCTAGAACCGCGAGACCACCGCGGCCGGCGAAAGATGACATATCACTAGTGTCCACAAGGCCAAACGTGCTCGTATTGTTGGCTCGGCCGTGCAGGATGGTAAAGCTAAGTCAGATATCTCGTGTCACAAAATATGCTTGCTTGTAGCAAGGTAAGTATCGATACAGACAGAGAGACGGCACCTGGAGCACCACAGCCTGTCAGGAAAGCGGCCATTGTTGCGGCATCTCTTGTCGAGATAGCAGAGAGATGCGCGCCAAGGATGGTGCGTCCAACGACAACACTGTACACATATGTGGCGCCATGTAGTCTGTTCGGAAGAGTCCTGCTTCCTCGTGAAGCATCACCATGACCGTATTGGTGGAGTCAGACAGCGTGCTCCAAAGACCCCTGTGTAACCGTTCCTTACCTACGGAATGGAGATGGCGTTACTCCTATCCACTTCATGCGGTTGAGCTGAAACGCTGATCATTTGCTCGTTCAAGCAAGTACTACACCTCATGCCAATTAGACGCGTGTTCCTTGCGTGCATTATTATGTCACAATTTTACTGGCTCGCAGAGCAGTTATTTCACTTCAGACACACAATAAAAAGGTTTCCTTGTCATCTGTATAACAGGGTGTCTCACTGGATGTAATAACTCGTACAGAATTCGTCAGCAGTGAACGAAACTTTTTGGGAAGTAGCGTATTGCTCTATGATGGTCCCTCATTGACAGAAATTACAGTATGAAGTGCTGCATCTTTCTTTATGGATGACGACGAATCCGGTTTGATTATGCGTATGAAATGATTTATGTAGTTATGGTTGACGGGAAATTGATGTCCTATTAACACGATTGAATTGGCATTGATATATTTTTAGGCGGTTATTTGTTGAGACTGATGGGATGGTTAAAATCGCGATCATAAATACACTCTAAAACAGAACGAGGTACCACGAAATATTTGTATGAACGGACGAAAATTTGTAGATGTGATTTACATGTACAGATAATTAAATGATTGTAGTTTCAGAAAAACTGGATGATTTATTCAAGAGAAAGGGCTTCACAAGCAAGTAAATAATGCATTGGTCTACCTCTGGCCCAAATGCTAGCAGCTATTCTGCTTCGCATTGATTAGCAGAGTTGTTACACGTCGTCCTGAGTGATAGCATGCAAAAGTCTGTTCATTTGGCGCATTATATAGTCAAAATACAGAGGTGGTTGGAAGGTCGTACTCATTAGGTTGAGAATTTCTTAGTTCGGCAGAGATTAGGGTACCTTGCTGGGATTTGATTAGTAGGAGGACAAGCAGTAGAAACTCTCATGTTGCGTGAACGGGCATTATCTTGCTGAAATTTAACTCCAAGATTGCTTGGAATGAATGGCAGCAAAACAGGGCGTAGAATAAAGTCGACGTACCGCAGTGCAAGGTGAAGCGGATGACAACCAAAGAGCTCCTACTATAAAAATAAATGTCAACTCACGTCATCCCTAGTGGTTGCCGGGCCGTACGTCGGTAGATAGTCAGATTCGTATCCCACCACTGTCTGGGGAGTCTCCAGACACATCTTCGGCTCGGAACCTCGATGAATGGAGTAGGATTGTCTTCACTAATGAGTACCGTTTCTAACTAAGCCCCGATAACCAGCGAAGATGTCTTTGGAGACTCCCTGGACGGTAGAGAGATACCAACCTGACTGTCGCCCGCCATAATACCCTATAACCACGAGTGATGGTCCGGGCCGTCATTTCATTTCATCGAACGATGCCTTTGGTTGTCGTCTGCAGTACCCTTACAGCATAGTGGTACTTCGACGATATTCTGTGTCCCGTTTTGTTGTCGATCATGGCAAGCCATCCTTGGCTTACAAGTCAGCAAGATAACGCCTGGCCGCACAAGGCGATAGTTTCTGGTGCTTATCTTCGTGCTTGCCAAATCTTACCTTCGCCATCAGCGTCACTGGATCTCTCCCCAATTGAGAAAGTTTGGAGCAATATGGGCAGGGCCCTCCAACCAGCTCAAAATTTTGACGATTTAACGCGCCAATTGGACAGAATTTGACACTATATCCCTAAGGAGAGCAACGAAGAACTGCATCAATCACTTCCATGCAGAATAACTGCTTGCATAAGGATCAGAGGTGGACTAAACGCGTTACTGACTTACTCAGTTTGTGCAGCTCTTTTCTTCAATAAATCATCTAATTTTTCTGAAATTGAAACCATTTGTTTGTCAGTACGTGGACATCTCTTCTACCGATTTCCGTCACATTTTGATAATATCTTCGTGATGAGTTGTTTTCTTGTGTGTCTTAGTGTGTATATAAGAGAATGCTTATTGTAAAGCACAAGCTGATTACTCTGTATATCGATTAGAGCCACTGGGTGACTGATTTTTAAAGTCTACGTTTTGAACTATCCTAATTTTTATTTCTTGTCGGAAATTACATCTTCAGGTATTCAAAATCACAGACAGGTAGCTTCATAATGGAGTGACGCGTTATGTACCAGTCAGTTGTACACGAATACAACAGACTTTATGAATATGGTATGGGATACAGTTGGTAATCGTAGCATTCTTCTTCCCACACCCACCACTGTAGATCACTTGTCACCTAAGAACCCGAATACTAGGAATTCGACAGTAGTATTCGTCGTTTCCCATTACTTTTACGTCACTTCCTTCCTATCCTGAACTCCACCACACCCTTAGGAGTGAAATGGCATCGAGTCTGTCGCTAATAAGCTCAGCGCCTCCGAAAACGTTTGCACTTTTCGTTTCTTTCTTCCTTTCATGTCAGTCAAGTTCCACCCCTACTCACACTCCCAAGGACGAAACGTTATTAATGTTGTCGCTACTCAGTCTAGAACACCGAAATCTGTGGATTAGACAATAATATCCGTCGTTTATTTTTACATGTCGTCTCATTCTGAATCCTCCCATCCGCCAGTCGCCACCCCTCCGTTTCGTAAAGATGCTAGATATCCCTTACCTAGCAGCATGTTTTTCTGGACATTAGGTCTATTAACTATGGACGAATTTTCTCACTCCTTTCCAGCGCTATGATGACGTGTAACTCCCTTCATTGCCCTAGAGTCACGCCGACCGGAGTGGCCGTGCGGTTCTAGGCGCTACAGTCTGGAGCCGAACGACCGCTACGGTCGCAGGTTCGAATCCTGCCTCGGGTATGGACGTGTGTGATGTCCTTAGGTCAGTTATGTTTAATTAGTTCTAAGTTCTAGGCGACTGATGACCTCAGAAGTTAAGTCGCATAGTGCTCAGAGCCATTTGAACCATTTGAACCTAGAGTCACCCACATCCGTAGGAGTGTTTAGGGCACTATAAAGCAAAGCTGGTTATTTATTTATTTGTTTTTCCTTCAGAGAGCTGAAACAACGTGTAACAGCATTCCCATGTCTATCAACTGAACTCACTTCGACTCGATGCACAGCCGTGTTAGCGCCATTGTTGCTTTAAGAGTTGCCAGCTCCGTGTACTAAATGTCGCTTCATGTATAGCTCCATATCAGCTACCAGTTTAGTAATGTCTACCTCCTGCTATACTGTATACATCCACAAAGCAAAATTTCGTTATATACCATAGTTCTGGTGTCGGAAGTTTAGTGGTCATCTGTTCACATATGAGATTAACAGAGATGGATATGTATCGTTTCACTTCATAATGAGTTATTATAGGAGAATAGCAGAGTAGCGAAATCTCCATCCTAAATGAATAAATTTAATAACAGTCCATGTGAAAGTCTTTGCCATTTATTTTCCCCAGGACTGTGGATGCAAGTAAACAGAAAATAATCGAATCAGTTGCCAGGCCTACTACTCATAAATACTGAAGATGCTTATGGGTGTCAGACGATAGTGTCTGTTAATTTTTTTCAATAACACTTCTTTGTATCATCAGTAATGAATAAATCTTTTACTTTGAAATAATTTGCTCTACACATCACATGAATGTTATGATAAATCTGTCTGTATTGCCTAGTTGACGTGACAATGCTTGACATCTTGAAGCTGCGTATTGTACTCTATGTAACTGCATACCAGCCAACTTACTCACTACCACATAACTGAAGTTGTTGAACTAAGTGCCGTCTTCATCAATTCGTCTCAAAGCATCTTCGTTAAACTCTACGTGGCGCGAGTCACTGTCTGCACCTGCGGAAGACATGAGAGAGAAACGTAATGATTCCACCTGACTTTAGTCAAACTATAATTTTAAATACGTAGTCTAATGGCTATTCGAGCGTAGTTACGATTTTTACTCTACATACCTTCAAATACAGATAAAATATTAGTTACAATGATCCTAACAGACGCGTTAAAATGTCGTATTGCACCAATGAAATTTGTCTGTGGCATCGAGGATGATATTGAAAAGTAACATTTTTCTTTCGGTTAATAACTTAGCTTTGTTATTTGTAAGATATCTTGCATGTGAGGCACCTAATTAACAATATTCTGTAACACAATATGTCCGTGTCAACGTTAATGGAAAGTCATGAAGGGTAGCTTTTCACATGGTGGTGCTGCTATTAACATTATTACTCCTTTACGTATGTGATATTACTTAAAATATTTCGATTGGAAAATGTATCCACTGATGAATCTGAAATTACAATGAATAAATACTTGAAACAGTACGTACATCTTGACAATGAATGAACTCAAAAATTTTTTTCGCCTTTATGAAAATCATTTATAAAACGGAAAATCTTTCTCTGCGTTGTGGATTATCACAGCAAACACAATCACGTCATCACAACCAAGAATCCTACAGGGTTCAAGTGAAAGGCTATGTAAAAGGAAAAAAATACCTTGAAATCGTTGTGTGAACAGGAAAATTGTCGATAATGTAACAAAATATTGGGTTGTTGTCTTACCATGGGAAATCATATCAAGCAGTACAGCATTAATTTTACAGTATTCTGGCAGACCCAATGTCCGACAACGAAGTTAAGAATAATGTAGCCGTCCGAAGTGGCCGAGCGGTTCTAGGCGCTACAGTCTGGAACCGCGCGACCACTACGGTCGCAGTTATGAATCCTGCCTCGGGCATTGATGTGTGTGATGTCCTTAGGTTAGTTAGGTTTAAGTAGTTCTAATTTCTAGGGGATTGATGACCTCCGAAGTTAAGTCCCATAGTGCTCAGAGCCATTTGAACCATTTTTTAATAATGTAGGAAAGGAATAGAAGGAATTTTAAATGAAGGATGCGAAATAATGTACCATAACACAAGCAAGATACAGCCTGACAACTTGATTCAATAGCATATTAATTCCTCCAATCCCTGACTTTGTGGTATAATGGAGTGAATGTTGCTTGAAATGTTACTTTTGACTCAGGATACGAAAGAGAAGAAAAAGCTGACACAAAGGTAGTAAGAAGAAACAAGGCACTGGAACGTTCACAGAAAGGTCAGATGAGAAACAAAGAAGAGGTAAAGTGTTGCAAACTAAATTGAAAATTGCATAAGTATATGCAGATCCTGGAGTGTCAATGAAGCAGTCAATGAGGACTTCCTCAAACTACTTGAAACACTCGAGAATTTACAAAACAGAAATGACTTTCAAAGAAATTCTTGCAGTACACTAATTCTTTGTTGAACATGTTTCTTGACTTGTAGTCCTCTGAACTAAACCACTGATGCAACTACAAAATGAAAAGTTATGGTCAAATAACATATTTCTGTAAACAGTTAAACGCTGAAAACGGCTAAAGGAAATAAAGAAAAAGAAACGACCAAGGAAGACTTTCTAGTAAGGTATTCCCACCACCTTTCAATGTCTTTCAGATTTCGACATACACGTTACACATTTCGTATTTGCAGTACTCATTACGGTTGCAGTGCGTCTCATATCACGAAACATGTCGGTGATATTTCCGCTGTAACGGTTTAGTATATCAGACAAACAGCTGGTTCATTTCTTTCAGTGTACCTTTAACCTAGAAACATTTTCTCTAAAGTTCATGATTAATTTTGTGCTTCTTTAAATGTTTCTGATAAAGTTACGGTAAGCAGTAATGTGAATGAAGTTGCTTAAAAGAGTAGTATCCTTTCTTCCAATGCTGCTGTTGTGGTACGAGTAATTTTTACGTTACTTGTACAATTTTTAAGATACTTTATTTGGGTCATACATACTGGCGACTTTTAAACACAATCAGAGAATAAATTAAACAATTCATAATTAAATATTCTGTAATCATTGTCACTACTTTATACCCTCTCTATCATAAGATTCAGTTTTTGTTGTGGTCTTCAGCCCAGGGACTGGTTTGATGCAGCTCTCCATGCTATCCTGTCCTGTGCAAGACTCTTCATGTCCGAGTAACTAATGCAGCCTACATCTTTCCGAATCTGCTTAGTGTATTCATCTCTTGGTCTCCCTCTACGATTTTTACCCTCCACGCTTCCAGAACTAAATTGGTGATCCTTTGATGACTCATAGCGTGTCCTTCAACCGATCCATTCTTTTATTCATCTTGTGCCAAAAATTCCTCTTCTCCCCAGTTTTATTCAGTTTCTCCTCATTAGTTACGTGATCTACCCGTCTAATCTTCAGCATTCTTCTGTAGCTTCATATTTCGAAAGCTTCTATACTCTTCATGTCTAAACTATTTATCGTCCATGTTTCACTTCGATACATGGCTACACTCCACACAAATACTTTCAAAAAGATTTCCTGACACTTAAATCTATACTCGATGTTAACAAATTTCTCTTATTCGGAAACGCTTTCCTTGCTATCGCAAGCCTACATTTTTTTCTTCTTTAATCGACCATCATCAGTTAGTTTGCTCCCCAAATAGAAAAACTCATCTACTACTTCAAGTGTCTCATTTCCTAATCTAATTCCCTCAGCATCACCTGATTTAATTCGACTACATCCCATTATCCTCGTTTTGTTTGATTGATGTTAATCTTATATCCTCCCTTCAAGACACTGTCCATTCCGTTCAACTGCTCTTCCAAATTCCTTGCCGTCTCTGAAAGAATTACAATGTCGTCGGCAAACATCGAAGTTTTTATTTCTTTTTCATAGATTTTAGTTCCTACTCCAAATTTTTCTTTTGTTTCCTTTACTGCTTGCTAAATATACAGTTTGAATAACATCGGCGATAGGCTACAACCCTGTCTTACTCACTTCTCAACCACTGCTTCCCTTTAATGCCCCTCGACTCTTATAACTGCAGTCTGGCTTCTGTACAAACTGTAAATAGCCTTTCACTTCCTGAATTTTACTCCTGCCACCTACATAATTTTAAAGAGACTATTCCAGTCAACAATGTCAAAAGCTTTTTCTAAGTCTACAAATGCTAGAAACGTAGGTTTGCCTTTCCTTAATTTTTTTTCTAAGACAAGTAGGATCAGTATTGCCTCGCGTGTTCCAATATTTCTACGGAATCCAAACTGATCTTCCCCGTGGTCAGCTTCTACCAGTTTTCCCATTCGTTTGTAAAGAATTCGTGTTAGTAGTTTGCAGCCATGAGTTATTAAACAGATAGGTAATTTTCACACCTGTCGACACCTACTTTCTTTGGGATTGATATTATTATTCTTCTTGAAGTTTGCAGGTATTTCGCCTGTCTCATACATCTTGCTCACCAGATGGAATGTTGTCAACTCCCGGAACTTTTTTTTCCCCTTAAGTCTCTTTCAGTGCTGTGTCAAATTCTTCATGCAGTATGATATCTCCCATTTCATCTTCATTTACGCCCTCTCTATTTCCATAACATTGCGCTCAAGTACATCGCTATTGTATAGACTCTCAATACATTCCTTCCACCTTTCTGCTTTCCCTTCTTTGATTAGGACTGCTTTTCCATGTGAGCTCTTGATATTCATACAAGTGGTTCTCTTTTCTCCAAAGGTCTCTTTAATTTTCCAGTAAGCAGTATCTATCTTATCCCTAGTGTCCGCCCCGATAGCTGGGTGGTCAGCTTGACTGATTGTCGTCCTACGGGCCCGGGTTTGATTCCCGGCTGGGTCGGGGATTTTCTCCACTCAGGGACTGGGTGTTGTGATGTCTTCATCATCATTTCATCCCAATCCGGCGCGCATGTCGCTCAATGTGTAGTCGAATGTAATAAGACCTGCACCAAGGTGGACGGACCTGTCCCGCAAGGGGCCTCCCGGCCATTGACGCCAACCGCTCATTTCCATCTTACAGCTAGTGATATATGCCTCCATGTCCTTACATTTGTCATCTAGCCATCCTTGCTTAGCCATTTTACTCTTCCTGTCAACCTCACTTTTCAGACGTCTATATTCCTTTTCGCCTGCTTCGTTTACTGCATTTTTATATTATCTCCTTCCATCAATTAAATTCAATATCGCTTCTGTTACCCAAGGATTTCTTCTAGCACTCGTCTTTTTACCTACTTGATCTTCTGCTGCTTTCACTATTTCATCTCTCAAAGCTACCCATTCTTCTTCTACTGTATTTATTTCCCCTGTATTTGTCAAGCCTTCCCTAATACTCTCCCTGAAACTCTCTACAACCTCCGGTTCTTTCAGTTTATCCAGATCCCATCTCCTTAAATTACTGTCTTTTTAATTATGATACGCCAAATCAACAAAAACATTCTTGTGATACCACATTTCGTTCGTTCATGCTAAATTGCCAGTTCATACTACTTGGGATTCACTTTCTGTACGATCAGTATTTATACTACAGGATTAAAACATGCGATAGCTTGGGCTGTACTGAGGGGTTTATTAGAAGCAGGTCAGCTGAATTCTACATCAGATAAAGAAAATCAGAATACAGGCAACTGAAAACGACTCGACAGGTTGTATGCGTAAAAGGAGCTAAGCAAAATCAGAGAGTAGTATTCGGTGATTCGTACGATTCATAAGTATTTGAGACAGTACAGGACAAATATCTGCATGAACCATAAAATGTAGTTTATGACTACAAAGCCCACAATTTAGATTTCTGCGATCTAAATATTGTGTGTACTGGATAACGCGGAACACCAGCAATTAGAAAAACAGATTCTTATAAGTTATTTGCTGTCAGTCTTCTGACTGGTTTGATGCAGCCCTCCTCCTAGAAAGCTTTATGTGTCTTAACAGGTAATTAGGTAGTAGAAGTTCAGTAACGAATTTGTTCTGTACTACTTTCGGTATTATCATGTGTTCTGTGTCTCTCGTATATTTACATAAATACTTACAAGGGGAGGCCACGACCTTTGGAACGCGGATTTACTGCAAATTTCGTACACTCGTAGTACTCCATTAGGGCAACAAAATGTGTAAACAGTAGCGCGTACTTCTCAAGCGTTATTGAGAAAATCGCAAGATATTTTCAGTCGTCAAATATATACCTGTGCGTGGCCGTTTTTACCACGAAGCGCTGGCAGTCGAGTGTTAGCGTTCAAGCCCCGTAATCGGTGGGTAGCTGGATCCAGTTCCGCTTGTCAGTTTTTTTTTATTTCTAACACAGTCATTTTCTTTACTATTTATATTACAATTGATGTAATGGGAAAAATACGTGTAATCTAATGAACTTTTATTAAATTTACAGTGTTATTTGGCAGTCTACAAATTTTTATTATCACAAATGATATAACATTCATAACTACCGACTAGTAAACGACCAAACGTATAAAGTGATACTGAAAATGTATGCTTGTCTGTGTCTTCAAAATTGTTCCTATTTCATCGAAAGTGAACGAGAAATTGCTTCTAGTGAAGATGCTATTAAAATACACTCGATACTGCATGACCAATGATCAGCGCCGATACTTAAGGAAATGCTGCGTTATGCTTGGTTTGCTTTCAAATTATCGGCTGAAAGAGAGGCCTTTGAAAATGTTAACGAAGTTTCTTTTTCCACGGAAAACCTCAAATGACCTTGCGTGTGCGGAAACATAGCATTTATTCAATGCAGGTGGTGCCGTTTAACTTTGTTTTTCATGTATTTACCAAAAATACCATCCCGCAACTTGTACTCGTAATGCCGAAAGCGGCAATTAATTGTACATCTTTCGAAAGCCGTCTCTGCCGGTCAAAACTTGGAGATAACAAGTCGTTTCGGGCTCCTTCCAGGTATAAGGGATTTCTCAAATCACAGACAAGCATACATTTTCAGTATCACTTTATGCGTTTGGTCATTTAATAGTCGGTAGTTACGAATATTATATTATTTGTGATAATAAAAATTTGTGGACTGCCAAATAACATTGTAAATTTAATAAAAGTTCATTCGATTACACATATTTTTCCCATTACATCAATTGTAATATAAATAGTAAAGAAAATGATTGTGTTAGAAATTAAAAAAAAAAAAAACTGACGAGCGGAACTCGATCCAGCACTCAAAGGATTATGGGGCTTCAACGCTAAACACTTCTTTTTTAATAATCTTTATTGAACAAACTGAAAGTACATATATATACACTATGCAAGAGTTCTTCAAGGTTCCATTTAAACATATACCAATGACTGTTAGTTAAACAAAAAATATTAGAAAACATTAAATACAACAAAATATAACATATTCTGTCTTCTTCCTTTTCCTATTTTTTTTAGTTTTTTTGTTTTTTGTCGATGCATGAGAACGTGGATAAGGGTGTTGCATCATGTGACAGGTAGGCATGGCACTCCCCAACTTTGAGGGGGGTCAAGGAAGACGCTGCGGAGATAACCGGCAAAAGTTTGTCGGTAAGATGGTTTTCGGGCGAGGGTGCTATGAGCGGTCACAACTTTGTACCAGAAGTCAAGGACTGTATGCGGACCACTCTGAAAGAGGTATTCTAAAGCCTGTCCTCGAAACCAGATTAGGGTATGGTGCTTAGCAAGAGGGTAGTGAAATGTCTGGGGCAACAACAGGAAATCCGGGGTTACCGTCGTTGGCGGGGCACGGAGGTAAAAGCCCACGATTCGTTGGATGAGGAGCCATACGTTTCGTTTCAGGGGGCACGTAAGACGGTGCTCGTCGGTGTCGTCGAGCTGACAGTCAGGGCAGAGTGGGGAGGTGGCCAGTCCTATGCGATAAAGTCGACTATTAGTCGGGAATTTGCCATAGACTAAAACATTCCAGAGTGCATACACAGACGACGGTAAAAAGGGTGCATGTACACACCCCCAAACCGTTCGCCAGTTAATGGCAGGATGCCGTAGCACCATGGGGTCGCAAGGGTTGGACAGCATAAACAAACGATAATAATCTTTTGTACGGGGAGGACGGGTGATTGGAAGATCGGCCCGAACGTAGCTGAATTCTATGAAACAATTGGAGAAATAGGTGCCACATTGATCGGTGGATCGAGAGAAGCTGGGCGGAGGATATCTAGGAGACTGCGTCTTAAGGACGGGACCGGTCCCTGCCAGTGCCGCAACAGAGTGTGGACAAAGAGTGCAGAAGATCGTTCCCGCACGTTGACGAGTCCGAGGCCACCTTTTGCAGGAGGCAGTGTTAGAGTGTTGTAGCGGACTTTTGAAAAGTGCCCCTGCTGACACGAAATATCCAAAGGCTGATTGGATGCGGCGGCCAAGGAGTAACGGCATTGGGAGGATCTGGGCAACGTGTACCAGTTTAGGGGCGACATACATGTTGACATAGGACACACGTTGGAGTTGGTTTAAGTTACGGTACACTTGACCGCGGACATGGTGCCGAATCGACTGCAAAACCCGCCAGTAAGCGAGGGCCACTGTGTGGTGTGTGGAGTTCGTAAATTCGATACCCAAGTAACGAAGGGTGGTACTGACTGGGAGTGGGGTCGGCACTATAGCCGGGAGGCCGCGTCCAATGTGCATCATAGTCGATTTACGGACATTAAGAATGCTACCAGAAAAACGTCCGTACTGGTGGATCCATTGGATGGCGTCATTGAGTTCAGTGGAGGGGCAGGTGAGAAAGAGGAGGTCGTCCGCATAAGCCCTGCAGTGAAAGGTGTAGTCACGCAAAGTGAGATCCTGCAGTCTAGAGGTAAGACCAGTGATGTGGGGCTCAAGTGCAATGGCATATAGTAAAGTAGACATAGGGCATCAGTGACGCACAGAGTGGCGTATAGGAATCGGTCCTACAAGCCTCCCATTGACTTGTACCATCGAGACCGCGGGAAGTAGTAACCGGCGTATGGCATCGACAAAAAGTAATGGGAACCCCATACGTGTCGCCACCATGAGGAGGAATGGGTGGCGAACGCGATCAAAGGCACTCGTGAAATCGATGGATACCAGTGCAGCACAAAGGCGACAAACCGACGGCAGTGCGATCAGGTCGCGGCATTCTCCTAGGGCTGTTTGTAAGGTGGTCCCACAACCACGTGCAGTCTGCTCCGGTGAAAGGACCGTAGGTTGGTTGGTTGGTTGTTTGGGGAAGGAGACCAGACAGCGTGGTCATCGGTCTCATCGGATTAGGGAAGGATGGGGAAGGAAGTCGGCCGTGCCCTTTCAGAGGAACCATCCCGGCATTTGCCTGGAGCGATTTAGGGAAATCACGGAAAACCTAAATCAGGATGGCCGGACGCGGGATTGAACCGTCGTCCTCCCGAATGCGAGTCCAGTGTCTAACCACTGCGCCACCTCGCTCGGTGGACCGTAGGTAAGACGGTGCGTATGTGCGCTGCTAAGAGGCGTGCATATATTTTATAGTCTGCACTCAGTAGTGTAAGAGGGCGACATGCAGAGACATGAGACCCTCCCTTCGGCTTAGGCGCAAGTAGAGAATGCCAGTGACGAATTCAGGTGGAATTGGGAAGGACGGAGTAAAGAGTTCCTGAATCATTTCCGTCCAGCGAGGAAGCATTAACGTGGTGAACGCCAGAAAAATCTCCACTGGGAGACCATCTGGTCCTGGTGATTTGTTCTTGGCCCCTTTGTTGATCGCATCTACCACCTCTTCTACGGTGATTGCAGACATCATGGACGTTGACTCCGCTACGGTGAGGGTCCGATCAGGGGAAGGACGGAGATCATCAGGAATTGGCGTTGTCATCGGTTCATCATCATAAAATTGACGATAATGTTCAGCAAAGGCAGACACCACTGCCGCCTGTGTTGTGCGGTGAACACCATCGGAGGTCGTGATGTTGGGGACGAAAAGTCGACGTCGACGACTATGGTCGGATGCGGCATGTATCGTGGATGGGGTTTCGTCGTGGAGGAGGTCTTGTCGTCGGGAACGCACAACGACACCATGCAGTCGTGCACGTTGGAGAGAGAGGAGACGAGCCTTAGTACGTTGTCGTTCCCTATGGGTGTCAGGTGATGGAGGGAGCGCATCGAGCTCACGGAGGACGGCGTAGTGAACATTTGAGGGTCTCGATGCCATGCTGTTGCTTCCTTGCCACATTGCATGAAAACCTTTCTGATCGCAGATTTGGCACATCTGAGCCACCAGTGGAACGTGGATGTGTACTGCGGGAGGCGTCTTTCGCAAGACGCCCATGTAGTGGCAATACATTGTCGGCAGTGTGGATCATTAAGGAGGGAGGTATTAAGCCTCCAGTAACCTCTGTTGCGCCACACTGACTGAGGTGGCAGAGCCAGGGAGCAAATGACGGCGCAGTGGTCCGAAAATGCAGGGGGCCATCGTTCAGCTTGGGCGACTTCATTGCCAAGGTGGGCAGAGACCTAAAAACCGGTCCAGTCTGCTCGCAGAATGTGCTGTATAACGGGTAAAACCAGGAGTATTGCCATGAATTTTCTCCCAAACGGAGGAGGGGAAGTGTCTTCCTCAATGTCGCCTGGCCATGCTCCTGTGCCGTGTGTCTGTCCAATGTCCATGGGAATTGCGTCGTGGTGAGAGAGATCTGGAGTTGTCGGCGGGGAGACAGACGTCTCAACCTGCGCACCGATCGTTACATTGTGCGTGGCGACCTCCATGGTGGTCCCGTCCTGCGAAACGTCTTGTTCATCGTGAAAGTTATCTGCCAACCTCTGCGTCGAAATGTCGGCTGGTTGGGTGTCGTCTTCGTCGTCGCGAGTGGCGACGCTTTGAGAGCCCGTGGGTGAACGGCGGCGGCGTTTGCACCTACGTGGCGAGCGTCGTTTGCGCACGTGTTCCTTAGTGTCGGACGACGGCAAGGAGGGGCGTCGACCTGGTTCGAAGGCGTCGGTGGGTACAATGAAATTGTCAAACAGGTGTTGTGAAGAGGTACTAGTCTCCTCAGCGTCCGGTGCGGGAGCCTGTTCGGCGGCAAGGTTGTCAGGTGGGACGTCTGCACCGTCCGTAGGTGACTGGGATGGTGGGACTTGCCGATCGGGAGGACCGGGCGACGGACTGGACGAAACTGTAGACGTGGCAAGAGCCGCTGCGTAAGTGACCGGTAGGGCGGTCATCAGGTATGTGACGGACGCTTCCGACAACGGGAGCTGCGTGACACGTCGTTGAATGCATTCGGACAGTAGACGACCTTCTTTCCCGCAACCGGAACAGGTCCGAGGTTGGCCGTCGTACATTATCATGGCACGGCAGCCTCTGATACGTAGATAGGAAGGCACGTGTTTCTGCAACTCGATGCGGACCTGTCTGACACCGTTTAAAGCGGGATAGGTTTGAAATTGTACCCATCGTTCGGCAACATGTTCCAGAACGTTGCCATAAGGACGGAGCGCCTCGATGACGACGTCTGCAGGTAGTTCGAACGGCAGTTCGAAGATCTTTATCGTCGGTGTGCCGAGACCTGCGTGATCGACGGTAACGGGTCCGACGTTGCCGTCGGAATGACAGAAGCGCAGTCCACGTTTTGCCTCTTGAAGCACCTTGTCGCACGCCGCATCGTTGATCATTTTGACGTAGACGGTACTGCTAACTATGCACAAGTGGATACCAATTAGATCCGTTCCACTGGGCTGTCGGCGGTTCATGGTAAAAGGGCCACTGACGACCGAAATTATCTAGCGATTTTCTCAATAACGCTTGAGAAGTACGCACTACTGCTTAAACATTTGGTTGTCCTCGTGGAGTGCTACGAGTGTACAGTCTTAGACATAAAAACTGACCACCGGCCGGCCGCCACAGAGACTAAGTCCGAGTCGTTTACTTAAGGTGGCCAATAAAACTGACCGCCCCCGACAATTCTAAGTCCGGCCATATGCACAATCTGCCAACACTGTAAGATGCGGAAGTGTCAGGAGGAAGTGTTGTGTACATCCGAGATACTGACGAACTGTGTGAGCCCGTGGCCTAGTGGCAATCGTCGTGCATTATGAGCTTATTGTCGCCTGTTCGCCTCCAACTGTATTTTTTTTAATCGCATTTCGGCCCTCGTCTAAGGTTATGAGTCTGATTGAACATCTAAGATAATTCGCTTCACATTCAACCCACAAGCAATAACAATAACAAGTACTTCTAGAAACAATTCCGCAGGACAGCTCGTCGCGATCAGAACAGTTTACGCTCGATCGTTTCCTCGCGCTGCAGCGGCTACCGGCCACCGGCCAGACGCCACCCGCCGCCTGAAATCCGGCGCCGCCCAAGTGAAAGCACCGCGACGCTGTCAGTGTATGTATCAACTGTCATTTTCGAATCTGAAGTTCTAGTTATCATCTTACAGTTAAGCATTGGATTTTGCATACCTGAAAAACATGAACTACCGTTAAGCATTGTAAAATTGAGTCGCAAGTGGAGGAAGGTGTAACATCTGCAACACAATATTTACTTTTCGTACAACAGAGGGTTTATTGGAGAGGAGGCAGCTAGAAAGATTTGAACTGTGTGTGGAGCGAGTGGTTTTGGGAAAAATACGCCCGAAAAAGATATTCTTGCTTCAACAAAGATCGTTCTGGCGTGAATGATTTTCGACGTTAAAGAAGTCTCGACTACTGAGATGTGTTATGGATTACCATTTAACCGTCATTAGACATTTGCCTTCAACAGGCAAAGTTCAGAAGTCTGGTGTAGGAGTACTGCATGCTCTAATTCGAAACAACAAAAATCAACGGAGTGACTATTATTGAATGTCATCAGCTCGCTCATTGAGCATTCCTATGCAGTAATGTTACTGGTGACGAGTTATGATTTCTTTATCGTTAACTTCTTAAGAAGAAATGAAAGGCTGAGCCCCACGAAAAGACGTAAACTAAAGCAAAGGGTAGTGTGAACATAATATTTTACACCTGATAGCTCCAAAAATGTGTTTTGGGCTACGAATTCTGCCCCGAGGGGTGGGTGCATCACAGCTGGAATTTGTTGCCAACAACTGAGACACCTTTCGGTCTCAGTGTAAGAAAATCGACCGAAAAAAACTACATCGCCTGTGCTACTGCATGATAAAGCACTCTGTTGATTTGAGAAACAAAACTATCCAGGAGATTCATAGGAAAGTCGTCTCTCAGGCATTTGTATTAATAGGGAAGTCCTCTCTCAAGCACCTGTCCATTTCGTCATATACTCGTAAAATTTTACCTTTCCCACTCTCGATCGATCAACTGTCAAGGCAATTCATTTCTAGGCGAAAATACTCTTCAAACTACACTGGTTTAATGACATCGTTAGAACCAGAAAGTTTCTACAGGTGTAGAATTTGTAAACTACTTTGGCACTGTCAGATTGTTTTAGATATCGTGAAAGGAAATTCTGCTGCTGATTAATTTCTCTTTGATGATTACTGTTGCGTTCAGTAAATTAATGGAAAGCGCAATTAAAATATTCACTGTACTAATAGAAATTAAATTGAGCTTACTACGGAAACATCACGACGGCAGTCTGTCTTAATAAAGCATTAAGTATCTGTAAGACGATTGAGCCTATTTTAACACAAATTAGTAGAATATTACCGACTTTTGACTTCGAAAAGGTCTGTATTTACTTCATGTTCTGTATCATTCGCAAGTATTATGAAAATGTGGCAGTTCAGAGATAAAATCTTGTATTCACAGCAACAAAAGCCGCGCGGGATTAGCTGAGCGGTCTAAGGCGCTGCAGTCATGGATTGTGCGGCTGATCCCGGCGGAGGTTCGAGTCCTCTCTCGGGCATGGGTGTGTGTGTTTGTCCTTAGGATCATTTAGGTTAAGTGATGTGTAATCTTAGGGACTGATGACCTTAGCAGTTAAGTCCCATAAGATTTCACACGCACAACAACAAAAAATATGTCGGCAGAAAACAAAAGTGGCATTATGAATTTCGCAGTACCGTAAGGTTTTCGCTCTGACACTAAGACGTACTAAAAGTAGCAATACGAATTTTGCTCGAGCGTTGTCTTACGATTCCCTTATTGGGTTTGTATCTGCCTGCTTTTAGCTCTGCTACAAAAGAATTAAAAATCTGGTTTTCAGCGAATCTCGAAAGGCGAACAAAGGCAGCGTATACGTGACAGGCAACCACGTTAGCTTTTTTTTTTTTAATCTCATTTTGTTCGCTTTTGTTCGTTGCATCTGCTCGGGGCGGACGTCGTAAGACATCGTTTTACGTTCTTTAATGATCGATTAACTCAATTTTTTTTATTACAGAGGGCAGCGAACCCTCTGACCGAAGACGATGAACTACCGTGCCGGCACCTTGTAGCTAGCGAACAGGTGTGGTGTCATTGACTTACTTATTGGCCCATTAGGCGCTACGGCAGATAAATCGCAACATAAGAGGCGAGGGTATTTGTATTTCCCTTGTGGGACGACTTTCGCTGACTCAAAAGCATTAACTGATATCCTTATGTCACATTTCAAAAGAAAATCATATTACTCAATTGAAATGACTCGATAATATCAAGTGAATTTAGCAGGCTAGTTCTGTGCCATCAAGGAAGTAACTCGTCCGTCACAGATTTGCCAAACATATTCTGCGCTGTTGCTAAGTTTCAGTTATACTGCCAGGAAGGATACCAGCTGATGTGTTCTGTGTGTGACCTCGGAAGTGGCTATAGCTGCGTCTCAAAGTTGCGGTTGGCAAGGGCCGCAAGATCCTCATTATATTTCAATGAGTCTTATTCGCATCTCTGTAACTAGATTTAGGGGCTAGAGTGTAATTACTTGTAATACATCGATGCACTGACTGCAAACTAAATGTCATAAATTAATAACTGCGACAATTATATGTGTTTACCGGCCTTAATCAGACAGAAAGATTGAAAGCGTATTCACCAGACGCGATTCACAATTTTGGAGTTTCTCCAGTGGTTGAGTTGCCGACGTAACTTTGCTATACAATATTGTTATTGAGATCGCTGTCATTGGCACATGCGCCAGAAGACAGGCATGGCCTGACTTTTTGTTGTCAGCTTTTCTGATGGAAATTCTGCCTTTGCTCGAAACGTGAAGACTTAAGGCGAATTCGAATATTACATAAGGCGAAAATTTGATGTTTCTATTCTTCTGGCTCTAACATTTAAAAACCAGTTACAATAAGCGGCAGAAAAGCGCCTGTGAACCAACAATTCATAATGGAGGCATATTTAGTGGAATCTGACAAATTCCATCTGTCATCTCATAATTGTGAAAAACTACTTTTTTCATCAGCACAGCGTCGCAGTATGAACTCATGGGTTTCATATTATTCCTATACTTAATTTCGTTGTGGTCGTTTACAATGATAGTAGCGGAGGAGCAAAACCAAGTGACTTCAAACATACTTTTCCAGTGGGATCTGAATCTTTGGCTACAGTTGCAGTAGCACGTCCAGTGAGGTATCAAGAATGTGAGCAATCACTCATTGCTGTAGTATAGGCTAGGGCAGAAAGAAGCCACGAAATACTGTTATTCTTTCCGGCAAAATAAACGATGAGGGACACTGTCGCTGTCACCTATTAATGAGGAATTGTTGAGAAAATTAGAACTGTATGTAATGAAATGAGTAGGTTGATGCAGCTCCAGTCCGGCACTATAACTGAGTTGCCAAACATTTTCCGAATAGCACATAAGATAGAAATGTGTGTGTGTGTGTGTGTGTGTGTGTGTGTGTGTGTGTGTATGTATGTCTGTTATTTCTAGCATTTCCGAAAGAACAGACACTACAAATCGAAATAGTCAGTCTTGTCAATCAATTAAATATCGAAGGACAGATGTCCAGGCTGTCATGGGCGTTAAAATAGAACAACGGCGTCAGATGAAAATTTCTGGCTGACCAGGTTCGAACCCGGATTTGTAGTGTATTTTCGTTCGGACGTGTCCGATAGAACAGACACCACACATATATCCACATTCAGGGTGTTTCAGGACGAATAGTAAATATTTTAGTAGGTGGTAAGGTGATAGTACAGACGAATTGCATTAAAAAATTCCAAATAAATGCGTCCACTCTTTATTGAGTACAGAGACACATCTGTTAGTACGTAACCCTAACAAACTCAAAGGAAAGGCAAGCTGATTTTCAAAAATTTCCCCACCAACTTCAATGCACATTTGACTTCTCTTATAGCACCACGTGTAGCTCTTCTGGGGTCATCTTTGCGTTCTTTGATGAGGGCTGCACTCTTCATAATCCGAACGATCAAATCCGCTCTTGGGTTTACTTTTTCTTTATACACTTCGCCTTTAACCATCAGTGCAAGCAAGTATCCAAAGAGATAAGTCCGGGGAGCTTGGTGGCCAAGAAAAGTGCCCATATCTATTGATCCATCTTCTGGGAAATGTTAGGCTTGGATAATGTCACCTGACGACTAGAATTTGCAGGAGCCCCGTCATGCTGGAGGAACATACGCATTCTTGTAGCCAAAGGAACCTCTTCCAATAACGCTAGAAGCTCATTTTCAAGGAAGTGTAGACAACTGGGTCCTGTAAGGACCAACATGCGAAACGAAAATGCATTGAACCCAGCTATATGTACTCAATAAAAATTGGAGAAATGTTATATGGCATTTTTCTGCAATTTGTCTGTACTACTAACTCCTACAATATTTATTATTCCTCCTGAAACATCCTGTATAATTTTTCAGGTCTCGACTGGTCATCGAAAGTTTTCAGTGCTAGCTGCACGTCATCGTCCGAACACTTGCGCGAATACAGTGTGGCCGCGAGCGAGTGGAATAATGGACGGGGGTTGGGTGGGGGGGTGGGGAGGGGGCAGGGCGGGAGGTACCGCGCATGTGGTATGCGGCAAAGATAGGAATTCGCGTCTGACGAGGAGCGTCTGTAGATAGGTGCTGCAGAGAGGTTGGCTGCTGTGTCCCGATAGTGCCCACCGTCGGAGGTTCGAGTTCTCCCTGCAACTGAACTCGGGCTCGTTTACTACCTATTTTTCACGTGGCTCATCTGTAAAGGGGGTTGGTAGTAAACGGTTGCATTTGCGCCCCTATTATTGAGTCTGATATTGGCTGGCTTTTGAAGAGCAGTGAATTGAACTATACACGTTCAGATTGAAACTTATTTATTCAAAAGAAACACTTTAACGTTGTGGCCATGCATTTTTAAGTTCACAAATAATAATCGGTGCAATTCGTACACTGTTTGTCTCACACCTACACACTTTCACTTTGTTCCTTCGCATACCCTGGCGTCCATGCTTGCACTCGCGGCACTTTGCCGCTCCCAACTCGCCACCACAACGGCCAACGACAAAAGACCACGATTTTCCCGCTCACATCCACAGTCCTGAGTCGGGTCACATGACACCACAGTAGTCAAAATAATTGCTAAACATGGCCACAATTCGTTTACAGTATTTTATAATATTTAAATACTTAAATCTAAATACATTATATAATTTTACAAATTATCACCACACTTATATAATTCGTTGCAATTAAAAGAAAACCAAAACACTATCCAACGGAACTACAACGTCCATCAAAACACAAACAAATATTTTCCGGTCTATTTTGCCCAGCATATTATCTCTGCTGCCGTGCTTTAAATTTAAATTACTTGAAAGAGTTCCATATTATCCCCTGTTACCTTACATACTCCCACTTCATGGAGACATTACCTTAGTAACGGCAACATGAAGTAGCACCAAATGGAGTGAACCCATATTACTTTATATATTAAACATTTTAATTATAACTATAATGGCACCAAAACACGTAGAACAGTGTTATAGTGGTGAGTTAATCAGTGTATGTACTGTCATTGGGAAACATACATACATAATCCAACAATGTATCCAACTCAAATATACAATTAGATAGTATCCTATTGAGCGACTGGGCAGGCAAAATAAATGCCCATGTTAGTCTATATGTAGGTTGCCCACCACTGCAGATTAACACTTCCACTTTTTACACAGTTGTTTCTGTAAGTTGCACGAAGTTGTTGTAACCAGATCCTTGTGTTCACAGGTTTATGCATTGGAATACAGTCTTTCCAAACTTGTCAGCCAACAGCACTGTGCTTCCTCTCATTAGCCAAGCCATCCTATCAAAATTTAATCAAATCCTCATAAATCTTGCCTAGACATGCAGACCCACATTTCCCAGGAATCAGGCTATCCAAATCCTCCCTGGAACATCCTGTTTTCACTGATCAGTTCTTATTGAGGTTTGTACAAATGACAAACATGCACACAAATCAAACACAAAGATGGCATAGTTAAATATATTCTATTTCACCCTTAAAATGTTCCCAGATCAGGACCTCCGACACTTCTACCCCCACGCACCAGTATCAACTCCAGGTGCCACAGATACATTAGAAATTTTAATCAAATCTCAACTATTTTTTTTACTAACTATTTGCAGATTTCCTCCCTCCTATATTCTCCTTTAAATTTTATTCTTCGTCTATTTCCACCAGCATCAAATTCTACCACTCTGTCCTTTACAAAAATGCTACAGTCATACTTGTACAAGAAGTCCATACCCAAAATTACATTCAATGCCAAACCCTTCACCACAAACCAACTAATATAAAAACAATACTCATTACTATTAAATTCCAGTAATACTTCCCTGCTGATGGGCTTGCTACATGTCCCAGTTGCTGTCTTAACTTTGACTCCTGTAACTGGTAATTCTATTAATCCTAAGCCTTTAACTTGCTGCCAGAAAGATTCAGAGATTGCAGATAAACTTGAGCCAGAGTCTAATAATGCTATATCTGCAACTCCTCCCACACTGATATCAATTATTGGCTGTATCACCTCTATTTCTACTCTGTTCAGCCCTGATTCCTGTAATAAATCTCTTTCTACTTCACTCCTGCTTTCTTCTTGCATAATGCAAATATCTTTAGGTCTTTCTCCAAAACATACATCAGTATCCCCTTCAAACAGATCCTTAATAGCAAACTCAACATTCTCTTCTTCATTTAATTCTTCCAATTTTCTGGCAATTTTAAATTTTATTTTACCCCATTCTTCAGGCATTAAAGCTTTATGTAATTTTGCATAGGACAGCCAATCACTCAAATCATAATCAGCCTCCTCCTTTCCTAACCATCCACAATTAACATCTTTGAGGCTTGAATCATCAGTTAAGAAAACATAGGTTTCAATTTTATCTTCTGGGCAACCTACAGCAACATTCTCCATATCATTACGCATTTCCATATCCACACTGAAGTCATTATCACTACCACAGTTAACACCTGCACCCACAAGCACAGTAACCTTATCAGTAGGTGATTTACCAGCATTTTCCACATTGTCAAATACACCACTCATATTAGCCTTTACATCACACTGAATAACCCTCGCCTCACCTTTTCCACAATTCTCCATACTATTTCCAATAGACATCTCTACCCATTCATCACACCCATTATTACTGTGAACATTGCCCCTTAATTCCATATCCACTTCTGTTCCCCCTTTTGATGAAACTACCTCTGTCTCTGATCTTTCAATGAATTTTGCTGCACACAAACCAATATTGTCCTCCTCTGCTTGTAATTTCTCTTCCCTTTTAAACATGTCATCAATGTAAAACTCCCACTGTTCATTGCTGATATTAGCCTTGTTCCCTTTTTTCCTCTTATACCTTTTATCTGTATTTCTATAATTGTTAAAACCCCCCCATAGATTTTCATTTCCTAAGACAGCATCCATATGACATATCCCAATTTCCCTATTATCCTTGCTGACTTTATTACCCATCCCATCACGTCCTTGTCTGGCCCTGTTCACATAATTATCAGCCCCCCTGCGGACCTTAAGTGAGGCATCAATTAGTTTTTTGATTGCCTACCCTGTCCATTTGCATCTGGCATTCCTACTCTCATACCTTCTCTATCACTCCTCATCTGATCAAAATTGTCTCTTCTCCCTCCAAAATTTCTGTTATACCTTTGTGGCTTGCTTCTCCAATCTCTATCCTGATTATTCTGATCACTTATCTCTTCTCTCCACCTGTTATGGTTATTACTGTATTCATAATTAATACTGTTTCCCCTTTCATGATACCTTCCACTCTCCCTATGTTCCATGTATTTAGGTCTGTAACACAATGCCCTGTCCATATTATCCACAAAATTAAGAAATTCTTCCACTGAATCTGTTGCACTGTGAATCAAATCCCATTGCAAATGCTCTGGTAATCTTCTCTTTAGTGTAGATATTTCTGTTAATACGCCCAGTGGCCTATCCAGATGATTTAATTTATTCAGTTCTCTAACACAGAACTCTCTCATACTTTCCTTTCCACTCTTGTAACTGGATCCATTCAAAAAATCGTTTTGCAATCTTAATTGTTTTGCTTGGCCCCAGTATTTGTTCAAGAACAGGTTTTCGAAGGTTTTAAAATCACAAAATTTATCATCATTTTGGTTTGCCCATGTTTGAGCTCCCCCTTCCAACTGCCTCTTAACATATTTAATGTTTGCCTGCTCACTCATCCCTGTCACAAAGTTATCCTTACACGCAGCTAGAAAGTCAACTGCATGGTATTTATTCTCCCCATTAAAAGGTTTTGACTGAAATCCATGCCCCAGAGGATATCCCAACAATAAATTTCCATTCCCTGCTGCCACAGTATTAACTGTTTCCCTCAAGACATTTATTTCCCCTTCTAATGCCTTCTTATTGTCAGTAATTCCCTTATGGCAATCCAGCACTCCTATCTTAATGGATTCAATGTCTGCCTCTGTTTGTCTTTGAAATAATGTGCATTTCTGTTCCTGTACCTGAATCTGCCCCACAAGATTACTTTGCACAGTGTCCACCTTGGCTACTAGGCCTCTTTCAACCTCATCAACTCTCTCAATAATTCCCTCAACAATTTTAACTGTGTTTTCAACTTTATCTGTAATTTGAGTGAATTTGAGATCTAGCTGATCAAATTTTTCACTCACTGTCTTTATTTTATCACTAAGCCTTAATTCCATATCCCCTATTTTCGAATCCATTTCTCCAACTATTGCAGTTTTTATATTCCCTATTTTCGAGTCTATTTCTCCTAATTTACTAGTAAGTTTTACAAAAAATGTGCTGAGGTCACTTCCTGGTATCCAGCCTATTTCTTTTGGCATGCTAGGGCTACTACAGGTACTCCTAACATCCACTGATTCGCCTTCACTTTGAGATTCACGCGTCTCATCGGCCATGGATAATGAATGGACACAATTTTGCAATGTAGCTGCTGGCTGCACTTATCTTTTAAATCCTCGTGTGACGCGACGTCTGCAGTGAGCTCCGCAGCACAGCTATGCAATGAATCTTAATCGGCGGCGTGGACACACAGCAAACTCAACCAGGAGCGAGAACACGTTGCGTAGGCCCCTGGCAGCATGTAATCGTGTTGGTCGGTGGCACGGACGACGGCGTTGATCGTCGGCAGCACGTGGATACAGCTTCGACTGCTTTACCCGTAGCAATACATGGACGTGGCACGGACGACGGTTTCTTCTCGCGGCAGCACGTATCGCGGCACGGACGACTGTTTTACCCGCGGCAACACGTGGTCGACTCATCAGACTGTGTAACTGACTGTTTCACAATCGTGGTGGCCTTATATCGGCGTAACCACGGGGCAGCGCGTATCTTGTCCAGCACAAACACTCCGGTACTGCTAATGCACCGATTTAGCTCAGAGCCCCCACACTGACTGTTCAAAAGCCTAACATCAGACGGAAATTCGATTCCGAAATACTATGGAATATAGAAGAAAGTCCTATCCTGGACGAGCCCCCAATTGCGACTGAACTCGGGCTCGTTTACTACCTATTTTTCACGTGGCTCATCTGTAAAGGGGGTTGGTAGTAAACGGTTGTATTTGCGCCCCTATTATTGAGTCTGATATTGGCTGGCTTTTGAAGAGCAGTGAATTGAACTATACACGTTCAGATTGAAACTTATTTATTCAAAAGAAACACTTTAACGTTGTGGCCATGCATTTTTAAGTTCACAAATAATAATCGGTGCAATTCGTACACTGTTTGTCTCACACCCACACACTTTCACTTTGTTCCTTCGCATACCCTGGCGTCCATGCTTGCACTCGCGGCACTTTGCCGCTCCCAACTCACCACCACAACGGCCAACGACAAAAGACCACGATTTTTCCGCTCACATCCACAGTCCTGAGTCGGGTCACATGACACCACAGTAGTCAAAATAATTGCTAAACATGGCCACAATTCGTTTACAGTATTTTATAAAATTTAAATACTTAAATCTAAATACATTATATAATTTTACAAATTATCACCACACTTATATAATTCGTTGCAATTAAAAGAAAACCAAAACACTATCCAACGGAACTACAACGTCCATCAATACCCAAACAAATATTTTCCGGTCTATTTTGCCCAGCATATTATCTCTGCTGCCGTGCTTTAAATTTTAAATTACTTGAAAGAGTTCCATATTATCCCCTGTTACCTTACATCCCTCCGGCATGGGTGTGTGTGTTGTCCATAGCATAAGTTAGTTTAAGTTAGATTAAGTAGTGAGTAAGCATAGTGACCGATGACCTAAACAGCTTGGTCCCATAATATCTTACCACAAATTTACAAAATTTTAAATCCAAAATACTGCATCTCGGTTCTTACACTAGTGCAATAGGTGCGCACTGGTTAGATGTAACTGAAGAGAGACTTCAGTTCGGATTGCGGTTAAGGGCGAATCCCAAGCGCATGGCTACGAACAATTGGGAGCGGAAACTTAATGTCATCGGAGCCTTGTTGAAGGACCATGACATGCGATCGTTAGACTGACTGCAGAAAGTTCAGTTTATAAATACATACATACTTAGCGAAATATATCATGTCGCAGCCGTCTTACCGATACCGCAGGTCACCGCACATAAAACACTAGCTGCAGCGTGTTGGTATGTGTGGAAGCAAAATATCTTCAAAGTATCCGTCCACACGGCGACTTTGCAGAGGCAAAACGGAGGACTTGGAATTAAAGACGTGCTTTTAAACTAATACATGCCACTAAGACAGGCATCACGAAACTTCTGTTCCTCTCGTTAGATCCTGGGGATACGAACGCTCCTGTTAATGTAGCTCATATAGATGCCAGCCTAGATTACGTCCGAAATTACTATGTCGATTGCAGCTGTATAAGACTTCCACCAGCACAAACCAACACTAGGACCGTCTATGATTATATTACCAGACATTGTCTTCACAACCCAATTCAGGTAAATTAACCTACTAAAAACTGGATGAACGAATGGAAAAATATCAACAATAAAATTCTACCAGTGCCGGATGGTACGACGTTGTAAACGAAACCATCTACATACTGCGACAAGTGTCAACTTGTAGAAACTGTAGCGCACATCTTCTTATGTGAAAACAGAATCAGAATTTGGGACTGGAATAGGAAGAAATTAGCACTATCAACAGAACCACAGAAACTCATATACTGATAACTGAAGCTTTACAACCCAACTGTAAATATTACCCGTCCGGAAAGAATAACAGTATTTCGTGGCTTCTGGAACAGTTTGTGTTTTACGTGTTAACAAAAAAAACTTCGAACTTAGATGGGTAGATGTTTTATATTGCAGAAGAACATTTTAAGCTAAAGAAAAATAAACAATATAAGGAATGGTTACAATTTTTTTTGTCTATTGCTTTATGTGGGCTACAAAGAAGTGGACAGTTTTATTGATTAGAAGCAGAAAACTATTCTTTCACTTGTTTTATTCCTGGAATCTGCTTTTACGTTGGTTCTAAAGTCAGAACTGTTCTAATTTGGTAAAACCCCTCCGGCTCCGAAATTTCTTTCATTTGTTGAAGAATACACTACTGGCCCTTAAAATTGCTACACCAATAAGAAATGCCGATGATAAACGAGTATTCATTGGACAAATATATTATACTAGAACTGACCTGTGATTACCCTTTCACGCAATTTGGGTGCATAGATCCTGAGAAATCAGTATCCAGAAGAACCACCTCTTGCCGTAATAACGGACTTGATACGCCTGGGCATTGAGTCAAACAGAGCTTGAATGGCGTGTACAGGTACAGCTGCCCATGCAGCTTCAACACGATACCACAGTTCATCAAGAGTAGTGACTGGCGTATTGTGACGAGCCAGTTGCTCGGCCACCATTGACCAGACGTTTTCAGTTGGTACGAGATCTGGAGAATATGCTGGCCAGGGCAGCAGTCGAACATTTTCTGTATCCAGAAAGGCCCGCACAGGACCTGCAAGATGCGATCGTGCATTATCCTGCTAAAATGTAGGATTTCGCAGGGATCGAGTGAAAGGTAGAGCCACGGGTCGTAAAAAATCTGAAATGTAACGTCCACTGTTCAAATTGCCGTCAATTCGAAGAAGAGGTGACTGAGACGTGTAGCCAATGGCACCCCATACCATCACGCCGGGTGATACGCCAGTAATGCGATGACGAATACACGCTTTCAATGTGCGTTCACCAATCACGGATGCGACCATCATTATGCTGTAAACAGAACCTGGATTCATCCGAAAAAATGACCGAGGTTCGTCGCTGAGTACACCACCGCAGGCGCTGCTGTCTGTGATGCAGCGTCAAGGGTAACCGCAGCTATGGTCTCCGAGCTGATAGTCCATGCTGCTGCAAACGTCGTCGAACTGTTCATGCAGATGGTTGTTGTCTTGCAAACGTCCCCATCTGTCGACTCAGGGATCGAGACGTGGCTGCACGATCCGTTACAGCCACGCGGATAAGATGCCTATCATCTCGACTGCTAGTGATTCGAGGCCGTTGGGATCCAGCACGACGTTCCAAATTACCCTCCTGAACCCAGCGATTCCATATTCTGCTAACAGTCATTGGATCACGACCAACGCGAGCAGCAATGTCGCGATACGATAAACCGCAATCGCGATAGGCTACAATCCGACCTTTACCAAAGTCGGAAACGTGACGGTACGCATTTATTCTCCTTACTCAAGGCATCACAATAACGTTTTACCAGGCAACGCCGGTGAACTGCTGTTTGTGTATGAGAAAGCGGTTGGAAACTTTCCTCATGTCAGCACGTTGTAGGTGTCGCCACCGGCGCCAACCTTGTGTGAATGCTCTGAAAAGCTAATTATTTGCATATCACAGCATCTTCTTGCTGTCGGTTAAATTTCGCGTCTGTAGCACGTCATCTTCGTGGTGTAGCAATTTTAATGGCCACTAGTGTATATGGCTTCCTTACAGACCTCATATGCATCCAGTGCATAATAACTTAAATCATGAATATATTTCTGAATGAATGTTTATGTATTTTTCAGTCACCCTTTTGACTGTTATAAGTTATGTTCTACAAAGAAACGCACGCCATTGGAGGCGGCAATCTGTAATTTATTTTACCTTAATTACTACTTCAATTTTGTTCTACAATTTAAGGCATATATGGGAACAAACATGGAATACATGTTAATAATGCAGCTACTCAGTGACAGGTATGGAGAAGGCATTCTGGTCAGGCCTCGGATCTTCGACCCCTGCCCTCTTTGCCTCCGCCTATCTGGTGCTAAAAGTCTTCTCAAACTAAAAAAAAAAAAAGGTATTGCAATGGTCAGCACGTCTGTCTAGTAAGCAGCAGATCCAGGTTCGGAAGCCCGGTCGGTCACAAACTTTCATCTTCCTTCGTTGCTATATTTCAACGCGCTGTGACAGTGTGGACGTCGGTCCTTCGAAATTTAAGATGCAATTGTTTTTTGAGGCAGTAGAAGTGATTTGCGAACGTTTGTCTTACCATTAATGTAATGGGAATTCAACGGCATCCAACCCTTAGTCACTGCTTTGTGACGGCGCTAACGCATGTCATATACATGCGAATCAGACTGTAGCGCTTATTTAGTAAAATAACGAATGGTCAGTAATGAAGTACTTACGAGCAGTAGAAGCAGAATTGCAGCGAACTGATCACTTAACCAAGTGCAACGTAGAGTACTTGCGTAATGAGGCATCTCAGCTGCATAGCTGAGGGTAATATTTGTTAAGCAATTCACTGCAGAATTAATGTAATACCCGCATGATAATCTCTGTAGTCATACTGGATCTTTAGCAGCTCGCGAATGGAGTGCTATGTTCGTTAAATCGGATTACTCAAGCTGATTCCAAATTAAGAGAAGCGACGACGCCACCACACTATCTTTACTTAAGAAGGAAATCAGCGCTAAATTATGTGCGCTACCATTAACGTTACTGTATGCAGTTTGACAACACCACCACCACAACTACTGACAACCTATACCATTATCATCACAGAGTTGTAACTTGCAGTGATTACAAGTTGCTGATGTTTGTCAAGATTAGCGGAAAGCGCCTCATGAATGTGAAGTTCCATTTGCATTACTCCTAGGACAGAGAGAATCCTAAATAACAGTGGTTCAAGTGGCTATGAGCACTATGGGACTTAACGTCTGAGGTCATCACTCCCCTAGAACTCAGAACTACTTAAACCTAACTAATCTAAGAACATCACACACATCCATGCCCAAGGCAGGATTCGAACCTGCGACCGTAGCGGTCACGCGGTTCCAGACTGTAGCGCCTAGAACCGCTCTGCCACCCTGGCCGTCCCTAAATAACAGTAATAGGTCACCCAGCGAAGAGAAGAGTCCATGTATTGTCTCAAGTTCTTGCAATCTGATATTAACGCAGTTCCCGATGGTTTCACACTATTTATTTTGGCTATCGGAATACTCATATGGGAATTATCAAAGTGTAACTGCTAGAACGCTCAACTACCTTAATAACACCTCATTCTGGATTGAATACGACTCGGAAAGTGACGTTAATTTGATGTTTTCCGTCCATCTCCTGACGTCTTACTGATTGAAGTCTGAAGTGCACGCACAGTTATGTTGCCGACCGCATGGATTCTGTGAAGTGTTGTGGCAGCTGGCAGTCATTTCTGAATACAGACATGTGCAAATATCCTCACTGCTCTAAGGAAATTCGTCTTTGTTGCATTTTTCCCATACCGTAAATAGCACAATAACGTAAGGCTTATTCTACTGAAGAACGTGATGCCCATAAGTCCTTAAATAAGTATCTCCGGGCGGCAGTAATGCACGAAAGGAAACAGACTGTTGGACAAAAGAATAGACAGCTCCCTGGTTTTTACTTTTCCGATAGCGCCTACGATAAGAATCTTGTGTCATATTAGGCTTCAGAACCCTAAACTGTTTATTTTCTTGCTTCATACCAAACAAAAACTATGATATGAGCAGAGGAAATAACTTATATACTTCTCATGAACTTTAGTTTTTCGTGTTTATTTTCTCACTTCATACTAAAACAAGGGCGTTGGTATGAGAAGAGTAAATGAAAAATACGCTTCCAAGACATAATATTTCCTTGTGTGCTACTACCTCGTGCATGAAAGCTCTGGAGTTAATTTTTGCGTCTCAGATAAATTTTGGTGTCATCTCACATTACTTTGTGAGAAAATTCCCATTTTTTGGGTTTCAAATAGAGTGGACATTTCATCACTGGTAAATATTCTGATGACTAATGACATGATACCCGTTGCAATTCCTCCATGGCACCTGTGAGTAGAGTCTCACGTTTGCTACTGTAAGAAGATGCAGGCAGTGATGTCCGCTCACCGCAGTCAGAACCAAGGTGATTTCTTTCTGTCTATGGCGAAGCGTCTGCTGCAGTGTCCACGCTCAGCCAACATAAACAAATCGCGGCGGCATTGGGCACTGCTAATCGCTGCACTTGTCGTGAGCCGCGACAACAAGAGCGCACTGTCTCTCCTAACAATATTATGGAGTTCATACGTCTTACTTACTTAACGTGATATACAGGATGTGGGTTGGGTAAAAATTCAGTTTGTAACTTCCCATCGCATTAAAATACTTGAAAGTCATATTTGATGCAATATTTATTGTCTCTCTAATGTTAGTAGTTTTGATTCAGATTGTGCGTGAACACGAAAACACACACACACACACACACACACACACACACACACACACACACACACACACACAAAAACAGTCATTGATTCCAGTGATTTTGACGACTACTGTGTATTGAACAACAAATGCATAAAACCAATTCCTCAGTTGGTGTCGAGTGGATGAGATTTTTCAATTACCTTGGATTGAAAGAACTGTAAGGAGGAGACTGAAAGTAAATTTACTTGTATGCTAAAGAGCTGCGACAAAGCAAAGCTTGACCGATTATCAGATAACTGTCCACAAGGGTTTTATGGACGAGTACAGTTTTAGTAACCAACCCACCCACCATCATTACGTAAGATTTCTCGAAGAAGTAGGGGCACTGATTTCATTAAGTCGTCGATAGTGTAGCGTGATGGTTTACTTCCCACCATACTATTTCTATATTCGTCCAAAGGTCGCTTGTATTTGTAGGTCCACATGGCAATGACCTTATTACCTCTGCCCACATGTTCTCTATCTGGTTGATATTCGGTGATAGCGAAACAAACGGCAACAGCTTTATCCTCTCTTGGCCCTGAAACCAATCTTGCACTGCTCTGCTATGATGGATGGGGCTCTGCTCCTGTGAATTAACTGTTATCTCGTTACTTCATATATGTATTTTTAAGTAACGTATTTGTAATAAGCACTTTGTATTAGTATTTTCCATAGTGTTTAAGAATTCAGGCTCTGTCACAGATAAGTGATCTACATTCAACAGTCCGATTAAGAATGTGGTTTACCCAGTCTATCATATGTTGAGAGCCGTAGTCGGATATCCACATTAAGACTGACTGGCTGAATCCGATTAGAACGATCTGGTATCGAAATGAAATTACAGAAATCGGATAATTTGAACGTCTGTATTGTAACAATGCTGAGCACATAATTCCTTTGACGGAGTAACATTTAGCAACTGTAAGAAAAAGTAAGATATATGTCTACTAGCAGCAATGCAACGTAATTATAACCCATATTTATGTGATGGAAATATTGAATCGAACAATGCACATCTATTTTAGTGGTGGGAAGATACATCATATCGGATTTGCTGATGACATAATAATGATAATAATAATAATATTAATAATAACAATAACAATAATAATCCCTTGTGGTGGATAGGGGAAAGCCTCCCACATACGGGTGGTACTGAGGAAATCAAATACTTGGGGTGAAACAAATACTCAAAAATGTGTGTGAAATCTTATGGGACTTACCTGCTAAGATCATCAGTCCCTAAGCTTACACATTACTTAACCTAAATTATCCTAAGGACAAACACACACACCCATGCCCGAGGGAGGACTCGAACCTCCGCCGGGACCAGCCGCACAGTCCATGACTGCAGCGCCTGAGACCGCTCGGCTAATCCCGCGCGGCTGATCCAAATACTAACACAATCCTGAACGGTTACTCAATCCGTTGAACCCAAAATCGAGACATGTCTGACTGAAAATCACCGGTACTCTGGTCACCGTCTCTTAGCTCAATGAGCTCGGCTGAAAATATTTGCTTCCAAAGGCTTGAATACCCTCTGGTCCTGTCTGGTCCTGGTTTCCCCCCGGGTCAAACCAATGAAACACAAGCAAACAAGAACAGTGCAAGCAAAGGCAACTTTACCCCAGGTGGTACATAAGCGCCCATCCGACAGGCGGCAGCTGGATTTTCGGATTCTGGGGAGTCCAGACTAGCACGGGAGAGAATATCGGATATCTCTGGTAAATTTCCCTACAAGCAGAAAACATGCATTTGAAAACTAAACATCGATACAATGATCCAAACACGAAGACTAAATAATCTCACATAAGAAATCGACCGACAAAAAATTCTCATCCTTGCTCTTCAAAGAAGCGCGACTAACTGACAATGAAACCTTGCATTACGAAAATCATCGCATCTTCAAGAGCAAAACACAACAAAAGGTAGCGAAATGCGCACCAATCTTCGGTATGGCATTTCTGGACCACAGATGTATCATCAACTCTGTCAAAGGAATCACACTCATCAACAATCGACTTGTGACTATGCTCATTCAGAGCCCCAATAAAAAGTATACACTCATCAATGCACATTCCCCCACCAACATTGAAAATAAGAAAAACACCGAAAATGTCGAAAAATTCTAGAACACACTCGAAAAAACTATGAGCAAAATTCGCCAAGATGACGTGAAAATATTAATGGGAGACTTCAACTCTCTATTTGGGACAGAAAAAACCTATAGAAAAATTATTGGTACAAATTCAACACACCGAAACATTTACACCAACGGCACACATCTGACTGACATTTGCCAGCAATTCAACATCAAAATGATGTCTACCCACTTTAGCAAAAAAACCACTTCTCAGGTAACATACTTGGCAACCATGTGCAAGCTGCTTTCGTTCGCCTTTCGAGACTCGCTGAATGCCAGATTTTCAATTCTTTTGTAGCAGAGCTACAAGCAGGCAGATACAAACTCAAAAAGGGAATCGTAAGACAACGCTCGAGCAAAATCCGTCTTGCTACTTTTAGTACGTCTTAGAGTCAGAGCGAAAACCTTACGGTACTGCGAAATTCATAATGCTACTTTTGTTTTCTGCAGACATATTTTTCGTTGCTGTGAACACATGATTTTATCTCTGAACGGCCACGTTTTCATAATAATTGCGAATAATACAGGACACGAAAAATCAGACCTTTTCGAAGTCAAAAGTCGGTAATATCCTACTAATTCGTGTTAAAATAGACTCAATCGTCTTACAGATGCTTAATGCTTTATTAAGATAGACTGCCGTCGTGATGTTTCCGTAGTAAGCTCAATTTAATTTCTGTTAGTACAGTGAATATTTTAATTGCGTTTTCCATTAGTTTACTGAACGCAACAGTAATCATCAAAGAGAAATTGATCAGCAGCAGAATTCCTTTCACGATATGTAAAACAATCTGACAATGGTAAAGTAATTTCCAAGTTCTACACCTGTAGATAACTACTGGTTCGAACGATGTCATTAAACCAGTGTAGTTTGAAGAGAATATTCGCCTAGAAATGAACTGCCTTGACGGTTGATCGATCAAGAGCGGGAAAGGTAACATTTTACGAGTATATGACGAGAGGGACAAGTACTTAAGAGAGGACTTCCCTATCAATACAAGTGCCAGAGAGACGACTTTCCTATCAATCTCCTGGATAGTTTTGTTTCTCAAATCAAAGGAGTGCGTTATCATGCAGTAGCACAGGTGATGTAGTTTTGTCGGTCGATTTTCTTACATTCAGACCGAAAGGTGTCTCAACTGTTAGCAACAAATTCCAGCTGTGATGCACCCAACCCTTGGGAACGATAAAGGAATCAAAACTCGTCACCAGTGACAGTACTGCATAGGAATGCTCAATGAGCGACCTGATGACGTTCAATAATAGTCACCCCGTTGATTTCTGTTGTTTCGAATTAGAGAATGCAGTACTCCTACATCAGACTTCTGAACTTTGCCTGTTGAAGGCAAATGTCGCATAACGGTTAAAAGGTAATCCACAACACATATCAGTAGTCGAGACTCGCATAATGTGGAAAATCATTCATGCCAGAACGTTCTTTGTTGAAACAATAATGCCGCTCGGGATTAGCCGAGCGGTCTCAGGCGCTGCCGTCATGGACTGCGCGGCTGGTCCCGGTGGAGTTTCGAGTCCTCCCTCGGGCATGGGTGTGTCTGTTTGTCCTTAGGATAATTTAGGTTAAGTAGTGTGTAAGCTTAGGGACTGATGACCTTAGCATTTAAGTCCCATAAGATTTCACACAAATTTGAACATTTTTTTGAAACAAGAATATCTTTTTCTGGCGTATTTTTCCCAAAAGCACTCGCTCCACACACAGTTCAAATCTTTCTAGCTGCCTCCTCTGCATTCACCCCTCTGTTATACCAAAAGTAAATATTGTATTGCAGATGTTAGACGTTTTTTCCACTTGCGACTCAGTTTTACTATACTTGACAGTAGTTCACGATTTTCAGTTATGCAAAATCCAAGACTTCACTGTAAGATGATAAGTAGAACTTCAAATTTGAAAATGACAGTTGATATATACACTGGCAGCATCGCGCCGCGTTCATCTGGGCGGCGCCGGATTTCAGGCGGCGGGTGGCGTCTGGCCGGTGGCCGGTAGCCGCTGCAGCGCGAGGAAACGCTCGAGCGTAAGCTGTTCTAATCTCGCCGCAGCTGTTCTGCGGAATTTGTTTCTGGAAGTACTTGTTATTGCTTGTGGATAGAATGTGAAGCGAATTATCTTCACCGAGTGGGGTGGCGCAGTGGTTAGCACACTGGACTCGCATTCGGGAGGACGACGGTTCGATCCCGCGTCCGGCCATCCTGATTTAGGTTTTCCGTGATTTCCCTAAATCGCTCCAGGCAAATGCCGGGATGGTTCCTTTCAAAGGGCACGGCCGACTTCCTTCCCCATCCGCCCCTAATCCGATGCGATCGATGACCTCGCTGTCTGGTCTCCTCTCCCAAAAACCAACCAACCAATTAACTTCGATGTTCAGTCACACTCATAACTTTAGACGAGGGCCGAAATGTGGTAAGAAAAAGTACACTTGGACGCGAACAGCCGACAATAAGTTTAGAATGCACGACGATTACCACTTTATTTTATTTTATTTTTTTTTTTTTTTGAGTAGTCAGTTATGAGTAGGTGGAGACAAGGCGGGCAGGGGTCGGAACCCGAGGCCTGGCCGCGATGCCTACCCCCTCCCATCCCTGAATCACTCCCATAAAGTAGCTTTTTTGAATTTATTTTGATTTGATTTTATTTTATTTTTTGCTTTTTTTGTTTTTCCAGGAACAGGGTAAATGAACAAAATATCTTTATTGATACAAGCTTAAATACAACAGAAATGCCATTCTTCCGGCGGAAATAACACGACACATTACATTCGTATAAGGCGAGCAATTTTTTTTATTAACAAGACGTAGGAAAAAAAGAATAATAATACTGATGTAAGCTAAGAGGTGTGAAGCAATATATAGTGGAGTGGGGGAAAAACCGGTGTGTTCTGTAAAGTGCATAAAAGAAAGGAGGCGAGTGTCCACGCGCGTACTCCACTGTGCATTACAAAATAGAAAGTGGCGCGGGGAGTCTCAGATGTCAGCAGGAGGGGGCGGGAGTGCTGTCGGCGTGTGGAAACATCCAACTGGGCGGGGGTGACGTAAAGATCGAGTGTAGGTAATTGGTGAAGTACGCGCGGTAGCGCTGTCGGTGCTCGACTTTACTGTAGGCGGTTTTTAAGGACTGACAGAAATCAAGGCGTGATTTGTCGCCATTATTATACATGTAGGTGATCGTCCATCCCTTGACCCATACAATCGGATGATTTTTGGTAGCGGGGAAATAGGTATCCTCAGGATGGAGAAAAGTCCATGGGTCAATCGAGTCCGGCGCAATGCGGTGGTAACAGGCAGCGAACTGTCGAGCAAGTTTCCAGACGTTACTGGTGGCAGCACAAGTCAGTTGATGGACATCGTCATCCATGAGGTGGCAGATGGAACAAAGTTGAGAGTCCGTTAGTCCTATGGCGTGAAGACGTTGATTTGTGGCGAATTTTCCATTTGCGACTTGGTACCAAGTTGGCCGGACGTTGGAGGGAAGAAAAGGCAAGTGGATATGACGCCAAATCGTGGGCCACCGCTTGGACGGATGTCTGAGTTCGATATTGTTGCTAGATATGGAACGTAGCAGTGGGATGTAAAAAGCTGTAGGTCGTAGAGAACGTGTGGTCGGTAAGTGTGTATGAGCATAACTGAAGTCGACAATGAAATCGGAAATGTGCGTCTGGTGGTGCTTGATGTGTCCGACTGGTACTGGTGGCTTCATGGTCGCGGGCGCAAGAATTTCCAATAAGCTGCGCGTAAGGGATGGGCCCCCGTGCCACTGCTTGTGCATGGTGGACATGTGCAAGGACGCCGCTCGGAGTCGCATATTGACAAGGCCGAGGCTCCCCGCACGCGGGGGAAGGGTGAGCGTGTCGTAGCGTACCTTAAAGAGCGTACCGGCCGTAAGAAAGTATCCGAAGACAACCTGGAGGCTGCGTCCAATAGTTGATGGCAGCGGGAGGACCTGTGCGATGTGGACCATTCTGGACGCCACATGTTGATTGAGGTATTGGACACGTTGTAAAGAATCGAGTCATCGGAGAAGATTTTGTCGCACCGTCGTGCGGATAGTTTGGAGTGTACGCCGAAAATTGATGGCAGGAGAGCGGCTCACGCTGGAGGTGAAAATGATGCCAAGGTATCGTAGTTTTTGTACAGACGGGAGAGGTGTTAAGTCGTCATGTGAGAGGCCGCGTCCAATGGACATCGCCGCGGATTTAGCCACATTCATGTTACTGCCCGCTGCAGTTCCGTACGTTGATATAAAATCAAGTACCGTTTGTGTTTCTCTCCGTGAGCGGATCAAGAGGAGGAGCTCGTCCGCATACGCACGACATCGAAAACTGTGCTGTCGCAAAGTGAGACCAGAAAGGTGGCTCGTCAGACTCCCGATGAGGTGCTCCAGGTTTACGGCATAGAGTAGGGTCGAAAGTGGGCAGCCTTCCCGTACGGAACGACGGATCACCAATGGTCCCGCCACACGGCCGTTGACCTGAATCAACGATTCAGCGGAGCCGTACAGGCGCCGGATGACGTCGATAAAGGCTGGTGGAAAACCCATGCGGTTCATCACTGAGAACAGAAAAAGATGCCGCACTTTGTCGAATGCGCTGTCAAAATCAATGGCAACCACCGAGGCGCGGAGTCTGCCGCCGCTGCCAGTGCAGTTAAATCGCGACATTCTCCTGTGGCCGTTTGTATATTAACTGAGCAGCCCGCTGTTGTCTGTTCCGGGGATAGAATGCTAGGCAGGACCTTGCGGCATCGCGTTGCCAGTAGGCGTGTAGAAATTTTATAGTCTGCGTTAAGCAGTCAGGGGACGGTAATGTGCTGTCATCACACCTGGTGTCGGTTTGTGGATGGGTATAACAATTCCCGTGACAAAGGACGGCGGTAAGGCATTCCCCATCGTCATCAGTTCATGAAACATCGTCGTCCACCGTGAAGCCATTAGTGTGAGGAAAGCGCGAGAAAATTCTATCGCCAATCCGTCGACAACAGGTGACTTATTCAGAGCACCTTTGTTGATTGCATCGTGGACTTCGTCACGTGTAATTGGCTCCATCAGCTCGTCCGCTTCGTCGCTGGTGAGGGTGCGAGTTACGTGTGGTAACACAGACTCCTCAGCGTGGTTGTTGGTAGTCTCCTCCTGGTACATTGTGCGGTAGTGGTCGAGGCACTGACGATTTCGGCCTGGAAAATGTGCTGGCCGCGACAGGTGTTGATCTCGGTGATGAGTCGTTGTCGATGTTTCCTATCGGAAGCGATATGATGCATGGTGGGCTGTTCTTGTTCCGCCGAATCGTGACATCGGGTTCGCACCATAGCCCCCTACAGCCTACGGCGTGCCAACGTTACAAATTGCGCCTTAATCCTGCTGCGTTCCCTTTGGGTGTCCGGGGTGGGCAGCTGGGCGTCCAGGTCGCGGAGAACGGCGTAGAAATTGTCGGTAGTGTGCTGGTGCCACGTAGCAACTTCCTTGCCATACTGAATCAAGGTACGTCGAATGGCAGGTTTGGCACATTTCAGCCACCAGGTCAAGGTCGTGCAGTACTTAGGTAAGCAACGTTCACAGGTGGCCCATGTCTCGGTAACACGTTAAAGACATTCAGGATTATGAAGATGGGAGGTGTTTAGCTTCCACGGTGCATGACTACGCCAGACCACTTGCTGGGGGAGGAGAATGTTGCAGATGTAGGCACAGTGGTCCGAAAAGGCCAACGGCCAAAGTTCTGCACCTTGGACTGCAGGTGTGAGTTCCCGAGAGACGTAAATCCTATCAAGGCGGCTTGCGGAGTGACTCGTCTGGTAAGTATGTACAGGCGCGTCGCAGTGCCGAACTTCACAAGCGTCGCGGAGCAACAGATCTCGGACGACAAGACGCAGTTCTTGACAGGTGTTGTAGTGGGGCACTTGTTTTTTAGGGTGCAAGACACAATTAAAATCACCCCCAAGCAAGTAATGGTCGCGGCGTCCAAGAAACAAAGGAGCGATTTCTTCTGAATAGAAGAGTGCCCTGTCGCGTCTGCGGGTGGAGCCTGACGGAGCGTAAATGTTGACGATACGCGTCCCCATGACGGTGACGACCATGCCTCTGGCAGATGGAAGGTATGTGATATCGGCCACTGGAATGCCTTCTCGGGCGTCCCAGGTGGTCACCAGGGGAAGGATAAGTGTTATTTCCCGCGACGTCTGGAAGTGTGACAAAGTGTACTTCTTGTAGTAGTGCGATGTCTACATCCGACGCCCATATCATCTCTCGCAGCAGTTGAAGTTTAACGGGTGCGCTAATGGTGTTAGTGTTGATCGTCGCTACTCGATAGGTTTGGAGCCGTATCCCCCCGTGGAGGGGAACTTCACCAGCGGAGGATGAAGAGGAGCGAGGCAACGGCGAGTCGTGCCGTACGCCACCTGACGGCGTTATCAGCGGCGTATCGATGCTTCCGTCTGGGGTAACTCTGTCCCCAGTGTGTGGCCCTGGTCTTCCTCGACGTCCTCACTCCACGCCATTGAAGGCGCTGTCGTTGTGATGGTTGTACGTTCCACCTTGCCCGTAGGGGCGGAGGACGTCTCGACAGCAGTCGCAATGGTGGAGTCCATTGGTTCAGGAGGACCTGGGCGAGCCAGTAGAGTTGTCACCGACGCAGCCACAATCGACGTCATGTTATCGTCATTCGTATCGTCGTGCAGGTACTCCGAGGCCTCGTCGGGTCGGACGGCCTCTGGAGCATCAGGGGGAGGTGATCCGTCTCGTTGCGAGACCGTACGGCGCCTCCTCTTCCACCTCTTGGATGAACATAGTTTGCGGGTTCGTCCCTCTGTGTTGGAAGATGGAAGGGAGTCGCGTCACTCTGGGAGGAAGGCCGTCGCGGGAACATCAAAGGAAGGGGCGTCCATATGATCGGGCGGTGGGGGTCGGAAGTCGTCGCTGTTGGTAATGGCGCCGGAGTAGCGTCAGGCTGTGAGCGCGACGTGTCGTCCTCGGCGCTATCCGTAGCAGCTGGAAGGGTCACCGGTACATGGTCCGACGGGCGGCGGCCGGTGGGAGGAGAAGAGAGCGCCGATGCGTAGGTGATCGGTAAAACCGTCGTCGGAGCCGGAGGTGCCACGGTAGCGACTAGCAATTGGGTGATTCGTCGCTGAAGACACTCAGATCTGAGGTGGCCTTCTTTGCCGCACCCGGAACAGGTATTGGGTTGGCCGTCGTATATGACAACCGCGGTCACCTGCTAATTTGCAGGTAAGATGACACGTGGCGATGGAGATCGATGGTGATCTTTCGTACACCGTTAAGAACGGGGTATGTTAGGAACTGCGCCCAGCGTTCGGCAATGTGGCCATGTACAGTGCCATAGGGGCGAAAAGCCGCGATAACGTCTTCCGCCGGGAGCTAGAACGGGAGTTCGAAAACTCGTATGGTGTGCGTTCCTAAGCCTGCGTGGTCGACAGTGACCACACCGACATTGTTGTCGGCGTGGCAAAAGCGTAGTTTGTGTTTGGTGTCAGAAAGTATTCTTTCACATGTCGCGTCATTGACGACTTTGACATACACCGTACTGCTTAATATGGACAAATGGATGCCCAAGATGTCGGAAGCTGGGATCTTAGCAACGTCGCGTAGGAAGCGTTCCACTTCCAAGGCCTTTGGTCGTGCGTAGTCGTTGCAGAAGTTGAATCGTAATGTTGATTTTCTAAAACGGTTGGCCATGGTTCTACCACACGTAAGTGACGGCTGCTGAAATGTAAACAACAGCGAGCGTGCGCTCCGCAGGCGGAAACAACAACACGTCCGCACTGCAAGGCGGCGAAAGCCGGACTGACCACTACACCATGGGCTCACACAATCCAACAACATCTAGTAAGTAGACAACACTTCCTCCTGACACTTCCGCATCTTAGAGTGTTGCCAGATTGTGCATATGCCCGGACTTAAGAGTTGTCGGAGGCGGTCAGTTTTATTGGCCACCTTTAGTGAACGACCCAGACTTAGTCTCTTTGACGGCCGGCCGGCGGTCAGTTTTTATGTCTAAGGCTGTATGAAGTTTGCAGTAAATCCGCGTTCCAAACGTCGTGGCCTTCCCTTGTTAGATTTTTTTGATACAAATATCCTCTCTCTCTCTCTCTCTCTCTCTCTCTCTCTCTCTCTCTCAAGCCGGCCGGTGTGGCCGTGCGGTTCTAGGCGCTTCAGTCTGGAACCGCGTGACCGCTACGGTCGCAGGTTCGAATCCTGCCTCGGGCATGGATGTGTCTGATGTTCTTAGGTTAGTTAGGTTTAAGTAGTTCTAAGTTCTAGCGGACTGATGACCACAGATGTTAAGTCCCATAGTGCTCAGAGCCATTTTCTCTCTCTCTCTCTCTCTCTCTCTCACACACACACACACACACACACACACACAAAATTGCAGTCTCCTTCCGCACGCAGAACAAACCTATAACCTTGACAATGAAGTCACAAAAATATTTTCAGTTTCCAGCAACATAACAACCCTTCTAACTTCGGCCAGGTATATATAAGCGGAATTAAAAGTGACGAAAGAAAAACACTTTGCTTCTTTTTGCTCATTCCAACTAACATATAGAGATATAGTTCCCAGAATTTTTCGTGACGTTGTTATGAAATAAACAAACTAATATTGATTGTAGTTAATGGTAAATACTTTTTATGACAAGATACCGCGTGAGTAAGGATAAAAGATTCTTGGAATTCACTTCCTCGGAGGACAGTTGTTGCACGTATTATTCCCCACTGTAACAGTGCTTGTTTACCTCACCATTCATATCTATTTGTATTTCTGATTGTCCGAAAAACATTTCGCAGCCAGCCATGAAACTTGTGGCATAAAACAGCTCAGTGGGTCGTATACAGTGTAACAAAAGCAGCGGTGATTAGTTGCGGGAAGTGTCATCGTGTCTAACTTACTCCACCTCCATACAATGCTTCCAAACCTTTTCCAACTTTAAATATTCCTTCCTGATTAATTACTTAGAGTCTTTAAGGAGTTGCTCGAGTTTCGTAAGCATTCTGTTGAGACTTCATAATCTAAGGAGGAATTCGTTTTACGAAATCACTAAAAATTAAATAAAAGGAAGCTAATTTTGAAACGCTGAGACGTTTTGGCCTACCGAAAGGAACGGAACATCAAAGAGGTCTCCTCTCTCGCAAATTCCTGACTCTAAGCGAACGCCTCGCTTTGCTTACGGTATCGATCACAGCTCACGGCGTCGCGTATTCCCTTGAAAAATACATCCTCTTATTCTCCGAAGCTGTGATGGTGACTAAGGCCTCTTGGGTGGTGGTATTTCCTCACTTGCCTTGGTTAGATGTGATGTCAGCACAACACCCTCGTGGAATGTTCCGAATTGATAGGTAGGATTTTTTGTCGCGACTCGTTTCTTTTGCAGCAGCGTGAAGGGATAGAGAGGCAAAATACCACTGCGCAAGCGGAGAGCTTCGTTGTAAACACGTATTACTCGGTAATGGATGTTATTTGTCGGATATAATACAAATCTGAGGTTAGTGTTCTATCACTCGTAAATATTCGACCGCTGTTACGACCTGCATAACGTTTCTCTCTACATTATTGGTTATACTAAGACAAAGCTCTGCCGATATTATGAAGTATATGAGATTAATGATGCAAATCCAAGCGTTTACGTCGTATTTTGTGGAAAAATGAATTTCCATTTACGATACAGTAATAATGCAATAACGTTTTGTTACTGACGACCCCTATAATCTGTGAGCTTTTGGAAACTTTAATACGCTCTTTGAATGAGGATATGGGCTATTTATTTAGAGCTGGAAATATTGTGGAAACTCAATACCTAAAACGTGTTGCGCTCGGACCCACTAAAAATACGGTACGCCCGTGAGGCTGTAAAATTTTTCCAATGAAAATTCACACAATGGTCAGTCGATATCACTGTCCATTGTAGTGCTGTCTTTCGCTGGAAATGTAAAATGAGTTTAAACAAAAACTTCCCAGTTCTTTGATAGATTACAGGACGCTAACTGCTGGATTTCAAACGAATTAAAGCGTACGGAATTACATAATCTCTCTGCAGTTATCTATACTTATATGCTCTAAACTATTATACACAACTAAGTGTTAAATATATCTACCCTCTATTTCTTATTTACGATGAAATGGTTTTGTATGATAGTCTGAGCTGCTTTGTGACGATGGAAATGACAGATATCGCATCTCAGAGACCAACGTCAGATTATATTAGTGGCAGATATGTGTCATGTTTTGTAATTTTTATGAATACGGGAGACACTATAAATAACTTCAACAATTAATGTTAGTAGTCGAATGATCTGTTAATGAGAATACTGATTCAAGTATTAAATCAAAATTTTTTGAAAATTTTATTTCCTATCTCGCTATTTATCATAAAAATGGATCGAGCATAGCTCTGTAAATCTGGGAGAAATCTCAACTAAACTGGGTGCACTTGCGATTTAGTACCAGGAGAAAATTACTGTGGAGGCAGCACATCGCAAGCGCCTATTTTTTTGCTGGGCGTGGAGAAGGGTTAATATTTAAGACGAGCTCTGAAACGACTAGAGTAACCTTAACTAGGTAATTATATGACTCATTATTAGGAAAAAATGCTGTTGTGGTAAGGCAGCCCTACCATCCTTGGGGCGGGGTGTGGGAGCAAAAAGGTGACATGTAAAAACAATGAATTGAAACGGCATTAGCGTAGAACCAATAGTTTTCCGGCTTGCTGTGTTCATGATGACATTTAACCGCTTGAGATGGGGGATGGTTGGAGAGGGTGACATGTAAAGCATAGCTCCGGACGCCGGAGTAATTTGTATATTCTGTATAAATGAAATTCTTTTTAACAGTACAGACAACGTCATTCTCTTTCCTGTCTAATATAAAACTGACACAAAAATTAATTTGGGAACGTGGGGTAAAGTAGTAGTTTTCATTAAAATTCTTTTGGTTGTATGGTGTTTACTGCCACTGCCTCTATTTCCCTAAACAAACATCAACATAAAAATCTGTACGTCGCTTATTACTAAAAGGCCGAAAAAAACAGCTGAGACTATTTCCGATGAAGTTAGGTGACTTTCTGTTTACTTATACCTCGAAAAAGGAATATTTAGATATTAATGTCCGGTCCACGATGACGTCTTTAGAGGCCGAGCACATTTTCATGTAAGTCAAGGTGGAGGAAAGATATCGAAAGTGTCTTCTTTCAATTCAACTATTCCGCCACTCGCCTTAACAGAGTTAAGAAAACCATGGAAAAACCTGAATCTAGATGACTGTATGGGAATTCAAGTCCATTTAGTCCTGAATACGAGTCCAATGCACTCACCAGTGGGCCTACTTGTTCCGTATTTATAAGACAGCTGGAAAGAAATTGTACGCACACACGCAGAGAATTTACATATCGTTACATCGCTCAAACTGAATTAAACGGAACAACATTTAATGAAATTTAATGAATGAGTGGGAAAGAAGTCACTGTAGAGGTTTCATATGAAAGATTATCAGTTAAAACCTTTCTGAAATGCTGAACCTGCATTGTAATAAACGCGTCATTACAGTCCTAACCTAGAACTAATTTTCATATGTCACAACACATTCGTTATACTGCAGATTCAATATTATAAACGTTTTCACTGACATCAGTTCATGTCTAGCTTCGTCACTGATTTCATTCTCTTCGAATCATTCATTTCATTTTAGTGAATTTAAATCAACTGATGTATAGACAATAACTAGAGGGAAGAGGCATCTCACATCAGTTTCTTGCCGGCTGCGGTGGTCTAGCGGTTCTGGCGCTGCAGTCCGGAACCGCGGGACTGCTACGGTCGCAGGTTCGAATCCTGCCTCGGGCATGGGTGTGTGTGATGTCCTTAGGTTAGTTAGGTTTAAGTAGTTCTAAGTTCTAGGGGACTGATGACCTAAGATGTTAAGTCCCATAGTGCTCAGAGCCATTTGAACCATTTTTCAGTTTCTTGGAAAGGAGAGGGGTGACGGAAAAGAGGCACCATTTGTTTCCAAATAAGAAAGTCTTTGTTTGCTAATCGCCAAACATATTGATGTTACCAATGTGCAATAGGTGGCTACTATCAAAAATGTATTTAACTGAACGAACATATGGTTCAAATGGCTCTGAGCATTATGGGACTTAACTGCTGAGGTCATCAGTCCCCTAGAACTTAGAACTACTTAAACGTAACTAACCTAAGGAGATCAAACACATCCACGCCCGAGGCAGGATTCAAACCTGCGACCGTAGCGGTCGTGCGGTTCTAGACTGGAGCGCCTAGAGCCGCTCGGCCACTCCGGCCGGCTGAACGAACATAGTTTGTATGATAATTGTACAGATTATTTTGGTCTTACGCAGACGATCTTCAGACACACAAGATACTTTACGTATTCGCAGTTGTAACAGATCTGTATATTGGCCGGAAAAACGAAATAAGACGTTGTCAACTGAAGGTTCAAATCTACGGGAAGTTATTACAACCCAAACGCGTTCGTATTTGGAGTTTCCTGGAGAAAGGTGGCAAATGTCGTACAGAGAGGGCCCTAGCCTATCCGGCGCCAGAGTACGAGCCCTGCGCCGGCACTCCCTCCTGGTAATGGAGTCACGATGAAAAGCTAATCTATTCCTGGTACTACACATTTTTGTAATAATTTAGAAAGTTAGGCAAAAGGAAAGAAGATCAAGTTATAACATTCCGTCGGCATCGATGTCATTAGAGAAGGACACAAGATCGGATTGTTTGAAAGTTGGGGAAGGAACTCGGCCGTCCCCTTTCAAAGGAACTGTCCCGGCATTTACTTGGTACGATTCAAGGAAATGATGGAAAACCTGAATCTGTATGGCTGGATGCGGATCTGAACGGTCTTCCCACCGAGCGCGAGTCCAGTGTGCTAAGCACTGCGACACCTCGCGTGGTTAGGCTGACAGTTTTGGGTACATATTAATAATTAGAGTACCGTTGGATGTGCACACAGCTTCCGGCGACCCTTGCAACCAGCTCACCCCTAGCAATGTTGCGTAGGCCGCCTCTGAAGTAGAAACAGATTCTAGATTTCACGAAAGTGTCTCTGGGGACACCTAGTACTATACGATAGCCATTACATGTTCTGGGGTTCTACAAAGTGATAATCAGCAGACACGTCTGTTTGTTAGGAGACTCAGAATGTAAGTTCGGTTTGCGAAGATCATTTTCTTAAAATTTTATTTTAGGGTGGAGGATGGGGCTTCGCAGCTGCGCTCCGCTGACCCTTTGAAGGGACGCGTTTGTATATATACTGCCTTATAAAGAAAGGGAAGCACCCAGCAGAGGTGGTTACATGTCAGTCTCACATCGTACACGTACACACCATTACGTGTATGTATATGATTAGTGTTGCAGTTCACTGCGACACGTAAAACGGCCACCAGATTTGTTTAAACTCTCCAGTGAGTCCTATGACATCTCCTAACTCGCCATCTCTCTGTGCTCGTAGACACGACTTAAGAATCTTCACCCTTGTCCACCTTTCGCTTGCGTCTGTTGTGTATTAGAGGACTCGACACGCTCAGAGAGGAGAGGAAATACACGAGTTCGGAAGTATAGCGGCGAACTCGTGGCATTCCCACAATTCCGTCATTGGACTGTAAACTGTTATTAACGTATTTCAGACAATCATGCTTTCGGCTTTAGAGCTATTCACAAGTCCAAGTTGAAATTTCAGAAATGTGTGACCTGCCTAAATGACATAAGGAGCCACTAAACATGGTCATTATTCTATATCAATATAATGACTGATGGGTTAGCAGTGAATATTGTTAAGTTAATACATACGTTCAATATACACGGTGGTTAGAAATAGTCTGAAAAACTAGTAAGGGTGTTGCAGTATAGGTTGTGCTGAGAAATAACTGTTATGAAAAAAAAATCGATACTTTACGTCGTTTCCGAATTAATTAACATTGAGGTTAGCCAATCAAGATGTTGCGGCTCGCCAGAGACGATATCGCCAAACATGTTCTTTGTTGGTTTCGCTCTGTTAGCGATATAAAAATTAGATATAGGACATTAGTAGGGATGGAACCCAAGCAAAAGGCTGAGCAATCTCGTGCTCTATCATCTATGCTATGAGAACAACTTACACTAATTATATCTGGTGGGCCGCTTGAATACGCGCACGCAACGGCCTGACTGACTAACTTCATTGCTAATAAACTCGAAAACGGTGCAACGTATCGAATTTTTTTCTTACGAATTAGTTCTGAGCACAACACATCCTGCAACATCCTTACAGACTTTCCGGACTGTTATATATACACCGTGGTTATAATTAAAATTTTCCTATTTAACACGTTACAAAACGGAAACTGGTTACCGTACGAGGACCAAACTTGGTAGCATTACTGTCAAGGTCATAGGGAAGGAAAGTAATGCAGAATGAATTCAATTGAAACAAACAGTCCTGAATGGTTCAAATGGCTGTGAGCACCATGGGACTTAACAGCGGTGGTTATCAGTCCCCCAGAAATTAGAACTACTTAAACCTAACTAACCTGAGGACATCACACACATTCATGCCCGAGGCAGGATTCGAATCTGCGACCGTAGTAGTCGCTCGGTTCCGGACTGAAGCGCCTAGAACCGCTCCGCCACCACGGCCGGCACAAACATCCGCAACTGAGCATTATACCAGAGGCTGAAAATACCGCTACAGTTGTAAGGTTCTTTTATTTAAAATTCAGTATGATACTCCAAATCAACAATAACATTGTGGTGATACCACATTTCGTTCGTTCTTTCTAAATTCCTAGTTGATACTACTTAAATGAAAGAACATTACAACTGCAGCGGTATTTTGAGCCTCTGGTCAATTGAAATACTTCTAACGTGCTGCTACGGTACATCATACCATTACATACTGGTAGCATTAATATTACAAAATGGCCTCAATATGGCGCCCATCAGTGTCCAGAAGGGTATGAAAGTGCAGGATTGCTTTCTGCAGAGCGGAACGAAGCGTTTCAGTGGGTATGCTGGCTAACTCTCTTGATACGCTGCGCTTCAGATCAGCACATGTGTTAGTGTTCCCCTGCTAAACCCTGTGCTACAGGTAGCCCCACAACCAGAAATCACAGGGAGTGAAAGCAGGTTATGGTGCCGGCCAAGCACTTGGAAACGATCGACTGATAATTCTATCGTTTTCAAATGTATTTCGGAGAAGAAGGTGAACTTCACGCGCGATGTGGGGCCCCATCTTGCATCAAAACTGTTGAGTTCAATGCGTCTCTCTCCTGTACGGCAGGTATGACTTGCTGGTGAAGCATATCGCAGTAACGCCGGACAGTCACATTGCACGTCTTTGGTCCTTGAGTGCCAACCTGTTCAAAAAATAATGGGGCAATGATGAACGCAGCCGTGAAGCCACGCCATACGGTGACACGTTCACCATACAGAGGAACTTCAAGCACAGTGAGTGTAGCTGAAGATCCCCACACTCGGCAGTTCTGTGTGTTCACCTCACCCGTCACAGAAAAATGAGCTTCGTCTGTCCATAGGATGGTCCGGGGCCAGCCCTTGTCTACTTCAATCCCTGTGAGAAAATGGAGAGTGAAGTTAACACGTCGTTGTGGGTCCTGTGGTGCAAGCTGCTGTACGACATGCAGCTTGTACGGATACCACTTGAGAATGGTTCGAAGCACCTTCGGTACAGTGGACCACAGAATGTTTAACTGTCGTGACACAGCACGCACACTGCCTGACGATCGGGAATTGCACGCAGCGTTGTCTGTCATAGCAGCAGCGAGTTCATCAACCACCCGTGGTGCAACCGCTCGTCGGCCTCTTCCTGGTGCGACGCCCAGCTCTGTAGTTGATTCTAACTTCTTTATTATGCTCCTCACAGCAGGTGGGGAAAGAGGACCCTTCTGAATTTTCGGCCGGCTATATTCTCGGCGTGCAGCTGCAACATTACTGTTGGTTTGATAACAGAGCTTCCCCAATAATGCCCAACAAGTGCACTGCGACTGGTCAGCTGTGTGAGAGTATGAATCACGATGACTGGTGACGGCAAATGGTGGCCATAGTTGGAGCTGGACGGTGGCGCTATGACGCATGGAAATCATGCACCCCATACTCTGGACGTTAATGCTACCAAGTTTGGTACTGGTACGGTAATTAATTTCCGTGTTAAATATGGAAAGTTTAATTATAACCACCTGATGTATCGGGCATCGCATCCACGTGACAACAGATGTTGAGAGTGGTCTTCATGGGACTGCAGGAGACAGGGATAGTAAAGGTTGTCATACAGGATACAAATAATCGTACTTTCACTTACAACGTGTTTGCGGGCCACTTTTCTGGTGTACGCACACTCCGCCGTGCCCTGCACGTTAGTCTGTCTGTAAGGATCCATGATCAAACAAACGCTTGTAAAGGGCTTGAAATGTTGCGTGATGTGATTGGTGTCTGTGAGGGTACTTGTTTTGGAATAGCCGAGCTGTCTCTCGACAGTTTCCGTCTGCGTGGCCATACACAAACACCGTCCCGTCTTGTTCCCGGCATGAATACCGGGCCATTCTTCTGCTTACACTGAGCTGCGCCAGTCACACAGCCTTCAACACACAAGGAACACACGGCACATGATCAGAGGAACTGTGATTCATCAGCGCCATCTATACGGCAATGATACATTTCTGGGCACATCTTTCTCGGATCTTGCGTGTGTATACATATATTTATAAAACTTTGTAGAAGAATTTTGTAAATTTATTTTAATATTTAATATCTATTCTGAGAATGTCTAACAAAAACACACTTTCGAAGCATTACTGAGTCTGTAACAAAAGTACCGGAAAACATGAGTGGAGTATAACGCGTAATCTGTTAGTGGTGATTAATGGCTAAAATAAATTTATAAGAGTATTCGAAAAATTTACAGAAATGAATGATGGTTAAGCTCACAACTCGCTGTTAGCCCATAAACTCAAGTTGCTATGGCCAAGAGAATACAGAAACAGCGCGATTTTTGGTCGCAAGTTTTCGTCTGACGCAGCACGCATGTTTTCTCATGGTGGAGGTGGAATAAAAAAGAATATAACCAATTGTTTTTTTTTTGCATTGGACGAAATCTGTACGTTTTTAGTCTGAAGTGTGGACTATAGCATGAATCTTATTCCAGGCATAAGTCCTCTAATGGAACACATTTGCAGTTCTATCCACTGTATCAATTAATTTGCGTCTTATACCCTGCGAGGCTTCAAAAAACACAGCTTCCATAGGCCATATAATCCTGACAATCGATCATTTGCCTTGTCATTGCTACTTCACTGCAACAAGATCGTGTAGTCATCTTCCGTACTGACAATAAGTCACGACTAGCCTTTCACTTCTGTATGTCACAGGAGAGGATACAACGGTTTTAAGACGCTCCAGCCGAATCAGCTCATGCATCTAGCCCAGACAGCTTGGACCTTCATACTGATAAGTGGGTTCATACTGCCAACATCGTTGTAAATTTTACTTACTTTTGTAGCCACTCAAATAACATCACATATCCTCTCATCTAGTGTAGTTTCATTTCGTTTCCTCTTGCCCTTCTTGGTCCTTGACCCCCTCCCCTCCCCTCCCAACCTCTTTTTTTTTTTTTTTTTTTTTTTTTTTTTTTTTTTTTTTTTTTTTTGCCAGGCAATGTAAGTAAAGTCTGCGCCAAGTGTGAGGCGTTGTTCCTCTGTCAAATCGGCGAACAGCATCCGTTAGGCCATTCATGTATGCAGTAAAATGATCAGCTAACGTGTTGTTACACACCTCTGGTATTCGCCACGTATTGTTTCACGATCTGTAGATGACTCTGTAACCGGACTGTAAGGAAATTTTAGATCAGATTACAACCTGTGGTCTATATTCCTTAAGAATGGTGCTAATGTAGTGTTGAGTGTAAGGCTTTTCTAGTCTAGAACACTAAATCAATCTGGTTTCTTATGTCATGACACATCTGGTACTGCGTGTGCAGACTGCATGTTCACTTTCACACGACGTAGGTGTTTGAAGGGCAACGGCCTTGCCGCAGTGGATACACCGGTTTCCGTGCGATCGCCGAAGTTAAACGCTGTCGGGTGTGGTCGTCACTTGGATCGGTGACCATCCAGGCCGCCATGTGCTGTTGACATTTTTCGGGGTGCACTCAGCTTCATGATGCTAATTGAGGAGCTACTCGACCGAATAATAGCGGCTTCAGTCAAAATTACCATCATAACGACCGGGAGAGCGGTGTGCTGACCACACGCCCCTCCTATCCGCATCCTCAACTGAGGATGACACGGCGGTCGGTTGGTCCCGATGGGCCGCTGTGGCCTGAAGACGGAGTGGTTTTAGGTGTTTGGAGCCCACACCGATTCACACAGAGGAGGCTTTTTACTTTTTTATTTTCATTATTTCTTTTCCTTGGTCATAATGTTTAGCACTGTGGCATTAGTTTTTGTACGGTGGACGTTCTTTAAGTGATACAACACATTTTTTCTGAAAGCAGGTTGTTTTTTTCGGAATTCCGATACACCACATAATTTCCTACTCTTATGGCTGCAATATCCTACTTTTCAACATAATTTCTGTTCAGCGCGATGGCCTTACGCTACCTTACTGGGAGGGCTTGTAGGCCCGCATGGTAACACTCCAGTGGTCGAAATTGGAGCCAACTTCTTGCTGTATTACTAACCTCCCCATCATCTGCTTCCCGCGGAGTGCATCCTTCATTGGGTCACACAGATGGAAGTCAGAAGGTGCGAGATCTGGGCTGTAGGGTGGATGAGGAAGAACACTCCAATGAAGTTCTGTATATTCCTCTCGCGTACGCAGACTTGTGTGACTCCTTGGGTTCTCGTAACGAAGGAGAAGTTCGTTTGTATTTTTGTGGCGACGAACACGCTGAAGTCGTTTCTTAAATTTCCTGGGGTATTACACTACTGGCCATTAAAATTGCTACACCAAGAAGAAATGCAGATGATAAACGGATATTCATTGGACAAATATATTATACTAGAACTGACATGTGATTACATTTTCACGCAATTTGGATGCATAGATCCTGAGAAATCAGTACCCAGAACAGCCGCCTCTGATCATAATAACGGCCTTGATACGCCTGGGCATTGAGTCAAACAGAGCTTGGATGGCGTGTACAGGCACAGTTGCCCATGCAGCTTCAACGCGATACCACAGTTCATCAAGAGTAATGACTGACGTATTGTGACGATCCAGTTGCTCGGCCACCATTGACCACACGTTTTCAATTGGTGAGAGATCTGGAGAATGTGCTGGCCAGGGCAGCAGTCGAACATTTTCTGTATCCATAAAGGCCCGTACAGGACCTGCAACATGAGATCGTGCATTATCCTGCTGAAATGTAGGGTTTCGCAGGGATCGAGTGGAGGGTAGAGCCACGGGTCGTAACTCATCTGAAATGTAACGTCCACTGTTCAAAGTGCCGTCAATGCGAACAAGAGGTGACCGAGACGTGTAACCAATGGCACCCCATACCTTCACGCCGGGTGATACGCCAGTATGGCGATGACGAATACACGCTTCCAATGTGCGTTCACTGCGATGTTGCCAAACACGGATGCGACCATCATGATGCTGTAAACAGAACCTGGATTCACCCGAAAAAATTACGTTTTGCCATTCGTGCATCCAGGTTCGTCGTTTAGTGCACCATCGCAGACGCCCCTGTCTGTGATGCAGCGTCAAGGGTAACCGCAGCCATGGTCTCCGAGCTGATAGTCCATGCTGCTGCAAACGCCATCGAACTGTTCGTGCAGATGGTTGATGTCTTGCAAGCGTCTCCATCTATTGACTCAGGGATCGAGCCGTGGCTGCACGATCCGTTACAGCCATGCGGATAAGATGCCTGTCATCTCGGCTGCTAGTGATACGATGCCGTTGGGATCCAGCACGGCGTTCCGTATTACCCTCCTGAACCCACCGATTCCATATTCTGCTAACAGTCATTGGATCTCGACCAACGCGAGCAGCAATGTCGCGATACGATAAACCACAATCACGATAGTCTACAGTCCGACATTTATCAAAGTCGGAAACGTGATGGTGATCAATTTCTCCTCCTTACACGAAGCACCACAACAACGTTTCACCAGACAATGCCGGTCAACTGCTGTCTGTGTATGAGAAATCGGTTGGAAACTTTCCTCATGCCAGCTCGTTGTAGGTGTCGCCACAGGCGCCAACCTTGTATGAATGCTATGAAAAGCTAATCATTTGCATATCACAGCATCTTCTTCCTGTCGGTTAAATTTCGCGTGTGTAGCACGTCATCTTCGTGGTGTAGCAATTTTAATGGCCAGTAGTGTATTTTATTTATTTGCTGCTACCATTTACAAATGGCCTACCATCCAGTTACTAAGACACGTCGTATTTTCACAATATGGAATTGTACATGTTCAGAATGTGAAACTTACTTGATGTTTCTTATTTGTAAAAGGAATTAGTAATACTGCAGCTTTACATACTTATAGACTTAAAACTAATTAAGACATGAAAATCTTAAAATTAATAACTATTAATAGAAGATAGACATATAGGGAGCTGGAAAGAAGCTATGACATATTATCAACTTCACGACACACTACAAACTCAGAAAAAATTTCTAAAATAACAAGAATCTTGCATTTAAGAAGGAGATATAGAATATAACAGAGAAGTACATAGATTTGTGTTAAAGATCCCAGCACCTGATATTTCGGGAGTGAGGCCTCGGTAAATCATCAACCGCGTCACGTTGGAGGTAGCGAATAAAATAACTTTAATTTTCATTGGATAATTTATGTCTACAGATTTGTGTTGTGCTACTCTTATGTTATATCATTTTCGTTACAGGTATTATTTTACCTAAACTTAATTAGAAATTATATTGTTTAAATTACACTTATTACTCAAGACGATTATACATATATTGAAATGACACGTGATTCATTACTATGTTCCTTAATTTAGTCTTATATTACATATGGGTCTGTATATTAATCTCGCTATTTGCATCTGCTTCAGCATCTGAGTCTGCTTTTTGTCTGTGTCTGTGTCATTCCAAGTATCCTCTTCCCGCGTTTGTGTGTTGTTCTTATTTGTGTATGTGTTTGTTGTTGTCTGTATATTTCGTGTAACGTACGTGACACATTATCTGTTATGTTATTCAGTAAGCTCCAGTCATCCGGCTTTGTTGAATTTGCCCTATGTTGTCATACTCAGTTCGGGGTCGTATGTATGTGAGTCTATCACAGTGTAAAGTGACATGTTTAGGCCTTCAAAGTTATACCCGAGTGTGCATGGGTGTTCGGCTGAGACCAAACCGATGGAAGTGTTCTGGATATGGACCATGGCATGTGACGAAATGGACCATATCATGTTTCAGCGTCATTCGTTCCTTGATGTTCCTTGAAATCTCATTCTCTCTGCCAGGTATCCTTTCGCCAGCGGTTTTGTTGGTGCCTTTCTGTGATGCCACGCGGGCTAGAAGCGCGGTCCGAGGCGCCTTGTCACGGTCCGTGCGGATTCCCCCGTCGGAGGTTCGAGTCCTCCCTCGGGCATGGGTCTGTGTGTTGTCCATAGCGTAAGTTAGTTTAAGTTAGATTAAGTAATGTGTAGGCTTAGGGAGCGATGACCTCAGCAGTTTGGTCCCATAAGACCTTAACACATATTTCCAAAATTTTCTGTGATGTCCTTTCCTATAATTTCAAATATCTTGAGGCGTCTGCCTTTCTTCAACCAGTACGCTGCTGCTCTTTAAAGGCAATACAATACACTTCAGAGTTGATAGTTGTACCTTGAGGGAGGACATCAAACAGAATAACCCTTCAGAGTCCCAGAAGACTGTCACCATGACTTGACCGGCTGAGAGACCGGCTTTGATCTTTCATCGGAGAAGTACTGTGGCGCCACTCCATGGATTGCTGTTTTGTTGCTGGTTCGAAGTTATGAGCACGTGTTTCATCGTCTGTGACGATGTTCGACAAAAAATTGCCACGATAAGCCTCGTAAATGCAAGAAGTTCAGTACAGGGTGGTCTTTCCTTGCTCTTTACGGTCTTCTGTTAGGTGGCGAGGACCCCAGCGCGCACACACATTTGAGCACCCCACGTGGTGGACGAGTGTATCAGCACTAACAACAGAGACGTTCAGTTGTGCTAAGAGGTATTTGATTGTGATATGTCGATCACCTGATTGAGAGTGTTTGCACGTTCCAACACTGCAGTATTCACAGATGCGTGCGGCCGGCCTATACGCGAGAAACTGGACAGGTTTGTGCGACCTTATTGGGTTGATGACAGACGCCTCGCTCGGAGACTCACCGTGAGTTTGTTCATTGCCAGGTCTCCGTAGACCTCCTGGAAGCGCCTATGAATATCTGCGACGCACTGGTTTTTCTCCAAAGGAAAGTCAATGACAGCTCTCTGCTTGGAAAGCACCTCTGTTACTGACACCATTTTAAAGGTTACATACAGCGCCAGCATCTGCTGGAACTTCGTGAAACTATATGGACTGAAGAGGGAATATTCCACAGTGTCCCTCAAAATAATCCGCTTTTTTCAACCAAAACTGGCCGAGGAAAAAAAACAAAGTGTTATATTACACACAACTTTCTGCTTCCCTATAGGTCTTCATGAATAGATTTGTACCGGTTTGTTATAATTAAAGTATAGCTACTCACAGAGGTCCACTGTGTGCTGTAATTATCGTAGGACAGCCAAACGTGGTAGACATTCTGATCCATTAACGTGGAACCGATTTACGCCTGGAATATATTCCAGTTTTGGCCACAAGGGGCAAATCTGGCTCTTTGAACGCTAGAAAGAAGAATAGAAATATTTCCATATGTAATATGTTACTTACGGGACGTAAACAGAAAAGATTAAACAAGTGAGAAAGGCTTAATGTTGATTTCATTATTAATAGCTGCTTACACAGTTTGTTCAATATGAGCACCGTAGACGTCGACAATACCAGATTTGCACGTGGTGGCCAAAATTAGAACTAATTTCTCTCCAGCGTAAATCGGTTCCGCATTAACGCATTAGCATATCTTCCAAGTTTCGCCGCCACACAATAATTACGTTCCACAATGGGTTTCGGTAGTTAGGTGCACTTTAATAATAAGCAAGCGGTACTAACTGTTTCCCTGTGTGATGTTGCACCTGATTGTTAAAGCTAAACAGGTGGCAAACATCTGAAGCCATATACCAGAAGAGACAATCAGACCATTTCTTATGACAATCACGGGTCGACAATCCGACTACGGAAATAATTCAAGTGAATCATTTTGTGTGTGGGGGGAGGGGGGAGGTAGGGGGTAAAGAAGCCATTTCCTTGCTTAATCACCCAATGGCATCATCATATTTTTTGTCAGTTGTTATATATTCTTCAGTGACCTACAAGTAGCCAGTGAGCGAATATAGTCGCTACATCACGACTTTCTTTCCCTGTCCTCTTATCTGTTACCTTTTCTTCTCTAAAGTGTACTGCGTTTAGTTTGAGGAATGGGCACACCCTTACTGACAGTTCCTAGCGCGCGATAAGTTATTACATCACGTTTATAAACACACTGAGGTGACAAAAAGCGTGGAATACCTCCTAATATCGCGTCGAACCTCCTTTTGCCGGTGTGGTATGGACTCAAAATCAGTTGGAACCTCAGCAGGAATACTGAGCTATGCTGCCTCTATACCCGTACATAACTGCAAAAATGTTGCTCGTGCAGGAGTTTTTACACGAACTGACCTTTCGATTATGTTCCATAAATGTCCGATAGGATTCATGTCGGGCGATCTGGGTGGTCAGATCATTCCCTCAAACTCTCCAGAATGTTCTTCAAGCCATTTGCGAACAATTGTGGCCCACTGACATGGCGTAATGTCATTCATAAAAATTCCATGGGTTTTTTTTTGGGAACATGAAGTAATGGCTTCCAAGTATCTGAACATAACCATTTCCAGCCAATGATTTGTTAAGTTGGACCAGAGTACCCAGTCAATTCCATGTAAACTCAGCCCATAAAATTATGGAACCACCACCAGCTTGCACAATGCCTTGTTGACAACTACGGTCCATAGCTTCGTGGAGTCTGAGCCACACTCGCACCGTACCACCAGCTCTTACCAATTAAAATATGGACTCATCTGACTGGGCCACGATTTTCCCGTCGTCCAACTAATATGGTCACAGCCCAGAATAGACGTTGCATATGATGTCGCGGGTTTAGCAAACGCACTCGCGAAGGTCGTCTGCTGCCGTTGCCCATTGACGCCACATTTCGTTGCATTGTCCTAACGCATACTTTCTTCGTGCGTCCCACATTGATTGCTCCTGTTATTTGACACATTGTTGATGGTCTGTTAGCACTGAAAACTCCAGCCAAACACTGCTGCTCTCGGTCGTTAAGTGGGGTAATGCCCGAAATTTGGTATTGTCGGCACACTCTTGACACTGTGGATCTCGGAATATTTAATTCCCTAAATATTTCTGCAATGGAATGTCCCGTGCGTATAGCTCCAACTGCCATTACGCGTTCAAAATGTGTCAATTCCCGTCGTGCGGCCATAACATCGGAAACCTTTTCACTTGAAACACCTGAGTACAAATGACAGCTTCGCAAATGTACTGACCTTTTATATCTAGTGTACGCCATACTACAGCCATCTGTAAATGTGTATATCGCTATCCCATGACTTTTGACACCTCAGTGTATATGATTCTGGCCATTAAAATCGTAATACCATGATGACGACGCGCAAAAAATTCAAATTGGCAACAAATTTATTACTCCTTTGAATATAGAAATTGTTAACACTTCAATACAACCACGCAACGCAGATAGGAGTAACACCTTCCAAGTTCTATATAGAAGAAAAGATTATGCACATGGTTTCACATTCTTTTACGGCAGTTGAATGTTGTTTCTTTTTATTCTCTAGAAGGCAGTGTTTTGCTTCACTAAAAGGAGAAATGTCTACCAGCACTTGTCGGTATTCGACTGTAGCGGTTTTAACGTTCTGCAATATTGCTGCTCGCCTTCATCGAATTCCACGATAGTCATCCGTATATAAAATTGGTGGAATTAGAAGTGTCATATTCAACACAATGCAGGGCCTCAGCGTCTCTGCTTGAGTAGCGCCCGAGAGGACAGACATACCATTCGGTCGGCAGCGCTGGTTCGTATAGCCACGTCACCTATCTTGGTTCAGGATTTGGGCTTGTTTGCTAAAAGGCAAGCGTTCTCGCGGACAATGCGACCACGTTTGTCGCACCACTGAGTGCTAGCACGGCGATTGTTGTCTACCTACACTGGTGCGCCCAACGATAGCAGTGGAAAAATTGTTCAAATAGCTCTGAGCACTATGGGACTTAACATCTAAGGTCGTCAGTCCCCGAGAACTTAGAACTACTTAAACCTAACTAACCTAAGGACATCACACACATCCATGCCCGAAGCAGGATTCGAACCTGCGACCGTAGCGGTGGCGCAGTTCCAGACTGAAGCACCTAGAACCGCTCGGCCACATCGGCCGGCGATAGCAGTGGACATAGGAGTGGCATCACATCTCCTTTTCAGACAAATCCGGGTTCTGCATACAGCATTATTATAGATTTATTCGTGTAAGGAGGAAAATTAACGTTGTCATATTGCATTCGTACTCTTCATGTGGGCCCAGCACCAGCAGTGGTGGTTGAGCTTAGTCTTGGTATAGCTTAGTAGAGCGTACACCGGCTCATGGTTAATCTGGTACTTGTTTCTGTGCCGTTTCGGGAACAACAACCTAAGCCGTCTTCCATCTGTCCCCTGCCCAAACTCATTTCTGTTATATTTTGCGTTTTATATGCTCGTCTTCTCAAGAACAAGTGGGAAATTAGCCTGCCAATAGACTAAACGAATTTCAAAAATCAGAGAAACAAGATACTGATGCTGAACAGCGAACTACACTAATGGTTAACAATCAGAGATCGAGATTATATGCAGGTCTGGTTCTTTCCCTGTTTCGAAAAATTACTCAGATACGTTAGTCTGTATAAGGAGGTCCCAGTTACATAATAATATTAATAATGATGAGAATTAATTCAGTCGATCAAAAACTTTTCTGTGTAACATAGGTACGATCCTCTCACTGTTAGAAGAAATGAATAATCCAAAATTTTCTGGAACTGCAGCACAATAACTGATTGACTAACCCATTGTAACAGACCTATCACAAAAGTGATGAATAATAAAGCTGAGCAAGTCACCTTCCTTCTAAATGTTGCTGAACCCAACACACGTAATTTTCCTATCACTTTCAGTGAGATGATGACCATGTACATGGATCTGGCACTTGAGGCTAAGGCTACGTTGAAGTAGACGTCTGAACACGTTAGAGCCTGTGATAATACCTGACACCGGCTTTACACCAAAATAACAGTGAAAAGTCTAAAAACCCTAAAACTGCATCCTTCGCACTTTTGGGAACAGCATAAAGTAAGCATTGGATTCTCGAAAAAACGTATTTAACTTAGTGATAACTTGTTGTTTACACCGCTATCATTATATGAATAACATGGAAAAGTGAGTGGGCCAATAAATAGCAATAATAATAATAATGAATCAAGAGGAATTCGTTGTGCGAAAAACGTATCACATTGGCGGTGATTTTTAAATAAACAGTGGAAGTTTAACTGAAATTGTTTTTTAGAAATAATGAAGTAAGAATCACAAGTATCTGAAGCATAAACTCTTAGATAAACTTCAGTTGTCTGGCATATAACTGTACAGTCATGATCTTAAACTGCATATCCCACCAAAGAAAAGAGATATTCCACGTAGAAATTATGCTTACGCAGGCAACGACGTCACTGAAAATTATGTATTATGTAACTGATATGCAGGTGTACTCTTGTATGTTTTCCGTACATTACGAAGTATGTGTAGCCTGAGTGTCAAAACAAAATGTTGCACGAAAATTTAATTCACCTTCGTTAATAATGTTGTACAGCTGAATTAATATTGACTGCTCACCAATTCAGCCATAGTGTTGACAGATCCACAACAATCATTCACATTTATCACTGAAGCTGGACATTATCGTGTTGTTCACGGTATCTGTCCGCCAAATGTTGCGGTGTCTCTTTCATTCCACTGCACACGGCCTACACGCGCGCGCGCGCACACACACACACACACACACACACACACACACACACACAAACAAATATTGTTACTATGGAGACAACTAACAATAATTAATTGCCCCTTTTAGAACCTCTGTGACCTACTGCTCACCAACACTGTAACGTTCAGTTTCTTTTGTTTTACCCGCCCTCCTAGTTTTTCTGCGGGTTTAATGCTGACATTTTCTTTGGCTTCTCTTAAGTCCCGTAATATTTCTGTCAGGCGGTCGCCCAGGCGCCCAAAAACACAGGAAGAAAAAAGTTTTATACTGGACGGTGATCCACGACGGTCCTCACGAGTCATTGTATGACTGGACGGACAGATAGTCACCCAGCCCGTGCTTTCGCTTATGGAGTCTGTGATACGTCCGTAATAAAACCTTGTCGAAGGCGCTTGCAGACACTAGAGAAACTAACAGTTACTCGAGAAATAATTACAGAGAAGAACTTTCTCGGTGAGTGTATGTGTCCTTTAACATGTGAAAATTGGGAGTCACGGACCAGCAACACAAGCTGCTAGCAACTAATTCGACTGGCGAGGTGATGAAGAGTCCGAGCTGGCCAGTCAGATGCATGGGGACGTCCATTAATAGCATTTGCTGAACGCTAGGTTTGAGATCCTACTAGTGTGTGACACTAGGAAGTTAGGCTTCATTAGAAATACTTGTCCGCTAGTCCTCGTGCGTGGCATTTCAGGGTTGCACGTCTTTGCTTTGTACCTAAACGATGTATGCTGACGAGAGTCATAGCTGGTAGTCAGCTGTTCCCGTCATAGAGGCTGCTCTATTAGGGGGCACCAGGCGCATCGCCCAAAGGCGGGCTGACCGCGTGTCTCAGAGAAGGAACAGAAACCTAGCAAAAGCGGTAATCAGAGATTTGTTAAAATAACGGGTGTGGTATTGTTTCTGTTTTATTACTCTGTACGATGTAAAGATGTCAACCGTTCCGTAATTATATTTTGTAATGGGTAACAAACCAATTAGATGTGGTTCCAAATAATATAAATTGTTAGTTTGTTAGCAAATATAATACAGTTGACGTAGCATAATTTTTTATTTGCTGTTAATAGTAGATGCCCCACTCAATAACAGTTATATTTTATAATTAATCAACATAGTAATGCATTTCAGGCGTTTTACCTACATAATGGACGTATAATTTAATTGAGTTACACTGTAAGGCCAACCAAATGTAATACTGCAGTCTCAGGACAACCCCTGCCTGCCATCATTGAATTTATCACACATTTTCCGCCTCAGGATTTGATAAGAATCAGTTTCCATTTCCAAAACTTGAATATTTTCGCTGTTAGCATTCATAATGAAACGAGATGAAGACATATAATGTTTAAGACTATTTTACATTGTCGCACTTGTATTTTATCTGCGAAAATATCGAAGCACTCTTTACGAGTTTGGTTGGTTTTCAGAAGCCCTTTATCATCGTCAAGAGAGTAGAAGGCACCTTTACTTTGAAATACTCTCCTGATTTTATTTGATTTTAAAAAATCACGAAGGTGCATAATAGGTACATTAGAATTTTTTTAAACGGTTTTGCAAAAGTGCTATTCACATTGATGCAGAAAAAGCATGTTACAGAAAAATCCTACGGCGCTCAGCTGTAGTAAAGACAATATGATATGTTTTATATTCTATGCTGAGATTAATAAACTTGAAGGAGAACTGATGAGTGATAAAAAATACAGTCGAACAGATGAATGGAGAACTAGGAAAAAAATACTAATCGTCCTCACAAGTCATTCACAGCTGCTGTCACAGTACAGCCGGACATTACGTCTTCCCAATGTAAACACACCCTCACGCACTGAACTAGTAATTCTGCCGCCAGCGTCATTGATAATGGAGGGAATAGAAATAAAGAAGGTCAGTGAACGTGAATAATTTGAAAATCACTTAGCATAGGGTCCAGTCCAAAAAGTGGTGAACCATCATTTGGCCACAGAATCAGCCACCATCAGAAAACGCACAGGGAAAGGCCATGGTCTGTAAGATCATGAAGAGAGTGACCGTAGCCTTAGTAGCCGAACGCTGTTATAGATGCTTGGTAACATGGTATCAAAATCAGTCTGCAGTGGCTTCATTATTGGTTTTCTGTTTCAGAACAGTAGGAAGATAGCTACCCAGTTGTGGTAATATTCAGTATACTTGTTAGTTAAGTAGTTCTTAAGTTATGTACTTCGCAATGACGCAGATGAGAGCTGCAAAATAATATTATGAAGTTAAATTTGTGTTATACATTTATTTCATGTTGAGAAGCAACCATTGGTGGCCATAATAATAACAAAACTGCTTCGATTAATTATACATGTTACAGCTTCTCTTTTTCTCCGCAGTGTTTGATTGCGTTTGTCGCCGAAACCAACTACAGCTGCAGGTGCACACCGCGACTTGTAACAATCTTTGCAGCATCAAGACAAACGGAATTGTGGGTTCTCAAATGAAACTATGTTATCCTCTACACAAGGAGGGGAAAGTTATTAGGACGGAATAAAGTGTTGCAAAGACGCCAAGCTATAAACCATCTGAGAGCCAACACAATGTCTCGAACCATCAGAGAGCGGACAGAATGCCTCGAAATTATTTCCCTAGATGTCGTAAAGTTCAAATATAGATGCAAAAACGAAGACACTTCTCATCAATAAGATGATCCCAGTTTTACAGTTGACTTAAGTGGATTCGGGAACCACGTGGATTATCTGATGCACCTGACAAAAATGAAGCGTCTTTGAATCTCTCCCGCCAGAGACTAGTCGGCAACCCTGCGACCCCTCACAGCTATACCCATGAGACCTTGTATCACATACAACACAATATTAGATATACACTAAGTATATTGAGTCGTGGTATACGGCTCATTTACTGAACACTGTACACTGTAATTTCTTAGTCTTTACCGGCGATTCGTTGTCATCTCGTAGAATAGGGTGTATTCCTCGTGGTCGGCCGGCCGAAGTGGCCGTGCGGTTAAAGGCGCTGCAGTCTGGAACCGCAAGACCGCTACGGTCGCAGGTTCGAATCCTGCCTCGGGCATGGATGTTTGTGATGTCCTTAGGTTAGTTAGGTTTAACTAGTTCTAAGTTCTAGGGGACTAATGACCTCAGCAGTTGAGTCCCATAGTGCTCAGAGCCATTTGAACCATTCCTCGTGGTCCGCATTTTCCCAACACGATATTTCGACGGCGTTACTTGACGTCGTCATCAGGTGTTTTCTGATACTAGTCACCTTGCTTTCTTTCCTTCTTTCTTTCTTTTTTCCCCTCTGAGGGTTAGCCGTAGGGTTTACACATATTTCCTGCGTTTAATTGTATTATCAATAGTAAAATACGGTGTTGCTTCTTAAAGTTTACAAAAAAAATTTTTTTGGCCATTTGTTATGGTAATTCCCTTACTTTCCATTCTTATATTACAAAATATCTTACTTTCTATTTTTACTATTTTTATAAACTAAAGAAACAATGAGGCACTGCTTTGGTGCAGTCTTTTAAGCTTACAGCCTTTTGTGTTGTATTTTATTCACATTTCATATTTGTTAGCCTACATATTATTTGAAAATTTTTGAATGCCGCTTCCAGAGCGGTTGCAAAATTTTTACATTTTAGGAACTTATTTACCTGTGGAAAATTTTGTACATTATGCGCTACTTACGTGTTTTTAACAGTTGATGTTTTGCTTTTCCTGCGTTCTTTTGTTGTTTTTATGTTTTTGGTTAATGTACTCTGTCCTTTCGTCTAGGTGCGGGAGTGTTGTCAGGCTTTCGGCATGTGGGGACGTGGTTGAGGCTAAGCCTGGGAAGGTCTTTGATGTGCTATGGCGATTGTTCTGGCTGGTACTGAGTATTTGATTTTTGGTTTCCTTGACAGCGTGGGGAGTGTTGTGAACAGGTCCTCCAAGTCTGATCTGTTCCGGAGTATGTGTCTGCCATACCTGGTTCTGAAGGTGACTAGCCTTGCTTGTTTGTACACCTCTCCACTGAATGTTGAGCATGGTAGTCTCAGGAGGCTCCTAATCAGTCCTCTTTCCGTGGCATATGTTTTGTTCACTATTGCTTTGTTCATGACCTCCACTGCGGCTGTTCCATATTCTAACACTGCGTGAACATATGTTTTACATGTGTTTAAGGCCGTTCTACTGCTGCATCCATTCAATCTGCCTTGTACTCTTCTTATTAGCCATTTTTTTATCATCATGATCTCAAGGTGCAGTTGCCATATGAGGTGTTGGTTTAGAAGTAGTCCTAGGTATTTGGCTGAGTTATTTATCTTTAGTGCTCTGTTGCACACGCTCAGGTGTATGTCTCTTTCTTCCTGTTGTTTCTTTCGGATCACGTGACGGTGCCGGAAGAGGACTGTTTGTGTTTTTTGGGGACTGAGTTTGACCCTCCAGTTGAGCATACATCTTTCTAGTTTGTTAAATATCTTCTGGCCTTTTCTTGTGTAGTAATTTATTGTTCTAGCAGTAGTCACAAACGGAAGACAAAGTACAATGCAATTAGCAATACACAAGTAGCCGGCGGAGCCTTGCACTCCCTGTATATTCATTAGTTGTAACGGTTGTATTAGCAGGATGAGTGGCCCCTAGTCGCCGAATCAACCACAAACTTCTAGCGCGATCTATGAAGCGACACACACACAACGTAGGTATTTACAGCACTCCTGTTCCTTTGAGAAGAAGTGAATACTGTGCTGACTTCCATTTCTTCCGTGATCGACGTGGGTTGTTGAGTGATGCAACGCTTTGCCATCGGTGCGTAGGGTCGGAAGTGGCGCGAGCCCGGACGGGTACTGTGCCAGCCCCCCTGTGAGAGGTCATATGGTAGGAGAGGTGACGCTGGCACAGCGTCCATTTTCGTGTCCCGAGTCCAGCCCCAGGGAAGGAGGTTGCGGCGAAGGCGACGGAAATAGAGCTGCCATCTGCGATGGAAGCGGCAGCTGCCGAGGCGTCGGCTGCGACAGCGCATGAGCAGGGGTCCCACCGTGACCCCCGACAGCTGAAGGTGGCACACACAGCAGAGAAGACACAATGGCCTCAGTCACGGGTACTCTCGATCGCCGCCGGCATCCATTTCGGCTGGCGGCCAAACCCGCGTGCCCAAACAGCCGTGTCAGGCCGGAAGCGTCTGCCGAAGCAGATATAGCAGAGCCCAGGACTGACGACCGTCCGACAACTCCTCCGGACTCTTATCGCCAACAGGGTGAAAATATAAGACCTGAGAAGCTCGATAGCTACTTCTGGTGACACATCAGAAACGCCTTTCTTCGTCAGAGTCGTAAATGGTCTTACTAATCGTTCTGCTTCCCCGTTCGACTGAGGGTGGAAAGCAGGTGCTGTGACGTGGTGAGCACCTCTTTTTTTTCTACAAAAATCTGTACATTCGTCAGATATGAACTCGTGGCCATTGTCAGGAACCAATGTATACGGAAAACCTTTCATTGCACAAATGTTTGACAAAGTGGAAATTGTTGGCCCTGCAGAAGTACAGACAGTGACCCACATATGGAAACGTAGAGTAAGCATCAATTACAAACCAGCAGACATTCAACAAAAATCCCGTAAAACCTACATGAATTAGTTCCTAAGACTGCTGTGGACTCGGCTGTAGAGACAAAGAAGCACGGGGAGCTGCCTGAAGGGGGGCACTGTGAATACGCTGCAACAACTCGCATTATTTCCCGACAGATGCCTGGCCATAAAACATGTGAGTACTAACGCTTTTGTACGTGACACACCCCAGTGGTCCACATGTGGTACACGCATAACTTCACGCCGAAGGTACTACAACCGGGAGAGCAGTGTCCTGTGTAACTAACAGCAGAACTGCGTCCTAAACATAAAGACGATTTTTTAATACAAAATAATTTCTTAAAGGATCAGAAGCACTGCCTGGAGGTTTTTTCCGCCATCTGTGTTGCACAAAAGAAAGAACATCACTTAAAACAGATCCCACAGCTACTGCAGCTGCAATTTTACTGCTAGTAACAGGAAAACCATCGACAAAATTTTTAATTTCCACATCTAAATGAAAAGAAAGTTATTCCTCTTTATAAAACTTTGGATCTGGATCAATCGGCAAACACGATACTGCAACAGCATTTGCATATTACACCGTAAGTCGAAAATGTGCCTCATAATAGTAGCGTGGCAGGAAAAGAGCCCACCACTATAAGGGATGTGCAGCTTTGTCTGGCAAGGATGCCGAAGCGTTAAAAAGAGACACCAGTGGTTTGTGGTCTGTGATCAGATGAAACTCATAAACAAAAACACGAAACTGCTGTAGAGCGTACATAATCACCAAAGCCTCTTTCTCTATATGAGAATAACGCTGTTGTGCTGAATTTAAGGATTTAGAGGCATATGCAAGAGGGCGTTCAGAAGCGTCCTCATACTGTAATACGTCTGAAAGCAGCCACTTCCGCCAAGTCACCGTGAGCGGCCGTGGAGGAGGAAGGGGCCGGACTCCCTTGGCCGAGCCCCCAAGAAGACGGACGCCGCACTTTCTGCAAGCACACAGCTAAAAGCCGGGCCTACGTCCTCGCCTCGCCCGTCTGACAACGACAAGCGTGCCGAGAGCTGATGGAAACCTACAGCCATTAGGACGGAACGCCAAGAATGTACGCGCCAAAGCATCTGAGTTCTTCTGGCCCGGCGGCAGTCACTTTACCTGCATTAGAAAGCAAGGATGTGCCGAAAATTCCAGCACCCCACGGGCACAGGGAGGAGTATACAAATAGCGCGGGGAATTGGCGCAGGGAGGCGTGTGAAAGAAGTCAGCATTCTTAACAACATGTTTTTCTCGACAGTGAGGACAAACCTTGTAAATGACGGACGCCAGCAGATTTTGAGACGGAGCCTGATCATGAGCTTGTCCAGGGCTCACGCAGTGAGCGAGCGGTTATAAAGAAGTGTGGTGTAACTGCTCTCCCAACAGCCTCGGAGTGCAGGAAAACATCTTAAGAATGTGAAATCGTGAGAAAGATGCCGATTCACGATCCACACGCCAGACCACGCTAGACAGAAAATTTCCACCCCGAACAGAGAAGCGTGACGATGAAATGTCTATCTGTCATTGGGCTACATTGAAAATTTCGTCCACCAATGACAACGCTGAAAGGAATAATATTTCGAAGAGGAGCTGAGCTGAGAGATGGGTGGAAAAGCGAGAAGGAGGGAGTTGTGGAGACACCGCTGAAGTGAGAGGACATAGGCGCTCTCCCACCCATCGCCAGCATCCGCCTTCTGACACCGTAACACCACAGCTTCGCCCACGATACCGACAACGGGGAGACAACGCGGAGATCGTACCTGCGACCCACCGTGATTGCTGATGAGGGCAGCCGACTCTCGCAGCACAGCTCCGAGGTGACGCGCCGTACCGAAGCAGCGTTTGCCTCCGACAGCACTACACGATGAACGATAACGAAGAATGGTCAGACGATTTGTTCCCTCCTCCTTTCCTTAATAACTGAGTCGTGTCTACGCACAGTCAAACTGGCCTTGAGATTTGTAGTTTTGTTTTGTTTGGTCTAAACAGCACGAAAATAAATACATTTCTTTCGTGTTTTGATCATATAAGCAATCTTTTACATTCATAAATGAACTCCTTAATTATGAACCATTTGTTTTTTATTTCATTTACTTATTGGTATCAATTAATTGTTGGCTTACAGCGTAGGGGAATCTCATTGGTAATTTTTATAGTATCTGATGTCACAAATAAATTTCTCGAGTTCACTACAAGACTTATGAACATGGACAGCACCAAGCCCTAACTGATACGTGTCTGCCACTAACACAAGGTGCTGGTCTGGCTGAAAAGTGACCAAACACGGGGCCGACTACAGCTTCAATCTCCACGACTTGAATGCCCGGTCACACGCCGGGGACCAGTGGAGAGGACAATCTTTACACAATAAGGCAAGGTGTGGTTGTGTCACAGTAGCAACGTCGGATACGAATTTGTGACAGTACGCAGTTTTCCCTAAAATGCTTGTAATTTATTGACAGATTTTGGATGTGGCAACGCTTCAATAGCATCATACTGCTGGTGTAATGGTTTAATGCCCGCACACGACACTTCAAAACCCAAATAAATAATAAATGGTTGAAAATACTGTGTTTTATTCAAATTGCACTTTAACCCTGCAAACAATGAAACAGTAAATAGAGCACGAAGGTTCTGTACTAGTTCTTCTGTATAGGCATTAGACACTACTATGTCATCTAAATAGTTGATTCAATCTGGAACCGATGCAATAAGTTGCTCTAAAAGGCACTGACATATAGCTGGCGCACTTGCCGCGCCAAATGGCAAACGCTGGTATTGATGAAACCCAAATGGGGTATCAATAGCTAGAAGGCGTTTAGATTCCTCGTCGAGCGGCAGCTGTAAATATGGCTGTGCCAAGTCAATCTTGGAAAAATAATGGCCTCCAGATAATTCTGCTAACAGCTCGTAAGGGGTAGCAGCAGAGAGGTATCAATGATTGACTTTGAATTAATAGATTTTTGAAAAAAGCAAGGCAGAGGCGTATTTTACCGGTAGATTTTTTGACCATCGCCGCGATGGGTAGCCGTGCGGTCTGAGGCACCTTGCCATGGTTGATACGGCTCCCCCCGTCGAAGTTTCGAGTCCTCCCTTGGGCATGGGTTTGTGTGTTGTCGTTAGTGTAAGTTAGATTAAGTAGTGAGTAAGCCTACGGACCGATGACCTTAGCAGTTTGGTCCCGTAGGAACTTACCACAAATTTCCAATTTTTTTTACCAACACCAGTGGAACTGACCATTCACTGGAAGAAGTAGGTCGAATAACATCAAGGGACTGAAGACGATCGTAAATAGAGAGGAACATTTGGAGAGAGCATCTAACTGATAATAATGAACTTGGTCAGAAACCAAACGCACTTCATCATCCACAGAGAATCCGAACAGTTTAGAAGCGTCCAAACCAAACAGATTTTCGGTATAAGAATTGTCAACAACTAGTAAAGTCAATGAACGAACCACAGCCTTGTAAGTCACAGGCCAAGAGAACTGTCCAAGAATGGGAGCCTGTTGTTTGTTGTAAATCACCAGCCTCCGTGACACTGGAATCACAAGGGGAGAATTCAAATCCACGTAAGTCTGAGAATTCACCAAAGTTGCTGCTACACTCGTGTCCATATGAATTCTCAATAATTTGTTAAACACACACACTTCCGTGTATAACTTCCTGTGAGACACAGTCAATACTGACTCACTGTTGACAGTCGTGTTCGTTTCGTCCTCATTCACGTTGGGAAAGGAGTTGGCCACTAAATCAGCGATAGCAGAACGTTTCCTAGAACCTGAACACACCATGAATTATGACAAAACCAGGATTCTGAGTCACCAGATTCTGGTTCAAAAATGGTTCAAATGGCTCTGAGCACTATGGGACTTAACATCTATGGTCATAAGTCCCCTAGAACTTAGAACTACTTAAACCTAACTAACCTAAGGACATCACACACATCCATGCCCGAGGCAGGATTCGAACCTGCGACCGTAGCAGTCGCGCGGCTCCGGACTGAGCGCCTAGAACCGCTAGACCACCGCGGCCGGCCATCAGATTCTGGGATAGCATCATCAATAAATGTATGGAAAACAAGATGATGGAGAACTAGGTCAAACAGGAAGCAGGATATCAACTCAGTATGGCGTAGAGTCCGGCTTTGAAACTATGACAAAAACACCGAAAAAACGTTCCATTCTCCAGTTATAAACCTCAGACTACTGGAGTGTAATTAACAGGATCGGACTTCGGCAACTACCTCCAACCTGGGACGTCTAAAGCTGCTCTTCCTCCATCTCGTCATCTCCATCTGATGAAACCAGGCATTGAAGGACCGCTGATGAATCTGGCACCAGGCTGGCTGACAGCGGGAGTTTCATTGCGGGAGTTCCTTTGTCGCCATGAGTTGGGAGTGGGTCCATAACTCTGGTGAAGGTTGCTCTTTCTTGCATTGGACAGGGTGTTGAGAGCCAGTTCCTGGCACAAGCAGAAAGCTGGCATCTGGAGGGTCCTTAGTTTATGCTGCTGCTGAAGAGGAGGCGGTGGTGGAGGCTAAGCTAACCAAGGCCAGGTTCGCTGGTGGTATGACGTGGAAGGTCCTGGCAGGAGAGACTTGGGGAGCAGCTGTTCTTGATGGCACTGCCACTGGCGTAAATCAGCCTCCACGTCTTAAAGGCGGCGTCCTTAGACGTCAGTGATAACGGTGGACGCCCAAACCTGGCCACTTGTCATTCATTCCCAAGCACACCTTGGGACTAGTGCAGAACTACTGGTGTACTGAGATTCTTGTTGCTGTGGGCAGAGGAGGTGGAAGAAGGTCTGAGGCTGCCTGGCATGCGAGAGCTCTATAACTAGTGTAGCACTGTAAGTACTCAAGAAAACTATTAACACATCTTCTGCGTGTGTTGACTGCACTGATATCTGCAGTCTTTTTTTGGAAGAGCGAAACATTCACTCCATCTCTCAACTGGAATAACAAGGGAACGGAGCAATACTGAGGTGCTGGATTCCACTTTGGTCACAAAAATTTGTACAGGTGAATGAAGCGAACAGGGGACTATGGTCCATGACCACTGTCCTTGGAAGCCCATCAGTGTCGAAACTTTATGTGACAGTCTTGACCGTGTTTTCTACCGTTGTTGTACACATTCTTCTTACATATTGGAACTTACAATAAACGTCTCCCGGTCGACATGTACGTGTTGTCAAGGACCAGACGGTTGAAACTGTGGGAGAAGCAGCCTGTTGAGGTGCACATGCCGAGCATGTGTGGCTTGTACATTCGATTTTCTTGCCCACTGTTGCACAATAGGCATGATGGCAGACTAAGACCTACAGGGTGGTTATACTTAAACTTTCGCTACTTGTGCCAGTGTAGACTGAAACTATTTATCGTATGGGTAGGCGTTTTTATAGGAGTGACGTCAAGACTGTGCGATGCAGGATTTGCTTTGTTACTAGTGTTAGTGTCATGACTTGCAGCTATGCGCAGCTACTGGTATGGCGAAGTAGGGTTGAAACACACGCATTAGCGTGCATTACAGTTGCACACAGTCAACATGGATGTGGACAGGATGAGCAGGAATTTATACATAAAGCTGCTTTATAAAAACAACAGCAGTAGTGCTACTGCTCTTTGCGAGTGTCGACGCATTAAAGGAATACAGAGAGGTCTTCTTTCTTCACTGGTGCTGAAGAACATGATCCGGAAGCTTGCGTTAACTGGGGATTAGGAAACTGCTCCTGGAAAAGGCAGAAAGCCAATTGCGCCACAGATTGTTGAAGAAGTTACTTTACTGTCGACGCAATGTGCGATCTTCAAGCAGTGCAGCATCTGTGTCACGATAGCTGAAAATTCCATGGTGTACCGTTGTTTCTGTCAGCAGTAGAGCAATGTCTACTGTAGTTCCAGGCTGTCGTGATTGCAGATGATCGTCCCATTGAGCGTCCGGTTTGTAGCCTGAACGTAAACGTGGTACGCAGCTAACAAATGTAACCCTCTAACGTGGGAATTAAAATAATTTTCTGTCAATGGTTTATTTATTATTTCTCTTCCTTATGTCCTTACAGATGTTTCCACAAGGCTTCGTGTTCCTATGGCCATTCGTTTGCCATTAGGGCATTCTCAAGTAGTGAATGTTTAATTACAGCCACCCCTTACATGGGGGCTACCCTATGTCCTGCATGAAGTAGTGAAAGAACTTTTCTGCGTACTGTAGGTGAAACAAATACGCTATTGAACTCATCTTCAGTGCCATCCTAATTTTTTAGATGCTGCCTCAGAGAAAAATAAGTTCTCTGTATCGGTTGAGCCCTGCTAGTAGGTGATCAGACCAGCCCAATCTCATCTAACATAAGCCCTGACGAATGGTAGAATTTTTACTCGATTCTTCTGCGATCCCTCATGTAGTTATAGTCGACTCTTCCATAGAATGGCACGCCTCAGCTTCTGCCTCGAAACAAACAACCTCTTGTTGATCAAATGCAGGGATTGGACCAACGTGAAGCCTGGGTAATGTATCTGTGCTGGAATGACAACTGGTAGGTTTATAGACAATGTGATAATTGTATACTGATAGGAATAAGGCGTACTGCTGCAGTTGTTGGGCTGTTTTATTTGGTAGCGATGACTGGAGGCGAAATAAAGACAGCAGCGTTTGTGGCCTATCATCATATGACACTGAACCCATTGTAGACATGGATGGAACTTGCGACCTCGCTAGATAGTAACCAGAGTCCCCTGTCATTTTGAGATCATTTTTGCTGAGACGAGTTTATAGTCCTCAAGAACACATTGGGGTGTTGAGATCCGTCTTTCTCACGGTTCTATAAAACTACTCCAATACCATACTGCAAAGCATCCGCAGTTTTCTGGGGAGTATGAGGCTAACCATGGTGCTGACTGCAGTTTCTGTTTAAGGGTGTGATATGGTATGTCATACTCTGAAAACCAAATAAATGTAGCTCCCTTCTGTCGCAGTGCATTTAGAGGATGCCGAATTTGTGCTATGTTAGTGATGAACCTGCCATATCAAATGATCTTCGCCTTGACTGGTTATAGTTCCTTCATATTTCAAAAAGCTGGTGTAATATAGCTGTCTACAAGTGGTTAATCCCGGATGTGACCAACCAATTGCAATATACCAGGGGTTTAAAGTAACAGATTATTACGAGTATAGTTGGATCAATCGTCAGTTGAGATCAGATCGCTGCTGCCTGACCACTAGTCGGCGAGTACACAACCGTAAGTCTGTTTACTGCTTGTTCGGCAATATATGGCTTTGGTTGTGCACCATTGCATCGTGCCATTAAAGAAGAATCAGTGTTAATTATTCCAACGAGTATGAAAAAGATTCCTCTTAAAAAGAAAGAGAAATGGCTGTCGCTTACCGACTGTTGAGTGTATCAGGTCGTGGGTACTGATGAATGTGTCATTTATTTGATAAGCAGATTGACCAGAAAAGTTACTTTAGTTTCCATCTTAATAAAACTGAATCATGTTTCGTACTTAAAGATATAGGTTCTGTTTGTAACGCTTTGCTCAAAAAGCAAGACACGATCCGCGATCGGTCTGATAATTCACGAACAAGGTATGTTACTCCTCCTGACGCGCTATGTCTAAAGCAGAAAATACGCAGCGTAAAAACATATGTGAGAAATCTACAGGTACCAACATTAATTGCAGACACTTTTGATAATCACCCCAAGTTATTATTGAGAACAATATAAAGTACAAGATTTGACAGTTACACATAGCTTAGTCTGTATTGCAAGACAGAAAGAGCAAGAGTGACTAACTGGATGGAGCTTATTTCCCCAACATACTCCAACTGTTTTGACAACTGACAGATTTTTTACATATCGATACATTTATCGGAATTCATTCACTTACATAAATACTCTTTGCTTTTCCTCTCTTAGAGAAGCCTCTTTTTTCTTGTAATCTTAAACTCAGATGTAAACATTTTATTATAACAGTATGGATAAAAAAATCACATTATTTTATTTCTTACTCTTTAACAGGCAGAATAGCTTTCTCGCTGATAACAAACATTAATAATCCATCGATTGTTGAAAGAACTGACACTTCTTCAGATAACATTACAGGCAAGGCCCCCGCAATGCGATAAACAGCATGTGAAGATTCTGTCAATTTTCACGCGAGTTCACTCCCGTAACAATTACGACATCCAGAGAATTGCAACAAGTTTAAACTTTGCGAGTCATCTGCTCTAAGTACACTCCTGGAAATTGAAATAAGAACACCGTGAATTCATTGTCCCAGGAAGGGGAAACTTTATTGACACATTCCTGGGGTCAGATACATCACATGATCACACTGACAGAACCACAGGCACATAGACACAGGCAACAGAGCATGCACAATGTCGGCACTAGTACAGTGTATATCCACCTTTCGCAGCAATGCAGGCTGCTATTCTCCCATGGAGACGATCGTAGAGATGCTGGATGTAGTCCTGTGGAATGGCTTGCCATGCCATTTTCACCTGGCGCCTCAGTTGGACCAGCGTTCGTGCTGGACGTGCAGACCGCGTGAGACGACGCTTCATCCAGTCCCAAACATACTCAATGGGGGACAGATCCGGAGATCTTGCTGGCCAGGGTAGTTGACTTACACCTTCTAGAGCACGTTGGGTGGCACGGGATACATGCGGACGTGCATTGTCCTGTTGGAACAGCAAGTTCCCTTCCGGTCTAGGAATGGTAGAACGATGGGTTCGATGACGGTTTGGATGTACCGTGCACTATTCAGTGTCCCCTCGACGATCACCAGTGGTGTACGGCCAGTGTAGGAGATCGCTCCCCACACCATGATGCCGGGTGTTGGCCCTGTGTGCCTCGGTCGTATGCAGTCCCGATTGTGGCGCTCACCTGCACGGCGCCAAACACGCATACGACCATCATTGGCACCAAAGCAGAAGCGACTCTCATCGCTGAAGACGACACGTCTCCATTCGTCCCTCCATTCACGCCTGTCGCGACACCACTGGAGGCGGGCTGCACGATGTTGGGGCGTGAGCGGAAGACGGCCTAACGGTGTGCGGGACCGTAGCCCAGCTTCATGGAGACGGTTGCGAATGGTCGTCGCCGATACCCCAGGAGCAACAGTGTCCCTAATTTGCTGGGAAGTGGCGGTGCGGTCCCCTACGGCACTGCGTAGGATCCTACGGTCTTGGCGTGCATCCGTGCGTCGCTGCGGTCCGGTCCCAGGTCGACGGGCACGTGCACCTTCCGCCGACCACTGGCGACATCATCGATGTACTGTGGAGACCTCACGCCCCACGTGTTGAGCAATTCGGCGGTACGTCCACCCGGCCTCCCGCATGCCCACTATACGCCCTCGCTCAAAGTCCGTCCACTGCACATACGGTTCACGTCCACACTGTCGCGGCATGCTACCAGTGTTAAAGACTGCGATGGAGCTCCGTATGCCACGGCAAACTGGCTGACACTGACGGCGGCGGTGCACAAATGCTGCGCAGCTAGCGCCATTCGACGGCCATCACCGCGGTTCCTGGTGTGTCCGCTGTGCCGTGCGTGTGATCATTGCTTGTACAGCCCTCTCGCAGTGTCCGGAGCAAGTATGGTGGGTCTGACACACCGGTGTCAATGTGTTCTTTTTTCCATTTCCAGGAGTGTAGCTTTGAAAAATACCGGGTGCACTGGGAACCCCAAAAAGTGGTCTTTGATAGTGGCACGAGCCGAATGGCGTGTCCGAATCATGATCATTTCACTCCAGGTGCTGGAGGAGTTGCAGATAAGCATAAGAAAAATCAATATTTTATGAATCATTCTTTTAATCCACAGAATAAATATTGAGGTCCAGAAATAGGAAACGTATACACGAAAAGTTCCGCATTTACACAAACCTAAGCGAACGTTAGCCTTCCTCAAAGCCGCTAATGTAGACTCCCAGAGGCTGAGGCTACACGGAATGGAGATGATGCCACTTTGACCGCCTTAAAGTTCCAGTTCCGCCTTCACTCCGTCACGCAGAATGTGAGGTGTGAGGCGTGCTCTAAACAAACAGGGAACTGTGCTTTCTTGCCTATTGATTCGAGCTTGTATCTCGTTTGCATAGCCTAGTGCTGGAGAGAAATTATAGGGAAACTTTGCTCACAGTTCATCAACATCTTGAAAATGAATCTTAGGGGAAGCTAAGTGATATTTTTCATTAATTGAGAATTCGAATTCCTTAAAGCATCTAAGGCAAAGATATTGTGAATATTTAGTGTCTGATAGCCAAGCAAGCCTGGAAATGTTCTTCACTATGCAGTTCATGTCCTCTATGTGTTGTCACCGTGTTAGCAAACGGCCGTAAAGTGGTCGATCCAAGCGGTATACAGGTATTCCAATTAATAAGGAAGGCTCGTGCTCAGGTTTCTACTTTAAAAACTACTGTTTCGCATGACATACGGAAATCAGTTTACATTTTGTGTGTGTTACCCGATTCAGGATAAACTAAAATCCGAATTTTATACACTAGCATTCCGTCACAACCGTTTTTGCAGAGAAATACAAAGATTGCTAATATGTACCCTTTTTCTACAATCGAAACAATCACCATAGCAAGAAATGCTGTCGCAGTTGCGAATATGAATCACCTTCGGTTGTATATTAGAATGACGACAGTGAAAATTAGTGTCGGACCAGGACTAGAAACCGGATTTCCTGTTCTATGCCAGTGGTCGACTTAACAATTTCAGATGTCCGCGCACGAATCTCAGCCAGATCAAAACTTTCATATGTCATCGTCCTTGTCTCACAACCTGCACTCGTAAGTTATGCGTATTCCAGTCTAGAAAGGACATATTCATTGAGGGTCGAGGGCGTGGTATTGGCGAATAAATACGAAATGGTAATGCCCGCGTTATTAAGAAATACGATGCAATGTTCCTTCGGAACGTCTTAATAACAAATGCACTGCTACTTCATATTTACTCGCCAATACGAGGCCCTCGACTCTCAACAAATATGTCCGTCCTGGACGGGAATACACGTAACGTACGAGTGCAGAGTGTGATACAAGGACGACGACATGTGGAAATCGTGAATCGTGAACAGCTAGCCGAAGTGGTTTAGACGGCCACTCACGTATATCAGGAAATTTCGGGTTTGAGTTCCAGTTTGGCACAAATATTTATTGTCGGCATTCCTATGTACAGCCAAAGGAGCTTCATAATGGCAACTGCGAATATACTTCCTGTATTTCTTCACGGCTGTAGCCGCTGCAGTGCCTATTCCTTTGGACATGAATGCAATTCCGTGGGAACATTCCAACGTACATCTTAACAGCACAGGCTCTGCTCTTTCGTAATCATTTCTGCGCCTAGAACACTGGCTGAGTGGATGCCGAACGGAACAGTCAAGACAAAATGGTAACAAACGAGGGAAATTGGGAGATACTGAAGTGTGGGTAGAATTGCTTGATGAAGATTCTACATCGAAACAACGATGTGAGGATGTTTTGTGTTGATTTCGCTCCACGGGCACTCACATACTTGAGCTTCCTACAGAGGAAGATTCCGACGACCTTAATGCTTGATTGTGAACTTCTTTGTCTGGAGCACATCGAATGTCCAATGTTCTCATTACAGAACTTACATACAGTAACTTACATTGATGTGACAAAAGTCATGGGATACCTTCCAAAGCTGTGTCGGACCTTCTTTTGCCCGGCGTGATTTCTAAAATCATTGGGGGAAGTGGCAACAAAACGACTATTCAGGTTGGTGTGTAGAATATATGAGTCTGGCGATATACCATCTGACTTTTGGAAAAGCATCATCCACACAATTCCGAAGACGGCAAGAGCTGACAAGTGCGAGAATTATCGCACAATCAGCTTAACAGCTCATGCATCGAAGCTGCTTACAAGAATAATATACAGAAGAATGGAAAAGAAAATTGAGAATGCGCTAGGTGACGATCAGTTTGGCTTTAGGAAAAGTAAAGGGACGAGAGAGGCAATTCTGACGTTACGGCTAATAATGGAAGCAAGGCTAAAGAAAAATCGAGACACTTTCATAGGATTTGTCGACCTGGAAAAAGCGTTTGATAATATAAAATGGTGCAAGCTGTTCGAGATTCTGAAAAAAGTAGGGGTAAGCTATAGGGAGAGACGAGTCATATACAATACGTACAACAGCCAAGAGGGAATAATAAGAGTGGACGATCAAGAACGAAGTGCTCGTATTAGGAAGGGTGTAAGACAAGGCTGTAGCCTTTCGCCTCTACTCTTCAATCTGTACATCGAGGAAGCAATGATGGAAATAAAAGAAAGGTTCAGGAGTGGAATTAAAATACAAGGTGAAAGGATATCAGTGATACTATTCGCTGATGACATTGCTATCCTGAGTGAAAGTGAAGAAAAATTAAATGATCTGCTGAACGGAATGAACAGTCTAATGAGTACACAGTGTGGTTTGAGAGCACATCGGAGAAAGACGAAGGTAATGAGAAGTAGTAGAAATGAGAACAGCGAGAAACTTAACATCAGGATTGATGGTCACGAAGTCAATGAAGTTAAGGAATTCTGCTACCTAGGCAGTAAAATAACCAATGACGGACGGAGCAAGGAGGACATCAAAATAAGACTCACTATGGCAAAAAAGGCATTTCTGGCCAAGAGAAGTCTACTAATATCAAATACCGGCCTTAATTTGAGGAAGAAATTTCTGAGGATGTACGTCTGGAGTACAGCATTGTATGGTAGTGAAACATGAACTGTGGGAAAACCGGAACAGAAGAGAATTGAAGCATTTGAGATGTGGTGCTATAGACGAATGTTGAAAATTAGGTGGACTGATAAGGTAAGGAATGAGGAGGTTCTACGCAGAATCGGAGAGGAAAGGAATATGTGGAAAACACTGATAAGGGGAAGGGACAAGAGGATAGGACATCTGCTAAGACATGAGGGAATGACTTCCATGGTACTAGAGGGAGCTGTAGAGAGCAAAAACTGTAGAGGAAGACAGAGATTGGAATACGTCAAGCAAATCATTGAGGACGTAGGTTGCAAGTGCTACTCTGAGATGAAGAGGTTAGCACAGGAAAGGAATTCGTGGCGGGCCGCATCAAACCAGTCAGTAGACTGATGACAAAAAAAAAAAGAAAAAAAAGAGCGCAGCAACTCGATGTGTCAAGGACGAAACAAGTGATTGTAAATCCCATGCAGAAATAGTGAGTCATCGTCCATAATTGATTATGTCGCACGAATGTTGCGTGGGATTCATGTTGGGCGACCTGGGTGGCCGAATCAGTGGCTCGAATTGTCCAAATAAGTGGTTCAAATGGCTTTCAAATGGCTCTGAGCACTATGGGACTTAACTTCTGATGTCATCAGTCCCCTAGAACTTAGAACTACTTAAACCTAACTAACCTAAGGACATCACACACATCCATGCCCGAGGCAGGATTCGAACCTGCGGACGTAGCGGTAGCGTGGTTCCAGGCTGTAGCGCCTAGAACCACTCTGCCACCTCGGTCGGCCTCGAATTGTCCAGAATGATGTTAAAACCACATGTGGACCGGTGACATGGTGCTTTGTCATTCATAAAAACTTCATGAATCACTGAAAAAGTTCTCTAAGTAGCCAAACAATTTCAGTCAATGATCGGTTCAGTTGGACTAGAGGACTCAATACTTTCCAAGTAAACACAGCCCACACCATTATGGAGCCACAAGTAGCTTGTATAGTGCCTTTTTGGCAACTATGGTCCATGACTTCGTGGGGTCTGCGCCACACTCCAACCCTACCATCAGCTTTTACCAACTGAAATCGGGACTCACCTGACCAGGCACGGTTTCTCAGTCGTCTAGGGTCCAACTGATATAGTCACAAGCCTAGGATTGGCGCTGCAGGCGATGTCGTGCTGTTAGCAAACGCCCTCGCGTCGTTCATCTGCCACCATAATCCATTAACGCCAAATTTCGTCACCCTGTTCAAGGGATACGTTCAAGGCGGTCTTTTATAACTTGTGTACGCGGTATCCGCCACCTCTATATGTACATATCTCTATTCCATGGCTTTTTTCACCTCAGTGTAAACTATTCGTTAGCATACACAAAACTGCACTGATGACTCTCTGGTACCGCGCGCCGCGGAATTTGAATCCCCGCCAGACGTCATGGACGTCGAAGACCCATAGAGGTCGCTGCACCGTAAGCTGTGGCGACTCGCGCCTCCTGGCCTGCATTTAGAGTGAGGGCGCCACAGTGGAACATGTGGTTGCAGGGGCCAATAGCGGCGTCCCCGATAGCATACTTAAGCGCCTGCCTGTCGCTCAGCCTGCCTTCTGTAAGTCCCTCCAGATCCTTGAGCGTCATGCACTCTGCCTCGCCTTCCGTATACGCCTCCCGTCCCCCATGCGGATCCTCTATGATCTCATTCCTTTCCCCCATCTGCTCCTATTCCTTGAACATATCCGCATCCTCTATACCTCCCGCCGCCTTGAACCCCCTCACCCCCTGGTTGCTCCACTCCTCTCCCATCCCCGCCCCCTGCCACGTTTTCACTGTTGTGTCCCCCCTACCCTCCATCTCTACACCCTACATATCCTTTCCCAAGGTGGCTTCCATCAACTCCCCCTCCCGGATGATGCCCTCTCTCCCTCCATTTATCCCTCCTATCAACTCTGAACCTCACTCCCCTTCCTTTCCTCTGTCCTCTTCCCGGGCTCCCACTCCCCCCTTCCATCCTCTTTCTTCCCCACCTCCCCTCTCTTTGTCCCCTTCTCTCCTCCGAGTCCTTTTACATTTCCCTCCTCTGCCTCCTCTCATTCCCTCTCGCGTCTGCCCTTCTCCCCCTTTATTAGTCCTCTCCCTTCTTGGTTTCCCCCCCTCTTTTCGTTTTTTCCCTTCCTCCCTCCTTGTTCTTCCCCCTCCTCTAGGTCCCCCTCCCCCCATCTGTCTTTGGCTCGGGAGTGTCATCTTTGTGCCGCCACTTTTTTGCAGTGTTCTACATTGAGTGTTCTACAGTGAGTGTTTTACAGTGAGTGTTCCGTGTTGTGTTTTTTGGGAAGTGTTGCGAACGGCCATCGTACTGTCGCTGGGTGTGCCTTTTATCTCTTGCGAACAGAAACCAGACTGTGGCCGTGTTTTTTAATTGTGTGTGTACTATGTCACTTGTCTGATTCCTGTGTCTTTTATTAACGTTGCCAACCCCTTTTGCTTTCTGTTTTAACTTTCCGCATTTTTCCGCCATTTTACACTTGACGTCACCGTTTTATCGCCTGTTTTTCTTATTTCTTTTCTTCTTCCGTGTCTTAAAATAAAAGTCTGTAGGCTGTAGAGCAGCGTACTAAGCTGCTGCCAGCCCGCCCCATTCGGGGGGAATTGAAAATCAATAAAGGAAAAAAAAACAAAAACTCAGCCTGCCAGTCTAACCTTGCGTACGTCTCAGGACATAACGACTCGCATTAGACAGCGTATTGACTTTCGTGTTTTCTTTACGAGTCGACGTGGTTATCTTGTTTGGTTTTTCTTGACTCTGTTGTACGTTCTTGTTGTCGTCGTAAGGTCCTTCGTTGGCCGTGTCCGTCCCCTCCCGTTGCGTTGTTGTTCGCGGGCCGCTCCGCGGGTCCCGCCGCGTTTCCGTCACTTCAACCCCGCGACTGTTTCGGTCGCCGTTACAACAGACTCAAACCTTTAAGATCAGCTACCAGTCACGGTAGATTGAGTCTGCACCTTTCGACGGCGATGCAGTGCACGTATAATATTCTGAGAGAAATTCACAAATAACAGTGAAATACGAACCGTCACCATGTACAAGGGGATCTAATTTTCTGGGAAGCACACAACTTCCTATGAGAACCAACACAGAAAAAAGAATTCCTGCAGTCTGGGCGCTTGCCTTTAAAGCAGTAAGATTCTGATGTAGCCGCCTCAAGTACATTTCCTAGTAGCCAGTTCCATCTTGGAACTGTGATTTTGCTGCCACAGCTACTGACAACGCTGCAATCTCCTGTTGCTGCACGGCCATCTGCTGCTGATATCATACATTTTGAGTCGCCAGATGTTGTTTCTGGGACTTCAAGAGTTCTAATATTGCCGCGTCCCTCTTGCACCACTGTGAGATTGCACAGTGTAGTCGCCACTGCTGACTCATCGTACACGATCGTTTATTGAGCGCAATACATTGACTATACAGAACACAAGCACAACACTCAAAAACCAAGTTCTGGCGTATTCGATTATGAGCTGTGGGTGAGAATCCGGACGTCACAGTTAACCTTCTAAAGCCCAGTCCCATGGTCACAGAGGGTTGTGTTCTACCCACTCGCCTAATATAGGGCACCTAGAAAAGCTGCTTTCTCACTTTCTCGGATCGCTAGAAAATAGTTCAAGGAAATCGTATTAATGGAGTTTATTACAAAGGAAATGATTATAATACTTTGAGAGAGATAGACGTGTGGCAAGTAAAGGGCGACAGACGGACATAAGTAAGCTCTTCAGTATACACAACTCCAATATCCACAAAAGAATACAGTTCGTAAGTCACTGCTGTAGCGTTCGTAGGTCGGCTCGACTTCAACTGGGGCCTCGGCCAGGTGGAGCGGCGATTATATTCTCTTGGCCCAGATGCCGCTCCTGTCTCGGTGTCGTCCTAGATAGAGAGGAGTTTGTCAGCGTATTACTGGCTGACCTCGTCTCACAGCTCTCTCTGCTCCTCCGTTCTTGATCGTCGTGCCCACGCTTAATGTTACGCCGAAACACAGAGGTCGTTGTAGAAATAAGAGTTCGATAACAGATTCTGATCATTGAGCGAGGACAACAAGCAAGTGGTGCTTCTCTAGGCGTATTGGCACCTTTATTTTGACCTGTAAGAAACTGTCTGGCTTGTAGTTCCGCTCGCTGTGTAACCGTCATAATTTGCGCATTGCTTGTGGTAGGGCCGCATAAACCCGACTGCATGCATCAGCCTCCGAATAGCTGGATTCCGCAATATATGCATTTGTTTTGTTTCAATATGTAACGCAATCTCTATCATTATTAATAATATAAATGACAGTATGTTTTTATACTAATTGTAAAGGCAATAGAGAAGGTTCACATGAATCGTTACTATTAGAGTATCACGTACATGTAGTGTATTGTCACTGGTCGCTGCTCAGATATTAGGTAGATATCGAAGTTGATGACATATGCGTGGGCAATATTCTGTGGAGTAACGAAGCGCGTTTTACACTACTGGGTGCAGTGAATACACAGAGCTGCCGAATCTCGCATACTGCTAAAGTGCGTGTTGTTTACGAAGAGCCACTTCACTTGTCGTATGTGACCGTGCGTTGTGGACTCATAGGCACCTTTATTCTCGGTGCATTCTTCATTGAAGAGACTACATCCAGAGATCCTGGCAAATCTACCGTGAAACCTGCCCTTTGTCGGGACTTCCTTCTACAGAAAGTAATTACTGCTTTGGAAGAGTGTTACAGTGCGGAAACCACTGTTTTAATGGTAAATCGGTCAATACCTCCTGTCACTCACCCAGAGAAAGTTCTGCAGAATGCAATCTTCCACGAATGTGTTATCTCCAGAAGATTTCCAGATACATGGACTGTAAGATGATTTTATCTGAATCCATGTGACTTTTGGCTCTGGGAGTATCTAAAAGAACGAGTTTACCGGGGACACGTTCGATCTTACAGGAACATGTTGGTCAGCTTCCAACGGAGTTTCAGCGAGCCACGTTTTACGGATGCAGCATCTCAAAAATGGTTCAAATGGCTCTGAGCACTATGGGACTCAACTGCTGTGGTCATAAGTCCCCTAGAACTTAGAACTACTTAAATCTAACCAACCTAAGGGCATCACACACATCCATGCCCGAGGCAGGATTCGAACCTGCGACCGTAGCGGTCGTGCGGTTCCAGACTGTAGCGCCTTTAACCGCTCGGCCACTCCGGCCGGCCACCGCGGCCGGCTGCAGCATCTCGTCGACGTCCCCAGTGTTCATATTGAACAAATTGCCCTCATACTGTTCTCAATCCATATCTTATGGAAACATTTCTATACGTCTCTCTTGCGTTCACAGCGCCAGATTCGCACCTGGTGGCCCAAATTGGAGCTATTTCTTCCAGTGTAAATCGGTTCCGCATTAACAAATTGGATATATCCACCCAAGTTTCGCTGCCATGCAATAACTACAGTCCACGCTGGACGTCTGTCAGTACCACATGGTGTGATCTGAGACTAAAGAATGAAAGATAAGGGAAACAGTTTGATTAGGGGAGGCATCAGGGCTTAGCTAGTAAGCTGAGCGTGAGAATGAAGCAAGAGTCTAGTCGTAAGAATCACACAGGACAGATGTAAAAGGCATGAGCCTGGGTACCACGAGGCTACGTGTATGTTTTGGAAACTGCAATACCACACTTCCACCAGGAAGTAGGCTCTGATGGAACATACAGACAACAATAACAGCGACTGCTCACGATCTTCTTCAGCCAATCATGATCTTAATTAAACATGTAAGTTTCAATTAGCACTCTAACAGAACATGGACGAGTGAAGCAATTAAGTTTGCAAATATAATGTTGCTAAATGTTCAATGAAACTTCCTGGCAGATTAAACCGTGTGCCGGAGCGAGACTCGAATTCGGGACCTTTGCCTTTCTCGGGCAAGTGTTCCACCAACTGTTTTTAATTTTTGTTCTTTTTTTAATTTTTTTCTTTTTAATTTATTTTTTGTAAGAAAAGGTCGCCTTATTATTTTTTATGTTTTTTTTAAATTTATGTCTTCCTTGTACAGAACAAAAGGAATAAACACCTACTACATGAGCAATAAGTTGCAGGTAATGAGAAAACAAATAAAAACCTCTAGTGCATGAAAATAAAACACGACGTTCTTCATAAAATAACAATATTCCTTGAAAACCTAAAACATAAGTAAATATATTCTCTCAACATCTTTCTTTTTTTTTGTATACGTAAATAAGTATACAGTCTCACCATCAGCAGCACCGCAAGTTTCTTTTTTATTTTTGTGGTAGAGCATAGGATAAAGAAAACAAATAGGCTGCAGATAGAGAGCTAAGAGTGAAAATGATAAACATGTGCAAGGAGAAAAAACTTAGAAGATGAGAAGGAAAGAGAAGAGAAAGAAATTGGGAATACTTTCTGCGCCATGCTCCACTTTGGCGCTCCATAAGAACAACGTCCATTCTATCATTGACCATTAGAAGGAGGGCGTGGGCTCGTCTAGTCTTGACTGGCACGTTTTGTTGAGATTCCAGCTCCGAGGCAGGTTGGCGAAAATACTCTGTAAATAGTTCGCGAAAGTGGCCCGACAGTGTCGATGCCGGCGAAGGGTGTGGTGATGTACTTGGAGGTGTGTCTAAAAGACCGCCGGATCGACGATGTTGTCCCAGAAGAGGTAGTTGATAGCCATACCACTGATCCATGTGATGGCGTGCCACTTAGACGCTGGAAAGCAGGTCGTGTCAGGATATATGATCATGGTAAGAGAAATGTGATTGGGGGTATTCAGAAGTAGAAAGCCACACTCTTCTGTACGAGGGGCCAGACAGCTGCTGTTGGCCCACACTCAAAACGATGTAAATCTGTATCTTCGACATTGCACCTGAGGCACAGGTGTGAGTCCACCAGTGCGATGCAGTTTCTGTCTTGTAGTATATTCGCCGTTGACGAGAAGATACCACGTCGCGGTGTTGTCAGTGGTGTGGATTGGTTGGTGGATCGTTTTCCAAACTGTAGGCCATGCAACCTGGGGGTGACGTGCTTCGACGGGGTTTCGGGATGGGTACTTTCGGAGAAGGCGGTAGATGTCGTGGGTGGTCGTCTTCTTTGTCCTGGAGAGCTCGGTGCATATGTAGTTGCATTCGAAAAAGAAACAGACGATGTGTGACATCGGAGGTGGTATGAGTGCGAAAGACGTCGGTGGGTGTTTCGAAACAGGTACGGGCTCGGTGGTCAACATTCCAGTAAAACTAGCATTTTGGTTTTCCCATAACCGGTGCATAGTATTGGTGTAAAGTGCTGTAGTCCTGGCTTTCACTTTGACCATATCGAGGCCACCATTACGCTTCGGTAGGGTGAGAGCTTCATACTGGACTTTGAACATGTGTCCAGAACATATAAAATACGTGTAAGCCGCCTGTAGTCTGGCTGCCATTGTGGCAGTGATGGACAGAATCTGCGCGATGTGGGGCATCCGTGCTGCCAGATGGGTACTGACGAAGGTGACTCTCTGGTATATATTTAGCGGGTGTAGTAGGTGATTTTGTATGTTGGCCCGGGTGCGATGCAGTAGCACCCGAAAATTGATCGCCGAGGTGCGCCGAATGTCGCGAGTGTACACCAACCCGAGATAGCGAAGAGTGTCCACCAGTTGAAAGCGGACAAAGCTGTCTGCGGGAAGGCCGCGACCGATCTTCATGGCGCATGATTTAGCGACTTTCATAGCGCTCCCTGCCCCTACACTGTAACGGGTAATCCACTACATAGCAGCTTGTACGTCGGCCGCTGAACGAACGACGAGGGCCAAGTCGTCTGCGTGTGTTCGACAGCGGAACATATTATCCCGGACTGGAATACCTGTCAAACGTCGTCGTAATCCGCAAGTGATTGGTTCCATCGCAACGAAATAAAGCACCGTCGACAGTGGGCAACCCTGCCGTACTGAGCATTCAATCCGTATAGGTTCTGTAAGTCTGCCGTTGACGAGAAGCCTGGAAGTTGCCCCATGACAGAGCCTCATAATCACTTGCATGGACGTCGGGGGAATCGCCATCCGGTCCATCACTGCGTTGAGGATGCGTGATTGACGCGGTTAAACGCTTATTTGAAGTCGATGGATATTAAAGCACCTGGCAGTCGCGAGTGTGTTGCCACAGCGATCACATCTCGCTATTCACTGATGGCTGTCTGTATATTACGATCGCCGCCTAAGGATGTTTGGTTCAAATGGTTCTAATGGCTCTCAGCACTATGCGACTTAACTTCTGAGGTCATCAGTCGCCTAGAACTTAGAACTAATTAAACCTAACTAATCTAAGGACATCACACACATCCATGCCCGAAGCAGGACTCGAACCTGCGACCGTAGCGGTCGCTCGGCTCCAGACTGTAGCGCCTAGAACCGCACGGCCACTCCGGCCGGCTAAGGATGTTTGTACGTGGGAAAAAATGTCTCGTAATACAAGTTTTAAGTCGCACAGCTAGAAGGCGTGTGAAAATTATGAAATCGGAATTGAGTAACGTGATAGGCCGATAACAGTCGAGTCGTGTTCCTCCTGCACGTTTTGGTACTGGTACGAGGAAGCCTTCCATGAACGTTGGTGGCGGAAATGCTACGCCCGACAAAAGTTCCCAGTACATGTCTCTCCATCTCGGCAACATCAAATCTTGGAAGGTTTTGTAAAATTCTAGAGGTAAACCATCCGGGTCGGGAGACCGATTCAGTGATCCTTTGGCCACAGCGCCATGGACGTCGTCGGTGGTCACTTCTGCAGTCAGGGGGGGTCCAGCAGCGGCGTTTAGTGTACAATGTATATCCTGGGCAACCTCACCAATGGCCTCTGCACCGGCAGGCACTTCTTGGTATAGAAGTCTGTAGTGCGTTGTAAAGGGATCCACAATGGTAGCTTGCGAGGTCAGCTGTCGTCCATCAGGTAGGTATAAAGTTGTCATTAACGCTTGTCAGCGTCGACGAACTTTTTGAATCATATGATGCATAGAAGGTTCTTCACCGTTAATCCTATCTTGGCTGCGTGCTCCTACAATGGATCCCTCTAGACGGCACCTGGTCAAGGTTAAAATCTTTGCCTTGATGCAATAAAGTTGTTTTAGACGATCTGGGGATGGAGGATGATCCATGAGCTCGCGTAGAGCGCTATTGTGTGGTGATTCCACCTGGCTCCGGCTCTGCCATAGTGTGTCAAGGTGCGTCGGATGGCTGCTTTGGCGCACAGTAACAACCATTGCAGTGTGGTATCATAACGCATGATGCGTTGAACACAAATGCGCCACGTGTCGGTGACCTGTTGTCGACATTCAGGGTCCCGCAGTAGCGAGACGTTGAGTTTCCAAAGTCCTGCAATGCGCCATATAGGTTGCCTACGTAGGTTCATAGTGCAGATGTAGATGTCATGATCCGAAAAGGCAGACAGCCAACGTTCTGAGTCGAGGAGAACGGATTTTAGAGCTTCAGAGATATATATTCTATAGAGTCGGCTGGTGGAGTGGCTCGTGATGTGTGTATGCCCCGGGCGGTCGCCGTGTACCACTCTACATGTGTCGAGGAGATGAAGGCGGCGGACGAGAAAGCGAAGTTCCAGACAAGTGGTGAAATGAGGGTATTGGTCTGTACGCTCGAGAACACAGTTGAAATCTCCACCTACGATGAGATGGTCGTATCTGCAGAGGAATAAAGCCATGATATCTTCTGCGTAGAATTGGGAGCGATCCCTCCGTTTATCTGTACCCGATGGGGACTAGAGATTTATGGTTTTGATTCCTTCAGCTGTTAGGGCTACCCCTCACGCCGCTGGGAGCCATGCGACATCGGAAACTGCAATCCCTTCTAGGATGAGGATGGCTGCGCCTGTGTGTTCCATTGCTGCCGGGCTAGCGTACGTCTCGTGCCCATAACACCCGTACCACGTTACTGTCCTCAGTTCTTGTAACAGGGCGATGTCGATGTCCGCTGCTCTTAGCGTGTCACGGAGCAGTTGAAGTTTAACGTGGGAGCTGCTACTGTTAGTGTCGATGCTAGCTATTCGGTATGCCTGATGGGGGATCCGTGCTATCGATAGGTTCGTAGCTGGTTAAGATTGTCGTGATGGATGCTGGAAGTCCATAGAAGTCGCAGGAGTCGTAGAAACATCCCCCATTTTAGTGTTGGTCTAGGGGAGGAACAGATCTCATTTCCGCATCCGGTGGAGGTGGGAAATCGGTGTCATCTGCCCACAAAAAATATCCGTTAGATTCAACATCGGTGAGAGGTGGTAGCGCTGGCCAAGTCGGCTCAATTGCGTCGGTGACGACGGGCGTGCTATGATCCATGGCTTCTGGGCGCGGGGCTTGCTCACGATCTCTTGGAAGGCTCACCGTCTTGTGGATACGCGTCTCCGTGGCAGAGGAGAAAGAGTTATTGTGCACTCCGTCAGAGCTATGCTCCATCGCTTCGTCCTGCAGAGGGGGCCCAGTGGTCGATTCTGATGTCTTGCGGCGTTTTCTTTTTTCGTCGTTTGGGCGATTTTTGCTTCCGGCAATGTGTTTCAGTGACTGAGGAAGGACCGGCCGGAGTGGCCGAGCGGTTCTAGGCGCTACAGTCCGGAACCGCGCGACCGCTACGGTCGCAGGTTCGAATATTGCCTCGGGCATGGATGCGTGTGATGTCCTTAGTTAGGTTTAAGTAGTTCTAAGTTCTAGGGGACTGATAACCACAGCAGTTAAGTCCCATAGTGCTCAGAGCCATTTGAACCATTTTTGAACTGAAGAAGGAAGAGATTCGCGTCGTTCTGGTACAAATGCCGCGGGTGCTATGATGCGGTCTTCAGTCTCCACAAAACTCTTGCTGGCATCCTTGTGATCTTCTAGCTTGGGTGTGTCCGGTTGTAATTCAAGCTCGCGGGCGGCACTGCCGGTGGCAAGGTGCTGGGACGCCTCCGGATGTATAGGTCTATAGAGACGCTTGTTAACTGCGTCTTGTGAGGGCTGAACGTGCAGTGTCGTCGTGTAGGTGATTGGAAGGGCGGTTGTGGTTCAGTCGGTGTTTGTATCGTCATGCCGTAGTTGTGTGATGTAGTTTTGCAGGCATTCATTACGGACGTGGCCTTCTTTGCCACAACCGGAACAATGTAAATAAACACTCCGCGCGCGCGCAGCGGCGTGGACGGCCGAGCGCGGTCCACTCTGCTGCTCTGCCGAAGGTACACTGATCCAACTGAGCTACCCAAGCACAACACACGACCCGTCCTCACAGTCTCAGTTCTGCAAATACCTCGTCGCCTACCTTCCAAACTTCACAGAAGCTGTTCTGTGAACCTTGCAGAAATAGCACTCCTGGCAGAAAGTTCGAGTCTCGGTCCGGCACACAGTTTTACTCTGCCAGGAAGTTTCATATCAGAACACACTCCGCTGCAGAGTGAAAATCTCATTCTGGTAAATGTTCAATGTTTAATAAGCTTTTTTCGCCATGAAGCACTGGACTTATGATAGGACACTATATCTGACCCATAGCTGAACCGCCTTTCTTGTTAAAGACAGTTAAATTAAAGAACATAAATTAATTATCTTAACAGCTAGAATTACTGGAATTTGAAAAATTTTAACATTAAAATTTTAAAATTTATACTATTTTAAAGTGTAAACTTAAACTTTAAACTCTTATGTTTTACTTTAAGTGCTTATATGTGTAAAGGTACAACAGTGTGTTCCTATTCTGATGTAAACAGCCTTTTACATACGTGCATTATTTACTCTTAAGTGAGAAAAGTTAAAAATGATATATGATCAAAGAAATTTAAAGGAAGATTGTGTTTAGGCCTGAGTAATCATAAATGAAGCATTTATTGAAGTATACGTTAATGGGGTGTGTTCAAATCACAATAACAGAACAGCCTAATGATTAACTTTTGTTTTGTCAAATGCCATAGTTTCATAAAGTTCAAAACTGATTGTAAGTCGCTGTTCATTTTAGTAACACTGTTATTGTATGGTTCAAATGGCTCTGAGCACTATGCGACTTAACTTCTAAGGTCATCAGTCGCCTAGAACTTAGAACTACTTAAACCTAACTAACCTAAGGACATCACACACATCCATGCCCGAGGCAGGATTCGAACCTGCGACCGGAGCGGTCGCTCTGCTCCAGACTGCAGCGCCCAGAACCGCACGGCCACTCCGGCCGGCACTGTTATTGTAGTTTGCTATTTTAAACGTAGATGTAAAAACGGTCCTAGTGAAATATAGTTTCTATGCTTGTGACCAATTGATTTTAAATAAATTGCCTACCTTTTTACTTCAATTGCATCCGACATTGAAATCCTACACTTGTCAATGTGCGGCAGAATTGCGATATATTTTGTGACGAATCGAAGCAGATACATAGTTGTGACGAATATTTTGCTTCACCTTTTGCCTTTACCAAAGCAAGCCGTTGCAGTAACGATGCATGCCTAAAGGAAGGCAACAGTATTTTTGTTTATTTATTTATTTAGTTATTTATCCGTGCAAGATTACAACAATTAGGCCCTCTATTACATGTAGCTAGGCATTCCCATATTTCAGATTGCATATATTACGGTAAGCATATTATGCACTTAGAAATTAAAAGTCACATTACTACTGAAGAGACACAATTACACACAGTTTATATTCTTACAATATAAGTATAGCAATAATTAGAAATAACCGTAAGGTAGGTTTTTAGTTAGAAATGCTGGCAGCGATGGGCATAGAGAAAGCAGCGGAGGAGAGAGGGAATTATGGACGTGATAGCACACCAGTTAATGAATATAAGAGAGAAGAAGGCGGCAGGAATCATAGACGAAGGAAATGATAAATGACCATAACTGGCAGAAAATAGGTCCTTTAGCGCTACTAAACTGACGAAAAAATAAATCGCAGCACCAAGGAGTTGTACGACATAAACTAAAGTTGGTAGTGGCACTATGGGGATAAAAATTAGATTTGCTTTACATACACGCTGTAAGGGGCGTGAAGGTTAGTTACCTTTGAGGTTGGACATAGCAATTTGATGTTAGTCAAGAACGCATTTAAGACGACAAAGACGCCATTTTTAACACCTCACTGAGTTTTAACGAGGTCTTGTTCAAATGGTTCAAATGGCTCTAAGCACTATGGGACTTAACATCTGAAGTCATCAGTCCCCTAAACTTAGAACTACGTAAACCTAACTAACCTAAGGACATCACACATCAATGCCTGAGGCAGGATTCGAACCTGCGACTGTAGCAGCCGCGTGGTTCCGGACTGAAGCGCCCAGAGCCGTTCGGCCACAGCGGCTGGCTGAGGTCTTGTAATAGGGCTACAAGAAGCTCGATATTCCTTCTATCATACTGCAGAAAAACTTGCAAGAAAGGAGCCACTATACAAGGTGTAAATTTTAAGTTGACAAACCAGAATAACTCGAAAAATAAGCTTCACACGAAAAAATGTGTCGATTCCGAAGTTGATTATTTTCGAGGGGGACTTCTGCTAGTACTAAAATTAGCCCGCCACTCCAGCCCCCTGGGGATGGGGCGCGAGGCAACTTTAAAATTTCAAATGGGAACCCCCATTTTTTATTGCAGAATCAGATTCTACATAAAAAAACTACGTACATTTAGTCTTAAACATTTGTTTTGATCCTTGGTAGCTGGTGCTGTAATTCGAGAAAATCGATGTTCTCATTTTTGCGTGGAAAATGGTTACGGATGAATAAAAAGTACTTATTTACTTCGTAAATTTTGATTCACTAAAACTAAAACTCGCCATCTCTCCCCATAGGGTGGGGTTTTAGAGAGAGGAATTAGAGTTTTACAAATGTTGACCCAAATATTTATTTTTCCCGCAGATTAAGAAAAGTTTTGTTTGTATCGTGCTAAAACAAAGTACGCAATCTATAGAACATATTTACTGCACATTTTATCATTGTTTTGGTCCATACTACCACCTCTGAAATTGCCTTCCCTACAGTCTTAGCAAAAACAGTACTTGTACGTCTATTTCACAGTCAGATGTGTCAGAACGGTTTTCGCTTATAACTTACCGGTACAGGGACCTTGAGCTGGACTCGGTACTTTTATCAATCTCCACCATCCTAGAAAGTTTGTAACGTCATCGTGGAATCACCCTGTATATACATATATTTACAAATGCCGGCGCCTGTAACTTTGACGCTCTGCAGCGTCGTTGGATGACGTTTCTAAACATGGGTTACTTGGCTCTGACCACTATGGGACTTAACTTCGGAGGTCATCAATCCCCTAGCATTTAGAACTACTTAAACCTAACTAACCTAAGGACATCATACACACCCATGCCCGAGGCAGGATTCGAACCTGCGACCGTAGCGGTCGCTCGGTTTCAGAACGTCAATGAACCGCTCGGCCACCCTGGCCGGCTCATAGGTTACTAGGAAAGATATGATCTACTATGTCCGCTCTACAACCTCTAGCAGTATGTAACAAGAATTGTGAAACACCCTGTATTTACATGTATATTCGTTATTTCCTGCAAGGAAACAAGGAGGACGAGCCTGATTACTATAAGTTCATGATGCATGTTTTGTTTACTTTACTTGTCCTTAATGTTGCTCTTTCGTATCGTGTTTACATTTTCCCACGACAAAAGATGCTATGAGTCAACGACAGAGCCATTTGTTACTCACTGCTCTTCGAAGACATGCAGTCCAATACGATGGAGTTTCGCAAAACTCACAAGGGAACCTCCCCTTCGCACCCCCCTCAGATTTAGTTATAAGTTGGCACAGTGGATAGGCCTTGAAAATGTGAACACAGATCAATCGAGAAAACAGGAAGAAGTTGTGTGGAACTATGAAAAAATAAGCAATATATACAAACTGAGTAGTCCATGTGCAACATAGGCAACATCAAGGATATTGTCAGCTCAGAAGCAGCGTGGCCCCGTGGTTAGCGTGAGCAGCTACGGAACGACAGGTCCTTGGTTCAAGTATTCCCTCGGGTGAAAAGTTTACTTTCTTTATTTTCGCAAAGTTATGATCTGTCCGGTCGTTCATTGACGTCTCTGTTCACTGTAATAAGTTTAGTGTCTGTGTTTTGTGACCGCACCGCAAAACCGTGCCATTAGTAGACGAAAGGACGTGCCTCTCCAATGGGAACCGAAAACATTTGATCGCAAGGTCATAGGTCAACCGATTCCTCCACAGGAAAACACGTCTTATATATTCTAGACAACACTGGTGACGGCATGTGCGTCACATGACAGGAATATGTTGTCGACCCACCAACTTGTACTCTTGGCGAATGGGTAAAAAGATTCTTCTACCTTGCCCGATTTAGGTTTTCTTGTGGATGTGATATTCACTTCCAAAAAAGTGATGAAAACATAAGAGTTTGTCACATAAACTGCAATAAATGAATGCAACAGTTTCACTGTCGCACAGTTTTCCCTGTGCTCTGTCAAAACATATGTTTTTAAAGTTTTCGAATTTTTCCGTGTGTAGACCGTCAAATCCTGCATATGTTCAAGGAAATCTGAACATGTCCTGGAATTTTGGAGAGCGAAGTTGACTATGTGTGAGTGCCTGAACTTGTCTGAAAATAAAAAATTAAACTTTTCACCCGAGGGAAGACTTGAACCAAGGACCTCTCGCTACGCAGCTCCTCACGCTAACCACGGGACCACGGGACCACGGCGCTCCTGTCCTCATATTATCCTTAATGTTTCATATCTTACACATACATTGCACATCTTACACACCCCCGATTTTGAAGAGGAACTCCTGGAACGTGTTGCAGCGGAACCCACTACAAGTACTCGTGGCATTGCACGTGAAATGGGCGCTGCACGTACTGGCCGCTCGCAGTGGTGGTCACGAGAGCTGCCCGCATGGTTACCCGCGGGCACCGTGAGCCGCGAGGGCGACGCAGAGCAGCCATGAGGGCACGTAGTGCGGGTAGCAGAGCTGTGCGATGTGGTTGGCCGCTTGGCTATGCACACTGTATGGGGGGCAACCATGGAGGTAAGGATAAGGGGAGATGGCGCTACGTATCCCAGCCGTACTACGTTTTGAAGCCATGGTGGCGTGGCTCGCTGCCATGACACTCTGACCAAAACATTGCCAGTGTGCTATAGCGCTGCGTGTATTAAAGTCGCTAATTGCACCATATACGCATGTAACGTCATCAGATTGGTTGTTTCAAAGTTTTTGTTTAAAATGAAACCTCGTAAATTCGAAATTCCGCGTTTCTTCTGATTAAAAATAGTTTTTAATGTAATATTACGAATAGCTAGTCTTCAATGTAAACTATACAATTTTGTTAATTCAGTAATCAACGTGTATCACAAACTAGGGTTCTTTCTTTACTTATTCTTACGATCATCTGATTGGACGAAGCAATGTCAGATTTACGAAAAGTGACGACGTCTTTTCCGATTTTCGTGACATGCAAACCAAAACTTTTCAGTTGTTTGAGTTCAGAATGATGTATTGTAGCAGCTATTTACTAATGTGTAACAGACTGATTGCGGTTCTGACCACCATCTATATCTGAAGAGGTAACCAAATGATCTGTCTTTGTTGTTAATTATTTAAACAACGAAGCAGCAGATAAATAAGTCTGATAAAATAACTCAATGTGAGTTAATGTTTAGCCAACAACCTGTCACATTGTGCACAACTTCATTCCGTTGTCAAGTGCAATATAACTGCGGAGAATCCCAAGAAATATAAATTAGGTGTTTGTTATACACAAAACAGCAGCACTTAAATGACATGTCTGTTAGCCAAGGCAGTATAACAGTGTTCAATTTTCATCTGCTATGGGACTCATTTTAAAATTAGTAAGGAGTTCTACTTATTGCTTACTTACCTTAGGTTCCAATTTCTTATTTTGGTATGGAAGAGATTTGTTAACAGGGCAACAATGTCCCAGTGTTTTTAGGTAGCTTAGGCATAAACCATTCTTCATTGAGCTTTGTTTGTGTCATTCCCTATTTTATAACTTTCATTCTTTTAAATGCAAGCCTTTCTTGTCAAGCTGACAGGTATTTACAGTGGTACAAAATGAAATGATGAAGGGATTGAGACAGATCATGGAGCAAAACCTTACATCATAGTTTGAGAAGTGTGGAATGTCTCAATCAATAAGCAGAAGCTTCATTGCTTGCCAATGACAAAGTTTTACTAACATTGAAACTAGGATTTGCTTTTGAAATCATTATCCTAATAAAAATATAAGCTATATATTCCTTATTCATTCATAAAAAGTATGGGAACTGGGAATGAAATAAAGCATAAATATTAGGTACTATATTCAGAATTTTATTCCAGCAAAAAAGCTTTTCTTGATTTGTTGTTATCCACTTTGTTGAACTGCTTGTTACAGGTATACAGAATAATTATTACAATGTGACTTTTCAGTTAACTGCCCTTTTCACAAGATTGTGGAATTTAAAAATAACACAGTTCTATGTAAGAAAAATATAATGTGAAATTGTAACAAAGTCCACATCATTGCTTGTTGAGAATGAAAGAAATGTCTCAGTCTCCTGACTGATATAAATGTAATACTATTTACCATTCCACATACATATGATTTATCACAGTGGTCTCACATAAACCAGGAAAGTAGTCAAGCAAATAAACATAAGAAAATATGCAATCATTTATAAAATATGTCTTACTACAGATATAAACGGTGTGGGCTGTAGTTTCTGTACAACACATGGGTTACATTTCAATGGATTAGGGGAGAGACTGCAAGAAAATTTAGTGCCCAATGAAGCAGTGAAAAACCAATAACGCCCACCTGCGAACACTACTATCTCTCATTTTTTGAGAGTAAACCACTGTTGGACTAGATCACCAAAAAATATAATTTGTAATGACACACAAGCAAAAACCATAACATACCACACAATGATAGGAATGTATTTCAATGTGACAAAAATGAGGCAATTCTATTTCTCATTAATATGTTGTCACTCGTGGAAACTTCATTGACAACACTGGCTAGAACATACTACAGCATACTCTGCCAAACAATGGCTAAATATTTCAAAAAGAAATGTATGTCCCATTTGGAAGCACACAGATCACAAGCTATTGCAGAACCAGTACTGCATACTGGTATGGTGGAGTATCAATCATTTGGAAACACTCTACATATAATGTAGTTCCAAATGTTGGTTTGAGGAAGATATATTTGAAAGGTATTACACACACACACATAAAATTATAATTGTCTGACTCCATCACACACCAGGAACAAATTTTCATACATACACTGAATATGCTAGTACTAATAGTTTTAAGATACAGACATCACAAACATTTTGTAGCTGGTTATAACAACATAGACATAACGGAAAAGGAAGAATGTGCGTGAGTTATTAATTGCAATAAGGTTACATTCCCAGTTTGCCTCAATATAATGAGTGCTTTATACAAGATGCCTCACACACTAGACCTCTGTGTACAAATATCAGTTATTAACCTTTAAAGAGTACCAGTTTTGTATAGGTTGTCCTGATTTTATTTTCATGCAATGCATCACTTATTCTCTTTGCTGCATGTTTTTGCCGTGTCAGGAGGTATCGTGTGGCAATTGCTTTAATCAGCAGTATCATATGATTGTCCAAGGGATGCTGATTTTTCATGTGGTCTGCTAACTCCTTAAACACTGGCTTGAATATGAATTCACTAAGCACCTCAGACACACATTTGGAAAACTGATTTTTCAAAGGAACTTTAGAATTACCTGTAGTATAGCACCTGAACACTTTTTCTGCATACACACAGATGTCAACAACATCATTCGATGGTAAAACCAACCATCCCCTACTCTTTCTATGAATGAGAGAATAAGCAACATGGCTACCACCCCCTCTCAACACGGATAAACATGGTTCACATTTTAAGGTTTTCTCTAAGTGACGCACCAAAAATCCAGCTATATACACTACAATATGGACTGCCACTTCAGAGAGATAAATTCCAGTAGCAAAGTAATCGTGGTCGTTGTCAGTTGTCGCTGCACTATTTTCCGTGCTTAGTAACTGACACCGTTCCGAAGTGTTATTTATGTGAACTTCAACATCGGAACTGCTGAAAGTAAGAATGGGAATATCTTCCAAAGTTATACAATTCCCTCTTTCTGATCCACGGATCTCACTATGAATTAGTAGCCTCTTGTATGCTACAACAAACTGGCGAGCAGTGGGGTTGTTATTCCAACCACCACGACTTCGGATGGCACTAAAAAACATTTCCAAGTGGTCATGAGAACATTTGTAAAGAGGCAGAAACTTCAATAGAAGAGCATGAGTTTGTGTCCCCACTACTTTGCTATACATGTGTAAAACACTGAATATACACACCAGGAATCCAATAAACCCTGTCTTTCTATTTGAGTCAACAACTCTCATTGCTTGAGGATTTGGACCAACAGTGAGTTCCTTGATGTACCTCTGTGCCTTTAAAAGAAATCCCTCTACAGCACTAAAATTTGCTGTATTTAATGCCTGCTTGAAACCACTTTGTACAATTGTTCTGGAATTGCAGACATCAAAGAGACAGTTGAAAATGCGTATAAATTTTACTGTTGCAGATGCCTGTTCAAAACCTGTGAGTTTCATATCACAACAGTACTGTATGGCATCTGCCACAGAATTGCTAAGCAGCTGAGTAGCCAGTTTCACCTTCATTTTATTTTTAGAAAAATTAAGGTGACTGGCAGTGATCTTGTTGCCTATGTGGAGCCCTTCCTTGACCTGTAATTTATGTAACAGTTCCAAAAAGTGCCAAGAAATGACACCACCTTGCTCATCCCAAAGAAATTTTTTATCTCCTAAAGCGTTGCGCACAAGTTTCAACATATGTTGAGGGTCTAGGAAAAATGACATTTCATGATCATTTCCTTCAACTGAAAAAGTACTTTTCAAAGTTTCACAGTTGAGATTGCAGCCTAAACATCTAGCCATTGACAAATTGCTAGCTGAACCATCACATGTGAGCGAAACAACTTTCACACCACTTGAATTGGCAAGATCAATGCACTGTTTAACTATCCCGGCTTTTTGCTCACCAGTTATACCAGCAGTCAGGAAATACCCAACTGGGAGCTTCCAAGAAGCATTAATAGCCACAAGCATGAGCACAAATGCTTCTTTGGCAATGGGCAAATTATCTGTGTCTACAGATGACCCCATGTCAACATAACCGTAATAGCATGTACCATCAAATTCTACATGTTGCCTGATGGCAATTTCATCAACTACCAAACTACATATAGTTGGAAACTTTGTTTCACGGTGACTAGCTTCTGCCGTGATTACCTTAAACGCCTCGGATGTGAAGCCTGGTGCTCCACCCACACACTGGTACCACTTTGTTAATGTTCTGGGGTGTGGCAAACATGTATTAAAACAGTGCCTAACATAATTATACGCCCTGTGGGAATAAAAATGCAGTGTTAAGGCAAAGGAGCACAGTTCTGGGCTGTATGACCTAGGTACAGCCTGTGCCCCAGCTTTCGCAGTTTGTCGCTGCAGCAAGTCTCTCTGCATTCCAGGTATGCTTTCTAGTATATTTAGCGAACTTTCATCCACAAGATGCTTGTCCTTCAGTACCTTAATGATAGCACTCAAAGAAGCCACTTTCTTCTTAAGTCGTCGCTTAGACTGCTGAAGAGTTTTAATTTGTTTTTTGTACTGATCAGTTTTTCTTATGAGGTGTTCACACTTCGTCTTCAGTTCCTCACTTTCAGAGGATGTCTGACTACGTTCTGGTGGTCCTGCAGTGTACTCAGGAACAAGAGCAGGAACTTCTTCATCCTGCACTCTGCTGACGGCAGCCAAAACTGAAGATGGAAAGGAAGAGCTCTCCTTCCGCAATGGTGGCTTTCTCTTCTTGTCTCCCTAAATGAAATAAACGGATGGAAAACATTAAGAACTGTTTTTATCAGATGGTTGAAGGTTTTACAGTCTTTGTCATGAACAGCATGTTACAGCCCACTAATTACTCCTATTCTTATTCCTTTCCAGAAATATAAATTCTATTTTTCCAGCAACTATTTATCTTGTTCATAAAATACTCATTACTCTAACAAAAACCGTTGTTGTGTTCAGCAGACAACTTGAAATGCCTCCCATGTGCGAAGCTACAATTAATACACACTTATTGAAAAAATATAAACTTTGAACACGTAAAATATTTCTGCTGGGGTGTCTTGTTTAACTATCACACTGTATCGCTATGGGTGCTGTCAGTTAACAAGTTACCGGTCCAACAGTTAATGATATAAAATTGTGTGATATATCTAATTTTGCATTAGTGGTTGGTGCATATTCAATGTTACACAGTTGTGGATAATGTTAACAAGAAGGTACTGCCAAAGCTTTTTAATCAATGATATCTTTCAATGGAGAATGTCAATGAATAGTGCATCAAACAAAAGAAATGTTCATTTGCTGTGCTTAACCCAAATACAGAGTTATATTTAACACAGCCCAAGTGTTAATTTCTGTGACTTCACGAAATAATTATACCAGACAAACTTGTTAGCTTCAGTAGTCTCATAATCTAAACAGCGAACCTGAATTTTCTTCTCAAATATTCTCTTGTGTGCACAGGCTGATGCTCATCAAAAAGGATTTTCATAAATTTGTTTCTACATGACAATGTGGAGAACCAGATTATCTCTTTATAACATACTGTGTAGCTGCAGAAACACTTCAGTGTTCCAGCACCTCCCCTCTTAAATTCTATATACAGCATGGAATCATTCTTAGGCAAAAGCTATGTGTAAGGACCTAATCAGGTGGAAAGTGAAATTAATGTATTCAAATGACCTGAAGGAATCCTCCCAAAATCAACATATATAAGTAAAACTAGAGCTGTATCAATTACTCCTAAAACATAACTGCCATTAACTAGCAAAGACAGTGCAATAAAAATGTTGTACAACACAGTAGACCAGACAAAGTGAGATTTTCACATACTACTGCCTTAAATATTCACATAACTGATATAATTTACTTCACACGTGTATTCCATTACTTTCGGAGTTAGAGCTAAATAATAGAAACTGAAAACTAAGTTAGCTATACCCTCCCTCCAAAGCCCCATAAATACATTCTGTTTGTAATACGTACTGGGACATTTCAGTTACATTACTCTACTGGGAAACATTGTTCATTACCACCAATATTTACTGAAATACGGTACATAGAATGGCAAATCTACACAGTGTACTGTTTAGGCCTATACTTTACGCCAGTTAATGTAGTGTTAGCTTTTAATTTGGTACATGATGAAGACAAAGTGAGTTACTCAACACTTCGATTATCGACGATACGTACGTATTATACTGAAATGTGAACTTGAAAACTAAGAATTTAATTCTTTGAATTAACGTACCTTTTGCAAATCTTTTGGGTGTGTAGAGAAAACTGATGGTACAGCATTTTCTCGGAGCCTTACTGTTGAAAGGGAAGTTCGGTCTATGTCCTCTTCTCGGAAATGCTGAGAACATATAGTGCTCCATTTAGACGCACGCCAATTCTTCCTCCTCACGGCATTCTCCCACAGAGCTTTCCGACTTTCATTTTTAGGAAATCTAAAATCATACAGGAGGAAAACACGCTATAGTACAAGTACCGATGTAGCACACGTTCATTCACAATGAAGTTGTAAAATCACACTTAACGAGACAACCTACACATGAAATGTTATTCCCTTCGATTTCGCATCACAATCAGAACGATTCGTACATCCGAACACCACACAAGTCACCATAATAACGCAAAATTCTTCCAAAAGCGAGCGACAAACCTATGCACAAAAGCTTACAGCAGCAATGTTTTGGTCGGACTGAGATGGCTACCCTCGGCTTCACATAGCTTCGCAGCTGTGATGTCACGGCGTCTCCCTCTATTCTTACCTCCATGGGGGCAACGGTACCGCTGTGAGAGCGCTTTGCTCACACAGCTGAGCATGGACAAGCTAACGTACGTAGTGCAGGTGGAACACACATATGTCCAAGGTCGTTGCACGCGTATGTGGCGTCCGCGCACTCGGCATTGTTACCAACTTTCGTTTATGTTACACAATTCCTTCTTGGTGTTGCACATTTTTTCCCATCACTGTATTTACAAAATATTAAAATTTGTTAAAGTTTTTTGTAAAGAATACAACTGAGATCTATACGATCTCAATTAAACTGAACAACTGTAATGTATGTTTTTATTGTAGTTCATTAAAGTACTGCCAATATATCCAGTGTGAATCACTTAGGGTCTATATGACTCTAGCGGTACCCAGTGAGACACACAGCCACTTCCACAAGAAAGTGGATGGCGTTATTTGTATGAAAGAAAGGAGACTATTATAAATACATGTTTACGTGAAAATACATGTTATTACTGATTGCACAATTACTTAACAGTTAATCCAATCGCCGCCATTATTGATTATTGTGTGGCACGTTAGCCCTCTCTCCGGTAAATCATCCACGTTACCAGCCTCTAAATATAGTTTGGGCCACTTTGCAATGAATGTCTTTGGCTGTCTAAGAATTTTAGCAGCTGCTCCATATGAAAGCTTTGACCCCTTTGGATGATTTACAAGGAAAACTGCCTCATGACGCTTCAGATCTTTTGCATAATTTTAAACTGCAACCGACGAAACAAAACATGCAAATCTCACACTCTTTATCTATATACTGTGCAAAAGCGCATTGATTACAGATTCGAGACTACTACCAGAGAAGTCGCTGTGGCCGGCCGAAGTGGCCGAGCGGTTCTAGGCGCTTCAGTCTAGAACCGCGCGACCGCTACGGTCGCTGGTTCCAATCCTGACTCGGGAATGGATGTGTGTGATGTCCTTACGTTAGTTAGGCTTAAGTAGTTCTAAGTTCTAGGGGACTGATGACGTCCGCTGTTAAGTAGCATAGTGCTCAGAGCCATTCGAACCATTCGAAGTCGCTGTGGATGTTACATTTAAAGTTATGGCGTGCACCTTCTTTTTGAACTGATTGTAAATATCGTGTTACTAGAAGGGTTAACACGACAAGGAAATTTTTTCGTTTTGGTGATTGGGTCACCCATTTCGCATCTCAGTGTGCGTATCCAAACAGCTTCAACGGCTTGTAGTTGGTGCAGCAGGCCGCGAAATTGCGCAAGTGTGTCAACCTAACAGCTAAGATCAGAGTGTTCAATATTGGTCCAGTTAGTAATGACAGCTGATTCATGCAGACAACCGATCGTACTTCCTCACATTGTCACGCTGGTTATACAGCATGGTCACTTTTAGCCTGTAGAGGTTGCGAGGATGTTGTAGGGTACGTTGTGCTGAGAAACAAAAGTTAAAAAAAGTTCAATATGGTGCGCTGTTTCCGAGTTAATTAGCATTGAAGTTAGCCAATCAGCCCATTGTGCGTACATATTCAAGCGGCCCATAAGATGCAATTAGTGTCAGTAGTTCTCATAGCATAGAAGATGGAATAGGAGACTGTTCAATCTTTGCTTCAAGTTCGATCCTTACTTCCATCCCATATCCAATTTTTGTATTATTCTTTTTCCCGGTTTTAGGAAACCAAATAAAGAACATGTTTCACGACACTGTCTTTGGTAGGCTGCTTGAGATCCTGCATGCAGGAACCTGATTGGATAACTTCAGTGTTAATGAACTCGGAAACGATGCAATGCATCGAATTTTTTTCTTAACAATTACTTCTCAGGTCAGCCTGCTCTGCAACATCTTTGTAAGCTTTACATGCTGTTTCTGGCAGAGTATGTAAGGGGCAATGAAGCTAGCCATTGCTAGCTGATCGACCTGGGTTCTAATGTAAGCATGCTGCCAGTCGGGCAGTATGAGAATGCTTTGGTACCTACACCAGTCTGTCTTATGGCAGCTAATCGTTCACCTGTATCCACGCGCCGGCCGAAGTGGCCGTGCGGTTAAAGGCGCTGCAGTCTGGAACCGCAAGACCGCTACGGTCGCAGGTTCGAATCCTGCCTCGGGCATGGATGTTTGTGATGTCCTTAGGTTAGTTAGGTTTAACTAGTTCTAAGTTCTAGGGGACTAATGACCTCAGCAGTTGAGTCCCATAGTGCTCAGAGCCATTTGAACCTGTATCCACATATGGCAAATGTGAGGTGGAGTACTTTCGAAAGGAAAATTCTCTCTAGCTACTACGAAAAAAAAAAGAATGGAAACTAACGTTACAAGAATTTTAGGAGAAAAATAACTATTTACTTCAACCTGTGGAAGTAACAGAATCACTAATGTAACTGGACTGAAAAAAAATGAACGTCCTCAAAGTTTACAGACGCATATGCTGATTCTTTTATTTCGGAAACATAAAAGCATTCTGAGATAAAAAATAAAATGTTATAAGACGTGTGAAACTGTGCCGACTGCCTAGCGAAAAATGTAGTCGCTGATGAATTTTCGTTCTGTAGAACTGCGATGAAACTTCCAGCGATAAAGTTGTTAAGAGAACAACAAAATTATTTTTGGTAACATTTCAGACATCATTATTTCATCGGATCACGTACAAAGGCAAAGTACTTCCGCGATATTCCGTGCACAGCAGCGCGAGAGTCGTTGTAGGCCGTCGCCCAGAGTTTTGTTCGGACGGCTCGCTTTAACATGACCGAGAATATTCCCTACTTCCAGAAAATATTTTACTGGCTGCTAATACACATCCTTCGCCATTCCATCCATCACTCAAAACGTCGATATACGCTACGCAAAAGTAATTGTAGTTATTTTGAAGCCAATAGTTTCACTGAAGTCGAGCAAAATATTTGTTCGAAAGGATTTGTGAAACCCAAGTTTTATCTAAATTTGATGTAAGCCTATTATGCTCAGCACGTAATACGTGCCTGGTGCACAAAAACCTCGTTCTTACTACTGCAATGTCCCTGTCTTGTGTTACAAACTTCGTCCGCCATTACAATTTCTGAGTCAAAATCCAAGTGGGCAGAGAAGACAGTGCATTGAAGTGACTGGCCAGAATAATCTGCATCTACATCTACATCCATACTCCGCAAGCCACCGGACAGTGTGTGGCGGAGGGTACCTTGAGTACCTCCATCGGTTCTCCCTTCTATTCCAGTCTCGTATTGCTCGTGGAAAGAAGGATTGTCGGTATGCCTCTGTGTGGGCTCTAATATCTCTGATTTTATCCTCATGGTCTCTTGGCGAGATATACGCAGGAGGGAGCAATATACTGCTTGACTCCTCGGTGAAGGTATGTTCTCGAAACTTCAACAAAAGCCCGTACCGAGCTACTGAGCGTAATCAGTTTTATCACGGACATTACCCTGTATTTCTCTAGCCATCGGATACTGTCCTCTGCCGTAGGAAAGTAATACTATTCTGCGTTCTAGCTTTTTATAAAAGTCATAAAACATCATAGATTTCTGTGCTCTTCTCGGAGAATAGGTTCAAATGGTTCAAATGGCTCTGAGCACTATGGGACTCAACTGCTGAGGTCATTAGTCCCCTAGAACTTAGAACTAGTTAAACCTAACTAACCTAAGGACATCACAAACATCCATGCCCGAGGCAGGATTCGAACCTGCGACCGTAGCGGTCTTGCGGTTCCAGACTGCAGCGCCTTTAACCGCACGGCCACTTCGGCCGGCTCAGAATAGGTGCTTGGACTGTTCTGATGTTACTGCACTGTTTATATATACAGTCGATACAGAAGCACCACAACGTTTTGTCATTTTATGAACTGCATTACCCTTACTACGAAACAGCCAGTAAATCCTTCTATGAAAAAAGGTGTTAAATTACGAATGTACAAGTAAACCTAATGCAGTAAGATTATATCTGAATGTAAAGACATTCGATACAGATTGTTAGTAATGCAGAATTGGCAGCCTTATTTTATTTAATTGACAGTTACAGTCGAGTAAACTAATCGCTACCACTTGTGACCAATTTATCACACGTCTACTGTAAGGGAAAAACATTCGCAGTATGTCCTCTATAACTGAAATGAATAGACAATCATTTAAATCAAGTCAGATTTTTACATAGACGGCACTTACCTAAAATGAAGGATCTTCTGGTTCCATGTCTTCAGATTCAGTGTTTCTTGTTTCAGTCACGTGTATCATCACTTTGATTCGACTATGGTGTCACTTAAAACCTGGTTCAAGAAATCAGTTTCTTGCAATGCTTCTGCGTGTTTTACGCACTTCTCCCAGTCCTGCAGTGTAACATTGTCAAGAGCTTTGTGTGTTAGCTTCTCGACAACAGCAAGTTCGAAAGTAGTATTTCTTTTCGTTGCTTCTGTATTTACTTGGGCCTATATCAATTCAATGGGTTTATACTGGCAGTGATACGGTGGTAGACGTACCACTTGGTGTCCCATTTCGTTTGCCAGTTGATCTAATTCGTAAGTCTTTTTGGCACCTACGATTTCTTCCTCAGACAGGAGTTCAGCCTTCGTTTCATCGACTGAAAATGAAACATTCTTTTTCTTTAACCACTCCACAATATCTGCCTTCCGCCAATTTGAACGTGGTGGCTTTTCTATCTGAATGGAGTGGTAGTTGGCGTTTTCCATCACGACAACTGACCCTTTTTCCAGTGCAGACAACAGTCGAATAAATCAATTCTTAAAAACTTCTCTATTAATTGTTGAATGGTAATCGGATTGGCAAGAGCTTTTCCCACCACAAAAAACAAGTTTGGCCTCTGGTATCCCGCGCGGGGTAGCCGCGCGGCCTCAGGCGCCTTGACACGGTCCGTGCGGCTGACCCCGTCGGAGGTTCGAGTCCTCCCTCGGGCATGGGTGTGTGTGTTGTCTATAGCGTAAGTTAGTTTAAGTTAGATTAAATAGTGTGTAGGCATATGGACCGATGACCTCACCAGTTTGGTCCCATAAGACCTTACCACAAATTTCCAATTTCCTCTGGTATGAAGACTGTGGTTAATGAACAGCGTGGTCAATGATTAATCGGCCACCTCTATCAGTAGGCAATTTCAAACTGCCGTTTCTTTCTGAGTCGTGCCATATACAGGGTGAGTCACCTAACGTTACCGCTGGATATATTTCGTAAACCACACCAAATACTGACGAACCGATTCCACAGACCGAACGTGAGGAGAGGGGCTAGTGTAATTGGTTAATACAAACCATACAAAAATGCACGGAAGTATGTTTTTTAACACAAACCTACGCTTTTTTAAATGGAACCCCGTTAGTTTTGTTAGCACATCTGAACATATAAACGAATACGTAATCAGTGCCGTTTGTTGCATTGTAAAATGTTAATTACATCCGGAGATATTGTAACCTAAAGTTGACGCTTGAAATCTCCGACGTTCAGTTGCGTGTTGTAACAAACACTGGCCACGGTCGGCGAGCAGCATCTGCAGGGACATGTTTACGATGACGACCGTGTTTACGAGTGTGGCTGTAGTGCACTGTTGTGGTTTGGTCTAGCTGTCGCAGTGTCCGCATGTAGCGCTTGCTGCTATTGTTATTCTGCATTCGTCTGCGCACGCAGACCAACTGTAGTACACCGTGTTACCAGACGTCTGTGATAGTGTAGTGTTGTAGGAACTGTGACCATGGTGTATTCGAACTCTGAAATGGCGGAGATAATACTCATCTATGGCGAGTGTCGACGAAATGCAGCTGAAGCCTGCAGGGTGTATGCAGAACGGTACCCGGACCGAGAGCATCCAACGTGCCGCACATTGCAAAACATCTACCGCCAACTGTATGCAACAGGTATGGTCGTAGCACGCAAACGGGTCCGTAACAGGCCCGTCACAGGAGAAGCGGGTGCAGTTGGTGTGTTAGCTGCTGTTGCCATGAACCCACACATGAGTACACGGGACATTGCGAGAGCCGGTGGACTGAGTCAAAGTAGTGTCGTGCACATACTGCATCGTCACCGCTTTCACCCGTTTCATGTGTCGTTACATCAGCAATTACATGGCGATGACTTTAATCATCGAGTGCAATTCTGTCAATGGGCATTAACAGAGAATGCGTTGCAGTTCTACCTGTTTACCGATGAAGCAGGTTTCACAAACCACGGGGCAGTGAATCTACGGAACATGCATTACTGGTCCGTGGACAATCCTCGCTGGCTCAGACAGGTAGAGCGACAGCGATCGTGTACTGTAAATGTATGGTGCGGAATCATTGGCGACCACCTCATTGGTCCTCACTTCATTGCAGGGGCCCATACAGCTGCAACATACATCGCGTTCCTACAGAATGATATGCCACGTTGCTCTAAAATGTCCCACTGGCAACGCGTCAACGTATGTGGTATCAGCATGATGGTGCACCTGCACATTCCGCAATTAACACTAGGCTGACCTTTGACAGGATGTTCGACGGGCGTTTCATAGGACGTGGAGGACGCATAAATTGGCCAGCCCGTTCTCCTGATCTTACACCTCTGGACTTCTTTCTATGGGGTACGCTAAAGGAGAATGTGTACCGTGATGTGCCTACAACCCCAGAGGATATGAAACAACGTATTGTGGCAGCCTGCGGCGACATTACACCAGATGTACTGCGGCGTGTACGACATTCATTACGCCAGAGATTGCAATTGTGTGAAGCATATGATGGCCACCACACTGAACATCTATTGGCCTGACATGTCGGGACACACTCTGTTCCACTCCGTAATTGAAAACGGAAACCACGTGTGTACGTGTACCTAACCCCGCCCTTTACGCACAGCGACCGGAGGAATCCTACAAGTAGGCCGTTGCTCCTGCATTGTTGTTCACCACCGAACACACGTCAAAGTACCTTTCTAAAGACAGTAAGATACTGAGATCAGATGTGAACACTCGATATAGTACGGTAACACCGAGCTTTCAGCTGCTCTGACCTACCGCACCGACAATGGTACCTACATGGCAACAAAGCCGAGAGGCAGACGAATCACAGCCTGCAGTTATTGCTGGCGGCAGGCTGCGACCGTGGCCTTGAAGACTCTACTTTAGTGCTGGCTACTATAGCATATGTGGTAGAACCGATATTGGGAGCAGACTTTATTAGTCAACAAAGGCTGGAGATTAATCTCAGTGATTATGATAGACTGTGAAATAATTACAGGTACTATACGCAAAGGCTCTACATATACCATCTTCTTGCCATGTAGCTCGATTGTACAGGAGAATATCGAAGTTAATGAGCAAATAGATAATGTGTGGCATACCACGCTGTACCATATCAAAATCACACCACTGTCTCAATGGATGAGAACATTAGTACCTGACAAGTTCGCTGCAGCAAAATTCAGAATTTGAAGAGACATATAAATCCAGTATTCAGAATTATACGTAGATCAAACAGGCTGTGGACATCACCCCAGCATTAGATAAAAAAGAAAGATAGTATCTGGAGGCCATGGGGAGATTACCATCATTAAACATACATATAATCCTCGACTGCTATACAGTCCCTAAGATAAGAGATATCACAAATATGCTAGCCAGAGCAATGGTCTTCAGTGTGGTTGGTTCTAACAAGGAGTATGATTACATATTGGTAGAAGAAGAGGACATACCCATGACTGCACTAATAATACCTTTCGGTGTTTCTGAATATACACATATGCCATTCAGCTGAACAAATGACTCCAAGACATGCCAGCTATTCATAGATGAGGTGTTAAGAGGAGTGAACTTTTTTTTTTTTACCTTGATGATATAATATTTTCTCTAATGGTATCACTGCATGAGGAATACCTCAGAAGAGAGTTCATCTGGATGAGCAGTTATGGTCTAATAATAAATGAAGCAAAATGCGTTCTGCACAGAGACCCAGGTTACGTTCCTGTGACAAAGAGATTTTTTAGCCAGTATTTGATAAAGGAGAAAAATGACGTCATAGAGGAAACAACATGACCAATGGATTACCAGCAACTGAGAAGATTACTGGGATTCAACAACATCTACTGGGAACGGCTAAGTTTCTGGTATATGTGACAGCAGCACTGTCAAGCAATGACAGCATGGGAAAGCAAACTTACAGGCGTTCTATTCAGTCCGAGTAGTATACGTTAGTTAGTGCAGCTCTCCATCTGCATGCTGGAAAGAGTTGGAAGCCCTTGTGTTTTTGTCCCGTATGCCCATGGCGGCTCAGAGCAAGTGGAGAAAGTATGAATGAGAACTGTTAGCCACATACACAACTGTGTAGCACTGTCACCCTTATTTCGAAGCTAAGCCATTCATAATTTATGCCAACGACAAACCAACCACATTTGCTTTTAGTAACCTCAAGAACAGCTGTGCTCCTTGACAGTTTCACCTGTTATTAGAGTTTATTGGCCAGTTAACAACAGACGTAAGGCATATAAAAGGGGCATAAAACATGGTAGCTGATTTTCGTCTACTATTACTTACAGGGAACTCAGTCCAGAGCAAGTTATGGATAGTCAACTGCAAGAATATTTACAGAACAAGTCAACCGATCTGCAGCTTAACCAAGTGCATTTTTTTTCCTGAAACGCTATGGGAAACAATTTCTGAAAGTATCCGTGAAATCACTGACCCTAGCGCAAAATCAGCCATAAAGCTGATGAAAGGGAGACTTATATAAAGAGAGGCTTCCGTCAATGGGTGAGAACATTCATAGTAGGTAGGCAGTGGCAAGCAGGCAGACATGCACAAAAACCTATGAGAGAGTTCCCACAGGTAACAGGGCGCCTCTTTCATATCCAAATACACATTGTGGGTCTCCTACCACCATCATAAGGATATTGCAATATATTTACTGTGGTGGACAGATACACTCACAAAGGCAACTGTGTTGTCACCGCCAGACACCGCACTTGCTAGGTGGTAGCCTTTAAATCGGCCGCAGTCCGTTAGTATACGTCGAACCCGGGTGTCGCCACTATCAGTGATTGCAGACTGAGCGCCGCCACACGGCAGGTCTAGTCTAGACAGACTCCCTAGCACTCGCCGCAGTTGTACAGCCGACTTTGCTAGCGATGGTTCACTGTCTACATACGCTCTCATTTGCAGAGACGACAGTTTAGCATAGCCCTCAGGTGCCATATTCAGTTACTATAATTATTTCAAGAATGTATTCTGAACAGATAATATTATGAACCATGTACCGTCAAGAGCGACGTTCATCATTAATGGATTAAAGTTAAGTTCCAAACTAATTACATCCGCTTTCTGAATTCTCATTCTTTGTCGTGTTCCAGACGTCACATCACTATAGTTCTTTCCTCCTCACACTAGCCTGCTTGAGCTAAAACGCGTGCATTTCGGGCCCCACTCGTAACACGGTGTTGGCTCTTCTCCTAACACAAAATTTGGCGACGAGGAGTGAAAACGGCGTTCTTAACTAGACTGACATATGTCGTTGCGACTGCCCTGATTTCATTGTGTAATCGTTTCGCCACAATCTCCAGATGTACTGACCGAATTTTATCGCTTACAGAATAAGCAGACGCAGGCATTACTGGATGCCCTTGGACAGCTCGTCCAGGGTCAACGTGCAATGCAAAACGATGCGGCAGCCGCCGTTCCACCTGTAATGCAGCCACAACACGCAGTTGCACCGACCTTCAGACCTTTTGATGCTGCTCTGGAAAGCTGGACGGTCACGCCATTTTGGATTCCATCTCGCCGCCTACAGAATTCAAGGTAACGAGCGGCAGCCTTTTCTTTTGTCATCTGTCGGTGTGCAAACCTACTGTGTGATAGTCAAATTATTTCCCCGACGTGACGTAGCAACTCTGTCCTATGAAGAAATTTTGTCTGCATTAGATGCATATTTCAAACAATCAGTCAATGTAGTTGCGAAACGGTATACCTTCTTTCGTACAAAACGTACGGCAGGTCAGACTAATTGAGTGTGGGTTGCAACCTTGCAAAGCCTTACTAGGGATTGTGCTTTTGAATGTCAATGTGGACTCCCATATTCAGATACTATGGTACGTGATGCAATTGCACAGAACGTTTCTGATGTTCGTATAAGGGAACAGATTTTGAAACTAATCAATCCCTCCCTTCAACAAGTGATGGACATATTGGATCGGCAGGACACACTTGACTTTGCTCAGGAATCATTTGAAACTTCGCCAGCCGTGTGTCTGGTTAAACGGAGCAGTAAAGAGCCCTCGCGCCCGGCCGCGCCGCTGCCGCCAGGCTCTCAGCCACGTGTGCTGCGCCGGCAAGCAAATGCGGTGCTCCAATCATGCTCGCGGTGCGCTATTAAACATTCGCGTGAGAATTGCCTGTCACGCCAAGCTCTTTGCTTTTACTGTAATAAAAAAGGACATGTTCTGTGTGTTTGCCAGACAAAGCTCAGATCGGAAACTCATAACCATTCCAGGCTCTTTGCTTCGCGCCGGAATCGGAATCGAACCAAGGATACTCAGGCTCGCGAAAACTTCACCCATGGAAATTCATGTCATTCATTCCACTCCGCCCAGTGCCACTCTCTCTAACATTGACTGTGTTCATCCCACAAATAGTGTGCGTCGACATCGCCGGAACTCCCGTCAAGTCGCTAGTGATTTTGTATCAGTGTCACTTCACGTTGCACGAGACAGTCGCTCTTGTCGTCAGTAGGACAATAAACTTTTTGTAGACTTGGACATTAATGGCAAAGTGATACCATTCCAGCTCGATGCCGGAGCTGCAGTTTCACTGATCAATCAGGACACTTACAAACTGCTGGGCACACCTCCGTTGCGTGCCGCAAATGTTAAGTTAACTAGCTATTCAGGTCAAGAGATCCCTGTGTTAGGACAGTGCAGCCTTCTTGCAACATACAAAGGACAAACAAAATTTGTTTCATTCTACGTCCATCGTTCTTCTTCTGCAGTGAACTTGTTTGGTTTCGGTTTATTTCAGTTGTTTAACTTGTCTGTAGTAAATCAGGTCTTATCAGTGAACCAGACTGTGCCTTCAGACGGTGTTTCTCGTCTATGTGAAGAATTTGCAGACATTTTTGCACCGGGCCTCGGTTGCGCTAACTATAAAGCACATTTGGAACTGAAAGTAAACGCGCAACCGAAATTTTTCAGAGCGCGCCATGTTCCCCATGCATTGCATGATGAGGTTGCAAAAACATTACACGATTTGGAATCACAAGGTGTAATTGAATGTGTGCAGGCTTCTCTCTGGGCATCACTCATAGTAATTTTGCCAAAACCTTCGGGAAAATTGAGACTTTCTGTGGACTTCAAGGCAACAATGAATCCACAACTAGTGACTGCAACTTTTCCTTTATACGGCCCGGAAGATCTTTTTGACAAACTATACCCGGGCAAATATTTTTCGAATTTGGACCTAGCAGATGTGTACTTGCAAATACCGGTGGACGAAGAATCCCACCGCGTTTTGGTGGCTAACACGCATCTTGGTTTGTATCAATTTAAACGACTGCCATTCGGGTGTGCATCCGCCCCTGCATTGTTTCAGCAATATCTAGAAACTGTTTGTGCGTCGGTCCCTACTGCAGCAAACTATCTGGACGATATTGTGATCTCCGGAAAGACGGAAGACGAACATTTAGCCAATCTCAGAACATTATTTCAGGTCTTGCGCCATAATGGTCTTCGCTTACGGAGGGACAAATGTGTGTTTTTTGCTAGTGACTTGCCATACCTGGGACATGTACTCAATGCCCATGGCATACATCCCAGTCCCACGCACCTCCGTGCCATACAAGAGTTGCCTTCGCAGCAGAATTTGAAGCAGCTACAGAGTGTGCTTAGAAAAATCAGTTATTATCACAGATATGTGCCACATGCCTCTTCCATATCAGCTCCGCTTCATCGCTTACGCCGTAAAGGTGTTCCGTTCGTCTGGACGACAGAATGCGAACGCGCCTTTCGCCGGTTGAAATCGGCGTTGCTTTCCAATACTTGCCTTACGCCATTCGATCCCCAGAAGCCCCTTTTGTTGATGGTGGAAGCATCGGATTTCGGGATCGGTGCTGTGCTTGCGCACAAAGATGACTCGCACGATCGCCCTATTGCCTTGGCGTCCAAATTGCTCTTGTCTGCGCAAAGAAAATATTCACAGATCGAGAAAGAAGCATTGGCTCTCGTATTTGGTGTTACAAAGTTTCATGACTTCTTGTATGGTCGTCACTTTACCATAATCAAAGACCACAAGCCTTTGGCATCGCTTTTTCATCCCAACAAGCCTGTACCTCCACGTACAGCGCAGAAATTCATTCGCTGGCCTATTTTCCTCTCGCAGTACCGCTACGATATCTTGTATCGGTCCACTGCTAAGCACGGAAACGCCGATGCGTTGTCCCGTTTGCCTGTTGCTGAGGATAGGGCATTCGATTCCTCCAAACTTGCTTGCATGTTCATTGATTCGGCACAGCCTCGCCTGTTGTTAGGCTCCCCACCTCAGCGCATACGTCAACATTGGGTCCTCCCCATGGCGGGCGGAGGCCTTATTCGACAACCGTCCGCCGATTTGCGGGGGAGAAATGTGGTGTCACCGCCAGACACCACACTTGCTAGGTGGTAGCCTTTAAATCGACCGTGGTCCGTTAGTATACGTCGGACCCGCGTGTCGCCACTATCAGTGATTGCAGACCGAGCGCCGCCACACGGCAGGTCTAGTATAGAGAGACTCCCTAGCACTCGTCCCGGTTGTACAGCCGACTTTGCTAGCGATGGTTCACTGTCTACATACGTTCTCATTTGCAGAGACGACAGTTTAGCATAGCCTTCAGCTACGTCATTTGCTTCGACCTAACAAGGTGTCATATTCAGTTACTATAATTACTTCAAGAATGTATTCTGAACAGATAATATTGTGAATCATGCACCGTCAAGAGCCACGTTCATCATTAATGGATTAAAGTTAAGTATCAAACTAATTACGTCCGCTATCTGAATTCTCATTCCTTGTCATGTTCCAGACGTCGCGTCAGTATAGTTCTTCCCTCCTCACGCTAGCCTGCTTGAGCTAAAACGCGTGCATTTCGGCCTCCACTCGTAACACGGTGTTGGCTCTTCTGCTAACACAAAAGAAACTCCACATCACACCCACCTCAGATTGATTTAGTGGTAAGAGGACCCAGTGGACATCCCGTCAAAAACTGAACACAATACTGCATGAAAACAGGAAGAAGGTGTTCTGAACTGTGAAAAAAAGCAAAGCGGAAACAGTAAACAGTCCAAGGATAACAGGTGCAAGATAAAGCATCCCTAAAAAGGAATAGCGTCGTTGTTAAGTGGTCACGGTGTTTCACTGTCAAGTGGGCCAGCCCTGCTCAAACCTACCTCATGCCATTTTTTTTTTTTCGCTGTTCGCTGTATTCGAATTTGTGTCTTTGTCGTGGTGTAACGTTCGTTGGCAACAGCGAGGTGTAAGGTAGGAACCTATAACGACAGTTGATTCAGCACAACTACGCAATTAGCAGCCATAGCAAGTAGCTTTCGAATGGGTACCGCAAACGTTTGATGACAAGGCGGTAAGTCAACCGAAACCTCCACCGGAAAACACGCCTGGTGTGTCTTACACGGCATTAGTGACAGTATGTGTCTCATATAATAAGAGCCTCTTATCGACGCACCTAATTTGTATGCCTACTATGTGAGTGTGATACGCCTTCTTATCCTGTTTAGGTGTTCATATTAACGCCAATGTTATCAGTCCCAAGGAAATGACGAAAACATAGTAGTTTGTCACATAAGCAGCAACATATGAAAATAGTTTCACAGTCACACAGTTTCTCCGTGTCCCGTCAACACATACGTTTTTAATGGTTTTGAAGTTGCGTTCCGTTTTGGAAGTCTTGACTCTTGAATTTTTTTGTTGTAACGTAGTTTACACCGGTTTATTTGTTGTTTTCATTCCTGTGAGCCGTCAATGTGGTATCTCGCCTTTTCTCACTATTCATCACATTTAAATGCGACGGTAATAAATTCTTACTACGTGACTCATATTCTACAGCCAATGTGCAGTATGACAACTGCCAAGAATACAGAAAGAGAACAAACATTTCAGTGACCGGACGGACAGGTCATAATGTGAACAAAAATAAATGACAACGAATGGTACAAGGGACATTTGGACACGGCTCGTTCGGTCTACAGTCCAACACCATGACCACTTAACCACGACGCCACAGTTGTTTAAAATCTCTCCATATAGCACTTGTTGAGGCTAAATCGTTCACTGATTTTATTTTGCTTTTTCTCACAATTTAGTACACCTTCCCGTTGTGTTCAGTTTTTGATTGGCTATCCGCTGGGTCATCATATCACTAAATCTGAAGGGGCTGCGATGGGGAATATTCCTTATCAGTGGACAGGGGTAATTCTGGTAAGTGCCATATCAGCAGTTGCAACAGGAAGGACCTTTCAGTGTTATGGATATCCTGTTTTGGTTGTCCATCTCATGGCACTACAGATCAGGAATGGCAATTTGAGTCGATGCTGTTCCTTGAGCTGTCCAAGGTTAATGGTTTCCAACACCATCATACGACCAGCTACCATCCTTAAAGCAATGGTATGGTAGAGGCCTCGCGTAGAACATTAAAGGCTGCACTTATATGCCATGGAAACAATTGGACCTCTGCGTTACCACCATTATGCCTTCCATCTAAGTTTCTCCCAACACATCTGTTGCAATGGAGACCTAACTGGCACGTTTAATGCAACAAATCCAAATCCAAGTATCTAAACTATGATTTTCACTAGCACCATCACATGGGAGGCACGAAGTTTTTGTACACAGTGATCTTAAGAAGTGTTCTTACATAACAGTTGATACAGTGCACCAGCCATAGCAACAACCATACTCTGGGCCATTCAAGATTTTAAACCATAATGAACATATAGTACATATAAGGTATAACGATAATCCATTGACATTGACAATCGAAAGAGCAAAGTCGGTATATTTGCTAACTTTCGACATACATTAAGGAAACCGTCAACTCGATATCAACGACTCTGTGTCCTGCTACTGATGGGGCTGGCCATGCAGCCCCAGTATCATCCTTCCCGCAGCAAGCAGGCCCACAAGAAACACCGGAGGCACTGGCAATCTAAATTAGAGAAGGTCTCTGTCTACTGTGGACAAAGAGCGGGGGGGGGGGGGGGGGGGGGGCTTTGTGACATGTATCGACTTTGGATTGAGATATAAAGTATATTTGTTTGTTCTTTGGATCGCAAATACATGTTACCGCTTTAATATTTACTCTTTGTTTTTATGTTTGACATTTCCTTGTTTACTAGACTTTTTGTCGAGTTTCATTAACCTATCTGTGTAAAATAAAACAGTAAAATCGTATATTGCGGACCCACTGCATTGGATTGTTGAATAATGGAACTCGACTGTACTGTAAAGATGGGAAGATGAGCATCCGAGAAGAACCTCACAGAAGTTTCTCTCGAACTACCTGCACAGCACACAGTTGACACGTGCATCAGAAAAGACAAATGTGTCAATTTTAATGAAATAATAATAAAATTTAATGAATAAATGAAATAAAAAAATAAATAACGCCGATATTTTCCGTCATTTTACACTTGTTTCCATAATTTGGTTAATTTCAGCCTGTTTTAATAATCTAAATTCTGCCACTTGTCACTAATTTAAAGAAATTTGCTTGGGCACAATAGGGGTTTTAGGTATTTTTTGACTATATTCTTGGTAATTGTCCCCCTCTCCAAATAATTCGGTGGTGCGCAAGTATTCCATTGTAAACTTCGTGTTTGGAATTTGTATGGTTGAAATTGCAAAAACTTTTAACTTGGTGAAAACTATCAAAGCCTTGTAGTGAGGGCACGAGTCCGTAAGGTGGCCTGCAACTGAGATATAATACACTTGAGTAGTACCTAAACAATAAGAAATACTGAAATTAAAGAATTTCTACGAAAATATACAATTTCATGAATCCAAACCCGTGTAAGCTGAGGTGGAGCACTTTGCGTGAGAGTTGATTGTGTAAACTTCATATCTGGATTACTGAATATATGGTGCTACTTCCTCAAGGCTACAGAACAATGCTGAGAAGGAGATAGGGGAGAACATGTTTGAATATATTTGTAGTTTTTAGAAAGCAGGCATACTTGGTTCGCTAGACAAACAATCAACCAAGTCGTATTAATGAGTTTTATTACATTAAGAAAATTGCAATACTTAACTTAGGCAATTACACAGATGTGTCGCAAGCAAAGGACGACATACGAAATAATCTATCTTCTTCAGTATAGAGAATCCCAAGTCTGTGCTACATAGAGGATATAAGAGAGGTGACTAGGGTTGACGCTGCTATCGAAGTCGCTAAGCTTGAAGCTGCTACTGAAGTGGGCCATCATCAGTCGATCGCGGTGCTTACGTCGTCTCCACATAGGGGTCGCTGCTGTCGCGTTGTCATCCTGGAAGGGAGGTCGGTCAGTGTGCGATTGACTGACCCCTTCTCACAGCCTTCTCTGCTTTGTCGTTCCTGGCTGGCATGCCGGCGCTTGACTTTACGCGGTAACAATATTGATGTAGGCTGGCATTGTCCTGCTGGAAAGGTGGCGTGTGGAATTCTGTGAAGGAAGGGATAGTAATTTGAGCTTTAATCCTTCCATAAAATGGCAGTTGGCTAGAATTAACTGTCAAGATAACGTTTTGTATCCAATGAAGCCAAACAATATTACATTTGATATTTGTCTGACAATCTAGATTACAGTCAACACCGAAGTTTATGACACGTACATCCAAATGAATAGTTCGAAGACACAGTCTTTCTGCACACAGCATAGTAACGACTATGTTCATATGTCGCTTCGTCACAGGATTTTGTGGTTTCTGTACAATGCAAATCGATGCAACAGTATGTATTCTGCGATCTACTTATCGCTTTTGGCAAGTAATTCTATCCTCCATGAACACTAACAAGTAGATAGTCAACTCCGTGATTTTAATGGATATACTTGTCTTTCAATCCTGAAATTACTTGTCTCTTCAAAAATGGTTCAAATGGCTCTGAGCACTATGGGAATTAACTCCTGAGGTCATCAGTCCCCGAGAACTTACAACTATTTAAACCTAACTAACCAAAGAACATCACACACATCCATGCCCGAGGCAGGATTCGAAGCTGCGACCGTAGTGGTTCCAGACTAATGCGCCTAGAAACCCTCGGCCACACCGACCAGCAGCATGTCTCTTCAAGAGGTGCTAGTGCATAGCTTTTGTTCAAGTTTGAGGTTCTATTTTTGTAATGAGCATTTCATAACATGTTTGGCTTTTTCCACAGCTACAAACGTTAACAGACTATAATCTGAACAAGCACGAAAAATTTAGAAGAGGGTGTTATCTTTGCGTGCCACCTTAAAAATATTTCACGCCAACACAACTCATGCTGACACACGATTGAATTATGGTGTCAATATTAGTAAATAATATATGTGATCTCACAGATAATAAATTACAAAAGCTGTATCTGTTATTTTTATTCATAAATTATACTCGCTACGTCACGCTGGACTAATATAAAACACTGGAGGCCGAAATGCACGCATTTTAGATCAAGCAGGCTGGCGTGAGGATGGAAGAACTATACTGACGTGAGGTCTGGAACACGACAAGGAATGAGAATTCAGAAAGCGGACGTAATTTGTTTCATACTTAACTTTAATCCATTAATTATGACCGTCGCTCTTGACGGTGCATGATTCACAATATTATCTGTTCAGAATACATTCTTGAGGAATATGGCGCCTTGCTAGGTCGTAGCAAATGACGTAGCTGAAGGCTATGCTAAACTGTCGGCTCTGCAAATGACAGCGTATGTAGACAGTGAACCATCGCTAGCAAAGTCGGCTGTACAACTGGGGCGACTGCTAGGGAGTCTCTCTAGACCTGCCGTGTGGCGGCGCTCGGTCTGCAATCACTGATAGGGGCGACACGCGGATCCGACGTATACTAACGGACCGCGGCCGATTTAAAGGCTACCACCTAGCAAGTGTGGTGTGTGGCGGTGACACCATACTGGTGACAATATGTTTATGTTATTGTTATGAAGGCATCAGATTTTGTCACAGGCATGGTACGCTGTCTCTGTATTTTAAAGTGGAACTGAAACCGCTGTTAATTACTACTTAGCGACATCTACAATTGTTGATTGGTGAAGTGGATCATTACTAAAAAACTTCTAAAAACGTTAGGTCTCGTAAACTGACATACGGTCTGGAGAGCGGTGTACTGACCACATGCCCCTACATATCCACGCCCAGTGACATCTGTGTGCTGAGAAGAACGCTGCGGCTGGTCGGTATTGTTTGTTGGGCTTTCATGGCCTCTTTGGGCGAAGATTATGGTTATATTTCTGTACCCACCGTTACCGAACATGATTTGCCAAAACAAATACTGCCCCTCACCTCGCACATCACAGCCGACACTGTCGTCATAATTCAGCGTATTTCAGTTGGTATAATGCAACACTACAGTGTACAGTAAGTAAAGGAACCAATTTACATAATGCTCACAAATATTTTGAAATATTACCAAACAAAAATGTATTATTGATTTACCTGTGGAATTGGCCGTTACTGCTAATCTTTCTTTCTTGTAGCAGGTTAAAACACGAAATAACGCCAGCTAGAGCATTAGGATAGTATGCTGGCATCTGTTTGCCTCACCTACAATGTCAAGACACATATTTGGGTAAATACTGCTCACTAAAATATCAGTGAAAATCTGCCAGTGCTGCCTAAAGAAAGCTGAATCTGTGCTGGAAACAGTGCAACTGCTATAGAAATTTATTTATAAAAAGAGTGTGAAGGATTGGTGATTCACCAGTATATATCGATGGAGACATAAGATACCCAGGAATGACAGTATCAAATAATTTATTATTTAAAAATAAATCAAATAAGAAGAATTACACAGCGTGAGCTCTTTAAGTGTGATCAAAAATTTTCGGAGCAAGCACTGGTTGTAGACAAAACTACCTCTCCAGCAGCTCAGTACATTAAAATAGAAGCTACAATTATATCAATATGATTAGGTTCGCAACAGTTCTGGAGCATCGCTGAGAGATGATAAAATACATATCGGCAATGGAATGTACAGGCACCAAGAGAAGAAAAATTAATTTGACTTTGAAAATTTGAAGATGGTCCTGAAAGAATCGTCAGCACATGCCAATAATTATGCCTACTACGGTAACCTGAAAGAATTGTTAGAGCACTTACTATTGTTGCTAGCATCGGAAGTAGCAGGCACCAGTTCACATGATAACTAAAGAATACCCATTGAAGAGAAACTTTGGAAAACAGCGAATATTGTTTGAACTTTAAGTTGGATGCGGAAAATGAAGCGAAAGAATAATTGCAGAATGAAAAAAAACCGTCATTTGAAAGACAGACACTATATGTGTGACTCGCAAATACAGAAGACGAAATTATTAAATGTGATATCGCATATCAAACAGCATGTTCTGGAGACTGGGAACAGGTGACAACAGATTGTATTCGATTTTTTAACATACAGACTGAGTTCTTGAGCCAATACTGCAACCCATCACTGAGATTTACATGTATGCGTTATTTAAATAAGAGTTGGGCGTCGAGTGCGTCTTATGTCACCAACGCATATCAGCTGAGCAACATATTACTACATGTGGGTGTGCCTGCTCCATCTTGTGTACCATTGGACCATTACATTGTTGTCACCATCACTGAACAAGAATTACGTCATGCCCTCAACCCGAGACTGTAACACGATGGCTGTAGGTGTATTATGAAAATGTAATTGTAATTTATTTATTATAGAGGCAGTATGATAATTGAAATGTAACAGGTTGTTTGTGAATGTTTTTTGAAAATATTACTGTCACACATTGACTGTAGATGAAGAAGAGAAGCAATAGAAGTCTTATGAAAATTTAATGGAAAACTTCCAGAATATATTATGAGCTATATACGAGTATCTCAGTGTTTTTCTTATGGTTTATTTCTCTCATACCTGTTTGACCCTACACAGCAGATAGATAAGCAAAGTGTATGTCAGATCCAACCAGCATAAAAGACAGTCATCCAGTTTCCAACACCACTGAATGCGAATGAGATCACATCTCCTTGGGTATTACTGGCATAGGAAGCTCTCTGACTAGCCTATTTCTAAAAAAGGGGCATAGTATAAGGAACCAAAAAACGGTATTGTGTGAGCTGAGGTATTACTGGGAGAGCTAAAAATGTGTGTTGGCTTATAAGTTATGTAACTCTGCTGTTTCCAAGAAAGGGGTGTGGCTTAAAAAAGAGTAGAGAAGTGTGATGGGACATTAAGCTATTAAGCTGTCAACATTGGAGCTAAATAACTATGTTGGTTTACTAATTGATCTATTTCACAGAAAGGAATATGACTTAGGAGTGAAAGGGGAAGGGGAGGTGATAGGGAGGGAAGGGGCAGAGCTTAGGTATAGGAGAGGGAGAGGGTAGAGAATAAGAGTGTCTGGGACGAGGGGGGAAGGGACGGAGTGGGGAAGGGGACGTGAGTAAAGGTCATATTTTATCCAATAAGTACTTTGCTCTCCTGCTCTAGAGTGTAAAATGACCTAAGCTTCAGAGCAATGGCACGTTTTTTTAAATATAATTTGTGTTTCGTAAATTGTTTATTTAGGTTGATGTCCATTTTACTGTGTGATTTAATGCTTCATTACATAAAATGGAGTCCCACAGAAAGTGCAAGATCTGTATGCGTACAAACTATATTGATCCAGGATAGTATGAGGATACATGTGCCGAAAACTGAAAAAAAAACAAAATTTACCATAATTTTATGAAAATTAATAGAACTGAATATCATTATTATTCACGCCAAACAATATTCTGTGGAATTTAAACCGGCATAGGGGGTTTTCAAGCACAATGAGAATGAAAAGTAATTCACCTTTTTGTATCACTGTCCCAGTTTCCTCATATTACTCTGAATATCGTCTAGTGTGAAAAACCTGAAGTCTTAATCATGTTATTTTAACCTTTACTTCAGTTGAGACAGTTCAATCACTTGAATAAGCTCTTTCTAAAATATATCTAAAACAAAGTTTTTCAGTGCTTTTATACAAGGACTAGAGAAATTTACTCAAGGAAGCTGTGTCTCTCAAAACCTATTAGCTTCCCTACGAATAAAAATTTGTTCTAGCTGTCAGTCAGCGCTAGAACGTCACGCATAGCTTCAAAAAAGGAAACCAGAAGAGAAAACTCGAGTCACATGCGGACGACTGGTAGGGAAAATATACGTACGTTGATCAGCATAAAAAACAGGAAATTACTAAGTTGTAGATTATATTCCATCAGGATTTAGCCTTAAGAATCAAAGACTATTTAGTAAGAATCATTATTTCAGATATCGATCAAGTGATTAATAAGGCTCTTTGGATTTTATGAACGGTGGATTCATGACAAAGTTATCACTTGCCACTAGTACAGGCAGCAGCAGACTGCTTTGAACCGCGAAGTAGACGTCCATCTCCTGTGGACTCGTAATCTATTTGATGCTAAGCCTTAATATTCCTTTGTTCCTTCTACAGAGAAAGGTCCACATCCTGTGGAATACTGTAGAGTGGAACAAACACAGTGAACGAAAGGTCTTGGTTCATTATGTAGATGAGGACAAGATTGCAGTGAGCTCGCGCATTGCATTGTCCTGTACCCACTCATCAACTGCATACGACCCTCTGACCCCACTGGGCCCACAGACGTGTAGCTGTCGTAGCAGCAGGCCCTCTACGAACATAAATGCCCAAGTATGACAAATTCATATGCCACAGACTAAGAATTCTGGTTCATTTGGACTTACTCATATGCTGTTACTGCGCCCTTCCGTGAAACTATTAGCAGTTTCTTTCACATTTCCATTGCATTTAATGGATCTCTACTTGTTGGATCTGACGTAACACCAATAAATAACACGAAACTCCTCCAGCCTTCTGAGTCTGGTGAGATCTACAAATGCTTGGTTTTGGCATCTATCGAGCCCTCATTAGCAGACATCCAAATCCACAACTCCTGTGAACATACTTACAATTGTAGACGCAATTTCGTCCATTCTTGCATCTGATAATTCAGACGGCAATTGAGAACTTAAAAAATCACAGTGTTTTGTTATTAGTACTAACATACAGCCCAAAGAAAAACATGTCTGTTGTGCTGCAGTATGGAAACAGTCACTGCTTATTATTCAGAAATGAATACACAAGGTGTCATCTCAAGCTGTCAGACGAAACCATCACGTGCTGCTCCCTTCACTGTCCTAGTAATTGGCGTAACTGCCTAACGACAGGCCACATTCACGAGGGGCAGCTTCGTTTACTATGACAGTTTGTAACGTCATTCTAATGACGAGCTCAGCCATACGCTAGAATTAGAAAGTGTATTTGGGTTCAAATTAACATTTATTTCAGATTACACTGAAATTCAATTTTAAGCAAGACTTAGTCGATCAAAATAGAATTTTGTTTCCAGTCACGTGTTTAAAGTATATTGATTGTCCTGGTTTTACATGGAGATAAATGTGCTGAAAATGGTCATTGGGGCTGAAGACTATGGCTTAAAAACCGAAAAGGGTATTATTAAAAATACAGCCCTGATTGAACACTTGGGTTGTTGTTGTGGTCTTCAGTCCTGAGACTGATTTGATGCAGCTCTAAATGCTAATCTATCCCGTGCAAGCTTCTTCATCTCCCAGTACTTACTGCAACCTACACTCTTCTGAATCTCCTTACTGTTTTCATCTCTTGGGCTTCCTCTGCGATTTTTACCCTCCACGATGCCCTCCAATGCTAAATTTGTGATCCTCTGATGCCTCAGAACATATCCTACCAACCGGTCCCTTCATCTTGTAAAGTTGTGCCGCAAATTCCTCTTCTCCCCAATTCTATTCAATACCTCCTAATTAGTTATGTGATCTACCCATATAATCTTCAGAATTCTTCTGTAGCACCACAGTTCGAAAGCTTCTATTCTCTTCTTGTCCAAACTATTTATCGTCCATGTTTCACTTCCATACATGGCTACGCTCCATACAAATACTTTCAGAAACGTCTTCCTGACACTTAAATCTATACTCGATGTTAACAAATTTCACTTCTTCAGAAACGCTTTCCTTGCCATTGCCAGTCTACATTTTATATCCTCTCTACTTCGAGCATCATCAGTTATTTTGCTCCCCAAATAGCAAAACTCCATTACTACTTTAAGTGTCTCATTTCCTAATCTAATTCCCTCAGCATCACCCGACTTAATTCGACGGCATTCCATTATCCTCGTTTTGCTTTTGTAGATGTTCCTCTTATATCCTTCTTTCAAGACACTGTCCATTCCATTCAACTGCTCTTCCAAGTCCTTTGCTTTCTCTGACAGAATTACAATGTAATCGGCGAATCTCAAAGTTTTTATTTCTTCTCCATGGATTTTAATACCGACTCCGAATTTTTCTTTTGTTTCCTTTACTACTTGCTCAATATACAGATTGAATAACATCGGGGAGAGGCTACAACCCTGTCTCACTCCCTTCCCAACCACTGCTTCCCTTTCGTGCCCCTCGACTCTTATAACTGCCATCTGTTTTCTGTACAAATTGTATCCTTGGGTATCGTAATGAAAGCAGATTGTAGGCATGTTTAAGATTTATAGAATTAATTAAACACAGTAAAAGTTTTTGTTAAGCACCTATATCCAGTATTATGAAGGGAAATATCTCCCAACTTACAAAGAAGCGACTGTACAAGTGTTTTGTGGAAATCACTGAGCTATAAGAGACAGAACTGTGTACCTGTAAAGAAAATGGAGGAAAGATAATGTATAATTGATGTAATCGATATGTGGTGCCAATCCATAATAATGGACAGAGTGAAGACTGAACATAACAAGCAGATTATGGAAGCAGATTCATCATTTAAACAGTGGACGGAAAGTAAACAGCTCAAATAGTAATACGAGAGATATGTGTGGTAAAAGAATACCTCAGAAGATGTGAGTGTGGAGATCTCCAGAACGGTAGAAAAGAGATAAGCAGAGAAAGACTGGAATGGAGAAATTACACAGACGACACAGGAAAGGCAACTGATGGAAAATGCTTGGACAGATAAAAAGGTATGGAGATTACAATGCGGAAGACGGCTAAAAACATTGTAAAACAACTGTTGGAATATAATGACCGCAGGACCATACGAATCAAAGTTGCTTTGCCGTTGATCGAATAAGTACATAATTGACAGAAAGTTCATAAGAACATTTCAAAGTGATCAACGCCTACAAAAATAAAGAAAAAAACGAAAATATCTACAGTAGCTTATAAATGGACGATACGTTACAGAGGTTGCAGCAAGGAACTCCTGTGCACAATAAAATGTGAGTATTAGCCTTTCGACTTACGTTTCAGCAACTAGGCTTTATTGCTCAAATTGTTCGATTGTGCTAGAACACCACTGAATATAAAGGCTACGATATAGAGCACATCTTCGTGTATAACGATTAGAGAAGTGTTACAGTCTTCTCGGGGTACCTCGGAACTATAATATGTGGCCAGCTGTGATCAGCTAGTGTTGATGACATCAGACTACAGTTAAGAGACAGATCTTCACTGATGCTTTATACATGCTGGATTTTGGTGCAGTGTGTGCCTGTTGTTGTTTCTGTGTCTCACGATAGCTGTTGAATGTTCGAATGATGTCTCTGTGACGCTGGGCAATTCGGTGTTTAAATGCTCATTCTGATAACCATTTTCTCCTAACGTGAGAATGAGAATGCTATCTAAGCTACAAATGTCAGTTCGAGGCATATTAACAGTCTGAATGAACAGTGTACAGAAGCCCCTGTTTCCACATGAGAGAAGTCGCGATCTTCTGAACTGCACTGAGAATGCAGGTTTACGTTTTACTCCTTTAAAAAATGGTTGTAAACAGCGATTTCCTGAAGGAAAACGAGTTCTGAGAAACTTTCGGATCAAAGAAACTCCAACAGTGCAAGCCATGAGGGTGGTGCGAAACATTTTATAAGTTGTTATATAAACAAGGAAAGTAACGGACCAAGAACAGAGCCTTGTAGCACGACCCACTTTCCTTCAGTTACGCATTGCAGTTCTCACAACCACTAGTATACGTCGGCATATTTTTGTCAGTGTAATCAGATAAATTAAAAGCTTTATTAAACAGAATCAGTTGGTTTATTACCATAACATACAGATTTATGCCCTGTACAAGTTTGCAGAAGCGAAAGGTGTTAGAATATTAGTAACATTAAATTAAATTATTGTATTAGTCTCATTTTTCGAAACTGTCTAAGGTCACGGTAAACGAGATGGTGCTGAATTCCGGGAAGACACCCAGTGTCTGTTCTTTCCTGGAAGGTCTCTCCCGGTCCGGGCGAAAAGATGCCGGCACTACTGTCCCGCACACACTACCTGCGGGGGCGTAAAGTAACGCAAGCCTATCGCACTACACTAGTGGTGCTCGCGCTGGTAATTGCTTTATCCTGAGGAGCGGAGCCCTGCTATCGAGTTACCTCGTGTCGCCTGCAGCCTTTGCACGTCGGCCTTTGATGTGTGGAGGGCTGAGGCGGCTGTTGTTGCGGCACTCAAGCCGCGACACGCTGCAATAAACGCCGACCTGGCGCGGCTCAAACAACTGCCGATTGTCTGCGCAACACGAGGCCTCTCGTACGACCACAGACGCGCCCCTCCCACCAAAATGATCTTTCCCAGCCACGGATGTTGATATTACTCTTTAGACGTTTATCTCAAACATTCATTGCTGGCTGAGGTATACTGAAGATTAACAACCAAATTGCATCTTATTATAGGATTAGTGTCGAACATCTTGAGAACTTCACATAGTGTAATTATTTAAAAGTAATATTGAGACTAAGATGTTTAATAGAGTTATTAATAAAGGACAATAATATTGAAACAGTATCAGATAATGTAGTTAATGAAATAAGTTCGTGGCTTGTGGAAAATAATTTGATGCTAAATCACAGTAATAGTCAGTTTTTACAGTTTCTAACTCACAATTCAATAAGAACCGATATTTTGATCAGACAGAACGGGTATATTATAAGCGATACGGAACAGTTCAAGTTCCTAGGCGTTCGGATAGATAGTAAGCTGTTGTGGAAAGCCCATGTTAGGGATCTTGTTCAGAAACTAAATGCTGCTTTATTTACCCTTAGAACAGTATCTGAAATAAGTGACAGTTCAGCACGAAAAGTAGTCTACTTCGCATATTTTCATACGCTTATGTCATTTGGTGTTATGTTTTGGGGTAATTCTTCTGATTCAAAAAGGGTATTTTTGGCTCAAAAACGGGCTGTTCGAGCTATATGTGGTGTAAGTTCGAGAACCTCTTGTCGACCCCTATTCAATAGTCTGGGAATTCTGACATTGCCCTCACAGGATATATTTTCTTTAATGTCGTTTGTTGTTAGCAATATTAGCTTATTCCCAAGAGTTAGCAGCTTTCACTCAGTTAATACTAGGCAGAAATCAAATCTGCATGTGGAATGCACTTCCTTGACTCTTGTGCGGAAAGGAGTGCAGTATTCTGCTGCATCCATTTTCAATAAGCTACCACAAGAACTAAAAAATCTTAGCAGTAGCCCAAACACTTTTAAGTCTAAACTGAAGAGTTTCCTCATGGCTCACTCCTTCTATTCTATCGAGGAGCTCCTGGAAGAGCTGAAAAATCAAGCAAATTCCAGTGTTACATTGTTGATTTTCTTTATTTAAACTTACGACTTGTCGCCTGAATATGTTTCTTATATTTCATTTTATCAGTTTCTACTATCGTGTTATAATTTCATGTATTGACTCGTTCCATGACCATGGAGACTTCTCCGTAATTTGGTCCCACGGAACAATAAATAATAAAAATAGACGAAATTACAGGTGAACAAAAAAACAGTGAAGAGTTTTAACTTGACAGATGGTGAAAGAGGATTACAGTCTGTCTGCAGTCCTGTGTAACTTAGCACTGCATAGTATGATACAAACAACAGACAAAAGAGGTAAACTAATGCGGAAATCCAGTCAGATATCTGTATGTGCAGATGATATTACAACTATGACAGGAAATGTAAAACCCTTAAAGAAATGTCCGAAATAAGAGAAGCAGAGGGAGCAAAAACCGGGCTTTCTGTAAACGAAAACAAGACAAGATAAATGATAATGAACAATTCTGTGGCCAGAAAAACACCACACGACCAGAAGGCCTCTAATAAATGTTCTAAATCTGCCAGCTGCTTCCATTATTCAGGCGCCCACAGAGCTGCTCGCTCTGTTTCGTGTAATAAGGATTATGATTTTAAAATGGTGCAATTCTGTAGATATAAAACATTGTATTACAATCTGAACAATTACGTGTTACAAATGTCATATCTGACCATAAAATAAAGTCACTGAATATGTAAATGAGCTGAGATAGCTTATTTAGCTGTTTCAGGTTGCCACTTATTCTGCATCTGCCTTTAACATATACACTCAAAAAATTACTATGAACACATGAACTGGAAGGTACACATATGTAGAAGATAACTGCTTTATCCAAAAGAGACTTTCTTACTTCACTAGAAACTAATAGTTAAGAGTCTGCAGTAAGTACTACTCCCTGGGAAACCATGGTTGAAATTTCCACAACATTTGTGGGTATGGAAAAACTCAGATGAAGAGCGTTTCCTTGAGTGAGTTTGGTATGGCCATTTAATTCTGACTGCCGATGTAATGGGAAAGGGTCCAGAGAGTGTTTGCTGAAACTGAGAATAGTAATCGTATCACTACTTCTTAGTTCTGATGTTTTTGATTATACGTCAATTAACTTTTTAAATAACTCAGTATGCTGAATTCCACATCATAATTCAGCATTAAATCTAGAAACAAAGTTTAGAATCACATTACATTCAAACTGAAAAACAGTACATTCGCCAAGTACAAATTTTAGTAATGTTGTAGCTGTTATGTTACATGATCACTGAGCATTATTTCTACTATGGATAAAATACTACGTGAAAATCGATCCAACGCTGAGACAAACTATCCTTCGCCACGTGGAGTAGCAGCGGGTCAGGGGCGCCTTGCCACGGTTCGAGCGGTGTTCCCCGTCGTAGGTTCGAGTCCTCACTCGGGCATAGGTGTGTGTGGTGTCCTTAGGGTAAGTTAGTTTAAGTTAGACTGAGCAGTGTGTAAGCCTAGGGACCGATGACCTCAGCAGTTTGGTCCCATAGGAACTTACCACAAATTTCCAAAAAAAAGTTTCCAAGCTATCCTTCATCTACGCAAACTGTGATAAGCGCATGTTCTAAGAATAAATATCACTCATAAACTAATAACGCTAGTTTGAACTTTAAAGTCATTACATTTGCTACTTCATTAGGTAATTCATTTGTGCAGAACACAAGTATACGTCCACATACATACTCCGCAATTTACTCTACTGTGCTTGTTGGAAGGTATTTTATATCAGGATCAGCGATTTTCTGTCCAACTCCATGCTCGTATTGCGCATGGAAAAAGTGTTTCTACACTCAACGTAATCCGTCTTATTTCACAGTCTTGATTTCCACACAGGACATAAGTCGGCGGCATCAGAATGGTCACACATATTGCTCGAATACTTCTTCACTAAATGTACCCAGCAAATTTTCGCGGAAACAACGACGCTTTTATTCCAAAGAAGCAGTCGAAGCTCCTCGAGCATGTCTGTTAATCTTTCCTATTGGTTGCACTGACCTTATTGTATCCTAGCAGAGTGTCTCTGAATCCATTTGGTGTCTGAAGTCGTGTTTACTTGATAAGGACTACAAATGCTGGTACAGCAAATAAATTGGTGACATAAGCGTCTTGTGAGTAATATTTTCATTCAAAAGTGCATGAAATTTTCTCAGAATACTCCCAAGAAATCTAAGTTTACCATTTTGTTTCCTAATATGATTTAGTTGCTCGTACCATCTCATAGTGCTTCTTAATATTATTCCTAAATACACCATGCATAGTTATCAAGGTGTACAACACTAATCCTATAGTTGGATACAATCGGGCTATTACTTTTCGCTATACATCAGTGACTAATCAGTGTATGAGATAGACGTGTAAACTATGTTATCAAAGTCCATGGCTTCTTCTTCTTCTTCTTTGGCTCTACAGCCCTTCAAGGTCCTTGTCCTCCTGAACAATCTACCACCAGAAATTTCTCTTCATTGCTTTTCTCTTCCATCCTCGTATCTCCATTTTGGTAGGGTCAACTGACAAATTATACAGCAACCTAGCTCTTGGTAGGTCCTTCATTCTGATTGAATACACTCCACTTTTCAATACTCAGTTAGGCATCCTGTCATTTACCATCACCTCCTTTTGTCCTGACCAGCGTATCCTTTGAGATTTATAAAGTTTTACTATATCCTTCCTTTGTATAGGCTGTTGTATTTAACAGTTAAAAGAACTCCTTTTACAGCTCTGCAGCTATGCTAAGCCGCTAGACCACCCTCTTGTCGATCTGGCCCACTGTGTGTGGAAATCAGTGACAGCAAGATGGGTCTCAGCTGCCTGCATTGACAGTGTGTGGAGTGGCAGGTAAAGGTCAGGACGAACAGGTCAATTTCCACCGCTGAGACCAATGGATCCAGACCATGGACACCACTACGAGCCCACTGCCGACATACTACCACTATATACTGCACAGTGTGAAAGAATCTAGCAATGAAGAGAACTATTAATGCAAATACATCAATAACATTCGAAATTACTTTACTTATGCTCTGGTCCACTTTGACTAACCTTCAATCGTAGTGCCAGCACACGGAGCAATTCACCTAGTATGTGTTGCCTCAATACAGTGGCAAGATATCGAAGCAACTATAACCTGATATGCAATAATGTCAAAATTGAATTCATTTTAATGGTCCCTAAAATACTGCAATATGGTGGACTGTTTTGTTTTCATGAGAGGTGGAACGGTACTGTGACATCATTGATGCCGCCATCGTGGATTGTGACATCGTTCAGTCTGTGCCAATAACCCATACATATCTTGTTGAAAATATAGTAAATGGGGCGTAGTTGTGACATCATGCGTAAGATACTGCCTTGTGCACATGACGTCATGAAATTGACTGTGTGTTTTGCTTATTGAAACCAGTCTGTAACTGTTGTCACTAATAAGTCTCAACTGGTTGGTTAATCAGCTTTGATCGTTGGAACAAGTCACAGCTTGCTGGAAAAGGTCACAACTTCCTTAATTGGTGATTTATAGGGCGATTTGTTATAATATCATGTAATAATGGTAATTTACGTGATTAATTTGGTACAATCTCACGGAACAGTGGTATGTATGGGGCTTTCTGTTAAGTTTCATGTAACAATAATGATGCATGAGTCATTTCTTAAATTTTGCTGTAGCAAAGGTAACTTTTTAAAATTTTTTTGTTCCATGCCAATCTATGGAGCAATTTGTTACGACTTTTGGTGTGGCAGAGCGATACATGGCAAATTTGTTAAGTTTTTGCTGTAACATGACCATCTGTTGGGAAATTGGAAAGAGTTTTGATGTAGTACACCAATGTATGCACCAATTTTATGTAACATGATGATGTGTGGAGCAAGTCTTCACTATTTTGTCGTAACATTTCAGTGTAGGGGACCAAATGTTACAGATTTGCTGTAATGTGATGAAATAGACGATAATCTGTTGCATTTTTGCTGCAACATTTTGATTTGTGGGGGACCATTTTATAATTTTGCTATAACATGATATTGTATGTGTCAGTTTAATAATATTTTTCTGTAACAAGTCAATGTACTGAGTAATTTGTTGCAATTGTCCTGTAACATCATGATACATGGGGTAACTAGGTCTTATTTGGCGTAAGTTGGCGATATCTGTAGCAGTTTATAACAGATTGTCTCAGACAAAGGCAGTTTTTTAGAACTGTGTTTTAGCACATTAATTTATGAGGCAGTTTGTTACAGTTTTGGTCTAACATAGTGATGAATAGAACAGTTTGTTACAATCTGACTGTAACATGAAAATTTACAGGGCAATAATCAAAATATTTAATATTTATAGATTTCCAAACGGCTTTTGACACTTTACGACACAAGCAGCTTCTAGCGAAATTGCGTGCTTATCTAATATCGTCTCAATTATGTTTCCTGTCAGAGAGATCACCGTTCGTCGTAACTGAAGGAAAGTTATCGAGCAAAACAGAAGTGATATCTGGCGTTCCCCAAGGTAGTGTTATAGGCGCTTTGCTGTTCCTTATCTATATAAACGATTAAGGAGACAATATAAGCAGCCTTCTTAATTCGTTTGCAGATGGTGCTCTCATTTAGCGACTAGTAAAGTCATCAGAAGATCAAACAAATTGCAAAATAATTTAGAAAAGATGTCTGCATGGTGCAAGAAGTGACAGTTGACTCTAAATAACGAAAAGTGTGAGATCATTCACATGAGTACAAAAGGAATCCGTTAAACTTCGATTAGACGATAAATCAGTCAAATCTATAGGCCATAAATGCAACTAAGTACCTAGGAATTATAATTACGAACAACTTAAATTGGAAAGAACACATAGAAAATATTGTGGGGAAGGATAACCAAAGACTGCGTTTTATTGGCAGAACACGTAGAAAATATAACCAATCTACTAAAGAGACTGCATACACTACACTACGTTTTTCGTTGCGGCGGTATCTTCTCACGAAATTTCGATCACAAACCTTCTCCTCCGAAAGCGAAAATATTTTTCTGACGCCGATGTGCGAAGGGAGAAACGATAATCACGATAAAGTAACGGAAATCAGAGCTCGCACGGAAAGATACAGGCGTTCGTTTTTTTCTGTGCGCTGCACGAGATTGGAATAAAAGAGAGTTTTTGTGAAGGTAGTTCGATGAACCCTCTGCCCGGAACTTAAATGTGATTTACAGAGTATCCCTATACATGTAGAGCATACCGATTTATGTAGCAGTCTGATACAATTTTCCTGTAACATGAGATTGTATAGGCAAATTTGTTATAATTTTGCTGCAAAATGTCCATTTATAATGAAATTCGTTACAATTTTGCCGTAACACTGTGTAGTATATGGAAATCTCATACAAATGTACTGTACCATGGTGCTGTATAGCGTAATTTGTTATAATATAATAATTTTGCTCTGAATTGGTGATATATAGTTGTTAGTGTCATGTAGTCTCCAGTGTGCAATACCATAAGCCAGAATTATCAGTTGAAAATGACAAACATTTCCACTGCAAAGTAAAGCTAACACCCTGGCTTCGGGCCTCTATAATGTTTGACTGACTTTTTCTAAGAGGATACTTGAAAGTGTAGCAGTCCTTATTTTTTAACTATATGAATGTGCATTACAAATGTTACTACAATGTTTAATCGAAGTGTTTTGCAATTTTCATTGTGTGACAGCAAAAGTTAGCGTTTTCAGGACGAGTTATAAACGTTAATACTGCAAGTGAATGTTAATACCCTAGCATAGGGGGCAGCATAACGTTTGGCAGGCTTTGATATCAGTCTTAGCTGGACTGAGAAGAGATTTTTGTTGTTGCTTAAAAATTTAGATGTGTGAATAGGATGGTTTACTTTGTTATTATGATCAAACTTCTCTCATCGGTAGGTGCACTTTAAACAATCAGACAGACCAGCAATAGTTCCCATGTGTTTTTTGTAATTTTATAGAACAAATCTTTATTAGTTTTTGTTTCTGCAATGACAAATACATAGAGCAAACTAAGCTCTTCTACAATACAAACAGTTACAATAAGCAAGCCCTGTGTATTTTGATGAGTAATATAGACAATTATTTTATTTGACGGTAAATTGTGGTACAGTAAAAGAACTTTAGTAGCTGCCAGCGTACTTTATCCGGTACGTTTTACCAATAGTGCCAATACGCATGCCAAGTCTATTTATTTTAAACCTTTCAGAACAATTAAGCTACAGCAGAAGTAACACATATCCCTCAACTCGAAATCTAATATAATTTGATAAATAACTTTATATTGATGCAACATCGAACTGTGATTCACAATCAGAGATCAGTAATTAAGCATTTGCATTATGATGATTATTTCTGTGAGCTATATACTTCAAATCTTTGCATATTTTGAAAAATAAAGTTTACTTTTGTAGGAAGGTCATATTTTTAAGGTCTCAAAGTTCTGTTTCTATGGGGAAGTTTGTTACATCTCTGTTTTTCACTGTGTTGTGTTGTATGTTAACATGTGGTATTTGGAGTATTACAAAGGGTTCTCTATACCTCACGAAGATATCAAGTTTAAGTGAGAAAACGCAATAGTGATCATGTAAAAATGTATAGCTTTTTTATGGTCCACTATGCTGAAGTGTCATAAAATGTGGTATTATATATAACACTAGTGGAACACAACTACAACCTTTATTAACCTATGATAGTTAGTCAATAATATCAATTACATTTTATGTTACAGCACAGAACATGATTAATTATCTTTTTCTCCCAAAAAATGGCGCTTCCTTAGATGAAGCATTACTGAAAACTTCTGTACTCATTGGGTGATAAAAGTTCAAGATACGAACCAGTAACATAGCCCCAGGTAGTCCTAAGATCGAAATGTCTATTTATTTATGTATTTTCATAGAAATTATGTATTTCGACAGATATTTTTAGATATGAAAATAACATTGTGATACTTGACATAAATGTTGTGTTGATGATGAACTATACATATTTCGGACATACATTTTAGGTATGGAGTTACTGGAAGTTACTTCAGAAGCCAACAACTTAGGGAATTTGGTATCTGTTGCCAAGTTCTCACTCTTCTAAATGCTTGACTGCAGGATCTTACGTAGGAAGGTGCCTTCTAGCGGAATTATAGATGGCGCTCCCTTCAAGTTATTAACGAAATCAGTTTTTTGTATACTGGCCTTAAAATTGGTCTTAGCTGGTATGCTGTAAAGGCTCTGTAGTTAGTAAGTAGCCTTCTCTATATTGTTGGCTAACAAGACAAGATCATCAGCTAGGCAGGGCACACTAAATTTATCTTTCTTGAACCTAATCTTAATTCATCTTCAGTTCCCAATGATAGAGTGCAAGAAAATTCCACAATAGTCTTCACCAGTGCCCAACTGAATAGTGAGAATGAGAGGTCATCACCTTGTCGAACTCTCATTTGCCTGCCGGAGTGGCCGTGCGGTTCTAGGCGCTGCAGTTTGGATCCGAGCGACCACTACGGTCGCAGGTTCGAATCCTGCCTCGGGCATGGATGTGTTTGATGTCCTTAGGTTAGTTAGGTTTAATTAGTTCTAAGTTCTAGGCGACTGATGACCTCAGAAGTTAAGCCGCATAGTGCTCAGAGCCATTTGAACCATTTTTGAACCAACTCTCATTTGAATGATGAAACTCTCAGAGAGCTCACCTCCAAATTTGACATGAAACATGTTGTTCCTAAGAGTGGCCTTGACTAGTCTGGCGTGCTTGTCTTCTAGGTCCAGTTCTCACAGGGTGGAGACAGTTTCTGCCTTTCTGTCGAATAATATACCTTTTCAAAGTCCACTAGGATGACTACTGTGGAACGTCCGCCATGACTCCAGTATGCAGGGTCGGTCTTGAGGTTTTCTTATTTGCACTGAGGAAGATCTACTATCTTGGAATCCAGCCTGATATTCACCTAGATGGGAGTCAAGTTGGTTGGTGACTAAGTTACTGTAGCTAGCCACTGAAGAAAACTTTGTAGGTGACAGATATCAGAGATACGCCTCTGTAGTTGTCATTGTCAGTCTTACTACCCTTCTTGTGACAGGGATGGATCACAGCTGTATGATCTGATGGATGCTCTGCAATATGTCATCTCTAGCTGAGGTCTTGTTGCTCTTGAGGCTGTCGATAATATCCAATATATCTTCCCAGGATGGTGACATGGAGTCTAGGTTTCTAGAAGAGGGCTCATGGAATTTAAGTCTCTTATGTTCCTTTGGAGGGGGGGCGGCTTTTGAGAGTACCCTGCAGGGGTATTAGTGCAGGTGCCGATTCCATTATGTAACCGAAACTTCCCATCAGATGTGTGAAGCTGAAGACCGGGGGATGTGTACAGCATGATCTGCTTTTTGATTTCCTTGTACAGATTTTTTGAGGTGTTCTTTTTGAAGTCCTCCTCTGCCTGTTGTATCAGGGACCTGGTGCAGTTTCTCTTGGCAATAAGGATAATGATGGCCGGCTGGCTGAGTGGTTCTAGGCGCTACAGTCCGGAGCCGCGGGACCGCTACGGTCACAGGTTCGACTCCTGCCTCTGGCATGGATGTGCGTGATGTCCTTGGGTTATTCAGGTTTGAGTAGTTCTCAGTTCTAGGGGACTGATGACCTCAGAAGGTAAGTCCCATACTGCTCAGAGCCATCTGAACCATTTGAACGAATAATGGGTTGATAGTTGTGCACATCTTTACGCTGGTTCCACTTGATACAGGCTTGTGTCTTTCCCCTATGGCTTGTTCACATTCTGTGGTCCACCGGGGATGCTTCCCTTTGTTGGATGAGGCTGGGGTGCAGCATCCAGCAGAGCATTTTGTCGATTGGGCTACCCTTGGTTTTGTGCGTTTTTCCTTAGGATAGTCTGAAAGGTGCAGTTCTCAATATTCAGTCCTACAATGTTGATATCTAGAGGCTTAGAGAGCTTTGTAATTATAGGTGGCCTTCTCAATACTTGGAGATCGATCTTTACTAGTGGGAGTAAGGTTCAGGGTCTAGCTTAGCTATTCTTAGTACTCTGATGTACTGTCTCTCCCTGTGGTACCTCCTGTCTGTAGACACATGGTCTATCAGGAACTCACCCAATCAGGGATTTGGCTCTTAAAAGTCTTGGAATTTCTTCATAGGTGTTTGAAGATGGTTGACTTCAGGATTATGGTATAATTATCGCAACCGTCCAAATGGCGTTCTCCATTCCTGTTGAACCTACTGTGGTCTAGATAGCAGCCAACTATTCTACGCCGGCCAGAGTGGCCGAGCGGTTCTAGGCGCTACAGCTTAGAACCAGGCGACCGCTACGGTCGCAGGTTCGAATCCTGCCTCGGGTATGGATGTGTGTGATATCCTTAGGTTAGTTAGGTATAAGTAGTTCTAAGTTCTAGGGGACTTATGACCTCAGAAGTTAGGTCCCATAGTACTCAGAGCCATTTGAACTATTCTACGATATTTTTACTCTTTGCCAACTTGTACACTAAAATCACCCATCAGTATCTTGGTATGGTGTTGTCAGATCTTGTCCAATGTTTCTACTACAATGCTCCAGTTGTGTTCTAACGCTTCTTGGTACTTCATGTCAGTGTCAGTCATAGGTGCATCTAAGTTCACTATAGTACATGCTATATTGTGGAACCTTAAGGATAGTAATGAGGTCCTACCATTAGGTTAAGTGAAACCTACCATACGATCGATCAGCCTTGGAAGTGAAGCAAAATCAGTTCCTAGATATGGAACTGTCTGTATTAGCCTGACACCTGGTTTCCTGTTATTTGATCGATCAGACCATGATGCACAGCAAAGCCAGTTCCTACGTATGGAATTGTCTTTGTTACTCTGATACCTGGTTACCTATTACAGAGCTTGTACCCTTGGAATTCCACTGCATCTTCATCCATGAACTGAGTGGGTTGCAGTGATGATATCTCGATGTTAGACCTGTCCAGTACAACCGGGGACTGTTTCTGTTTATATACTTTTAGCAAAAAGTGCATACTGACTGCAGGTGCGTAGGTAATATTTCTCTTGTTTTTACGCTACTGCGTATATGGCGGAACACATGAGGTTTGTTATATCAGGTGCCCCTAACATGGATGACACACGCAGTTTGCAGCCACCCAATCCATGTCAGACGCTGCTGAAAGTAGCTCTTCCACCTTCTTCGTCATTGAGACTCGCAGTCATCATCTGGCGCTGAACCTGTTGACCATCTTCATCTATAACCCAAGCAGGAGCCCTCACTTATTAGGGTCAGGTGGGCCAACTCATCACAGGATTTTCAAATGGGTAGTTACTACTCCTCCTCCTACTCCTACTCCCCTGTCACCTGGGTTTAGGACTTGCTATGGCACAGTTGCTGGGTCAGTTTGTTTTTGATCATAGTCTCATTTAGGTCTAGGTTGAAATGTCAACTGCCTGCTCAGCATGTTACTTTAGCAGAGCATATGTGCTTTGTACAGTTATAGACCAATTTAAGCATGCAATTAGCACTATGGTATTAATTTGAGAGTTCAGAGTTATATTTCAGTTGTCAAGCGTAGGTTACACACGAATTGCAATACTTTAGTACCTGACAGTTGTATAGCAGAAGCTCATACTGACTGTTTCTGTGCTCGCCTGATAAGCATAGTATTTAAGCCAACATAGGGTTCGTAAGTTGTAGTCTTGGTCAAGACGTTTTGTTGCATAACTTGATTTGGGCCTAAAATGAAAATATCAAATGTTGCTGCATTGCTTGCATATTTGGTTTGTACAGCTATAGAACAAATTTGACATTGAAATACCTTCCAGGCTTTTAATTTCGAGAATCCATCACCCTGTTTTAGGCATTAATTTTGATGGGTAATTTATATGTTGAAATAATGTTAAAAATTATTCTGTCACTTCTTGGTAGAACAACATAGTTATAAGTGCAAAACACAATGTTATGTATGTTTTACAGGCTTAATTGATTGAGTTAACAGGTTATCAACTTACAAGAACATCATTAGACTTTAACTGACTACCATTGTCAAAGAAGTTACAATATTTGCAAACAACATTTGAAAAGAGCTTAATCATGTAGAGTCAGGCACTAACACAGGGCAAACATCATCTCTGACGGTGGAGTGGTAATGTCATTAAAAAGTTAGACGTTCAACAGTACAGAAATATAATCGGAGCAAACCGAGGAAGCCATTAACTGTAAACTCAAATGGCAGTGTCTATATAACAAATTAAAATAAATTAAGAATCTCAAAAAATATAATATGTCGTTGGCAAGAACACTAAAGAAGAGCTCGAAGAAGTATTATGTATGGAAAGTAATATAGTTTCAGCATAAAATATAGAGTACGGAATTTTAATAACAGTATAAACGGAATACACTGACAAATGAATGAATATAAAGAAGCAGAGAGTATGGGAAACATGGGAAAACTGTGAGGGATAAGTGACGTTTAGAGAAGTGGAGGTACTGGGCTGTGTTTAGCCATTCAGTATTATATATGTATTGTGGACTAGATGTTTGTTGATTTTCACGCCTACAACAGGTAGAGTTTTTGAACTTTGTTTGCTAGCTGGAAGATATGGGAGTGTGGCTCTGGTAGCTATGGTCCTCACTCAGTACACGTTCACCGAATGTGGAGTCATAATTCTGTAAGCAACAGATGCTTTCACGTTCAGCCAACCTAGCTGTCATGTGACTGCCTGAGTGACCAATATAATACGTATCACAATCAGGACAATATAATTTTGTATACCCCACTGTTGGCTAGCAATTGAGTCTTAACTTTGCTATTGAATATACTGTTGGCTTTGGAGTTCCTTACATGGTGGGAAATCCTACAATTGTAGGATTTCAGTGATTTTGTTACACTGTATGATATCCGTCCAAGGTGTGGGATTGTACAGCACACCATGCAGTCATTGGAATGAGAAGCAAAGGCAGTATAGATGAGGGCTATAATTTTCAGTTTATAATCCATGTGCAAAACATGATTAATCAGATAAGAGTGTAGCCACTAATCAAAGCAATAAATTTTATTATTTATAACTCTACTATGAAATCTTCTTGTTACCTTTCTCCATTTTGAAATGAATATTTTTATGTTGGCTATTCAAGAACTGCAAAACAATTGTTGAGCTGACTGTCAGTGCAATACATCATCTACATACCTGAACTAGCATTAATCTTAGCACTCAAAGGTTCTTTATTCAAAAATTGTTGCTTGGAGTTGTCCATGAGTATTTCAGCCAAAAGTAGACACAGAGGAAACCTCAGAGCTGAGCCCTCTAACTATTCAAAATCCCTTGGAACTGGATATGACTTTGTGCTGAACATATCTATGCAGGTATGCCAAAGTCATTCATGTTCCAGAGGCTTGATGTTAGACCTGTATATCAATTATATAAGAATAATAACATAATCCCCTACTAGTGTGTTCGCAAACTAACTGCAAGAACCAAAGTACATTGATTTAGCACTGTGTAAGATAGACAGATATACTTTTTTACCTATTTCACTGAGTTTGAAATGCTGTACCTTGATTGGTATTTTGTCTTACTTTTAATTAGTGTCCAATTTACTAGTCAGTTTGTAAGATAAAGCAGTGAAAGATGATACAATTGGTTTGATGGATGCACCATGCTTATATAGTTTGGAAAGCCCATGCAGTCTAAGTGGCACTGGGTACTTGTTACTTAACAGCTTTGATTCAAAATCCGAATATATACTTTTCCAGGAATTCATAACAAATTTAGTGCCATCTATGAATAACTTATTATTAAGAATTCAAAGCATGCAGGACTTAAGAAATCGTTGACATCTTTCAAATAGTCAAACATGTTCAAACTTACAACAATGTTACCTTGTACTGATTTTGCGGCAATGACATTTTGCTAATGTAACTTCTTTTTAAAGTTCACGAGGATGTGAAAATTCACAGTCTGCGGGATGTTACAAAGAAATGTTGATTCTTTCTTTAATGTGTGAGCAACTAAACATTTTGCAGAATTGTCTGTAGCTTTTTTTATATATAATAATATTGTAACACTTGACCTGAACGTTGTGTGTATGTGTGTAGGAGTGTTGTTAAGAATGTTGAAATTTTACTTACAGGGCAGCATTTCTGGTAGCGTAACTTCAGGTTACAGCTGACTGATCATCTCGCCCCTGCGTCTTGTTACAGGCACATGTGACCTCACTCTTTCCAGGTCAATGATTGCACATGAGGGCACTACCGTTCCATGCTGACCAAAGTAGTTTAGAATAAACATACCTATACCACTTTCTTTTGACCAGTAGATACAATATCGCAGTTAACACTGTAGTACGTTATTTGTCACACTATCACGATATTTATCAAATTTATCATTGCGAAAATTACTAACACATTACCCCAACACCTAAGCCATCATTATGTTCCTCATGATCACATACACTGATGTTTAGTAGCCTCTTAAAGCATCCTTCATCCATTACCATTATAGTCTACGAACATACGTTCCACATGGCTCCTGCATAACTTCAAACATCTAACAAAGGAGCAAGTGGGAATCGTAATATGGCATTTTCAAAAATTCTTGACAAACGCACTTTGAAGTTTTCTGTGCTTCCTTGATACCCTATAGCAAGGTCGTATTTCCAAGTGCTTCCAATAGGCCACGTGGCACTGTGGTAGAGTGTTGATCTACTGTGTGGTGACCTGGCATTGATTTTCATCCATAGCAAAATTTCAAACAAAGATTCATGTTTCACAAATATTTCTGTGAAATGTAACATATTGAAAAATAAAAAAGAACCTCAGTTTCTAATTATTTTGTGATTTAAGAACTGTATTATAAATGATTAGTAACTAAGAATTCATGTTGACAATGAAAACAGGATTTTTGTGTGCAATAAAAATGACAGATATCGGTTATTAGCATATATTTGGTGAATTTTTCAATAAAATGACGTACATATTCAAACTGAAGAGTAAAAAATAAAGGAAAAAATGACCAGAACAAGATTAGACCAGCAATTACTGTCTCAGGTTATCGATTTTTTTAAATTTTTTTCTATTTTATGCTTTACGAAAATGCCATTAGAACATACACCTTTACTGGGCAAGCAAGCCTTCTACCATGGAACCAAGCTATCTGTTCAGAAAAATCGACCTTCAGCATATTGATGATGGCTAGAAAAATTCAAAGTTGATTTCATCGAAAATTTATGAGAGCTGCGTCAAAATGCTTTTGGAAATTGGTATGTGAGTTCTGAACTCCACATACCACAAATATAAAAATTTGCAGAAATACGCTTGAAAGGGTTCTCGTAGTAAGTTATGTCTAGTGTTTGACAGCTCATCTACAATAAGTTTAACATTTTACATTAGTACTGAATGTTGCTTCGATAGCGGAAAAATATTGAAATAAAATACGGAATAACGATTAAAACAACTTTGTCAAACAAACTCGTTTATCACGTAATTATAATCAATAACAGTCATTTGACATACGCTGCTGGATAATAGCCTCCTATACACCTCCGCCGCCTACGAGATTTCAACTCTCATCTACCCACCCATCCCTAAAGGTGTTTGCTTGGTCTTTCTTACGTCTAGGAATCCAGTAAAAAACTTCGTTTGTCCATTTATCACATAAGAGCCTTGCTATATGTGCTGCCCACGGCAATGTAATGTCATTTTTGGTCATAATCACATCTTCCGCTTTGAAATGGTGCCTGATCTGAATTTTATTTAAATCTTATGCCTGACTGATTTACACTACCTGACAAAAGAAGTAAAGTACCCAGAAGGGAAGGAGGAGACGAAATGAAACTTCACAGGTTGAGAGGGTATATGCTGTTATTTCAGTGATTACAAAATCGAGTCAAATTTACAAAGAACTTGGGAATATGGACTCAGTTTTGAGAATGACGTTACACTACCTCTGACCAGGAAGTATGCACTGCTTCTGTTTCTAAGGATATCATAAAGCTGTTGTGCCCTCTCCTGAGGCAGGCTGTTGTAACTGGTGTTTGATATAATGGCTACTGACATTAGTGCAGAGTCGATGTTCGATTTGGTCCCACACATGTTCTTCCCGACAAAGGTGTGGGGATCTTGCTGAACATGGTGTACATCAGCGTCACGTGAACAGTTCATAGAGAGACCTATCATGTGTGGACGAGTATTGTCCTGTTGAAACATGACAATCTGAAACTATCACATGAGAGGTAAGAGGATGTCCTTGATATACTATTATGCTGTCTAATTTCCCTCGATCACTACCAACTACGACCTAGTCATACCTAATGGGTCCCCTTACCATGACTCCAGTAGTAACACAGCTGCACCTCTCCAAAACATTGGAAGAACAGGTCTTCTCCGCAGGTCGCCGCCATACTCGCTGATGATGGTCACCCAGTGAAAGGCAGAACAACGATACGACGTCATACATCACCAGTCCATGATCCCAGATACGGCACCTCCCCAAACACAGTCGTGTGTGTTGTGGTGTCAACGGCAGTCTATACATGGACTGTAGTTCCCTAGCCCTGCTGCCATTACTCTCCGACCAGTGGTGCAGGATGAGGCAGAATGTTGCAGAGAGCCCATTACTTGTCCTCAGATGGCAAGAGGAAAAGTGAAGGGGTTATTATGTGCTTGTTGCCGAATTTGGTGATCCTTGTTCATGAGGGCCAAACGTGGTCGACTGGAAACATGACGACGAGAGTGGCTGCCTCCATATCAGGCAATCGTCACATCCGAATGTCTCAAAAATCTAGTAACAACGTAGTCTGGTGACAGTTGTTCAGAGAATTGCAACTCTTAACATTTACGTACCCATCAATTGGTTCTATGTGTACGAAGTTACATTGACATTCGACCATGTTGTCTGCATGCTTTAAAGTTTTTGTCAGCCAGTTAATGTTAAAATTAGTGATACAAACTGAATGGGAACTTACAGTTTCAGAAAAATCGGAATCAGAGATTTGATAACCTTATTTATTTTACCAAAAAGTGGCCAGGCTATTTTTCAGTCTCTGGTTTGTTTCTTTTCCTGCTCATCCAGTCATTTTCAACAAATGTCTTTAACCTTGCCGATGTCTTTGTCTACTGTAGTGGATGATTTCATTTTCAGTCGCTATACACGTTCTGAGAGTTTGTAAGGCACTGGGCATAGTGTACTTTGCAGTGGACGTTCTCTTCTACGAGTCTACATTCCAGTACCATCTTCTGAGTGAAATTTGAATTTCGAAGCCATGCGCGGTGTCGGTCGTGCGAAGATTATGGCTGAGTGTGACTACTTAGCGACAGGGTGTCTCATAGTAGCTACAATTTCACTAACCTGCGCAGCCTACACTACCAAAATTTCTAATTTCAATTTTTAGAGATTAAAAGTGCACATTAAAAAATTCTGCGAACTGTGAAAAATTGTACAGTTAAGTCACAGTGTCGTCTGTTGTGGACAATCCATAACTCATATTTAGATAGTCAAATTTTGGATTCAGATATATGAAAAAAATTCTAAAAATAAACTCTGCTTGGATACAAAATCAAAAATTTTCATAGCAGAAGTGAAAAAAATTACTGAAGGTGTCAACACAGAAAACGTAACCACATGTTCTATGACTTCATTGTTAATTAGCTAACTTTTTTCCATACTTCAGTTTAATTTATTTATTTATTCGAACAACCCTTTTAGAAGGTATGAAATGTCATCCTTGGTTTGCTTCATTGTCCTCAATTTTTGATGCTCCCAGACTTCCCAGATTCTTTGAGAGTGTTATCCATTTTCTTCATCGGTTCATTTCCTTCCTTTTCGAGATCTCTTTCTTTTCCGAAATCCTGCCTTTTGTGTTGTTTCTCTACAAAACATTCTTTTATCTATTATGTCCATTGTAATTCCAGAAAAATTGGACAGAGCTCTGTGAACCCTGGAGTAGACGATATTCCCTCGAAAGTACTGATGGTCTTGGGAGAGTAAGCCATACAAAATTACTTCATCTGGTGTGCAAGCTGGATGAGAGAAGGGAAATACCCTGCGGCATCAAGAGGAATGTAATAATTCCAGTTTCAAACATATAAGGTGCTGGCAGATGTGAATACTACCAAACTATCAATTTAATAAGTCATTGGTGCAAAATAATGACAATAATTCTTTACTGAAGACTTGAAAAATTAAATTTTTAGCTTCATTTTCTTTGTGGTTTTTGTCTTAAAGAAAATTAATTTACTTTTACTGGAATGTAGTATGTTAATATTTTACATTAACTTTCTGCAAACTCATACACAAAGTGGATACTGAATGATTTAGATGGTGAAACTCTGGTATTGAGGCAAGATGGCAGATGAACGATACCTTCAAGTCTCAGTGTAGGGCCAATTATTGCAAGAAGCCATTGTGCTCATCGCCGCCATTGGTAACGGCACCCAACATTGCCGTCACTGTTAGTTCGAAAACTCTTTCATTCCACAACTTAAACAATAGAGACGTATTTTCCCCATCATCTGCTGCTGCCATTTCAGAATATTAGCACAGGTTGCACTAATCCACAATTCTCAGAATTACTGAGATGAAAATCGATGTTTGTCCACACCGTCTACCTCTCTGTCAGCAACTGTCTTTTCCCTCGCTTTGCGCATGGCCGGTCGCGTAAAATCACCTAGACCGCCAAAAGAAAACCAAAGGTGGATCCCCTTCGTAACTGCATTTAATTTATTCTATTGACTGACAGCTACTAAGCGTCAGTTTGTTTCTTTTACAAAGTCACAATTAATACTAGACTTGAAACTGCTAACAATTACAGCATAGCGTATGCTGATTTGAAAGTGTTGCATGACCTCACTTTCTAAGTATTACGGCTGCACCCGATACATGGGTAAGTTGGATATGAAAAATTCTGGACGAAATGTATCAAAAATACTGCACATAAATTTCAGTTACGTTACACCATAATAAGAAACATCCTGAAAAATCGATTTGTCACCAGTTTAGTGTTGGAGGGAAGTCTGGGGATAAAATTGTTGAGGGAGACCCAGAGGTGAATACAGTAAACCTATTCAGAACGATGTAGGTTGCATTAGTTATTCGGAGAAGAACAGGTCTGCACATGATGGAGTAGTATGGGGAGCTGCATCAAAACAGTATTCGGGCTGAAGACCACAACAATTCCAGTGTTTTTCATATCTTTGTCAGTTTCAGGAGTTTGAGGCTGTTTAGTTAAGTTGAAGAACAGCTTGGTTAGAATTTTAGTGTCCATTCAGTATATGTGGCTACAAAACTATTCCTTTAACTTTATTATAATTGGTTTTCATCTCTCCTTCATCATTTTATTTGGAAAATGGTGAAAATGAGAGAAAAAAGTTTTTTTAGTGTTTCTGTTTATTTATTGTGTTTAATGAAGCACAGTTCAGTATGCATTAAAATTTTTTGATAAAATTTCCAAAATTGTGAAGTGTTGCCTGCAGGCAATATTGCCAGCAGTAGACCACACTTATTCTCATTTTATACAGATATACATATTGTAGAAAAAAGTGTTTCCCAATCATAACATCAGGCAAAAGGTTTACTCTATGTGTATAATTCGAATTTATAAACACTTTTAAGCATTCCTCCTATGTAACAGAACTATGTCCTTCTTGTAATGTAAATGTTTGAAACAGTTCGTCTTTGGAACAAAGCACAATACTAAATTATATTTCGAACATTTCATTGTAGAACATTCAGATGGACAAAGACAACAACGACGCTTGATACCGTATACAGACCAGTTCACCATATTACAATATCGGACATCCTGTGCAACAGTCAGAGCTGTTGACTGAGGTGGTGTTAGGTCTAATGAGGGCCTTCCTAATTTCCTTTTCCCAAGGGACATCAAACCATGGGCATTGTCTGCCTGAATGACTTCATTAAGGTTCATTAAGGTTTCCTCAGATTCTCTTCAGTACATCAACCAGACATTTACAACACTCAGGATTAGCACAAATCCAAACAATCTGATGTACCAACGACTAATTTTCATTGGTACTCTGCACAGTTCTGTTACCGTACTGGCAAGATCATAGCCTCCCATATGATTGTTGTACTGAGACAGAGCGCACCAATTCATCTTTTATCAGTGCTTTTCCGTCGTTTTACTGTTGAGAGTGGTTGGACACCAAAAAACGAGCTTGCAAGTGTCACAACTTTATTCTGACTGAGGTAAGACTGAGTGTCCTTCCTACAGTCATGGCTGCCGCGTTCTCGTTTCAGTAACTTCTTCTCGTCTTCCAGAGGGAAGTTCTTTATTCACTTCTTCCTTATAGCGCCCATGTTTCAATGTTTAGATTTTTTAAGTATATTGTAAGTTCAAGGCTGGAAAAGAAATTGTCAAAGTACATTCTGGGAGAAATGTACCTTGAAACACTTTCGCAAAGGGTGAAACACAATTTGTCCTCCCATTCCAAATACTTTCTCGTCATCAGCGTCAGTTATCATTGTTTGCCAGTACAGGGAAGAAAATCGTAGACAATTCCAGACCCACTAACACGAACAAAAGTCCTAAAACCTCACTTGTGTGACATGTTTTGAATATCCTGGTGCAAGCTACCTGCTCTTGTACCTTTATACGCAATCATCATCTCGTCTACAGAAAATTCCGATTCTTGTTGCTGTTCACGGCGGTTTCTTGCAATCGACTCAAGAACAGGTCTATTCTGAAAAGTGTGTCAAAAGTGTTCACAGCATTCTCATTGCTTGTAAAATGCAGGAATCGATGGTGTTTCTGGGAGCGCTTCAATCTGAAATTACTGGTGACTCTTTCATAATTCATTGACTGAGATCAATAGTCATTATGCGAAGGGATGGAAACAGGACCCATGTATATCATAACACCGAAGAATTGTTCCATTTAACTTTGATTAGTGTTTGCTGACGTCGTGATTCGTTGCACAGAGTATAATTTCGTTTCCTCCAAAATTTTGTTAATTAATTCTGAATCCGAGAATCTTCTGAAGTAATCCATATTATGAAACACGGAAGGGGGACTTCCTGCTGTGACAGTTAGATCTGCCTTTACACACGCGTAAGTGACTGTCTTTGTAATTGTCTTTTTCTCCTAACTAATACTTGCGCCATAAGCATTCAGTGAAGAACGCCCTTGTACATGCTCAATTTCTGCAGTTTCACTTCCAGGTAGAAATTAGGAACACCGACAAAAGTGAAAAGAATGTTGACACAAAAAATAAGGAACCCAAGAATGTATCTTCTGGCAGCTCCTGTGGTACATCGACAAGAAGTGCCAAGAAACCACCAGGTAGGTCATACCATCAAGGATGGAAAAACACATTTTCTAGGACTTATTACGACAAAGAATTGGACAAAGTGTTCTGTAGCGCATGTAAAAACGCTTTTGATTCCAGTACAGTGCTTCCGCCGGCAATAAATGTAATTGGACCTGTTAATATCAGAGGCTATTCAAATGATCATGCATATTACCAGTTGGATGTAAAGGCTGAAACAAGAAAGTTCTTTCTTTGACAAAATCCTTCCGCTGGCATGGAAGTGGTTACACATTGGAGGTCGCTAACAAAAAAGACAGTGTGACACGAAACTTGTGTGCATATGCAAACCGAGTTGGTGACAGTTCGCTCTCATCTCCACGCTGTGATGGCTTCAGTTTCACAGCTTGAGATTGCAGTGGATGGGCACCACTGTTGTGGGCCAGCCGTGGGTATCCGACAGACGTCCACTACGTCTGAGTCCTCCAATTGTTCCTGACCGACGGCCATTTCAGTCACACTGAGATTGATCCCTCACCCGTGGTGGAGTGGGAGGTCGCCCCTGGGCGTAGCAGGCGGAGAAAGACTTCCGAAGAAGCTGCACATAAGGCTTCCTCGGTCAAACAGGTTCCAGGTGCTGTCTGTGGCTGGCACTGTCACTGAGCCAGATGCTGTCGCCTGTCCTGTTTCAGAGGAAACCTCTCAGACTGAAAGAGCCAGACAATCACAGAGGGTGGAATTATTCATAGTTGGGAGCTACAACGATAGGCGCGGTTAGAGACATGGTTGCCAAGAAGGGAAGAAAGCCAATGTGCACTCTGTGTGCATACTGGGTGGAGTCGTTCCAGAGGTGGAATGAGTCCTCCTGAATGCCATGAACAACACAGAGTGTAGCGAACTGCTGGTGGTGGCTCACCTCGGTACCAATGATGTGTGTCACTTTGGATCAGAAAATATTCTCTCTGGTTTCGAGCGGTTAACGATGTGGTAAAGGCTACCAGTCCTGCTTGCAAGATGAAAGTAGAGCTGGCCATTTGCAGCATAGTCGACAGGACCGATTTCGGAGCTCTGCTACAGAGCCGAGTGGAGGGTCTGAATGAGGGACTCAGACGGTTCTGCGACCGTGTAAGCTGCAGATTCCTCGACTTGCGCCAAAGGGTAGTTGCGTTGCGGGTTCCGCTGAATACGTCAGGAGTCCACTATACGCAGGAGGCGGCTACACGGGTAGCAGAAGCTGTGTGGTGTGGACTGGGCGGTTTTTTGTGTTAGAGGGTCTCGGGAAAACACTAAAAGGGCTACAGTCGCAAAGGGTGCAGGCCGGACAAAGAAAGAACGTAGATACAGGAACCATCGAGATAACAGTTGTAAATTGTCGTAACTGTGTTCGGAAAGTACCAGAGCTCCAAGCGCTAATAGAAACCACTGATGCTTAAATTGTTATAAGAACTGAAAGCTGGCTAATGCCGGAGATAAGCTCAGCCGAAATTTTAGCAAAGAACCTAACAGTGTTCCAAAAGGATACGCTAAACACTATTGGTGGTGGAGTGTTTATCGCTGTTAGAAGTAGTTTATGTTGTCTCGAAATTGAAGGAGATAGTTCATGGGCAGAGGTCATTGTTGGCAGCCGGACTAAAATAATAATTGGATCCTTTTACCGACCTCCAAATTCAGATGATACAGGTCCTTAAAGGTTGAAATAAAACTTGAGTTTGACTTAAAACACGTACCCGCTTGATACCATTATAGTTGGTGGTCACTTTAATCCGCCCTCGATATGTTGGCTAAAATATATGTTTAATCCCAGAGGTACGTATACGACATCATCTGAAATTGTGCTAAACACTTTCTCTGAAAATTATTTGGAGCAGTTAGTTCATGAGCCCACGCGAATAATAAACGGTTGTGAAAACACGCTTTACATCTTAGCAACAAATAATCCTAAGTTAGTAACGAGCATCAAAACAAATACAGGGATTAGCGACCACAGGGCTGTCGTAGCGAAACTCAGTATTGTAACCCCCAAATCCTCCATAAAGAAATGAAAAATATAACTACTGAAAAAAGGAGATAAAAATTCACTTGACGCTTTCCTGAGAGACAATCTCCACTCCTTCCAAAGCAACAATATAAATAGAGACCAAATGTGGATTGAATTCGCAGAAATAGTATCGGCATCAATAGCTCTCAATACCAAATAAATTAACGGAGCTGATCCTCTTTGGTACACAAAACTGGTCAGAACACAGTTGCAGAAACAAGAAAACAAGCATGCCAAATTTAAATAGACGCAAAATCCCCAAGATTGGCGATCTTTTACAGCAGCTCGAAACTTAACGCGGACTTCAATGCGAGATGCTTATAATAGTTTCCACAACGAAATTTGGTCTCGAAACCTGGCAGAAAATCCAAAGATATTGGTCGTATGTGAAGCATGCTAGCTTCAAGACACAAACATTGTCTCTCTGCGCTATAGCAATGGAGATACTACTGAAGACAGTGCTGCAAAGCAGAGTTATTAAACACTACCTTCAGAATGCCTTCACAAAAGAAGACGAAGTAGATATTCCAGAATGCGAATCAAGAACAGCTGTCAACATGAATAACGTAGAATTAAGTATGCTCGGAGTAGTGAAGCAACTTAAATCACTTAATAAAAGCAACTCTTCTGGTCCAGACTGTGTACCAATTAGGTTCCTTTCAGAGTATGCTGATGCAATAGTTCCATACTTAACAATCATATACAGCCGTTCGCTTGACGAAAGATCCGCACCCAAGGACTGGAAAGTTGGACAGGTCACACCAATTTTCAAGAAAGGTAGTAGAAATAATCCACTAAATTACAGGCCCGTATTATTAACTCGGTATGCAGAAGGATTTTGGTACATATATTGTGTTCGAACATTATGAATTACCCCGAAGAAAACGGTCTATTGACACACAGTCAATATGGATTTAGAAAACATTGCTCTTGTGTAACACAAATATCTCTTTACTAACATGAAGTGCTGAGTGCTATTGACAAGGGATTTTAGATTGATTCCATATTTCTGGATTTGCGGAAGGCTTTTAACACTGTACCACACAAGCGTCTTGTAGTGAAATTGTGTGCTTATGAAACATGATCTCAGGTATATAATTGGATTCGTGATTTCCTGTCACAGATGTCACAGTTCGTAGTAATTGATGGAAAGCTATCGAGTAAAACAGAAGTGATTTCTGGCTTTCCCCAAGGTAGTGTCATAGGCCGTTTGCTATCCCTTATCAATATAAACGATTTCGGAGACAATCTGAGTAGTCGTCTTAGGCTGTTTGCAGATGACGCTGTCGTTTAGCGACTAGTAAAGTCATGAAAAGTTCAAAACAAGTTGAAAAACGATTTAGAAGAGGTATGTGTATGATGCGAAAATTGCAATTGACTTTAAATAACGAAAAGTGTGAGGTCATCCACTTGAGTGGTAAAAAGAATACCTTAAATTCCGGTTACACGATAAATCAGTCAAATCAAAAGGCCATAAATCCAAGTAAATACCGAGGAAATACAATTACGAACAACTTAAATTGGAAGGAAGACAAAGGAAATGTAGTGGGAGTGGGGGAAGGATAACCAAAGACTGCGTTTTATTGACAGGACACTTAGAAAATGTAGCACATGTACTAAGGAGAATACGCTTTGCCGTCCTATTTTAGAATAATGCTGCGTGCTGTGGGATCCGTACGAGATAGGATTGCCGGAGTACATCGAAAAAGTTCAAAGAAGGGCAGCATGTTTTGTATTATCGCGAAATAGGGGAGAGAGTGTCACTGAAATGGCGTTTTTCGTTGCGACAGAATCTTCTCACGAAATTGTAATCACCAACTTTCTCCTCCGAATGCGAAAATATTTTGTTGACACTGACCTACATAAGGAAGAATGATCACTATAATAAAATAAGGGCAATCAGAGCTCATACGGAAAGATATAGGTGCTCGTATTTCCACGCCCAATACGAGATTGGCATAATCTAGAGAATATAATTTAGAGAATTGTGGAGGTGGTTCGATGTATCCTCTGCCAGGCACTTAAATGTGATTTGCAGAGTATCCATGTAGATGTAGATGCGTTGTATTCAATTTGCAGTGTAAGAAAAACACAGCTGACTCCGGTATGCATTCATATCAAATGAAAAGTGAGAATGTGTGAAATACGTGTGTCAGTATGACGATAATACTAGAATTCAATAATACAGCTTTTCGGGAGCATTGGGAGAAAACAGGTAAATAAAACATTAGAAGCCTTTTAGCAGCCATCAAACTCTTCGCAAAATACAATCCCATATTACGCGATCTAATAAATAAACCAAAGTACGCCTATATGCAAAAATACCTCAGGTCTTCAATGCAAAATGTTCTATCCCGTGCAGTTGAAAAGAAAATTATTAATGACATTAACGCTGTCTCATTGTTTTCTGTTATTACAAATGTAACGGTGGGGCACTACAAAAAGAGACTAGTTAACTCAGATATTTAGATATGTTAGAGTGGAAAGCCTTGTGACTTGAAGATAAATGAAAGAGTTTTAAGTTTTCGTGAAATAAAAGATCAAAGTGCATTAGGAATAGGAAAGGAAATACTGAGTGCAATAGATGAAAATGACTTTTGAACTAAATGCTGTGGTCAGGTTTGTGAAGGTTATGCCAATATGTTAACTTTACACTAAGCTCTCAGAACGAGAATTCACCTAAGACAAAAGACTGCAAAATATGTGCATAGTGCAGTGCACACTTTAAGTCTAGACCTTAACAATGCTACATGTAGAATTCAAGAAGTCAGGTCCTTTTACTACGCAGTATGAACGTTGTATCTTTTCGTCAGTCATAGAATTAAAATATGGGAACTTTCAGTATCTACTTTGTACAATAAAAACTTGATCCAACACGTTCGTCTTCGAGATACCAGTCTGTAAAAGCCCTTTGTTATCCTTATGTCTAAAGCTATTTATGGCTCAATATAGAATAACATTGACACCTAAGTAAATGGAAGAAAGAAACAAGCTATTGTTTTGAAAAACAAATTAGAGAAATGTGTACTCATTTTTCAGATAGCACTGCAATCATAGCTTTGCAATTTAGCGTCTCAAATTATGTAGTCGGAAAATGCAGACCTTGATAAATCGTGTTCTCTTGTTCAGATGAAGCTGATAATTTATCTTGCAATCGAAATAATTTTTAAGAAGCTATGTCATCGGCAACATCTTCGGCAAATAAATGGGACATTTCAGTTGCTGTTTGGACATCATTGTGGCCAAGTAAAAGAGCAAATTTATGGGTATGTATAATGTTTGAGATTCAAAATGCGTTAATAGTTCTTAAAAATGAATATGCGGGGGATTTATCCAGCAAATTCCCAGACTGAAAAAGCTATGAAAAAAGAAATATTCTCATAAACCTCGGTAGTTGATTAAGAGAACTATTAGTAACAGAGATTCAATCGCAGATGTATCGTTCCAGATTAACGCACAAAATTTTACCTTTTTTAACCACTCCTGTTGCTGTTTCTTCGGCTGAATGCTTATTTTTGAAGCTCATACTTATAAAGAGCTACCTGTAGAATTCTATGTTCCAAGTCAGAGTTAGTGAACTGAACCTCCACAGTATCCAAAGTGATCTATTGATGTCAGTGAAATAATCCACAGTATCCAAAGTGATCTATTGATGTCAGTGAAATAATCGATACATTCAATCGCAGGAAGTACTCTGCCTGGTCCAGTTGTACTAGAGGTCAAGGTGAGTACAGCGAGGTTTTATAAGTACAAAGCAATCAAACAACAGAAAGAACTATAGGCCTATGTTTATTGATACTGACCGTCAATCATTATAATGTGCTTAATTTTTAATAACATTAATCTATATTAATAATTTTTGTTTAAGTCTTTCAATATAATAAACGAATGACCTCTATGTTTACGTTACACTAGATTTTACATCTCACTCAATTAAATTTCTACTTCTACTTGCTATAATGAAAATTACGTTAGTTAATGATACGTTATACATTTTAGTTAAGGGGTCAGGATTTTTCCTTTTTCAGGCGCACGTTTTGCCTCTGGATCTATAGTTTCGTTCAAGTACATTTCGATCCGAGTTTGTTCTCATTTCTGTTGGTTTTAAATCAGTGTTACCGACTGAGCTAGGGCAGTGTTAACGTATTCTTATAGTACCGGAATATTTTATTTTATCGCAGCATAGATCCTTATGACACAGACAGCGTTCATAAAAGGTTATAAATGAAAGGTAATCACTTTAAAAAATATCGAGACTCACCAGAAAACATATACTAAATTCCGCCATTGACATGCACACACAGAAATTTTCGAAAGTCACAGCCCTTGCGCTGGCTTGTCATATCTCCTACGGTGTAGAAGAGGTACAGCTAGAATTATTGGAATTCTTTTACTCCGCTGATAAACTAGTTTTCAAGTTATTTTTGTATTATACTTCTCCCATATCCCAGCACCTTTTCCTTATTCATACTTGGATTTGCTTCGTGTTCTCCACCCGGTGTGAGTTCCAGAATGACATTATATTCATTAATACCCACCCGAGTTTCTGATTCCTCTCGTTAGGCAAGCGTGTAGAATAAAAAATAGCTAAAATTCCATATAACCATTATCAATATTGAGTGAAATTTAGTATAGTCAACTATACGTTCGACAACCAAGGACCAATAGCAGCTGTTACAACGACAAACGTAAGTATGAGTAACATTTGTGCTATAGAAACTAATCGATCAGAACAGCACTACCGGCCTGTAATGTGTTACTTCAAATTTAAATTAATGATCTTAAAGTACTATTAGTTTACCAGTTCACTGCAAGCTATGTACTAAAGTTCTCAACACGCTGAAAAGATGTGTTCATATTGTTACAGAGAGTTGTTTAATAAAACTACGCACGAGAAGGCCAAAGAATCTCCGTAAATTTCGCGTCTCGAAATTTGATCTGAAGTGTACAACAGCGATACCTCCTTGGATTCTATCGTAACATACGTATCTGCGAGGTAGCTCGAGTCTTACATATCCAGAAGCAAAACGTGTGTGTTTCTTTCCTTGCAGACATCGCTACAGGCCATAAATGTTTAGAAGACAGCTATATGAAAAAACTTTTACCTACAGTTTTTAATAACGGTGAGCACATACAACTTCCTTCTCTAAGCTTTGATAAAAGTTAGTTTACCACACTCATCTGAGTGGAACGGCGAATTATTAAACGAATCGTGCACATCTCACTTACAATATTTGTGTTATTTTGCGGCTCACTGATAAACTTCAGATACTTCTTACCCCACAAATGTTTTACGAAAAACTTGTACACAGAAATTACACAGTTAAAAATGCTACAATACCAGAACTGTTTTCCTTTGAAACCTCTATAACCAGCAACTGACTTAAAATATTACTCACGTATAGTATATATTTCTCCGTTTTGTTGACAAGGACGTGTTATAAGTCGCCTGCAATATAATTTCATGTAGATTTTTTTTTTTTTTTTTTTGTACTCATAGATTCGTCCCATGAGCAATGGATCTTGCCATCGGTGGAGAGTGTTGCACGCCTCAGTTATATATATAGCCGTGCTACAAGTGCAACCACAACAGAGTGGCATCTGTTGAAAAGCCAGACAAAAGTACAGATGGTTCAAATGGCTCTGAGCACTATGCGACTTAACTTCTCAGGTCATCAGTCACCTAGAACTTAGAACTAATTAAACCTAACTAACCTAAGGACATCACACACATCCATGCCCGAGGCAGGATTCGTACTTGCGACCGTAGTGGTCGCTCGGTTCCAGACTGTAGCGCCTAGAACCGCACGGCCACTCCGGCCGGCAGACAATAGTACAGTTCCTGAAGAGTGACAGCAGCCTTTTCAGTAGTTGCAGGGGAAACAGTCTGAATGATTGACTTATCTGGCCTTGTCGGCCTTGCTGTGCTGGTACTGCTAACGGCAGAAAGCTATCGGAAACTACAGTCGTAACATTTCCTAAAGGCATGCAGCTCTACTATGTGGTTAAATAATGATTCCATCCTCTTGCGAAAATATTCTGGAGGTAAAATAGTCCCCCATTCGGATCTCCGGGCGGGGACTGTTCAGGAGGATGTCATCAGGAGAAACAAAACTGGCGTCCTATGGATCGGAACATGAAATGTTAGACCCTTTAATCCGGCAGGTAGGTTAGAAAATTTAAAAAGGTATGTGGATCAGTTACAGTTAGACATTGTGGGAATTAGTGAAGTTCGATGGCATGTCGAACAGGTTTCCTGGTCAGGTGAATACGGACTCATAAATACAAAATCAAATAGGGGTAATGCAGGAGTTGGTTTAATAATGAATAAAAAATAGGAATGTGGTTAATCTACTATGAACAGCCTAGTGAACGCATTATTATAGCCAAGCTATACACGAAGCCCACCTCACCACAGTAGTACAACTTTATATGCCAACTAGCTCCACTGATGATGAAGAGACTGAAGAAATGTATGATGATATAAAAGAAATCATTCAGATAGTTAAGAGAGATGAGAATTTAATAGTGATGAGTGATTGGAATTCTATAGTAGGAAAAAGAAGAGAAGGAAAAATAGTAGGTGAATACTAACTTGGGGGAAGGAATGAAAGAGGAAGCCGTCTGGCAGAATTTTGCACAGAGCACCATTTAATTACCGCTAACACCTGGTTTATGAGTCATGAAAGAAGCTTGCACATTTAGAAGAGACGCAGAGACACTTAAAAGTTTCAGATTTATTATAAGAAAGAGATTTAGAAACTAGTTTTAAATTTGTAAGACATTTTCAGGGACAGATGTGAGCTCTGACCGCACTTTATTGGTTATGAATTGTATATTGAAAGTGATGAAATTGCAAAAAGGTAAGAGATTAAGAAGATGAGACCTGGATAATTTGAAAGAGCCAGATGTTTTTAAGAATTTCAGAGGGCGCACTTGGCAACGTTTGACAAGAACAGAATAAAGTAATAGAACAGAAGATGAATGGATAGCTTTGACAGATGAATTAGTGAAGGCAGCAGAAGATTAAGTAGGTAAAAAGACAAGGCCATGTAGAAACGCTTGGATAACACTAAAGATATTGAATTTGTCTGATGAAAGAAGAAAAAATGAAACTGAAGTAAATGAAGCAGGCGAAAGGGAATACAAACGCCTAAAAAATCAAACTGACAGGAAGTGCAAAATGCTTAAGCGGGAAGGGCTAGTTGACAGACGTAAGGATTTAGAAGAAAATATCACTAGGGGAAAGATAGATACCGCCTACAGGAAAACTGAAGAGGCCTTTGGAGGGAAGGGAAGCATCTGAATGAACGTGAAGAGCTCATATGGAAAACCAGAGCTAAGCAAAGAAGGGACGACTGAAAGGTCTATACAAGGAAGATGAACTTGCAGGCAACATTGTAGAAACAGGAGAGGACTTAGATGAAGATGAGATGGGAGACATAATACTGCGAGAAGAATTTGACAGAGCACTGAAAGACGTAAGTCGAAGCAAGGTTCTAAGAGTAGACGACATTGCGTCAGAACTACTGATATCTTTGGGAGACCCAGCCACGACAAAACTCTTCCATCTGGTGTGTAAGATGTACGAGACAGGTGAAATACCCTCAGACACAAAGAAGAATATTATAATTCTAATTCCAAAGAAAGAAGGTGGTGACAGGTGAGAATATTACCGAACTATTAGTTTAATAGATCATTGTTGTAAAATATTAACATGAACTCTTTAAAGAAGAATGGAAAAGCTGGTAGAAACCGACCTCGGGGAAGATTAGTTTGGATTCCGGAGAAACGTAGAAACACGTGAGGCAATACTAAACCCCGCGACTTGCCTTAGAAGATAGGATAAGGAAAGACAAACCTACGTTTACAGCGTTTGTAGACTCAGAGAAAGTTTCTGACAATATCAACCGGAATAATATCTTTGAAATTCTGGAGGTAATAGGGGTAAAATACAGAGAGAGAAGGGTATTTACAACTTGTACAGAAACCAGATGACAGCTACAAGAATCGAGTGTCATGAAAGGGAATCAGTGGTTGAGGAGGCAGTAAGGCAGGGTTGTAGGCTATCCCTCATGTTACTGAATCTGCACATTGAGAAAGCGGTAACGGAAATCCAAGAAAAATTTGAAATGAGAATTAAAACTCCTGAAGAGGAAATAAAAACTTTTTGCTTTTCCGATGACGTAATTCTGTCAGTTGAACGGAATGGACAGTGTCTTGAAAGGAGGACATAAGATTAACATCAACAAAAGCAAAACAAGGATAATGGAATGTGGTCGAATTAAATGAGATGATGCTGAGGAACTAGATTATGAAATGAGTAGATGAGTTCCGCTATTTGGGTGACAAAATGACTGATGGTGCCCGAAGTAGAGGGGATATAAAGCGTAAATTGGCAACGGCAAGAAAAGAGTTTCTGAAGAAGAGAAATTTGTTAACATCGAATATAGATTTAAGTGTCAGGAAGTCTTTTCTGAAAATATTTGTATGGAAGTAAAACACGCACGATAAATAGTTTCGACAAAAAGAGAATAGAAGCCTTTGAAATACTAAAGATTAGACAGGTAGATAGAATAACTAATGACGAGGTACTGAAGAGAATTGGGAAGAAAAGGAATATGTGGCATAACATGACTAGTAGAGGGAGACCAAGAGATGTATACAGTCAGCATCTTCAGAAATATGTATGTTGTAGTAGTTATTCGGAGATGAAGAGGCTTGCACAAAATAGAGTAGCGTCGAGAGCTGCACCTGACCAGTCTTAGGACTGAAGAACACAACAACAACAACAACAATAACAACAAAAACGTAGCGTACCAAGTACGTCAAATGTTCACTCTAAATTTACCAACTGAGTTCATTATCTGTTAAATCACTTATAGGTGCTACTTCCTAGCAGTATTACAAGCAAAATATACACTGAAGCGCCAAAGCAACTGGTATAGGCATGAGTATTCAAATACAGAAGTATGTCAACAGGAAGAATACGGGGCTGCGGTCGGCAACGCCTATATAGGCGCAGTTGCCGGATCGGTTACTGCTGCTGCAATGGCAGGTTATCAAGATTAAAGTGAGTTTGAACGTGGAGTTACAGTCGGCGCACGAGCGATGGGACACAGCATCTCCGAGGTAGCGATAAAATGGGGATTTCCCCGTACGACCATTTCAAGAGTCTACCGTGAATGTCAGGAATACAGTAAAACATCAACTCTTCGACGTCGCTGCGACCGGAAAAAGATCCTGCAAGAACGAAACCAACGACGACTGAAGAGAAACGTTCAACGTGACAGCTATCAACAAGTCTCAGCGTGCGAATTATTCAACGAAATATCATCGGTATGGGCTTTCGGAGCCGAAGGCCCACTTATGTACCTTTGATGACTGCACGGCACAAAGCTTTAAGCCTCGCTTGGAGTCGGTAACTCCGACATTGGACCGTTGATGACTGGAAACATGTTGCCTGGTCAGACGAGTCTCGTTTCAAATTGTATCGAGCGAATGGACGTGTACGGGTTTGGAGACAGCGTCATGAATCTATGTCAGCAGGGGACTGTTCAAACTGGTGGAGGCTCTGTAATGGTGTGGGGCGTGTGCAGTTGAAATGGACTGGGAACGCTGATACACCTAGGTACGACTCTGACATGTGACACGTACGTAAGCATTTTGTCTGATCACCTGCATCCATTCATGTTCATTGTATATTCCGACGAACTTGGGTAATTCCAGCAGGACAATGCAACATCCCACACTTCCAGAAATGCCACAGAGTGGCTCTAGGAACACTCTTCTGAGTTTAAACAATTTCGCTGGCCACCAAACTCCCCAGGCATGAACATTATTGAGCATATCTGGGATGCCTTGCAACGTGCTGTTCAGAAGAGATCTCCACCCCCTCGTGCTCTTACGGATTTATGGACAGCCAAGCAGGATTGATGGTGACGGCTACTCCCAGCACTGCTTCAGACAATAGTCAAGTATACGCCACGTCATGTTGTGGCACTTCTGCGTGCTCACGGGACCCTACACGATATTAGGCAAGTGCACAAACAAAATCACCCGATTCGCCCTGTAGTGAATGGAATAGGTAGTCCACATTACACACTTGCTAGACGCCTCCATTTTAAAATTAAAGATGCTTTCACATTTGAAAATAATTTTTCTGTTAAAAATAGTAAGGAATTAATTAACAATATTCAAACTATAAGATGTACACCTGACACTAGACTGGGGTCCTTTGACATCGTCAGTCTTTATACAAATGTCCCGGTTGATGAAACCATAGCCCTTGTAAAAAAGAATCTTCTCAAACATAAAAAACTAGGTGAAATTCAGATTGCGGAACTGATTGGTTTGCTTAAGGTCGTTTTAAAATACAATTATTTCACGTTTAATGGGAAAATGTATGTGCAACCAGATGGTCTAGCAATGGGTAGCCCCCTCGCCGGTATTTTAGCAGATGTTTTTATCAACGCCCTGGAAATAACGTTCTTCAATTCAAGTTCAGAATTACGCCACAAAATCCGCTATTATGCACGTTATGTTGACGACATTATCATTGCTTTTGATGGTACTGATCATGAGTTAGAGCTTCTCTTCAATACTTTCAATGGTTTACATGAAAATGAACTGTTCATGATTTTACGATAATGAAGAGAGAATTTTAAATAACATACTTCTTTCCATCACTGATCATGAAGATTTCGGTTGTAATATTCACCAGAACTATGACCACTCAGATTTAGTAAAGGTTCTTGCCTTATTTATCGTAGCTGTCGTGGTGTTATAGTTGCAGATTGCAGAATGATAATTGGCTAGGTCCTTCACACCTTCTTTGAGAAGAAATTAATTTATTACTATCACGTTGTCGGCTGCAGCCATTTTTCTTGGCATAACAGAGCCTCCCAATTTCATAATAGATTAATGTTGGAAAACTTCGCTTTCCGGAAGCCGCAGTTTTCGGAGATGATTTTGCAACACAAATACCGCAGTCACACCAACCTTTACTCGAATTTGCAGTTTTAGCACTTACAAGATTTTAACTTCGGGAAACATGGCACGGCTGCATGCACACACCAGGGTCCCTGCCTGCATCTCTCACCTTTTCATTCTTTTCATTCCACTCTGCACCAAGGTTATCCACACTTGTACATTTGACACTAAGGAAAGGCAACATTAATGGCAATTACAACTTAAGTGGAAATGTGTAACAATGATAGTCTTTGTTAAGTTAATACAGAAGACAAACAAGAGGGAACGAGTTACGGAGTAACAAATGATTTCACAGCTCACAATGTTGAAACATCTACAGCAAGCAAGTAATAATATTAAAATAGCACTGCAAAAAAATGTGAGTTACATTATGTTCTGACTACACTGGCCAACAAAAAACAATTTTTGAATGTTTTTCTGTAAATCATGAGTCAATTTCTCACTAATTTTGGGTCGAGGAAAACGAATATCACAATGAAAAATTTTCCTTAGCTCTAGTTTCTTTGATAGACACTAGGTGCAAGTTCTTAATATCAAAGGATTAAGAGAAAAAGATACACTTTAATTACATGTGATAACAGCACTGAAAGCATATTTGAATTTTTTTCAATGGCAGTTACATTTTAAGAGTTCCAAATTGCTGAAAGAATACCTCGCAAATGGTTGAATCTGAAGAGAATCATGTGGTGGCTGCATGAGGTCGTCGTCGCCCTGATGTCTTTGTTCCATAACAGAAATGTCCTGATGGAATCTTTCTCCATGTTCATCGCTGACAGTTCTACAACTAGGAGGGAAAAGTCGAGATGGGAGTGGAGGAAATGGACTTAAAGGGACCTGTAGCATCCAAGGGTATGGTATTGTTGCAGGAGCACTGTCACCAATTGAGTGTAGTTATTATCTCTATTGCTGCCTAAAAATCCACGAACAGCTCTCTTGAAGGCTTTCCAAGCTTCCTATTCTTTTCCCTCCAAAACTTGGTCAAATGCAGGCTCCTTCACAAGTTATCGAATTTTTGACCCGATAGAAATACTTTCCTTAACTTTTGCATCACTTAATTTCAGAAATTTCTCTTTCATGTACTTAAAGGCCCGTCCTTCTTGGTTCATACCTTTGACAAAATGTTTCATCCAACCCAGCTTGATATGCAGGGTTGGGTCCACGAAAGGCTCGGCAACGACATTTTTCTCGCTAGGGTTAAGATTTCTTGCAGGCAGTCTGCTTTAATATAATGCGATTTCCTATTCCTACTGTCCCACATACACAAGAATCAGCAATGTTTAGCGTACCCCAGTTGCATTCCTAAGAGTATGCCAATTACTTTTAGATCACTACAGATTTTCCATTTGCGTTCATGATATTTGTTTGAGTCCAAGAGGGCTGTCGTATTTGCATATGTCTCCTTCATGTGAATTGCATGCGCAACACACATAGAAGAACGATGGTTGCCATTGTGAAGTAACAGAGCTTTCAAACTAAGCTTGGAGGAGTCTATGAATAGCATTCATATAGTTGGATCATGGTTCAGATTCAAAGATTTCATCAAGCCATTGATGTCGCAGCAAACAACAAGATTGTTTCTCTTCTCCAAAAAGGCAGCAGTTCCCTGTGACGTTTTCTGTACTGTGAGACTATTACATCACTTTCGACAAGATCCCATTGCTGTAGTCAAGACCCAAGAGTTTCTTCTTTCTCCTTTGACAGCGCAAGATGTCTAATAAGATCAATTAATTCCGCTTGACTCAGTCTCTGCGGTTTATCACCTTTTCCCTCAAAATCAGGGTCACGGGATGTGGAAGGGCTGTTTGGTTCTTCTTGTTCCACACTGTCTTCATTTTCTACTTCAAACACACAATTTTCGAGTGGAGTAGGAACTGGTAAACTATCTGAATGCGGAGTGGGTCATTATCAGATCGATTCGGGTACTGAACTGTTTTGCTTTACTTCATAGACAGTCCTACCTTTATAGATGGAGTCTAACATAAATAGCAGACATATGCATGCGTTGTAGGCTCCCGCCAAACCAAAGGCACAGCAAAAGCCATAGATCGTTTCTTATTTTTAGCCATGCTCGCAGTGTAACTTAACATGTGTTGCAACATACATGTGGAGCCCATGACTTATTCAGGTCCTCTACTTTCATTCCGGTATAATGGTGATAGCAGTCTTTACAAGAGGCGTCAGATTGCGTTTCTGTGAGGAAAATGTTATTCCACTACAAATGTAACAAAAATTATTCACCTTATTTACACATTTTCGTGGCATTTTTAAGAATTTCCCCCAAATGAAAATGTTGACTATAAAAAATGAAATGTCACTTTATCTCCAAACCAAGAGCTAATCTGTCACTTTTATGGTGATTTTTTAATTCAGCAAGTGGAAATACACAAGAATTTACTATTTTTGAGCCCGAAACATTTTCATTGTTGGCCAGTGTTATCCGCTGTGTTTCATGCTTGCCAGATCTATTGCACCTACATGTCTTTAGGAAATAATCTAAATTTACGTAATATCTCAAACGGATTTTAGTTGCACACTACTTGTTTATAATAATGCCTTAATTTTTCTCATCTACTGATTCATTTGATACCAGATTCATATAATACATTTACTCGCTTAAATATCTGTGTTTGAACCGAATGTAGCAATCCAGTTCTTAGCTCGTGAACAAACCTAAGAACAGCAGCATTTATTGGGATTTGGAGGACAGACAGCCCATAGTGTTGTAATCGACTTTGTAGTGGGCTTTTTGTTTCACTAATCTTTCACACTTGATATGTGGTGATTTGCATATGTTCTATTCTATCATTTTGATTACATTATGTATCAGAATGACTGTACCATTTTAGGCGATACGGGATGCCAAATTTCCTCTGTATATGCATTTATAAACAGGTAAGACGCTATATAATGAACGATGAATTTTTCATACAGCTACATCACAGATAGATTTTATAGTTAGGGGCAACCTTTATGTATAAAATGCAAATGGATGACATGAATCTGAAAATTGGTTTTTTAGGGGAAAAGTAGTTATTTTTGTCTTAATATGTCATACGTATTTCCTCTTTGTAAACACAGTTCAATCAAGTAAATATCAACAGTGATTTATGAAAGGAATATCTAACAAACCGCTTGTATTAATTTAAAATATTTCGGTGTTTAACTATGTGTAGGGTAACATAATTCGAATAATTATTAGCGCTCAACACACGTGGATGATTCTACACGTCCATTCTTCCCAATGATTGTGATAAAGTGACGCAAATTTAGACGATATATGGAGTGATTCTTCAGTTTCATTTCAAATATGCGTCACACAAAAGTCAATGAACGCCAAGAACACACAAACAATGTTTCCTTAACATAGTTTAGCGTAAATTCCGACTGAAACTTGCAGAAACTTCGCTTGACATTACGTGCTGGCATTAAACTTCAGCCCAGTTTCAAAGAGAATCTTGAACACAGAAAAGCCAGTTGTATGTTCACGTAATGTAGTAAATAGTATCATTTTTTCGAACCGCATACATAATTACGTGTGTTACTCTTAGTAATTTCTTAAAGGAGAAACGACATATTAATGGGAAACCAGATTATACTTATTTGCTGGCGTGGCTGAGTTAGGAGCAGAATAGGTCTCTCAAAAATCCACATTTTCTGTTGGGTAAATATATGTTTCCAGTAGATTGTCGAGAGAATGTAGTACAATACAAAAATGACAGCTTCTTGTAATCGGACATTCAACGTTATATCACACATTGCATGAGATATCGTCAAGCCCGAACATTGTAGTTGATATAATTAGCGTACATTCGGAATACTGCTCTGCTACACTGTAGTTAATTTTCTCCTGTATTTTGTAGCTCAACATGGACAAATTTATACCTATGCAACTATTATTAATGCAAGTACGATGATGGAAATGTGTACAACTAAAACACAGAATCACTATGAACTTGAATTTATAAAGTTATTCGTTTAACATGTAATTATCATCATCCACCATTTGACATCCACTGCTGGATGAAAGGCCTCGTCTGCCGTCAGCTATATTCGTCCACTTTCTCCAGCAAGGTTTCTGGAGTTATCTACCTACCTATCACTAACATTGATGCTTCGTTCTTTTACTATCTCTCAGAACCAAGCAAAGTTTTTCCTTGGTTCATTTATCACCTATTCTCCTGGCCACATATCCTACCAACCTGCATTTCAGTTTTATTGTACTCGTGATTGGGTGTTACACTGCAGCCTGTTCCCTGATATATTTTTATTTTGCTATCGCTCTCAGTATTTCCGGATAAGCATCTCTCCACAGCTCGCTGGGCAGCTCTCACTGTTTGAATGGTTTTGCATCAAAAGTTAGACTGATAATAGACACTAATTGTAAACTTATTTTATAAAACACATTGAAAGCTTGTTTTCAAATTCTATTTAGGTCACTAAAGCATTCCAGGCCTTCTTTCGTTTTGGTAAATTTATTTTCCGGCTCATGTGATCGTTGTTTTGAAATGTCGTAAATACAGAATTCATCAAGTGGTTCTTTGATGTCACTGTTAATTTATGCAATTATCTTTGCGATATGTTGGTTTTACTTAATTTTAGTCTTCCTGTGACTGATTTTCATGCTTACTTTCAGTCACGCCCATCTGAGTTTTTCCATTCGTTGTTTAAGTTTATCTTCACTGAGGACAAACTGTATAGTGTCGCCAGTGATACGAAGGTGGTTCCAGTGTCATCCATTAACTCATCTTCTTTCCTAATTTTTACCATTAACGGATGTGAAAACTTTGTCTAGGACTGCTGAAAATAGTTTTTGTGGCATGAGATCTTCATGCCTGACACTACTTCAGCTCATAATTTCTCACCACTCTAATGAAGCATGATAAAATCTGTATGATCAACACACAAAGGCTTCAACATACTGAAGTAAGTGGTATTCCATAACACATTTGGTTTACATAGGTGCAGACTTGAGACACCCCGATGGATAAAATACAACTTTATGAACCATTCCACATATCTGCACCATAAAGCGATCGGTTTTGTCTAATCCATTAAGGGTACCAGCTGTTTCACAACGTAACGTCTGGACTGCATAATCGGATCTGTCATAGATGGTTCCTATAACCCTCCAAAGCTTGAATTAACTCCTTCTAAACAGCCCTCAGAAGACCCGACGGTAAGACAGTGTCATCCTCAGCCGATAGGTGTAAGTGGATGCCGGCATGGAGGGGCATATGTTCAGCACATCGCTCTCTGGTTCGTTGTCATTTTTCGTGACCGGATCCCCTATTTCTCAATCAAGTAGCTCCCTAACTGGTGTCATAAGGGCTGAGCGCACCCCGCTTGCCAACAGCGTCCATTAGACTCGGGCAGTCACCAACTAAGTGCCCGACTTAACTTCGGTCATCTGACAGGAAACAGTGTTACCACTGTGGCAAGGACCTTGGCTCCCAAATCTACACTACGATACAATTAGAAGCTCGATCCCCATTTCTTAGTAGTTTCAGTTTTTGCAGGCTTACCATGTACTGTCGTCAAAGTCGTCGGTCCAAAGACTGGTCATATGCAGATCTCCACGTTGAACTGTCCGCTGCAAGCCTCGTCATCTGCGAGCAACCAACACCTGTTTTAACATGCATACAATTTTGACCCTTCGCCCCTAACCCCCTTCCCCCTCCCCCCCAACACACACACGTTTCCCTCCAAAATCAAACTCACCAGTCTTCGATGATTCAAAATGTGTTTTGTCAACTGATCCCTTATTTTAGTCAATTCATGCCATAAAGTTCCTTTCTCTGCAATGCAATTCAGTACCTCCTCATTAACGAGGTAATATACCCATCTAATCGTCAGCAGTCTTCTACAGCACCACATTTCAAAATATTTTATTCCCTTCTTGTCTCAAATGCTTATCGTTCACGTTTCACTTCTGTAGAAAGCTATTTCTCAGCACAACGTACCTTGCAACACCCTTACAAGCGTTTGAGACTGTTTGTGACCACACTGTATATTCCTCCCACTTTTCAGCTGTTCCTTAGCACTGGCTTGTCATCCGTGCTCTTGATAGGCATACAGCTGTTTCTATTTTCTCCAAAGGTCTCTTCAATCTTCCTGTAGGAAGTATCTATATTTACGTTTCTTATATGTGTTTCTACAGAACTGGACTTTTCCCATAGTCATTGCTGTTTAGCCATTTCGCTCTTTCTGTCAGTCTCATTTTCTTTTAGGTCTTTTTTCCCTTCTTTTGTATTAGCCAAGGTTTTCTGTTAGGTCTTGTCTTGTTTCCTATTTAATCCTCTGCTCTCTTCACTGTTTCATCTCTCAAAGCTACCCATTCGCCTTTTACTGTATTCCCTTCACCTGTTTCAGTAAAACTTTGCCTAATACTCCATCTAAAATTATCAGTTACCTCTGGTTCTTTCAACTCATCCATGTCCTATGTCTTTAATTTCCTACCTTTTTGCAATTTTTGAAATTTTAACTTAGAGATCATGACGAATAAATTATGGTAAGAGTCCACATCTTACTCTGTAAATGTCTGGCAATTTAAAATCTGGTTTCTAAATATCTGTCTTAGCACTATATAATCAGTCTGAAACCATCTAATGCCACAGGCATCTTCCATGTGTACAACCATCTTACATGATTGTTAAACCAAGTGTTAGCAATGACTGACTTACGCTTTGTGCAAACTTTTACCCAATTTCTCTTCCATTCCTTTTTTCCAGTCCGCATTCTCCTACTATTATTGCTTCTCTTCCATTCCTTACTACTGAATTCCAGTTCTGCGTACAATAAAATTTTCCCCTCACTCAACTTTCTGAGTAATATCTTTTATCTCATCATACATTTTTTCAATCTCTCCCTCATCCGCTGAGTCAGTTAGCATAGAGACTTGTTCTAATGTCTTGGCCTCTTGTTTATCTCGGCTACGATAATGCATTCACTATTTCGTTCATAGCAGCTTACCTGCATTCCTTTTTTATTATTTGACCTATTACTGAATTACATCTATCTGATTTTGTATGTATAGCCCTGTAATCACTTGACCTGAAATTCTGTTCTTCTTGCCACTTCACTTCATTAATGTCGACTATAAGTAACTTCAGCCTACGTATCAACGGTTCTAAATTCTATACCTTCATGCCCCATTTAAGTATCAACATTCCATGCTCTGCCCCTTAGAATGCCAAGTTTGGTTTACCTTCTGAGTAGCCCCATCACGTAATTCGAATGGGGACTATTTTCCTTCCTGAATATTTTACCCACGAGAATGGTGTCATCACTGAACCATACAGTAGAGTTGCATACTCTCAGAAAAAATAGTGCCTGTAGTTTCCCCTTGATTTCATCCTTTCGCTAGTCCAGCACAGGAAGATCATTTTAGCTTATTTTACAAGGTCAGATCATCATTCTTCCAGACAATTGCCCCTGCAACTAGCGAAACCGCTGCTGAGCCTCATCAGGAATCAAATGTGTACCTGGCCTCTCCACAGATAACCCGCTGTTTTGATTGCATCTGCTGTGTGATCATCTAGATCAATGAGGCCTCAAGTCATCCCATCTCAACAAGTGCAAAACACTAGGCACTAGCACTTTTAAAATGTACGGACTTCTCCTGTGGTAATGGGAACCAAGACCCTATAGATCAATAGAGCCGTCAGGATTTCTTTGCTTATTATACAGGAGAAAAATATAGTGAAATAAAGGAAGGACCCCTTTTTTTTAATCCATTCCACACAAAAGCAACAAATGCCCTCAGAAAACTAAAACCTTTAGGCTAGACACTAGAATCTTTACTCAGCGTATTTCTTTATGTGGTAAGTTCCACATTTCTTTAATAGTGAACTAGAATTCCTCCAACAGAGAAATATTCTTTGTGCGTAAAACGGTATTCAGATGGAGAGCGATATGGGAAGAAATTGCCTATGAGGTTTGTGTACAGGTCATGTTACTTCAGATTTGACAGTTAACGAATATTTAAATCATAATGATAATACCACGATTTGATTCCATCTTCTGTAGAAAGTGATGCAGCCTCGCCACGTCGTCTGAAATTACTGAGAAGGTATTTTTCGTCGGTTGCAGTCACAGCTCAGGCTGCCAGAGAGGGGCATGTTTGCCGAGCGCCTTTGTGTGTGCGATAGCCGTGAGGGCACCCATCAAACCAGCAAGGGCCGCCTTCCTATCACAGCAGTGCCGCACAAAAGCCTCAGATCAATACTTACAACACAACAGTGCAGAGGCTGCGTTAGGCAAAGGAGGTGCTGCAACAGTACACGGCAAGCAGCCGGCACTGAACTATTTCAGAGATTTCTTCGACGCCCACACAAAGCGTATGGCGTGAGCATGGAAACCTAACAACAAAAGAGGGCTTCCGGGCATGAATGTTTATCGAGCCTACTAGGCTCAGACGCACTGCAGTCCATTGCTCTTTATTGTTGATTTGATATAATTTAATCAGAAGCATCTATAGAAAAAATGGAATTAAGTTTTAACATTCCATCGAAAACGAAGTGGTTAGAGACAAAGGACAAGCACGGACTGAGAAAGGACGAGGAAGGATATAGGTCATGAACTTGCTAGAGGAATCATTCCGGCATTTACCTTGAGCGATTTAGGAACCCACAGATTAGCCCAAATGTGGATGACTGGACGGGTATTTGAACCTCCGTCCTCCCGAATGCGGGTCCAGTGTCTTCCCACCACATCACCTCGCTCGGTGCATCTGCAGGTGTGGAGAGTGGATTATGGACAGCTGTTCACCATGTTATAAGTTTGTAGATTATCTTCCTAAAAGCAAATTTTTATCGTGTACATGCAACTGTGAATCCAACTGTATTTGAGCACTAACAGTCTTAATTTGCAGCTGACAGCAGCTGTTACATACAACTTTTCTAAAGCGAATAAAACATATATTAACAAAAATACAAACCGATCCCTTTAATTCTTTGTACATGTACAAGATTAAATATTCATTAAGTTTACATTCACCTTCATTGGAAAAATAAGTACAAAGTAATTGCTTACACGTTAAGGAAACTTTTTATAAATATTCCACAATACAACCTTGTATGCCTCCGTAGAAAAAGTATAATCTACACGTAAAATGAAATGCATGGGGTGAATGCAAATGTAAACATATTATGTTGTACTGCGTGTTTATGAGATGTAAAACCTAGCTAAAGGAATATAAAGGGGAAAGTTATCGAAAGACATTCTCTAGGCTAGTGGATTAGAGGGGAACAAGAAATCATAATTGACTGCTCTTTTTTTTCGACAGCTGTGAATGGCTTTATTTCAGGCTCAGATCCTCTTTCCCAGTTTAAAATCAGCTGTATAGCCTTCATCGGGTTTCTTTGAGCATTATTCGCCTACAAATGACCACAGCTAGCTTTCCTTTGAACACTGCGCATTTAATCCCTGATGGAATTTATACGGCTGACCTTCAAAAATGCAACACCACGAAGACGCCATGCAGCAAACATCAAATTGACACAAGTGTACTGTGTGCTGGGATATGTAAATTACTATCATTTCAGTGCAACCACGCAATATAGGTAGGAATAAATTCCATCTTCATTCCGTATGTAAGGAAAGGTCGGCCGGTGTGACCGTGCGGGTCTAGGCGCTTCAGTTTGGAACCGCGTGACCGCTACGGTCGCAGGTTCGAATCCTGCCTCGGGCATGGATGTGTGTGATGTCCTTAGGCTAGTTAGGTTTAAGTACTTCTGAGTTCTAGGGGACTGATGACCACAGATGTTAATCCCATAGAGCTCAGAGCCATTTGAACCATTTTTTGTAAGGAAAGATTGCACGTCATTTTGCATTCAGAAACTGCAATTCATGTTTGTTGTCTTTGAGAATTTCGTGTTGTGACTAGTGTAAGAAGGAGAAATGGTTACTAACAGGCTCAGAATTCGACAGCGGCGAAATCGTGGCTAATGGAGACTGCGGTTTACCGCAAATCTATATAGCTGCTACTTCAGGGTATCACGATTGTCATGTGATCATTATTGCGACGTCCTTTGACGTAATAACAGAATAGAGGCACGCCGACATGCCGACGGTGTTGTGCCCAAACTAGATATCTACAAGTTGGGCGTTTTGCTCGCTTGTACTCGCTTGAGCGCACTGCGCTCGGGCATGGCTTGCTAGAGGACGAATGCAGAAGTGGGCAGCCAGTGGTCCACCGATCGGCCCTGTAGGAGGGGGGGGGGGGGGGAAGAGGGGTTGGCAGAGTCCCCCCACTCTGGCGCACTCGCCGCGCTGCTGTTGTGACCGCTTCAGTAGCAGCTCAGTGTGTGTGTGTGTGTGTGTGTGTGTGTGTGTGTGTGTGCAGGCTGGTATCGTTCCTGACATACTACCACCACCTGATGGAACTACTACACTGATATCAATTTAGTTACGCTGAGAACGTATATTCCTGGGCGATAGTGTCTAATCGTGACAGTAGTGACAGTATTCTGATTCATGAGAGAATATAGCTCGCTTTATGCAATAACGAAAATTTGGAAAAAGTTAAGTGTTTCATAGGAAAACTATGTGGTTACCAACTTTTACAGTGTGGTAGACCTTGAAATCAAAAACCACATTTGCTGCTCTTTATAACACCATCTGCTTTACTGATTGAAACGTACATGTCGCAATCCGACAAGAAAAGTGACCGAAATCGAAAAACGGAATCTTTACGTCACTTAAAAATTCTTGTGAAATGCCCCAACGTGTACAAAAAGTGCGATGGAATTTACTGCCAACAATACTTACTTGAAATTTAGAGGTCGCTTACACTATTTCAGTATAAGTTTTATAGATTTAATTCTTTAACTTGAATTTTTTTCAATTATTGCATTTTTGAGCTGTGTAGCTGTTCTTGTCGGAATGCAAGATGTGAACTTACCTACCTAATAAATTACAAATCTAGCGGGAATAAAATTGTCTCCGAGTTATTCTCTGTTAGCACTGCAATTACAAAGAATTACTCATTTCGTATGACTGCTGAGTCCGTGCAGATAAGGGTACTTATCGCATTCACATTTTTTTAGCTAGTCGCATTTGAGGCTACAACACAAAACATTCCTCTCCTAAACTAGATACTTTGGGAAAGAGAACTAATGTTACGTTTCTACGTTTTAAGCAGATCATCGTCGTCTCCACTATCCATTCGGAGTGAATACAAGTCAGCCTAATCGACAGATTGAATATGACTTGGCCTACAATGTAGTCGCTCCGAAAACAGAGATTTCATGTTTTGGATGTTGAGCGCTTCTAACATCCTCTCCAGAGCACTAAATAAATATTTACAAAAGGGAGAGCATGAACACCGCATTGACCAGGCCGTAGGCGTGAATACATACGGATTTGTTGAGGCTATAGACCGACACAAGTCTGTAAATGTGTTACCTTCTATTACTACGCATTTGTTGATCAAGAGAAGGCATCTCGAAATATAGTATTCGTCACAACTCACTTTTCTGAGAAGAAAAAATCAGTAGAATTGATTAAGAACTGCATTACTAAGCTTTATTTAACTTAGGAGTACATTCCCAGCATTTTAATAAGACTTCATTTGTCACTGACTGAGGTATTAATACATTCAAAGCATTGCAATCCTTTCAGCATTATGCATGCACTATACGTGTTCTGAACACAATCGTAACACACATTTTACCATGATAGTTACTTGAAAAATGAGGTCGTAGTAGTTTATTCCACAACTTATGTTGTCAGAGGTACTGTCCGTTCCATGATCAAACCTGGTGACGTGAATGCCATGCGGACAAGCTTGAAGCATCAAGTGGAAACGGTGGAACTCCCTTTTTTAGAATGCTACCTACAGTTGTGGTTAGAGAGTACGGTAAAATCATGGAAATGATTCCGGAGAAAGGGGTCTCTGGAAAGCTTACTGGTTAAGACAGCAACATTGGAAAATAACTAGTTACATGTTTGGAGCCACTGAAAGATGCAAAAAAAGTGCTCGAAATCGAGAAGTATCCAAAGCCTGAGTTTGTTTTGTTATGGGTGCACAAACTGCGAAATCATCATGATTCTTGTAGTTTCCCCAATGTACTGAATATTCTATGAGATTACGGGATTGCAGCCAATTCGTGTTAACTTCTTTCCACAATAAATCAAATGGCTCTGAGTACTATGGGACTCAACATGTGAGGTCATCAGTCCCCTAGAACTTAGAACTACTTAAACCTAACTAACCTAAGGACATCACACACATCCATGCCCGAGGCAGGATTCGAACCTGCGACCGTAGCGGTCGCGCGGTTCCAGACTGAAGCGCCTAGAACCACCCGGCCACACCGGCTGGCCTTTTCCACAATATTTCGGCTGGAAATTTGTGAATTGTGATGGCAATGCGACGCTTGGAGACAGGGTGTAGGTTTACGGTAGACGGAATGCCCTAATGAAACATCCGCTTTCCTCCTAACCAAGACGTCCAAAAAAGATAAGCAACCACCTTCTCGATTTACATTGTAAATTGGTTGTTCTTGTTGATCGAATTCAGATGCTGCAAGAAACGTGACAGTTCTTCTTCACCACCCGGCCACACTTGCGCATCGCCAGAAGACTCTAGGTTTTTGTTCTATTGACTCAAGTACCCTTTAATCAGTCTTCCCACAAAAAAGTTTGCTACTAGAGACTCTAGGTTTTTGTTCTATCGACTCAAGTACCCTTTAATCAGTATTCCCACAAAAAAGTTTGCTACTAGAGGGGAGAGAGAACTGCCCATGGCAACGCCGTCAGTTTGCTCAAAATATTCATTGTTAAATAAGAAGTAGGCTGAAGAAAAGAGATGACGAAAAAGTGCTGTTACATGTGACGTGAACTTATTGCTGATAAGTGACAAGGTCTCCATCAGAGGAACCTTAGTGAAAAGTGAGATGACATCGAAACTCACTAACAAGTCAGTTTCATTAAGTTAAAATGACTTCAGTCTACTGATAAAGTCAGATTTTGGACAACGTAACGCAGTCTTTGCTAGGGAAAGGCTTGATTCAAATCGCTCAATTGGCTCTAAGCACTGTGGGACTTAATATCTGAGATCATCAGTCCCCTAGAGTTAGAACTACTTAAACCTAACTAACCTAAGGTCATCATACACATCCATGCCCGAGGCAGGATTCGAACCTGCGACCGTAGCAGCAGCGCGGTTCCGGACTGAACCCCATGCATGAAATGCATTCATTAAGAGCTATGAGCAGTTGCTCATTTTCGCTACAGTGAAATATCCATTTTACTGAAGAAGCCCTCATTGTACATAAGGTGTGCATTTTAGAACCCACATTTACTGGACAATTTTTTCTTGCGTCGGTCCATACTGACTCTTTCCAAAATGTGGAAAGCAAAGATCTTGCAGTGGAAGAGAATTGTTTCACAGTATCGAAGATGAAGAGTTGCTCATACCTCTTACGTTTTGCATTTTCGAGGCCATTTCTACTAGATTCGATTGCTTCGAATGATAACTCTTGGTATGTCCCTGAACATTCAGCATTCCCCCTAAAATACTTTGTATGTATGGTGGTATGTAAGTATATCACCAAATAATTTCAAGTAGAACTGTGACTATCATACCTCATATCCGTTGGTAGCCACATTCCATGTTGATATTAGTTGCACTACACCAAACTAATAAACGCATTTTGTAAAATTCTTCCTACACTTTAAATTCTAACAAGCATTATTTGAGTAGAACTGAATTTAGATGTTTTATGTCTGCCATCCCTCGTGAGTAGTGTTTTCTGTGTTTGTTGGTTTAGGGCGTTTACGTTGAAGGTCAACCGCGATTTACATATTTTATCAACTGTTTGGATTACTTTAATTATACATGATGCAGAAATTTTTGATTTGTTGTTACTTCTGTGGTTATTCTCAAGTGTACAGCTTGTTAGTATAGATTAATTTGAAGTGTGTGGGCTTGTGAAACAGGGAAATGGCCTCGAGTGGGATGCAGTATTCAAGGGAATAAGATCGTTTATTTGTACATTACTGTCTTCCCCGGCAGGCTGGGGGCCTTTAAGTCGTTTCTAACGTCTTACTGTTTATCTAGTACACCGACTAGCCTCAGCGTAGGTAATTGTTATACAAATTTCACGAGTCACAAACATGTGACGCAACCCCTCTCCTTCCTTCCGCCCCTCCACCATACCCTGAGCTGACAGAAAGGGTACTCCTCCACATAATTAATCTTAAAACTATCGTCAGTTTGGGGGGAGGGCGGGGGCGATTGCGACTCACTAACTTATCATGCCACTGACGAAACAAACATGATGGGAAAGAAGCTGTTTAGAATCCAGAGTATACAAATTTATTTGGCAGAACATCTTTCAGCCTTAATTAGGAGACAACAATCCGTCAGCATTGCGGTTATGGAGAGGACACACCAGCAACTTTTGGGGACAACAGTGGCTGAATTACTGCAACGTTGCTGATGGCATCATCTAGTCAGTATGTTGATGTGATTTGAGAAAAATATTTACAAATCAAAATCAATGTGCTTGGACTGCGATTTGAAAGGCCGGTTTATGTGTGAGCTTCAGTGTCATCTGTCAGGCGGAATGCTTGGATCGTGTTAAATACATTAATGAAATTTCATTTACTTATAAAAATCATATTTCAGTTAGCAGTGTGGCGATACAGTGAATTTTTAGTGAAGTGAATCATGTATAACATATAGAAGAGTGGCGACCCGGTAGCTATTTATTTAAATCATAGTAGAAAAACTCTCAGCGTCTGTGTACTTATCGAGGGTTCCACACTGAAAGATGTTCCAATTATTCAGTCAGCTAGCCTGTTTTCAAACATTTTTACACTATCAGTACATAAGTAACATCGAACTACGGTTAAAATATGGAAAGTATAATGTGTTATGCTTCGGATATGTCAGTGAATTGGTCTGATGATGATTTTTGGAACGTAATCCTTCCCGCTTTGTACACAACACTGGTAACTGAATCCAGTATTGCATCGGCTAAGCTTATGACGGAGCTAACAGTATTTCGTCAGCATATGAAAACTGGTTCTACTTTTTTGATTTCCAATTAATATTTCCCTCTCTCAGGTAGCCTAGTTTGAAAATTTGGGCGCCGCTGAGTAAGGAACTGTGGCTTCACGAATATGCTGTGCAACCATAGGTGACTGCCGTAGATCCGAAGTAGGTGGATTGTGACAAAATGAACGACACGTTTATGAAACTGTAGATTAATTAAAGTAGTTAGTAATCTTTTGTTTTAAGATACGTATCGTAAATTGACATATTTTTCTTGACACCATTGTTTCCATTCCCAGTAATCTACTTGCATCTTTCCTGTCGTAACGATAAAAGATCTTAGAGAGTGTTCAAATAGCCAGAAAGTGATATAACTGGGCTTTTCATAAATTCTAGAGCGTTTCAAACTGTCCCAAAAGATATCGGAAACGTAAATTCAATCCATCCATAGTCCCTTGAATACTCCACTTCGCCAGTAAAGAAGAATGGTGAGCGCGCAGAAGCGGATGCGGCTCTTTAGGCACGCACTTTGAAGACTGCAAGCTAATATTCTTCACATAGCCGCATAATAATGCCTTCGACACAAAACCTCCGTTTATTAAAACCGGCATATGAGAGAGGGACTACTGCATCACACTCATTCACGAAATGAGCTCCATTTCCAGCTATGTGCAATCGTGCTTGTCATTAAACAACTTCCATGATAATATATAATGCTGGACGGGCGCTAAATAAAAACAGTTAGACCAAGATAATGCTGTTATTGCGCTCATTTCTGTGCGCCAATGAAGACGGCGGTAATGTGCATTGCTTCATCGAAAGCTGTATAAATCGAAGTTGCGACGCATTACCATGTGCCGAGTTGGTAACGATAGTGGCAGACATTTCCGATGTAGTATACGTACACAAAACCAAATTTTCCATTCTCAACAAGCGATATGTAGAACCATACAGAGGCTCTATTTTACGGTCTTCCGATTACGAACCAAGCGGCCTCCATATTTAAATATTTATTTAATCTTCGCAATTACAGCCTACTATCTGGGAAGCTAAAATAGGCCATACAGTTCATACTTTCCTGGATAATAATAAATATGTATATTAAATATTTATACCTTGTACTTACTAAATAAATGCTAACAGTAGAGGAACGCGAATACTAGAACTGCTTGTTACCCATACAGAAATACAATAATACCTATTAACCAATTACCCAACTACTAATACTATAGTTATTACTACAGCTTCTGCTATGTATCTCTTCAGTTGTTAGGGTACATCTAAACTTTAGATGGTTGTTTCTGCTACTGGATCCGCCCTCATACTACGCCGGGTAACAGCCATTGTCTGTTGGAATCCTTGGACATCGGTCAGCATGTCGGCAGCGATTCCTCAGGTACAACCGATTTCACGATCCACTTTAACGTCTTAAGGGCCACCCTTTCTTGCTCATGTGCATTAAAGCCATGTAAATCCTTAGAAAACCACCGCAGTCTTCTTATCTCGACCTGCTGAGTTCGTTGTCTAGACGGTATAGCAGCATGCTGACGTGTCGCTGGGTGCCTCGTGATGTGTTCCTTGCTTCCAACATGTGCTAGGTGGACCATTACCCAGTGCGTCTTCACATATTCCTAAAATGTGTGCTTTGGGGTGCCAGACTGCCGCAGGCGCAACTGTCATTCATTAGATATTTATATTACGGGCGTTAGGCCATGGTTCAAGCAAGGAATTATGCCTTGTCCCACATCCTAATACTAGCAATACAAAAATGGTCAATAATACAAACACCGGCCGTGAAAGTCTGCATTATATGCTTACCATTCATTTGTCTTTTAATTTTGTACAGTTCCATAGCATACGGTCTATGACCGGTCAGATGAACCGGTCAGTCCACTCGAAGATTAACGGGATGTAAATTTTAGACTCTCCCTGATAAGGACAAATTCGTATGATCTCCTGCCTGTGTCTGTAATATCACATCCATTTTGTCAGAGTTGTAATATATGATCTCGTGTAAACCGTTTCGTATTGGCCTCAGTTCCAAGTATCCTTCGTACTTCCATTTGATTAACTTTCTTTAACCAATAAACGGATCTCCCTTTTATGATTTGCAAGTCTAATTGATTTATTCCTAGAATTGCTAACAACGTACCATTCGGGGTAATACAGTAGGCGTCTGTAAATTTTAGTAGCACCACTCGTTGAACTCTTTCGACTTCATAAGTTGCAGTCTATGAGCCAAATACCTCGCACCATAACCTACAACTGATGCTAATATACATTGTTGGTATGAGCTGTCTTTTTTCAAGGAAAGTCTAAATTGCTTATCTACGATGGGTATAATTTTTTTCACCTCGTTTGTACCATTCTGGCTGCCTCCTATACATGATGTGCAAAATGAAGACCCTCTTCCAGGAATATGCCTAGATATCTCGTTAGTATGCTTCTACTAATCGTTACAGCGTTTACTTTTATTTCAGGATTCGTCTCTACTTACCCTTTCAGCAGGAGGCACGTAGTTTCGTGAGGTGCTAATGACAAATTGACATGTCGACATCATCATACAAGTTTACGAAGCGGAAACGCTGCACTACATTTGTTTTCCGTGGTTCTCCTGAAGTCACTATGTACGACGAACAACACTTTATCTGCATACCCGGCCGGAGTGGCTGAGCGGTTCTAGGCGCTACAGTCTGGAACCGAGCGTCCGCTACGGTCGCAGGTTCGAATCCTGCCTCGGGCATGGGTGTGTGTGATGTCTTTAGGTAAGTTAGGTTTAAGTCGTTCTAAGTTCTAGGGGACTGATGACCTCAGAATTTAAGTTCCATAGTGGTCAGAGCCATTTGAACCATTTCATCTGCATATGCTAACGGTCCGCTTACGTTACGGCTGTCATGTACCTTCTGTAGTATGTTCTCTAATGCTATGTTCCAAAACTCTCGTCCACTTACTGATCCCAGCAGACAGCCTTCCGATGTGACCTCTGTCATTTCCTTTCCTGGACGTATTAAAGATGCATGTCTCCCATGGCAACAGTCTCTCAGGCAGTTCTACAGCGCCTACGGACAGTCAAACTCCTAAGACGACCAGAGAAAGACAGCCACCATAGCTTATCCAAAGTGCCAGTAATATCGATCTTCGTAGTCAGATCGTATGTAGAATGGATGCCATCACTAGCGAGATCTCCATATTAATTGCATGTTCGACCGACTTGCCTCTTCGAAGCAGCAGTCTCTGGTTTTTGAATCTCTTGCTTAATAGTTTTTCAACATCTTAGGGAGAACTTTCAGAAGTTAAATTACCCTGTAGGATTTGGGTGTCATTGGATATTTGTGTTGCCCTGTACTAATAATCACCACGTCAGCATTCTTCCACGGCGCAGGACGCTTTCTTGCAAGTGATACTCGTACAGTTTTCACAAGTAAACCTAAAGTGTAACCAAAAAGTTTCCATTCAAAGACCGTAAAGTTTAGAATCGCTAAACAAATCAGGCAAAATCGCCATGAGTGCTGATGCAAACATCCAGCCGACGTACCAGGTTGAAGATAATCGTTTGGTAAAATATCGTGTCCTGGTGCATAAAGAAGCCCGTAACTACGATAATGATGGAAGTGGGAGAAATGAATTAAAATTTGTGCCACAGGTAGGACTTGAACCCATGACGTCCGATGACACCCATTCAGGTTGTCCGTTGACCCGTTCACTCAGTTTTTTTATTACAGAGAGTAGCTAACCCTCTGACCGTTCACGCTGATCTACCGTGCGGACGCCATTAAACCACCGTAGCAGTATAGGTACCACAGCTACACGGACCACCCTCCATAAGACAGACTTCAGATCACGTCTTCAACTATGTCTCAAAGAAAATTTAATTATATCAGATTTATAAGTCCACAACTGGCTGCAGCTCATCCTTATCCGATAGGAGTCATCGACCCTTCAAGGCCGCCTTTAAGGGACCAAAGGCATGACAATCACATTGGGAGAGATCAGGACTATAGGACATGTGCTGGAGTGTATCAGTAGCTTCCACTGCGTGCAACAATGCGCTCAAGAAACGTATTAACGTGTTGTGTCTTATATCTAATTGCGACCAGCGCGGGACTTGGCTAACAGTGGGTTTCAACAGACATACTGACCCATAAACATTCTTCATTCTCTCGTGGATGTCTACCACTGTTTGTACTTTGGCAGCCAAGAAAAGAATAGCAGCACACTGGTCCTGTTTGGACGCATTTGGTAATAATGTCACCATATTTCACGTCTATGCGTTCACCGCGTGCACGTTGGGAAGACACGAATGTCACACTAATCCCTTGCCTACATATCGCTTCTTATACACCCGCATCGGAGACGCACTAAGTTATATATTCACTACAGCAACGCCCTCAAACAGAAAATTCTTGATCGCCCCTTTTTATCCAGTTGTTCACATAAAGCTTGTATTATTTCAGAAGAACCCCATCCGGTACTGGAGGTTTTCTCTTTTCCATTCTCAAAATTATTTGTCTAATCTCTTCTTGGGCAAACAGCTACTCAAGTTTATTATTTCTATATTCTTCCCACAACATTGTTCGTAGCCTATAGCTGAGCATCTGTCTCTCCTTCTCCTTCGTCGTCAGGAAGCAGTGTTTCCATCAGAAGGGCAGCTGACCGTTCCCAACTTCCTGTCTTCTTCATCCCATCATGGACAAGACTGTTGGTGATCGTATCTTATAGTAGACTATTTTGTATGACATTCCCCAGGGATTGGTTTCTTAATTAGTTTCCACGAATTTTTATCACCCACTCATTATCATTTCCATAACTCATCCTTAAAACGTTATTTAACATACACACATTTCTGTAGCCATCGGATTCTTTCTTATTGGGTCATGCTGCTTTGTTATAGCTTCTAGTCTTGTTTTGCGTCTCTAGGTATTCCTCTAGAAGGACCTCTCCTGATAGGTACCGACGCCTCCGTTATCCTGTGTATAGCCACAGTCAGGTCTTGCCCTTTAACGTATACAACCTGCGATGGACTTCTCGGACACTAAAGAACAATTCCCATTTCTTCAAAGTTTGCCTCGTTGATTGGGCTTTGTGAGCACGTTGGCTGTGGTATCTTGGATTTTCCTTCCAGCTATGGTATAGTGTGTTATATTGCGATCACTCGATGTCGTTCCACTCTAAACCCTACAGCTTTTCACACAGCACGCAGTTGCCATATTCACTAGAGTGACGTCTATATCTGACGATGCTCTGACCCCCGCTTCATAGCTTGATTGATAACAAGATGCATCGAACACCCGCAGGGTGAGTTCTACGATGCTTCTTCTAGTTGACTTGGACGGTCATCAGTCAGGAGGCTATGTCACAATACTGTTTTCGCATTTGTGTCACTGGCGTACACAAAAGGCTTCATTAAACATAGGTGACTAATATCACTTAGTCTTAGCAGATACCCATCGATCGCATCACAAACTTGAACATACATGGAAACCCGAATATTGCCAAAAATATTGCACTTCACTTAAATAATTGGGGAATAATACCATTAACTAGATCAAGGTTTGTTTTTTATCACAAAATTGCCAGCAAAACAACGTAACTCCTCTTGTATTTTAAACTAAGAGAATAATTTACAAATTGCAGCTGATGAGCGGAATACTTAACCACTGATAAAAAAGCGATCTAAAAGCTCAATGGAAGCGTTTTGTTCCAGTTAACATAGATTCAGAATGCTTCCTAAATTCTAAAACCGAAGTACAGCTTTTTAAAAAGTACTTTCTGAAAGTAAAAGCAGAATGAATTCATTCTACAGTGATCGTGTTTGGATCACAATAGGTCAAATTTCGGTTAAGAAGATATTTTTATTATTTTAAGGGTACAACGGGATCTTCACGTAAAAATTAAATCGAGCTGTCTCAAATGCCATCTGCAGACAGCCTACACTAGGCTGTTCATACGTGGGTCCCTTTTCTCCTTTGCCCACTTGCAGTGTCGGGAATATACCGCATACCACGCACATACGGGAAAATTTATGTCGGAATGACTGGACGATCAATCAACACCAGGATCAAGGAACATAAGCGACATTGCAGGTTAGGCAGGTGGAGAAATCGGCTGTGGCAGAGCCGACACGGAAGTTCTGGCTGTAGAGAAGCACTATCCTACCCGCTTGTTCAGAGAGGCGATAGAAATACAAAAACACGGGAATAGCTTCTACAAGAAAGAGGAAAGCCTTAAGGTAAACGGATCCTGGCTTCCCGTGCTGCAGCGAACGAACGTCGGAGGTAGCGAGAGGAGAATCGCACCGGAAATGACCGCGGGTAAGCCCTCGGACGTTGGTGCGCCAGGTACATTTAGTCTGCGGCTGCGAGCTCGGCTCCAGTTCACCATCAGCTATGGAGGGTGAAGCTTTGACAGTGTCAGCCACTCGTGCTGGTGAAACGTCAGTAAAATCATCAGACCAACGTCGGCCGAAGAACCCGAGACAGAAGCCAATAAGCAGTTTGTCCACAAGTGGCCACGAAAGCCTTAACAATTCTGATATTTTGTCTAAATCCAGTCACATTGTCATCTATAGAAATCAAAGTTCTTGGTTCTAGTTAGGAAAATCTTAAAAAATAAATGAAAAAAATTTACTGTCCTTCGTTGTAGCAATTTTTCTGATTACCACGTTTATCCTGCTTCAAGTGCGCAAATTGCATTTAAGGTAAAGGTAACATAATGAGCAAAAGCATTAATCTTCAATACAATATAAAAAGCAGAGGCCTCAGCATTCTACACGCTGGTTTTAATATTTCAGATGCACTGGTACCCTGCTCTTGAGCTTTTTCTAAATTGTTTTCGTAAGTCCATTTTTTTCTGCAGTGCATAGTGCAATGATGTTAGTCTACACTCAAATTCCATTACCTTGGTGGATCTGACTTTGTCATGTGGTGTATGAATTAGCCTGACACACAAATTTCTTTACAGTTTTCCTGGCCGGAGTATCGCTTTAGATTTGGGGTTACAACTTCTTGTATATTGACATATTGTGTTACCGTCCTCAGTAGTTATGCAAATTTTTTGTTGTGTCGGCTACTATGGAAGTCAGGATCGACACGAACACGGAAGGAAAGACGTTGCGATGGCCGGTAGCAAGAATGCAAAATGATCTGTACATTTCACATGCTGATTAATACAACGCTATTTCCATAAAGAAGAGAACCATTACTTATCTTGTTTTGCCTTCCACGTGCAAGCACTTTCCACTACTACTACTCGTAGAACGCAGGCTAAGTAACAAAGTCCTATTACTCAGTACTGATGCTCTCGAAGTTAGCGACCGAACTCGTGCAGACCAGCGATGAGCGGTTGGTTAAATCAGTGTTGACAGGGGGCGGTGAACTCTATGTTTAGAGGTGTGGCGTTCACTGCTCTTTTCATCGGCGCGCGGGTCGGCGCTTTCTTGATGTCGTTTCGCAGCGCTGCTCTGGTCGGTGTGCAGTTGATGCTTTAGGACTGCACAATTTTTGTTGTGTCAGTTTCCAGATTCCACGTGCATGGCCATATGTGAAGCAGGACTCGAACCTGCGACCGTAGCGGTCGCGCGATTCCGGACTGAAGCGCCTAGAACAGCTAGGCCACCAGCGGCCGGCCAAGCTGTTGCATACTTCCGCATTGATTTTAGCAGAAAACTGAGAGAAATTCGGTCTAAAGCTTTCAAGAGATCAAATACAGAGTTTTAAAGATGTCCGTAGGGACTATTATGTCACAGCAGTCACGCAGGGTATGTGTTACACAGCGTCCAAGGAACTGCGCACGTTTTGTAATCTCCTATGTTTTTCATTGCGTTCCTTGATCTTGCTTTTACTGTTCGTACTAATATTTTTAGTCGGCGTTCAGCATAGTTATCGGCCAAGGGAGTCGATGACTGTTTACAGGTATTTCTTGGTGTACCAATACTATGAGTCCTTGGTGGAAACTTGTGTGAAGGTTTTGAACATTCCATGCATCGTTGACTATATTAATTAGCTCTTCTTTCAATATATCCCATTTATCAAAAGTCGTTGTGCTCATTTCTGAGCGTCATGATTCCATGATCCAAGCATGTCCATCCGAGACTGTTATCACCTTCTCTTTTAGCCTCCTGAAGAGGCAGACCGGAGGTCATGTTGATTTGATCTATCCACCTGTTAGCTGCTCTCCCCCTCGTTCTCGTGCCCTCCATCTTTCTTTCCATGATTATTTTCTCTAGGTTTTCTCTATCTCTTCTCACAAAGTGGCTCAATAATCGACACATCTGTCCTTCTTTCGGTTCACTTTCTGTGTAGAATCCTGCGCTAGCACCAAAGCTCAGATCCATCAGTACTCTATTTACCATTGGTCATAAGGCTCTGTGTTTCGCAACGATAAAAGAAGACAGAAAACACAGTATGTTTGAACAAGATGGATGTTTGCGCTGTTCGTTATCGCTCCGTTGTGCCATATCTTGATGAGCTTTTTCATAGTCGCTCGCCTTAGTGTGATCAGTCTTCTCATCTCAACTTCATAGCTTCCCATATCGCAGATGGCTGACCCAAGACAGCTGAAAGAATGCAAAATTTCCAGTTCCTTTCTGATCTGTGACTTGGATCTGATGTCCTCTGTAAGTTATCATGAGTTTGGAGTTGCTGAGACTGATGACAAATCCGTATGATAGACTAATGTCCCTTACTTTTGTCAGTAGTTTAGCGAGTTCATCTTCGATGCTGTCTAAAAACTACGGTGTCATGAGCAAACCAGAGGTTGTTAATAATTATTCCACCAATCGAGATGCGTTTAGTTGAACCATCAAGAACATTCCTAGTTATTTGTTCTGCAAAGATGATATACCGTTGGCATGATGAGACACAATTCTAACACCTTTTGATACACTAAAGGAATCAGACATTCCAGCGCTTGGATTCACAGCTGTGAGACGATTATTGTGCAGACTTCCGATCAGTGCAATAGCTATGGTGCGACACCGAACACTGCAAGCATCTGTCATAACATTTATAAGGCAATATTGTCAAAGGCATTTCTATAGTTAAGGAATCACTCAATAGAGGAAAGTCCACTGGACCTGACGGGATACCAATTCGATTCTACACAGAGTACGCGAAAGAACTTGCCCCCCCCCTTCTAACAGCCGTGTACCGCAAGTCTCTAGAGGAACGGAAGGTTCCAAACGATTGGAAAAGAGCGCAAATAGTCCCAGTCTTCAAGAAGGGTCGTCGAGCAGATGCGCAAAACTATAGACCTATATCTCTTACGTCGATCTCTTGTAGAATTTTAGAACATGTTTTTTGCTCGCGTATCATGTCATTTCTGGAAACCCAGAATCTACTATGTAGGAATCAACATGGATTCCGGAAACAGCGATCGTGTGAGACCCAACTCGCCATATTTGTTCATGAGACCCAGAAAATATTAGATACAGGCTCCCAGGTAGATGCTATTTTTCTTGACTTCCGGAAGGCGTTCGATACAGTTCCGCACTGTCGCCTGATAAACAAAGTAAGAGCCTACGGAATATCAGACCAGCTGTGTGGCTGGATTGAAGAGTTTTTAGCAAACAGAACACAGCATGTTGTTATCAATGGAGAGACGTCTACAGACGTTAAAGTAACCTCTGGCGTGCCACAGGGGAGTGTTATGGGACCATTGCTTTTCACAATATATGTAAATGACTTAGTAGATAGTGTCGGAAGTTCCATGCGGCTTTTCGCGGATGATGCTGTAGTATACAGAGAAGTTGCAGCATTAGAAAATTGTAGCGAAATGCAGGAAGATCTGCAGCGGATAGGCACTTGGTGCAGGGAGTGGTAACTGACCCTTAACATAGACAAATGTAATGTATTGCGAATACATAGAAAGAAGGATCCTTTATTGTATGATTATATGATAGCGGAACAAACACTGGTAGCAGTTACTTCTGTAAAATATCTGGGAGTATGCGTGCGGAACGATTTGAAGTGGAATGATCATATAAAATTAATTGTTGGTAAGGCGGGTACCAGGTTGAGATTCATTGGGAGAGTGCTTAGAAAATGTAGTCCATCAACAAAGGAGGTGGCTTACAAAACACTCGTTCGACCTATACTTGAGTATTGCTCATCAGTGTGGGATCCGTACCAGATCGGTCTGACGGAGCAGATAGAGAAGATCCAAAGAAGAGCGGCGCGTTTCGTCACAGGGTTATTTGGTAACCGTGATAGCGTTACGGAGATGTTTAATAAACTCAAGTGGCAGACTCTGCAAGAGAGGCGCTCTGCATCGCGGTGTAGCTTGCTCGCCAGGTTTCGAAAGGGTGCGTTTCTGGATGAGCTATCGAATATATTGCTTCCCCCTACTTATACCTCCCGAGGAGATCACGAATGTAAAATTAGAGAGATTAAAGCACGCACGGAGGCTTTCAGACATTCGTTTTTCCCGCGAACCATACGCGACTGGAACAGGAAAGGGAGGTAATGACAGTGGCATGTAAAGTGCCCTCCGCCACACACCGTTGGGTGGCTTGCGGAGTATCAATGTAGATGTAGATGTAGATGTAGAGAACAAGGTCACAGAACTCTCGCGATTTCTCAGTTATTTGTCGTATGTTAAAGATATGTTCACAAGTTCCGAAAAGTGTGAGGTGATCCACATGAGTTGTTAAAGAAATACGTTGGAATTCGATTACTCGATAAATAGTACAATTCTCAAGGCTGTCAATTCAACTAAGTACCCGGGTGTAAAAATTACGAACAACACATAGATCTCGTGATGGCTGGGTGTTGTGTGCTGTCCTTAGTTTAGTTAGGTTTAAGTAGTTCTAAGTTCTAGCGGACTGATGACCGCAGATGTTAAGTCCCATATTGCTCAGAGCCAACCATTTTTGAACACATAGATAATATTGTGGGGAAGGCGAGCCAAAGGTTGCGTTTCATTGGCAGGACACTCAGAAGATGCATCAAGTCCACTAAAGAGACAGCTTACACTACACTCGCTCGTCCTCTGTTAGAATATTGCTGCGCGGCGTGGGATCCTTACCAGGTGGGATTGACGGAGGACATCGAAAGGGTGCAAAAAGGGCAGCTCGTTTTCTATTATCACGTAATAGGGGAGAGAGTGTGGCAGATATGATACGCGAGTTTGGATGGAATTCATTAAAGCAAAGACGTTTCTCGTCGCGGCGAGATATATTTACGAAATTTCAGTCACCAACTTTCTCTTCCGAATGCGAAAATATTTTGTTGAGCCCAACCTACATAGGTAGGAATGATCATCAAAATAAAACAAGAGAAATCAGAGCTCGAACAGAAAGGTTTAGGTGTTCGTTTTTCCCGTGCGCTGTTCGGGAATGGAATGGTAGAGAGATAGTATGATTGTGGTTCGATGAACCCTCTGTCAAGCACTTAAATGTGAATTGCAGAGTAATCATGTAGATGTAGATGTAGATGCTTGTTCTGTGGATGTGTGAAGCTGAATGTACGGCTTCAGACGATGGTTAAAAAAGTAGAGCAAAATTTTACTTGCAAGGATATGAGAAGGACTATTTAGTAGTTGGAGCTGTCTCTGACTGACCTGGAGAGAGATTTAGATCTTTTCTCTGGTCTCTCCTCAGTTTCCCATATTCTTTTACACACTGAATGGGGAACATCCGTACCTTCCTACCCCATTTTTAACATCTCCGCAGATATACCGTCTAGACAAGTGGGTTTATAATTCTTCAAATGTTGAATTGCGTTCTCTATTTTTCTGTGCAAGATTGTAGATTCAAGTATAAGAATAGAGAGTCAGTAGGCAGTCTGGGCAGAAAAGTGTTCTCATCAGTGTTCCTGGAATTCTGACATCCAGCCACTTTCAGCGAACTTCTAGATGGTGCCTTTGAAAGGGCGTTGCCGATTTCTTTCCCCATCCTTGCCAAACCCAAGCTTATGCTCCTTCGATAGTGACCTTGTTGTCTGAGTAAATGTATTAAGGACGGAAAACAATCACCGTGTTTTAACAAAAAAAATCAAAAAACGCTGAAGAATCACATATTGTTGCACTCTTGGTTTAAAAAGCGCGTGGATATGTCGAAAGCGAAAAAAGTGACTTAATGGATAAGGGGAGCATCAATATTCGACTGCTTGTTGACGATGATGTAATGTACAGGGAAGTGTAAGAAGATGTAAAAAGATACGGAATGACTTAGACATAATTTCTATTTGGTATGATGAATGGCTGCCTGCTCTAAATGTAGAAAAATTTAAGTTAATGCAGATGAGTCAGAAAAACAATCCTGTAATGTTCGAATACAATTTTAGTGCTGTACTCCTGGACACCGTCACGTCGATTAAATATCTAAGCGTAACGTTGCCAAGTGATATGAGATGGAACGAGCACGTACGGTCAGTAGTGGGGACGGCGAATGGTGGACTTCCGTTTATTCGGAGAATTATAGGAAATCATAGCTCAGTTGTAAAGAAGACCGCGTACAAAAAAGTAGTGCAATCCGGATTAAAGGAAAACGTCCAAGGAATTCAGAGGCGTACTGCAATTGTTACCGGTAGTTCGAGCAACTCGCGAGTACCACGGAGATACTTCGTAAATTGAAATGGGAAGCCCTGGAGGGAAGACGACGACCTTTTCGCAAAGTGCTATTGATAAAATTTAGCTGAACCTGCATTTGCAGGTGACTGTATAGCGATACTACTACCACCAACGTACATTTCGGGTAAGAGCCACGAAGGGAAGTGAACAGAAACTGGGGCCCGTATGGAGGCGTACAGACAGTTGTTTTCTTTCTCGATCCATTTGCAAGTGCAACAGGATGGGGACTGATAAGATGTGGCCCAAATTTAACCCCACGTGCAGAAAGCGAAGTAATGCCTGTATCTGAGGGAAATCGTAACTATGGCTTCAGACACAATTTGCCCCATCCGCCCTCTGTGGTTGGTATTTACTTCACGTAGAGAGCTAGCGGCTGTCTCAAATCCGCAGATTTGCCGTTACATCTAGGCTTGCGGCTTGCGAAGATACAACTGCGAATCGAACAAACACGAGGGTTATTCGGAAAGCAAGGAACGATCGGTCGCGAAATGGAAACCACAGTGAAAATACGATGAAGTTTTGCACAGGTGTGTTGGGCAGTGTCTCTAGTATGCCCGTCGGTCGCGTTACTTCGTTCTTTTTAGTTCTGAGCACACAGGGAGCACATAACGATTCCTAGAACAATAGTGTCTCCCGCCAAGTACGAGGGACTGGTGAGAAATTTCGCCTGAAGCTATGCAGCCAATACTACATAACTGTCGTGCGTTTTATTCTTCAAGACAATTCTCAGCCACATTTTGCAGGGGCAATGAAGAAGCTCCTGCATCGTTTTCAATTGGAAATGTTTGATTACTCACAATACAGCCCGTAATTGTCTCCCTTTGAGTTTCATCTCTGCTCACATTAATCGCTGGCTATGAAGACTACATTTTGGCACAGACAAGGAGCTGTAGGCCAGCGTAGAGAATTGGCGAAAAGCACTGGCGGCTGCCTTTTATAACGAGGGTATTGGAAAGTTGGTACAACGCTACAACAAACGTCTAAGTCGGAATGGCGACTATGGAGACAAGTAGCTGGAAATTTTAGCTAACTGTTGATTTTCACTGTGGTTTCCATTTCGCGACCTATCGTTCCTTACTTTCCGAATAGCCTTTGTAATGTCAGATCTACTCTCTAACTCCGTCTCCATTTCTCTAGGTGAGCGGGTTATTAGAAAAATGACACAACCAATTTCCTTCCGTTTCCGTCCTCCAATCCTTGAGCTCCGTCTGTAATGACTTGGTTGTCAACGAGACGTTAAGCTCTATTGTTCCTCTCTTCATCTTAGAACCCGAGCTCTTGGAAATTTTCGATGTAAACCTTACAGCGCTCGAAAGCGCTTTAGCGTGGGCCTTAACGGCCCATTTTCAACGAGGCCATATTCTAGCCAGTTAGGATTTATCATCCCATTGACAATAATGTCATGTCACCACCCAGGTTTTTGGTGATTTTCTGTGTCCTTGTTACGTTTATAGAAAAGCTTTTCTTAGGTTGTCGAAACAGATACGTTCCGTTCTGTACGTGCTAGCAGCATATTATGAGATATCTTCTCTGTTGTACATTACTGTTACAAGCTGGTAAGAGATTAGAACACATACCAAAACATGTCCTTAAGTCAATAGTTGATGATGACTGTTGTTTTCGGTATTTTTTATGTCAACGTACGATGTCTTCCACCCTACTAAAAGATATATCAGTTAAAAACGCTAGGTTCATCGGTAGTGACGACATTTAGGCGTGCTAGACAACGGAAAGCACACTGCAACTGGAACGACAGTGACGACACTACTTGGCATGACCGATGAGTCTCTCCGACTTTTATTACACCCACCAACTCTTTTGGCAGTTGAAGTTTACAAACTACGATGTTTGGACCATTTCTTGTGGGGAAAGGATCCGCCAGCGATTCAGCTTCCAAAATATATCTTTATGGCGATTTTAAAGTCTACAATGCAGAATGTCTGATAGATACAAAATTAACACGATTTCAACGTTTTGATCCTGAGAGGAATGTGCAGAAATACTGTGAACAATAAGTGCTCCTTTCCATGTAATTCTTGTTACTTAAAATTCCCTCTAGAATCTACCATTCATGCACGACACGCTAATAGCCGGAAGTGCCACTGCCGGGGATTAATCTACGACGGTGACCAACATAGCTGTAGTACACGCATATATCGATCGACAGAAAAACATTGCGAGGCGCAGGTAGCTTAGCACACCACAGGCTAGCCACCGTCCATTATTTCTGGCCCTAGCTTATGTCGCCTACGCTTCCCGTTCCACACCTCCCTCCAGTAGGTTTCTGCATCTAGCAAGTGACACTGAATGTCTCTAGCCCCGATCGTAAAGCTGTTTAATAACTCGTTTCTAAGAACATCGTCTCAGCCATGAAAGTACAGCCAATAAGACTCCGCGTGAACCTTAATTTCTACATCTTACAGATCATAGGTGTTTTGTGACATATACAGTCGTGAACAAAACGAACGGGACCCCTCGCCTTTTCGTTATGCTGAAACGCACAGCTTTAAAGTCTGCTACACAGGCAAGGCGACGAAGTGCTACCAACATACTATGCACAGGCGTGAAATTGAAAAACTATCCGAACTTTGTCAGCTGTTTTCAATCATGTGTAAGACTATATTAATGCTGATTAGTGTGTTAAACGCAACACGTAAATATAAGATATAAATGAAAGAAGATACGCTAATTAGTATGAACTGTACTAATAAAAATGAATTTTAGTTTATCGAGATAGCATAACTGTTTTAGTAAGACAAAGTACCCCAGATCGTTACGAATTAGCGAAATATTATGGGCATTTGGCCGCGAAACGGTCTGTGTCAACGTTCAGACCAGTCATACTGGATTACCGTTGCTGACCTACCATGAAAGTGTGCAAATTTAGCAAGGCGTGAAGATTAATAACGAAATTCAGTTAAAAATCATTCAGTGCCACACGTAAGTCAATTTAGTTATTGATAGAAGCGGAAAAAGTAGCCAGTAATAAGTACACTACTGGCCATTAAAATTGCTACACCAAGAAGAAATGCAGATGATAAACTGGTATTCATTGGACAAATATATTATGCTAGAACTGACATGTGATTACATTTTCAGCAATTTGACTGCATAGATCCTGAGAAATCAGTACCCCGAGCAACCACCTCTGGCCGTAATAACGGACTTGATACGCCTGGGCATTGAGTCAAGCAGAGCTTGGATGGCGTGTACAGGTACAGTTGCCCATGCAGCTTCAACACGATACCACAGTTCATCAAGAGTAGTGACTGGCGTATTGTGACGAGCCAGTTGCTCGGCCACCATTGACCAGACGTTTTCAATTGGTGAGAGATCTGGAGAATGTGCTGGCCAGGGCAGGAGTCGAACGTTTTCTGTATCGAGAAACGCCCGTGCAGACCTACAACATGCGGTCGTACATTATCCTGCAGGGATCGAATGAAGGGTAGAGCCACGGGTCGTACACATCGGAAATGTAACGTCCACTGTTCAAAGTGCCGCCAATGCGAACTAGAGGTGACCGAGACGTGTAACCAATGGCACCCCATACAATCACGCCGGGTGATACGCCAGTACGGCGATGACAAATACAAGCTTCCACTGTGCGTTCACCGCGATGTCGCCAAACACGGATGCGACCATCATGATGCTGTAAACAGAACCTGGATTCATCCGAAACAATAACGTTTTGTCATTAGTGCAGCCAGGTTCGTCATTGAGTACACCATCGCAGGCGCTCGTGTCTGTGATGCAGCGTCAATGGTAACCGAAGCCATGGTCTCCGAGCTGATAGTCCATGCTGCTGCAAACGTCGTCGAACTGTTCGTGCTGATGGTTGTTGTCTTGCGAACGTCCCCATCTGTTGACTCAGGGATCGAGACGTGGCTGCACGATCCGTTACAGCCATGCGGATAAGATGCCTGTCATCTCGACTGCTCGTGATACGAGGCCGTTGGGATCCAGCACGGCGTTCCGTATTACCATCCTGAACCCACCGATTCCATATTCCGCTAACAGTCATTGGATCTCGACCAACGCGAGCAGCAATGTCACGGTATGATAAACGACAATCGCGATAGGCTTCAATCCGACCTTTATCAAAGTCGGAAACGTAATGGTACGCATTTCTCCCCCTTACACGAGGCATCACAACAAGGTTCCACGAGGCAACGACGGTCAACTGCTGTCTGTGTATGAGAAATCGGTTGGAAACTTTCCTCATGTCAGCACGTTGTAGGTGTCGCCACCGGCGCCAACCTTGTGTGAATGCTCTGAAAAGCTAATCGTTTGCATATCACAGCATCTTCTTCCTGTCGATTAAATTTCGCATCTGTAGCACGTCATCTTCGTGGTGTAGCAATTTTAATCGACAGTAGGGTATGAAATTCTACAAGAGTTTCATATTGACATCCACAGGGCGCCGGTACAGAATAAAGGTAGCAATAAAACGTATTGGGGGGGGGGGGGCGAGAATTTCTTAAAATTGCTTTACTGATACTCTATCTGCCGCCACCGAGATTAAAACCGAAAGCAAACTAAACCTCCCTTGCAGTAGCAAACACCGTTCATTACGCTAGCAGACAATCCAGCCAAACAGCACTCTATTATTACCCCAGACATGAATAAGCCGGCAATTTCGCACTGAAAATGGCAAAATGATCTGCAGTTTCTGTTGCATAGAGCTTTCTGGACTCAAAAACATGAATTTTCTGCCTTTATGTGACCGCTTATGTGACAATCATTCCGGATGTTTATCGAAATAACAAAATACTGTTATTAGTGAGTAAGATTAGTAGGATAATTCTGCATCACCCAAGGAAATAAACGGCTATATAGCTGCCAAACGTATTCTATAATGTTTCGAATTCTCCATTATACTCGCCTCAGCCAGAAAACGATCATTAGCGGCAGTGTTTCTTAATCTAGCTAGCAATGGGAATGCTCGCACTTCTAAAATGAGATGGCATTAATACTGGAATCTGAATTACCACGTTTATAGGCAAATGGATTTTATTTGCATTTCTGTAAACGTGATTTGGATCGAAAGCGTAGTTATGAGTAATTTGCTGATGTATCGACTGCAACTTGAACATTTCGAAGAAAGTGTAGGGGAATTATTTAAGCGGTCCTCATCTTCAGTAACTGTCATAGCTATTTTCGTTGTTAGTATTTCGCCACCTACATCGGTAAAAATGGAACCCCACTAGTCTCACTTTCTTGACCGTCTATCTGTACACCCAACTCTTAAAAAACCCGTTTACCTCGAGTACGGGTAGACATAATAAGCGGAAATGTGTCGCACTTCTTGCCGTATACGGTCCCTTGGTGGTGTAAACAAGTGAGCTTCTATGTCAACACAGTCTAAAGCTACGGCAGTTTATGTAATGAAAATTTACGTGAAAGGTCAAAAAAAAGGCTCTATGAGCTATGCAACCAAACTACTTAGGTCATCAGTCCCCTGGACCTAGAACCACTTAAACTTACCTAACCTGTCTGCTTGAAAAACGTTTATTGTCGTCTTAATTTATGTAACTTGCTCTTCGACTTGCAATTTGACAATTTATAGAAAAATGTTTTACCTTGCTAGTCCTAGTTTCAAACATTGTCTGACTGAGAAAACGTAGGCATGAAGGAGTCAATGAAAGCAGTTATTCGCTACTATATCAAACTTTTGAATCCACTGGACACTTGAATTCTCTATATTGATTCTGAAAGATCTGTCATTTCTCTTGTTATTTACTGTCTCAATGTCATTCGTGAGAATAAAATTAAAGGCAGTGGTATAGGTTCCTGATCTGTATACTGTGTATTAATATTCTGCGCTGCTACGTAAATTTTAATGGTTATGTTGTTTTCGTAAAACAGAGTCTCGGTTTCAGTCCTAGGATCGACGATAAACTTCAGAAACATTACTTCGATTGTGGCTCGCCGGCGGTGTGCCCGAGCGGTTCTAGGCGCTTCAGTCTGGAACTGCACTACCACTACGGACGCAGGTTCGAATCTTGCCTCGGGCATGGATGTGTGTGATGTCCTTAGGTTAGTTAGGTTTAAGTAGTTCTAAGTTTTAGGGGACTGATGACCTCAGAAGTTAAGTTCCATAGTGCTCAGAGCCATTTGCACCAATTGATTATGGCTCCTCACCATCAACAATAGTTGTTACCTATAGTTTTGTGTTTTCTATTCGACCGTCGTCACCCTTTAGAGACCAACCTGATCTTTCCATCATGTCATTTTTAACTTGCCTCTTAATATGTCCTATAACTACAGGTTTGTTGAAAATATTAACTGTTAAATACGCTATTCCACAAATTAAAAATTTCCAGTTATCCTTTATGTCTTGAAACTTACTACCGTTCACTTTCACTGAAGAAAATATACATAATAATAAAATGAAATCATAGATTAGAATCTCAAAGCATACTGTGAATGGTTAAAATAAAATGAACTAAAAATCATCTTCTTGTCTAAAATACGTTACTGTTCCAGAGAACTTCGGCACCTCTCAAAATTCTTTACACCCCTGATGTTTAGCCACATGTGGACAAATGGGGGGTCTCATGAAGCAGCACTGTTTAGCTGTCACAAAATAAAGCCTCAAAAATCAGAAAATAAAACTATTCTTCTACTGTTGCTCCGAATCCCATATACTCGTACCAACCGCCCTCTGCTGCGACAACGACTCGATGTCTATTGGGTATTTGACTTTTCTCTTCTTTGTCGGGCCTCCTTACCTCCGCTTCCAGCCCAACCTTCGCTCTCCAATTACGCCTTCATCGGCGAGCCTCTCCTCAATATTTTTCATTTGTGCTGAATTGCTCTTTACCCTTCTTGCATGTACACGTGTGTCATTTATTTTTTAGAGACTGCATGAATGTATAACGTATTTCTTCTCTTAGAAAATTAAATATTACATATCTTGTTGTGAATTAATTTGTTTGTCCAGATTCAACTTACTGTATTTCCTTAAAATTATACAAATATACATCTGTTAAAAAGAAAAAAACAACCTTGAAACATCTGTTGAAACTTTTGAATGCATTATGGGAACAGCAGTGATCAATGTCTTATAAATAATTACTATTATAAAACAGTCTTGACCACAATTTATTTAATAAGGTGACCGGTTTCGACCACTACTGTGGTCATCTTCAGACCATTGAGTAGGAACCTCTTTGTTGGAGAATCTCCAACAAAGAGGTTCCTACTCAATGGTCTGAAGATGACCACAGTAGTGGTCGAAACCGGTCACCTTATTAAATAAATTGTGGTCAAGACTGTTTTTAATAGTAATTATCTGTTGAAACTGATTGGTTAAGGGCTGAAAAAAACACTGCTGCTGATGCTGCTTAGGTCGCGTATAGCCTCCTTCGGCTTCCACAACGGCTCGAAGTCTGTTGGGCACTGAGCCCACTTCTCTAGCCACATAACTAGGAGATTCAAGTAACTCATTCCAATCGTCATGAATCCCATCAGAAAGCTGCCGGTGAGTCGACGATGACTGTCCCTTTTCCCGTATTACTCTGACTATTTCTGCCCAAATATTCTCAATGGGATTCATGTCAACCGCTTTAGGTGTCCATTCCATTACAGTAATATTACTATGGTCGTCGAACCACCTCTTAACCACACGTGCCATATAAATAGGCGAGTGATCTTGTTAGAACATGATCTGATCATCGCCAAATCTTTCTGTCATAGAAGGCAACATCACGTTCTCCAGAACTGATATGTAATTGCGCGCATCGAGTCTTCCTTCCACTTCCCACAGGAGCCCACACCCTTCGGCCGATATCTATGCCCATACCGTTACCGACTCCCTGCCACTTCTTCGGCAACTGTAAATATATTTTGGATTATACCTAGCGTATTTTGGCCGGTAAACAAGTACTTTTTCGGTTGATGCCGTAGAGAAAACTTTTTTGTCCGTGAAAATCACTCGCCTCCAAAACTGGAGAGGTTTGTCGACATTTTCAGCAGCAAAAGTCAATGTCTCTTTCACAGCAGCAGTTCTTGCTCTCAGTCCACCTTCCCTTAGACGACGAGTGACGGTCTTACTGCTAACATTGAGATCAAAAGTCTACTGAATTAGTCGTGCGTTGACAAATGGGTAGTTTTCAAATGGCTAAATTGCTCTGAGCACTATGGGAGTTAACATCTATGGTCATCAGTCCCCTAGAACTTAGAACTACTTAAACCTAACTAACCTAAGGACATCACACAACACCCAGTCATCACGTAGCGGTCGCACGGCCCCAGACTGTAGCGCCTAGAACCGCTCGGCCACTCCTGAATATTACATGAAATGAAATGTTTACGTTTTGCATATACGGCAGGCCTAACGTATTAAACATTTCTGAAATATCTGAGGCGACCAGAAGAACACCCCGTGAATTTTAGCTGTAGAAGGTTGCCTTATAAAAAGGAAAACGTGTTTATCCTCGCTCGCCGTGTTTCCAAGTAGCGCAGTTTACTCTGAGGCATAAATAGTTCTCGCCGGGCGTAAGAAGCGACATGACTAAGGAGGGGAACTCGCCAGGTGCCACACGCTGATTGTTCGGAAAATTTGCTCAGTGAAGGAGAGGACAAAATAAGCGAACATGTGTTTCGGCTAATCTGCAGACCCTCGACCGTTTCCGAGAAAACGACGATCAAAGTTATCAACGCGCTGTTGCTATAGTGTAGATACCTTTTGCGCCCGAGAATGCAATTGAAGCGGTTGCTCAGTGGCTACGTCGTTCCTTCTTAAATTTGATTCCCGAGTTCGAAACCATATATTTTTTTACTATTATTTTTTCCTTCCTCTCTATCAGAGTTTTTTGGGAATGTCTTTTCCAATTTATGTTGAAATAATGTTGTCGTTATTCGTCAATTAACTTTCTGTGTAATTAATGAATTAAAAAAATAATAAACGAATGAGAAAATAATGTGAAACATTTTTGAACCTCCTTACAACCTGTAAGGTTGCAAGGACGTTCACTGCCTACACTACGTTTGTCCGTATACTGCTCTAGTATTCCTGCGTGGTATGGGATCCTTGACAGACGTGATTGACGGTGCACGCCAAAAACGTCCAAGGAACGGTAGCACGATTTGTAATGTCTCGAAACAGGGGAGAGAGAGTCCCAGATTTGATAAGCGAGTTGTGTTGACATTCATCAAAACAAAATCGTTTTTCGTTGCCGTGAGATATTTTCACGATATTTCAATCACCAGCATCTGTTCTGAATGTCAAAACATTATTTCGTCGGGAACTTACACAGGAAGAAATGACCATAGAATAATGTAATTCAGGGCTAGTAAGAAAAAATTTAAGTGGTCCTTTCTCCCGCCCGCTGTTAAAGAGTGTGACGGTAGAGAAATAGTCCGAAGGTGGTTCGATGAACCCTCTGCCAGGCACGTAAGTCTGGATTGCAAAGAAATCCTGTAGATGTAGTCGTGTAGCTGTAACAACGAAATTATGTTGTAATTGCGACATGTGAGTAACATCTGATTTGAACATGGAAGTTGTTTGCTGTTTATTTATATTTTGTTCATTATTTTCAGCCATAGACAAACACCTAGGTGCGTTAAATTGATACTGAAATAATGTTTCATGCATGCATAAATAACAATAAATTCTTTACTACTTGTTATGGTACTGCAGTATCTGCCAGTGTATTCAGAAGTGGATATCGCATAAGACGTTCCTAGAGTGTTTATAAGTGGATACTGCAGACGACTTCGAACAAAGTTTGAATGTAGCTTCTCAAAAGCTCCTTGATCAAACGATCTGAGTTGCTGGCGAATACAGTTTATCCTCACCAGATAGTATATATTATCATTATACACTCCTGGAAATTGAAATAAGAACACCGTGAATTCATTGTCCCAGGAAGGGGAAACTTTATTGACACATTCCTGGGGTCAGATACATCACATGATCACACTGACAGAACCACAGGCACATAGACACAGGCAACAGAGCATGCACAATGTCGGCACTAGTACAGTGTATATCCACCTTTCGCAGCAATGCAGGCTGCTATTATCCCATGGAGACGATTGTAGAGATGCTGGATGTAGTCCTGTGGAACGGCTTGCCATGCCATTTCCACCTGGCGCCTCAGTTGGACCAGCGTTCGTGCTGGACGTGCAGACTGCGTGAGACGACGCTTCATCCAGTCCCAAACATGCTCAATGGGGGACAGATCCGGAGATCTTGCTGGCCAGGGTAGTTGACGTACACCTTCTAGAGCACGTTGGGTGGCACGGGATACATGCGGACGTGCATTGTCCTGTTGGAACAGCAAGTTCCCTTGCCGGTCTAGGAATGGTAGAACGATGGGTTCGATGACGGTTTGGATGTACCGTGCACTATTCAGTGTCCCCTCGACAATCACCAGTGGTGTACGGCCAGTGTAGGAGATCGCTCCCCACACCATGATGCCGGGTGTTGGCCCTGTGTGCCTCGGTCGTATGCAGTCCTGATTGTGGCGCTCACCTGCACGGCGCCAAACACGCATACGACCATCATTGGCACCAAGGCAGAAGCGACTCTCATCGCTGAAGACGACACGTCTCCATTCATCCCTCCATTCACGCCTGTCGCGACACCACTGGAGGCGGGCTGCACGATGTTGGGGCGTGAGCGGAAGACGGCCTAACGGTGTGCGGGACCGTAGCCCAGCTTCATGGAGACGGTTGCGAATGGTCCTCGCCGATACCCCAGGAGCAACAGTGTCCCTAATTTGCTGGGAAGTGGCGGTGCGGTCCCCTATGGCACTGCGTAGGATCCTGCGGTCTTGGCGTGCATCCGTGCGTCGCTGCGGTCCGGTCCCAGGTCGACGGGCACGTGCACCTTCCGCCGACCACTGGCGACAACATCGATGTACTGTGGAGACCTCACGCCCCACGTGTTGAGCAATTCAGCGGTACGTCCACCCGGCCTCCCGCATGCCCACTATACGCCCTCGCTCAAAGTCCGTCAACTGCACATACGGTTCACGTCCACGCTGTCGCGGCATGCTACCAGTGTTAAAGACTGCGATGGAGCTCCGTATGCCACGGCAAACTGGCTGACACTGACGGCGGCGGTGCACAAATGCTGCGCAGCTAGCGCCATTCGACGGCCAACACCGCGGTTCCTGAAGTGTCCGCTGTGCTGTGCGTGTGATCATTGCTTGTACAGCCCTCTCGCAGTGTCCGGAGCAAATATGGTGGGTCTGACACACCGGTGTCAATGTGTTCTTTTTTCCATTTCCAGGAGTGTACATGAGCTGAATAGCGTTTCGCCGGGTGCGGTGGCCGTGCGGTTCCAGGCGCTTCAGTCACGAACCGCACGGCTGCTTCAGTCGTAGGTTGGAATCCTACCTCGGGCATTAATGTGTTTGATATCCTTAGGTTAGGAAGGTTTAAGTAGTTCTAGGTCTATGGGACTAATGACCTAAGCAATTTGGTCGCATAGTTCTTAGAGCCATTTTTCTAACCTTTCGCGTAAATTTTCTTTACATAAACGGCCGTATCTTTAGATCGTATTGACATATAAGCTCACTTTTTTACACCACCAAGGGACCGTATACCACAGGAAGTGCGATACATTTCCGCTTGTTACGTCTACCCGTACTCGAGGTAAACGGGTTTTAAGAGTTGGGTAGACAGATAGACGGTCAAGAAAGTGAGACTAGTAGGGTTCCATTTTTACCGATGTAGGTGGCGAAATCCTAACAACGAAAATAGCTACGACAGTACTGTAGATGAGGGCCGCATAAATAATTCCCCCTACTCTTTATTCGAAATGTTCTAGCCGCAGTCGATACATCAACGTATTAATCGGAGCTACACTTTCGATCCAAATCACGTTTACAGGAATGCAAATAAAATCCATTTGCCTATACACGTGGTAATTCAGATCCCAGTATTAATGCCACCGCGTTTTAGAACTGCGAGCACTCCCATTGCTAGCTAGCTTAAGAAACACTTCGCCTAATGAACGTGTTCTGGCTGTGGCGAATCTAATGGAGAATTCGAAATATTGTAGAATACGTTTGGCAGCTATGTAGCCGTTTATTTCCTGGGGTGATCCAGAATTATCCTACTAAATTTACTCATTAATAACAGTATTTTGTAATTTAAATAAACAACCCGAATGATTGTCACATAAGTGGTGACATGAAGGTAGAAAATTCATGTTTTTGAGTCCAGAAAACTCTATGCAACAGAATGGTTAGTGTTCGGTTCTAATCTCGATGGAGTCAGATAGAGTATCAGTAAAGCAATTTTAAGAAATTCTCGCGCCCCCCAGTACGTTTCATTGCTACCTTTATTCTGTACCGGTGCCCTGTGGATGTCAATATGAAACTCTTGTAGAATTTCATACTTGTTACTGCCTACTTTTTCCTCTTCTGTCAATAATTGAATTGACTTACGTGTGGCACTGAATGATGTTTAACTGAATTTCGTTATGAAATTTCACGCATTGCTAAAGTTGCACACATTCATCGTAGGCCATCAACGGTAATCCAGTATGACTGGTCTGAACGTTTGCACAGACCGCTTCACAGCCGAATACCCATAATATTTTGCTAATTCCTAACGATCTGGGATACTTTGTCTTGCTAAAATAGTTATTTTATCTCGATAAGCTAAAATTCATTTTTATTAGTATAGTTCACACTGATTAGCATTTCTTCTTTCATTTATATCTTATATTTACGTGTTGTGTTTAACACACTAATCAGCATTAATATAGTCTTACACATGATTGAAAACAGTCTGACAAAGTTCGGATAGGTTTTCAATTTCACGCCTGTGCATAGTATATTGGCAGCACTTCGTCGCCTTGCCTGTGTAGCAGACTTTAAAACTGTGCCGATCAGCATAACGAAAAGGCGAGTACGATGGTACATGAGACTATATAATTTGTTACACAACTAATCATGGAATCCACTCTCTCATAACTGTAACATTAAACCTGTCTGTGATGCACAACGCTTCTGCTTTAGTATTTGGCACTAGAGTTCCATGTGCATGTCAGTGGTTTTCCTGTGCTTTCTAAACGAATATGTAACGAACCATACTGACCCCACCCCCACACACACATACATAGAAGTAAACTTTCACATGTATAATATACTAGCTGAGGAGTATCTCCCTTATGTCCGCTAATAATCCTGTCTGGTAAGGGTACCACACTGACGAGCAGTACTCATTAATCAACTGAACAAGTGTCTTGCAGGATTATTCTTTCGTACGTGAATTACACTGCCCTAGGATTCTTCCAGTGAACATGTCTTACATCTGCTTGTTTATAATAGGTTTTATGATGTCATTCCACTTTAGGTCACTTCAGACGCATTCTCCATGTTGTATTAGGGTTGGAACTTTTTACAGTGGTTTTTCGCTGACAATGTGACCAATTCACGTTAACTTTCTAATGCTATTATTTTCCTACGTGCAAGAGTACCATCCTTGAATAGCCTGAAAGAGTTCATTCTTACTGAGTTTCTCTAGCATTTAGTATCAAAATCATAAAAATGTAGCAGGTCGAAAATAATTACCTGCTTTCTTAAAAAACCAAAGACAACTTAAACCTTATGCGAAAATCGTAAGTGCATTGCTACTGCTCAGAATGACGACTTCAGATCTCAATGTATTCATTACAACATAATCCATAAACGGAATTGAAATAGTGGAACAAAATTAATCTCCATCGGGTGCACACTTTGTGTATGATTTTGGTGTAAATGCTGTTCCACAGGTACAATCCATACTATCATCTACGGAGATTGTATTTCACTGGCAAGTTGGCCGGTGCTTATTGGTGAATCCTGTTTCATGTGAGCCAACACCATCTCCTCAAATTCAATTGTACTTACAGCTGTTTGTCGAGAAGCACGACCAGCTCAATTTGGCTTGAACGACCCATTTCGTCGTACGTGACAATTATTTTCCAATTAGGATGAAGATCGTTGCAAAACATTCCTCTTTAATTTCCTACAGCTTTCCGGCGCTGTGCCCACCTGCATCGTACGTCAAACGCAAGCTTACAATTTGCAGTAACGGATAATGCTCCTTCTTCGACAACCAGCCAAGAACTATAACAGTAATAAGTCTCCAGAATGATTTTTCACTCTGCAGTGAAATCTACGCTCATTTGAAACTCCCTGGCAAATGAATACTGCTTGTCCTACTGGAGCTCGAATCCAGAATCTTCGTCCATCGCGGGAAAGTCTTCTACGGACTGATCTATGCACGCACGATTCACGACCCGCCCTTATAGGTTTACTTCTGTGAAGTTAGGAACGCAGGTGAGAGGTAAAATGTAAATGTCGTGTGACTAGGGCCTCCCGTGGGGTAGACCGTTCGCTGGGTGCAAGTCTTTCGGTTTGACGCCACTTTGGCGACTTGCGCGTCGATGTGGATGAAATGATGATGATTAGGACAACACAATACCCAGTCCCTGAACGGAGAAAATCTCCGACCCAGCCGCGAATCGAACCCGGGCCCTTAGGATTCACATTCTGTCGCGGTGACCACTATGTTTTTTTGCGTATTGTTCGTTGCGTTTGGTCTGGGCGGACGTCACAAGACATCCGTTCAAGTTGATCGTTGATTCCTTCACTCATTCTCTTTTGTTAGAGGTGGCGAGCAGCCCTCTGACCGAACACGTTGGGCTGCCGTACCGGCACCACTCAGCTACCGGGGGCGGACTAGGTGAGAGGTAATAGCGGAATTATTGCTGTGAGGGCAGCTCGTGATTGTACCTGTATGACTCAGTAGGTAGAGCATTTTCCCACGAAATGAAAAAGTCCCGAGTAGGAGCCCTGGCCCGACGGAGAGTGCTCATCAGAGACAAAGGTATCATGGAGTGACCCTGAGAAGTGTGCTAGGATGGCACTGGTTCTCTGTATACATAAATGACATGCTGGACAGGTTGACCGGCAGTCTGCGGTTTGTTTGCTGATGGGGCTTTGGTGCAGGGTAAGATGTCGTTGAATGACTGTGAGAGGATGCAAGATAACAGAATTTCCAGATGGTGTGATGGGTGGCGTCTTGCCCTGCATAAAGCGAATTGCAAGTAAATGCCGATGAGGAAGAAAAACAATCCCGTTATGTTCAAATACTGAAATAGCAGTATGCTGCTTGACACAGTAATGTCGGTTAAATATCTAGGCGCAACGTTGCAAAGCTATGTGGAATGCAACGAGGACGCAAGGGAAGGGGAATGGTTGAGCTCGCTTTATTGGAAGAATTTAAGGAAAGTGTAGCTCATCTGTAAAGGAGACCACATACAGAACACAAGTGCGACCCATTATTTGGTACTGCTCGAGTGTTTGTAATCCCCACTAGGTCGAATTAAATTAGACATCGAAGCAATTCAGAGGCGTGCCGCTAGTTTTGTTACTGGTTGGTTCGATCAACACGCTTGTATTACGGAGATGCTTCATGAACTCGAATAGGAATAGCTGCAGGGAAGATGGCGTACTTTTCACGAAACACTATTTAGAAAATTTAGAGAACCGGAAAAAAGAAGCTGGCTGCAGAACGAATCTGCTGTCGCCAACATACATTTCGCATAACGACCACGAAGATAAGACAAGCGAAATCAGGGCTCGTACGAAGTCATGTAAACAGTTTAGTCTCTCTCGCACAGTTTGCGAGTGGAACAGGAGAGGAAATGAATGGTAGTGGTATAAGATACCCTCCACGATCTACCACACGGTGTCTTGCGACGTATTTATGTAGGTGTAGATGTAGGTATAGTTTTTATGTTCAAGGAAATTTCAATAGTAGGCGTTTAGTCAACAATAGACACATTACAGTCGTTTGTGTATTGTTTTTCAGGGTAGGCCCACAAATGTCGATCCAGAAACAAACCTAATTTACAACTACGTGATTCTCACGCATTCTCATTCGCGACTTTGTACTACCTGATAAATACGTTTCGATAATTGGTTTCTTATAGCAAGAAAATTTGGTTAGGATATTCTACTATCTAATAATTCAGACACTTCCGTGTTGAGATGCCTGTGTAATACTGAACAGAAACGTCCCTTGAATACCCTTTTCGGGTTCTCTCGAAGTTACTTTTACATCTGCCAATTTTGATTTGTTAAAAATAACATGTTGAATTCTGTATGTATGCAAATCATGACCCAGTTACAAAGCTGGTCCCATACTGCGTAAGCTCGTACTTTGTTTACAAGGAGCAAGTTCGAAACTGTTTTCCAGGTGACAATGAATGGCCTCAAAGCAGGCGTCAGTATTTACTGTCTTCTGGGTCGTATTGATCTCTGTCTGAGCAAATTAGTTTCGCATTACGCACAGGATATTACTCGTATCATCTTTGGTACATCTTAATTAAAGAGAAGGGATGAAGGTATGCAACATTCCTTGACGAGTATTTCTATTACAGCAAAAAACTGCTCATTTTTCTGTGTACACACTTTAGGAACGCCGATTCGACGTGAGTTACATGGCTTCCACGCAGATAGCGGAAATTTCTGTCTTTTGCTGGTAGTGAATACCATCTGTAGGAGCGGTCGTGTTTTGTTGGCAACTTCTTTCCTAACGATTACATTCATATCATAGAGCATATTATATGACACCTTCCTCTTTTCTTACGAGTTGCATCTCCAGCTCTCTCCTGGATGACTTCTCTGCTATTTTGTTTAACTTATGCCACAGTGATTCGTTCCATGCGATCTTGTATACTACGCTATCCCTGTGTCAGATCTTTAGTATAGGGTGAAAACACTGAAGTGATTACAATTCCAGTTTTTCCTACATTGAGGGTTATCCCATATTGGTGATTTTTGTCATTGTGACAAAAAATTTCCGTGACTGTCACGTCTCGTCATAAAAGTGCAGTGCGCTCACGAAGGATGACAGTCACTAAACTTTTTTTGAAATCCAAGCGTCATTTGCCACATGGATTTTGAGCAGACGGTCATTATTTGCGAACTCACGAGGCGTGAAAGAAAATATCATAAAAAAGGGTAGTTGGCACACCCCCCCTTGGGGTGACAGGCTAATATGTGGAAAGTCTTACACAAAATTTCAGAAACTTTGGTCAAAGTCAAGAGAATTTTTTTCAATATTTTCTAAGAAGTGTTGAAAGTTTTGATGAATTACTTCGAATTTTATCTCCTCTAACATATGAAAATATGAGTATTAGATTGTCTGTCCCAGCTGAACGCAAGTTGTTCCAAGCACTAGGAAATATTATTCGACTGACATATTCATCTTCTTTAATTTTCAAATTTGTGTCCTCCAATCCTTCAAATTTTTGTCTAGAAGTGCTGCTATTTTCCCTTTTCTTCGACCAGAATGTCATTATCGATATCATTTTCGTGCACAGTCACACTGTGCAAAGATGTAGATGTCATGTTTGCGTGTTACTGTGTCGATAATCAGGAAACAAATGGGGAGCGGAGAATGCACGGACAGCGACAATTTTGTCACCCTGCGCGCGTGGCAATCAAAAACTAGCGGCGCAGTGACAGTTTTGCCACGGGCTTATTCCCGGATCGACAGACAAAAGTGTCACCCGGCTGTCATCTCGTAACATGCGCGCGTCTACGTATATTTCGACAGACTCAACAAGAATGACAAAACAGTCCGGTGACAAAAATCACCCGTGCGCGCTTTCTCTTAGTTACCGTTAAAACGTAGAACTATTCTGTTTACATATTTGAATTAAAGTCCATGCTCTGTAACGGAATGGTTTGCGCCCTTCTTTTATAAAGTATTTCATTCGATGCATTTCCCTTACAGTGGGTATTCTTCGAACCGTCCTACTATTGTTCCCGAACTTCCCTAGAGTTTGTTCTTTTCTGTAATATATCTGTCATTTGTGTTGAGTCTCCTCTTCGTAATCAGTACTGCACTGATTTCTTTCCAATTAGCACCTGTAAGTGGATATTTCTGATGTTACGGAAGGCTCTTGTAATATTACAACCAGCTCTCTGGGTTATGTGCGAAAGCGCGAGAGTGACCGTAATCCACTCTCCTAAAAGGGGGACGCGTCTGAATGGTAGATGCAGCGCATAGGAGACAGGAAGAAGCAGCAGAACACACGACTGCAGACGATGCGCTCATCTCCAGCCAAGAGTTACCGACACACGCGGATCGAGTGCACTCGAGTGTCACACAATAAAATTATAAGAACGCACATGGTAGTAGTGTAATATACCTACGAAAAAATTTCGAAGAGACAAAAAAAAAATTCTGACTGTGCAGCAAATGACAGCACCACGCATTTAGAAGTTAAAAAACGTTGAAGAAAGAGAAAAGTAGCACTTGCGCCATAACATATTATGAACTTCAATGTAAGTATGGCTTTGTGATACACTCTGACAGTGTCTAGACATAGATCGAATATATTTTGGTCAGTCGTTGCATTTTTGTTAATGAGACCACGGATTGTAACAACGAATAGATGAGGTACAGTATATCAAATGATTCGTCGGCTTAATGCTAGGAGTCGAAAACCTGTGAAGAGCCATATCATCCAGAGCAATATCGTCACCTCACTGTCTGCTGCAGAAGCCGCTAATTCACGCTGCTGTTTCTGGTGCCACACATCACAGGGTACAGAGATTACAATGAGTGCACGAAGAATGCCATTGGGCGCCCGAAACAATGAAAAAGTTTGCGTGTACTTCAATAAAACAAGGCAGAACCCTACCGTTCTAAAACTGTGCAAAACGATTTGCGAAATACTCCAAGATACGTAGTGTTTGCCTTCCATTTTCCCCCTCTCCTTCCGCCACCCAATCCCCGTTTGATGAAAACTATGCTACTGAGCACAAACTGGTAAGCCATAGCGCGATTTGTACGTGCCTAGGACTAGCTCTCTAAGTTACGAGCTGAGGCTGAATGGTTATGGATCACGACTTGGCTCTCCCTCATTTTCAAAGTGTTTTGGAGCCTAAGCCATGACTCATAACGGGGAAAGGCATACTGCAAGTTACAAGGTAGACTTGCCTAATTCAACTGTCCATGTTTATATAACGGATCTCATGTAGCAACGGAAATGCTTATACTGGAATGACCAGAAAATGATCTAATATTTGCGTCGCTTTTGGTTCTAGCTAAACAAGTGCTGTTGGTGACACAGATTCTGGCCACAGGGGAAAAATATGGCACCAGTTTATTTATAGGACCAACAGACACCGAGATGCACGAAAACAACTCTCACAGAAAAAAGAAGGCACGGCTCAAGATAAATGGGGCTCAGCCTCCCCCTGACAGCGTACGTCCGTTGCGAGATACCACAGGAAACCACCCTAGTGGCAGCCGGAAAGGAGCCTGGACAAATGCCCCACTCGCTACGCAAAGCGTATGGCCTGAGACATCTCTAGCCTCTGGCACTTGCAGAAACGTTTCGACATCGCTTAAGCAATCACCGACAAACAGCCAGGCCCGTACAGACTCAGGCATTACGCATCTTAGCAAATGCAGCGATCAGTCTGCTGAACATCCTAATACTTGCTACCTTGTTTACTGTCTAGTCTCGTTTAGTAACTACTATAGCAGGTTCATCGTAATGCGTGCATCTACACGGCATAAGTTCTACATGCCTTTACAGTTATTTGCTGTGATTTTCAGTTTTAGTATATAACAGCACCAGTAGCCGTAATTATTGTGAGGAGAGATCCATAGGAAGTAAGCCATGGGATTGGAAATAAATAGATTTAATACTCCATTAAATTACACTGGTGTCATTCTACAACATCTGCAGTTGAACCAAAGTGATGATAAGTGCTTTGTGATGAAAGATACTGTTGTGTTTCTCGTAGCTCATCCTACTGATGCGTTTAGCATTCATGAATGTGTTGACATTGTGTGCAGAAATACTTGGGAATATGAGCTCATTAAACACCCACTATTCTAGCAGAAAGCGTCCACCGAAATTTACATATGCATTACCTGCTCAAAAGTATTTGGACACCCATATGCAATGCGCATTCGACCAAAAGATGTCACGGGAGAAGGACCCGCACGTATAAAAGGAGACGGGAGTACTGTGTTGTCAGCAGAGAAGCAGTAACATCAGAATGTTTCGGTCACGTCAGCTTTGCGACTTCTAAGGTGGACTAGTCACTGGATGTAACCTGAGTGACACTTCAAACCTAGTAAAGCTGCCTCATACGAGACCAGGCAGATCTCATGTACTGACGGACGGGTAAGGCCGAGCATTGCGGACATTGATTGTAAAAAACTGCATAAAATCAGCGGGAGGAATTAATGAGCTCCGAAGTGCTACCAGTAGTCGAGCTAGCACAATGTCTGTCCTTTGAGACTTGACAAGGCTGGGTTACGATAGTCGAGCAACTTCTCAGAAGTTACATGTTTTTATAGCCAATGGTAAATTACGCTTGTAGTTGTGTGAAAATCGACAACACTGGGCAGTGGACTAATGGAAACGAGTGATCTGGAATGATGAATGGCAGTCCGATGCGAGGGTTTCGATTTGGTTCATGCCCGGTGAATGTTACCTGTCAACATGTGCAATGGTAACGATGAAGTACGGAAGAGTTGGCGTTGCAGTTTCGGGGTGTTTTTCGTGGTTAGAGTGTGGTCTCCTTGTTTCGCTTAAGCAAACGCTAAATTTGGAAGGACATCAACACATTTTGCAGTTTGTGTACTGTTTACAGTAGAGGAACAAGTCGGAGGATATGATTGTTTATATCAGCATGACAAAGCACTCTGCCGGCCGGAGTGGCCGAGCGGTTCTAGGCGCTACAGTTTGGAACCGTGCGACCGCTACGGTCGCAGGTTCGAATCCTGCCTCGGGCATGGATGTGTGTGATGTCCTAAGGTTAGTTAGGTTTAAGTAGTTCTAAGTTCTAGGGGACTGATGACCACAGCAGTTGTGTCCCATAGTGCTCAGAGCCATTTGAACCATTTGAACAAAACACTCTGTCATTAAGCAGAATTTATGAGGAGATGGTTTGTTAGTAACAACATGCCTGAAATGGATTTGTCTGGCTTCTTTTAAAAAGGGGTATCTATATCGAAGAGGAGCAACTGTACAATCTACCAGTATCTTAGGACGTTCTGGTGCGGCTCGATTAATAAACATGAGATGGCAGCATTAGTCTGACAAGGTAAAGAAATTGGAAAATTCGAATAAATGTCTTGTTTATTAGAATAATTACTAGAACAAACCATCGCATAAATTAATACAAAAGGTACCTTCTGCTACACTTAATAAAGTTACATTCGGCCCGATTCCTGAATAGGCAATATTAAGAAAATTCAGAAATATTTCCCATGTGTTTGTCGAATAAAACCAAAGGTTTACGGAATCCTCAACGCAGGTTAAATATTGGACGCGAATGTAACCAATACTGAATACTGAGCTCAGCCGAGTCGTCACTATGCTATGCCCGTCAGAAAACCTAATCAGTCGCACTGCCACCAGATACGAGCCAATCCCTAGCAAAAGGAAAGCAGTAACATCTTACCTCAGATCGCTAAGCGAAATGCATAGAGATGAGCAACAAGTGCTTGTCAAAATTAATGCGAAAACGGAAGTTGCTCTCTCAAAACTAATACTGCAGCCACTCTCAGTACCAATACCAATATCATGCACTCCTTCTCTTCAGCTCAAATGCAACAGAAATATCAGACCGAGATTGTATGATACAACTTCCAACAGGCTTCTTCCGGCTCAGTACTGCCTGCTTGCACAACTCGTAATAATACGCAGTTCGCGGGCAAAACTGCTCCGACTAACTCATATTAACATGCACTGCACTTCCTTTCAAGCCTACTTAGGACTGCGCACATGTCACAATAACAGGCTGACTGCCTCAGTGCAGCTGGTTCCACACAACTCACTCTTTACAGCTGCCACCTTGTAATTGCCCCTTTTCCTTCCTTCAGATACGAGACACTCACATGTCACCACCACGCCCTAGACGTTAGTTGGCTGAGACACTCATTTAAAAGATCGGCAGTAGCAAAGGAATGTCGACATCGACCAGTAAGCGGTCTAAAATATACCAAAGAACTCCCCGCTAACCGATATGCAAAAGTATGAAACCGAAAAGACGAGTGGCTGAATCAACAACTTTCAGACTGGACTACCACCGTCCCAAACTGAACCCAGTGGAACGCCTATTGGGATGAGTTAGAATGTCGACTTCTCTCCAGACTCCGGCATTCAAATCTCGAGCCTCCCTGGTTTCGGCTCTAGAGGAGGAATGGGCTGCCATTTCTCCACAGACATTCAAACGCCTCATTGGAAGAGTCCTCAACAGAGTTTCGACGTCTCATAAAGTCGAAAGGTCGATACACCCCTTATGCTTTTGAATAATTAGTGTAAATTCAGAGAATGAAAGTAGAAAAAAGTATTAAATAGCAAACCATTACATCTACATCTATCTAGTCTCCGCAATTTATTTGTCGGTGTGTGTGTGTGTGGGTACGACTGGCACCACAACCATGTCCTTACTTTCCTGTTCGAATCTGTGTTCATGAGCTGGAAGAAAGAAAGTCTATAATTTTCATGTGGGCTCTACTTTCTGTGACTTTCTTGTCAATATCATTTCGCTCAACAAAAGTTATGCATCGCCTGCATATCTGTGAACGTGTCTTAGATTCGAGGAAAGCAGCGAATGAAAGAATAAGCCAGATGAAAATAAAAAAGATTGCTTCATTGTAAAATGAAAACGAAACAATTACCAAAATATACGCAGTCTGTTCGGAAGTGCCCTTTTTTTTTTCTTTTTTTTCTTATCTGTGATACGAGAACCCGATACTGGGTAACCTTCAACGATGTGTCCACCGTGTACATCGTAACATAGTGGAATAACCTCTGGTATGCTGTCCAAAATGTGATTCAGACGTTGTCAGTGCCTCTCCCATTTTCTGACGATGATTTTTCTGAGGTGACCCACTGTGTAGGCAGAGTTCCTCCGAAGTCATGTTGCACGTTTTACCCGGTCATGTCCGCAGCTTGTGGTCGTGCGGTAGCGTTCTCGCTTCCCGCGCTTGGGTTCCCAGTTTCGATACCCGGCGGGGTCAGAGATTTTCTCTGCCTCGTGATGACTGGGTGTTGTGTGATGTCCGTAGGTTAGTTAGGAAGTAGTTCTAAGTTCTAGCGGACTGATAACCATAGATGTTAAGTCCCATAGTGCTCAGAGCCATTTGAACCATTTTTGAACCCGGTCATAAATATGATGAGTCTGGTTCATGTTAGAAGATTCTGCAGGCTATTGCTGCGCTCTCGAGTAAGGTTTCACGAGGTGGCAGTCGTATGCTCGCTCGTTGTCATCTTCAGTGACGAATCCGTCGCCAAAATGTTAGGCCTTCACTGTGGATTTGAGGATCGTATCCCAATAATGCACGACACTCATCCTACTCTATATCAGTTACGAGAGGCGTCCAACAACCGTAAATGATATTGGCCCAAATCATTACTGATCGACGTCCTTGCTGATTGCGTGACATTGCCTGCCTGAGAAGTTCGCCTCCACTCTCGTCTATCATGATCAACAGGCTTCAGATAAATCTTGCACTCGTCGATAGAGAGAATCTGACGCCACTGATCCTGGTGCCTTACCAGGTATTCCATTCACAAACTTCTACGCGCATACGATGCTGATGAGTTTCAACTATTGTTCGTAATGGGTACCTAGGGGCCAAATTGATCTTGTGGAGACCGTTGTACAACATCTGGTTTGACACAGCTACCCCAGTTAACTCCAAAAAGGCTGTGCGTTGTTCTCTTACAATCTGTTTGAAATATATATGAGGAGTTGTCACGAAGCTGTATTATCACCTCGTCAGAATCAAGCTGAGACCTTGAATATTCAACCTTTATTGCGATATATTTCTCCCATTCACGGATGACTTGGTAGAGAAGTTTATTGCAGAAGCAGGAATTTGGTTCTTCATGAAACAATTCATCGTGAAAATAACCCTGATGTCATTCTAAAAATGCCTGACAGGCAATGCTATCTTCATATTCTTGCATATGGTAACAGGCTTCCTCCATATATTCACCCTTCCATGCGATAATACATCTGTCTCAATGATGGACTACTTGGTGGAGACATTGGTTGTAGAAGCCTGTATTTTTCTGTTCAGAAAACGTTACGTCGTGAAAACAACCTGGAGTCATTCTGGAAATTCTTGGCAATGACTTCTTCACCCGAGGACAGAGGAAAAACCCACTGGATGGCCTACACCGCTCCTGTGACTGATACATGGCAGCAGGGCTCGTTTTCTCTCTACATGACTTTTCTTTCGACCAATCCTTAGAGTTGTTGCTACGAGTCTGCTGCAATCTACTTTGCTCAAAAACTAGTTGAGGTTCTTCTCCTGTTGCAGGAAACAAGTCATACTGATTGTTAACCGGCCCTTCAAATGTGATTCCTAAAGTGTTTTCCTTCTTCCTATTACTTGTCCCCTTGTCCGAGCTTCCACTGTCTCTTCCCCCATTCAACCTATCTAACATAAAGTATGCCATTTCTAAACCTACCTGAAGGGCCTAAATCTTTCTTCCCTACGTGATTTTCTTGTCTCGACTACATAATCTCCGACTCTATGGGAGAGACTCATCTATACTCTACTGGCTTCCCCGCTACAATCACCCCAGTGAAACATGAACCCTTAGTTCTGAAGTGTTTCTCCCATTCTAACTAATGTACCGCAACATCCATATTTACCCTGCTTTTACAGCAAACTGAGAAGCACTACAACGAACTTAAACTGTAGTAAAGTAATAATTAGTAAACACCTATATTTCGGCGAGTCGTGCAGCTAACTTCTAGGCGGAAAGTGGACATAAAAACACGAAAAGGTAAACAACACACAGATGTACACTGAACGTATGTTTTAGGTAACAACAATTTTAAACCGACACTATCAGGAAATTATGCAAAGTACTGAAATGAATCCAGAAACGACTAGACGGTAGGCGGACGTCAGCACTTGAATGAATTACCGCACAATAAAATATTTATAAATTGACTGCTTCATTTGATATGTCCTCTCCAGGGGCCTGCTATGGTACTGGTACTCAGGGCTTTCAATGGGTACGAGGGCTGTAGACATGTACCTGCAAGGAAACAAAAACTTTAATTACTTCATTTTATTTTTTCGAGGGGAAAAGTAAAACTTTATTATTATCCTTTTTATGAGCTGTAATTTGAATTTTTGGTAGTGGTCTTCAGCTGGTAATGTCCACGGCAAGTGACCACAACAGGTCAGATATTCAGTGCTTTGTATCTCACGATAGTGGATGAATATTCAAATAGCGTAAAGCGACTCTGCGGTGTACACCAATTCGGCGGTCAACTTCACATGTTGACAATTCTTCTTGCTGTAAAGTGAAAACGCGCGTACGGCTTACGCTTGAAATGACCGTTAGAAGCATGTTGACGGACGTAATGATGTACAGAACCGGATTCTACTGTTTAATATTACAGATACAACACGGTCTTCTAAGGTGCACTCTGACTGCAGGTTTACTCAATTACACATTTAACTATGGTCGAACGAGTATAGAGTAAATGGTTTTTCTTAACAAAATATATAAACATCTTAAGTCATGCGGCTGGTGCAAAATCTTTTTGAGCAGTTTATATCGTCGATTCTTTTTGGAATGAACATTCTCTGAAAAAAATGGTTCAAATGGCTCTGAGCACTATGGGACTTAACATCTCAGGTCATCAGTCCCCTAGAACTTAGAACTAATTAAACCTAACTAACCTAAGGACATCACACATTCTCTGAAACTTCAAAGAAACCTCTTTGTGTTCCGCCTCTTATGACCTCATTGACGGCAGGACGGTAAACCCTAATCCTTTCTCCTTATTTTCTCTGTGATCCACCAACCTTGTAATGCTTAACATTATATTTCGGTGAGTTCTACGTGACGTTCTTGAACTAATTAAATGCGACAGTGGCAAAACACACCTCTTTCGATCTTATCTATCTCGTTACCACATACCTTTTATATAGTTCCGAAGCTGCTTTAACATCTGAAGTGTCCGCACAGTTAAGAATAACATCTTGAGTTCTGTAAGCAAGAAAGAACTCAAACCAGTCACTGAACTGATCCGATTTTCCGGAAGCTCGTATTTTGTTCACTAGGCGAGAGTATGAAACTGTACAGAATAACTTTCAACAGCCAAGAAATACGTAAATTTTGGAGCAGTCATTTACTTTCTTCTGAGTTTCATGGACGAGCTGAATGAGTACAGTTTTGCAATACAGCAGACTGCAGAATCCAAGATGACTCCAAGGGAGGAGATTTTCGTTCTCCTATATGGTCACAACACGCGAGCATAAAACGTATTCCATAATTCTGCATCCGACTGAGATCCAGCGAGATGGCGCAGTTGTTAGCACACTGGACTCTGATTCGAGAAGACGTCGGTGCAAATCCGCTTCCCAGCATCCTGATTTGAGTTTTTTGTGCTTTCCTTAAAACACTCCAGTCAAATGCGAGGGTGGTTCCTTTGAAAACACACTGCCGATTTCCTTCCCCATCCTTGACGCAATTTGAGCTTGCCTCTGTCTCTAATGTTCTTGTTGTCGATGGCACATCAAACCTTAATCTTCCTTCCATCATCTTTGGCATCAGACTAAGCGATATATGCTCATAAATAACCCACCAGCCCGGCGCTCCTTACAGAAAATTCAGTTTGGTTCGAGTAGCCAAGCAGTGTGGACGTGCTAATTACGTCCCTGTCGCATAGTGCACGTTCGGTGTTTGTCCACTTGCTTCGACCGTTTCGCCGGTCCTAGTATTTTCATCGATAAGACTGGCCAACTCTTACAGAAAATCAAGACTGAACTTCAGTTTCAGGAGCGAATTTGTTCGGCCAAAAGCTTTGGAAGTAGAATGTTTCTCCGAAGCGAAGTAAAGATCCCAAGTGACGAAATTGTTGGTATACATCTTATGTTACTCAATAGTGTGGTGTATGTCAGGCTTCTCAACGACGCAATCTGTGACAGCATCCTTCGAGAGACAAAAACGGACTCAAATTCTGCCGCACGGTTGGTAATGTGCGTGCTGTGTAAATCGACCGTGCAGGGCTGGGACTGCGGACGATCCAGATCTTCGAAATCCCTTTCGAACTGCCCGCAGACGAGGTTGTGTCTGCATTTCACCCTTACAGGGTGGTTCATGGACATGCTGCACAGAAGTGGGCTCATTTCAAGACATTCTTTGTCTTTAATCACGTGCGTCAGGTCTGCATTACTTTAAATAAACACGTCCCTTTCTAGTTATACACTGTAGAATGCAGAGCCGTTATTATCTACGACGAAAAGCCGAATACGTGTTATGGATTGTGCAAAGAAGGCCATGTCTAGTCCGAGTGTCCACAGAGGAGGATAGCACAACTGTCATCTGGGAATAGGATCCTATGACACTCACGAACGGGCCGTAGCGACACTCCGCAGATGGCTGAGGCACTATAGAGGAAAGAAGTGACGCCCACGCCGATCACAACCACTGCGTCGACAGCTATGTCGACGGATGATAAAAAGGCCAACGGAGGCATAAATATTGATATCGTGATAGGGGCCCAAGCAGCGTTCGTGCCGTCGTCTGACACAGAGGCCCACTCTCGTAAACAAGTATCGCCGAAAAGCGCAAGAGGAGACGGAGGGCGTCATCTGGTAACCACATGACACAATCGCAAGCAGATGTCTTACCTTGTGCAGAAGCTAACGCGCTGATTGAAGCCATGGAAACGCTCAACCTTCGTCCACATACCGTTCCGGATACTGTCGCGTCCTTGTCAGAAGTGACAAAGACTGACAATGATCGCCGGAGTGAATAATGCTCCCTTGTCACTGTAGCTCCAATGCTGGCGTTGAGCTACTCGGAGGTTCTAACAGCTGATTCCACCTCGCACCAATCTCTATGGGCGGATGTGCCCCAAACTCCGTCTGCTGGTGCAAGAACTACCCCTTCTAGACACTTGGGATAGCGTGGATGGTGACCTCCTAGGATACACATACGTCACCAGTCACTCCGCGAGGCGCTTCGATCGCGTTTATGTATCCCCCGATCTAGCTTCAGGCGACGATGGACGTAGGTAGATATCCATTAGCCCTTTTCAATCATGGTACATACACCTGCACTGTCTCTCTCTATCGTCAACACACGTACATATACATTATCTCTCTCCATCGTCTACAGATATGTTGTCGTGGCTGCTGGAAAATAAATGTAGCGCACCTGCAGGAGCAGGAATGTCGTCGACTCGTAAGAGACACTGGACTGCCTGCGAAAATCGACTGCTGACATATTCCTCCACAGTGAACTGGTTGCTCGAATGCGTCAAACCGGTACTACGGCGCGCCACACGACGTAATATTGCTTTACGTTGCTCCGAGAACTCACTGTAAGCCCACCGTCCCCTGACCGACAGGCAGAGATTCGTCACATCTCACATACGCCGCGTCGTCTCGAATATGTAGTGGTGTGAGCAGCAAGTCAAGATCGGGTCAGCGGTGAACCTCCGTCTATGCACCACATTTTTCGGGAGCGGCAACAGTACCGACGAACAATGATCCACGTTCTTGGCATGCCAGATGGCCGTCGCTTGACTGCATAGGCAGACATTGTAAATGCATTCGTTGTCTACTACAGACGGTTTTACTTTGAGGAGCATTTCGACGGTGCAGCTTTCGCTAAGTGCCACAGTCGATGTCGGATACCCTCGGCACCCCGGCAGCAGAACCTGTTATGATGTCAGTTACCTGCCCAGACATCGAGGAAGCCACATCACCGGGTACAGCCATCAAGTCCTTTGGTTCAGAAGGTATCTCCTTGGAGTTATACCGGGCCTTTCATGATATGATTCTTAGATGGACGTTGATGTATCAGGAATATATGAGGCCTAGTGTGCCGCTGCCGTTGTCCTTTCTTGAAGGCCTGAATATCCAGATGCCCATGCCAACAGGGGGACGAGGGACTGAGCATTCTTGCCCGTCGACTTCGCCCAACTTACTTAAAATTTGCTCAGTATTTACAGTGGTTTACTAAAAACCTTAAACACATCGCTTATTTTACTTTACGGGAATCCTTTAACTTTTCAAATTTTTATAATTTTGGAAATAGTACCGAAGATTTAACTTTTAGTTAGTGTAAAAGCAAAACATCAGATACGTCCTTTTGTCTGCGTGAATTTTTATGCATTTCAACAAAATAACACATACTATTTACAATAATCACAAACTTTCTCACCGCCTTTCCATTATTTTAGGCAGTCTAAACCAAACACTTTTATTTTCAAACCTTGTTTTGTCAAGAAAAGACTTGACTGCCGCTGAGGCGTTCGGCAGTTTCAAATTTCAACGACTTAAATTTAGCGTCTTGTGAAGTATCAGTTTCTTCAACTTCTACTACCGCGCGGGGTAGCCACTCGGTCTAGTGCGTCTCGTCACGGTTCGCGCGGCTCCCCCCGTCGGAGGTTAGTGTTGTGGATTGGCAGGAGACCAACCCACTAAATTTAGAGGAAGCCGAAAGGCACGCGTTTTAGCTCACGCAGGCTGGCGTGAGGTCTGGAACAGGACAAGGAAATTAGAACTTAGAAAAACGGACGCAGATGGTGGAATACTTAACTTTAATCCATTAATGTTGAACGTAGCTCTTGTCTGTACATTATTTACAATATCAATAGCTACTGATAATGGCGCCTTGCTAGGTCGTAGCAAATGACGTAGCTGAAGGCTATGCTAACTATCATCTCGGCAAATGAGAGCGTATTTTGTCAGTGAACCATCGCTAGCAAAGTCGGCTTTACAACTGGGGCGAGTGCTAGGAAGTCTCTCTAGACCTGCCGTGTGGCGGCGCTCGGTCTGCAATCTCTGATACTGGCGACACGCGGGTCCGACGTATACTAACGGATTTAGCCGATTTAAAGGCTACCACCTAGCAAGTGTGGTGTCTGGCGGTGATCTCACAGTTAGTTTATGTTAGGTTAGGTAGTGTGTAAGATTAGGGACCGATGACCTCCACAGTTTGGTCCCGTAAGATCTTACCACAAATTTCCAAATTTCAGCTTCTGCTTCCAAATTACCGCGTTTACTGTTCATTTTGACAACTCCATTACCACAGTTAATGATTACCTTTTCTTTACCCAGCAAAACGACGTAAAATTGATTTCGGAATTCAAATCTGGAACGACCAGGAAATTATCTTCGAATCCTCGTCCTTTAATTTTGAATTCCACCAATATTTGACTTTTAATTGGCTTACTGCTTTTGCCAGTAGCCCCTACGACTTTGGCAACTTTTACGGTCATCATTATTAATCTGTGTTAGTCTGAAATGTACTCAAATATGACTTGATATAGCACTGATTTGTGATCCTGTGTCAAGAACGACTTGCAATCTAACTTTGTAAATTTCGACAGGAATGATGATTTGTTTGCTTGCCTTACTGTCGGAGTTATTTAGTTCTTCCCATAGCAAATCTTGACCGACGATAAGGTCATTCTAAGACATGTTCTTCACCTGCAGATCACATATGTCTGGAAGTTTTTTCGGTTTTCAGATTTGAAAGTCTTTTATAATTTGAACCCGTTGTTGGCCAGGTATCGTATCATCCGGAGGCTCTTTCTTTCTTGGTTCTGGTTGGTTCCTGGTTCTGGTTCATCTTTCGAAATTGCTTCATCTGAAATTATAAGACAGTATTTCGTCACGTATTCATTTATTCCCATTACTTCAACACATTCTTTATCCGAACTGTCTTCTAAGTCTGACCATACTGGGTCACTGTTCGGTTCTGACAGAGGCACTTTTCTTAGATAGATTATAATTTCTTCCTCTGATCTTCTGTCAGATTTTAAATACCCAGAATCAGGGCTTCCTACTAACGTCACTAGTTCTTTTTCTTCTGTCAAAACAGGTTCTTTGTCTGAACTATCATTTTCGTCGGCACTAATCACGTCTACTTTTATTTCTTATTTTGTGTAGTCGTCGTGAATTTCAATAATTCATAAGCAATTGTCCGAATCTATCTCTTCCTGCCTATCGATAACAGTTTGATTCATTGGCGTTTCGTTATTTAGGAATGTTTATTCTGCAACGTTGAGGATTTCATCCTCTTTCGTCCTCCTTTTCCTTACTGCGACCATATTTCTTTCCTTAGTATTAATTTCAGTTATTGGCAGCTCACGTACTATGTGCGGCACCTTTTTACTCACTTTTTATCACCTCTTTAATAACTGCTGGTCACGAACTTTTCACGGTGCCAAATACTTCCATTTACTCAATGCTATCAGGCCACGTCCTCTTCTCGACGTTCCTGTTTCTCCTTTTACTGCCACCTAACCTTCTGGTACCATAATACCTTGTGAAATCCTCCCACTCGCATTGCTTTAGTCCTGGGTACAGATATTCGATCTAATCACACTAACTTCTAATCCCTCACAAATCATTTTCGGAAATATTATCATTATTGAAACTGTTATCCGTGCTGTCTTCTTCGACTGTGAAAATGTTCAAGTTTTCTCCTGCCACGGTGTCGTTATCAATCAAAGCGGGTTCATTGTATTCTACTGTGACGCCCTCATTCTTTACTGATGCGGTACCTACAGCTTCCATACGGACAGCTGATTGATCTGATAAATTCGTTACTGGCAGGCATCAATGTCCAGCAGCTAGTATTTGTTTCATTGCCTGCCTGCAGTTACTGATTCCTGAGCACACTCGTAGCCACGCTTGCAGTGGTCTGCGGTTCTCAGCAGTCGCTTTCTCGTGTTCTTCATTCATTACGTCTTCGTCGTTACTGTTTCTTATGTTTGGGCCGTGAAAATTTGTCTAGTTACTTGTGTCACAACATATGCGGCCCTCAGTTTTCCGCGGTGCTGCTGTCGTGGTAATGGCGCGGTACAAATCCTCTAATGCGAGCTGCTGAAGTACCTCGACCTCTGCCACTTCATCGTTGAACCGTATTATTACGGTACCTATTACCGTCATTCTGTTCACTGTCAATGTGAGTACCTCTATTATTGTTGTTGTTTTGAAGATAATCACGATTTCATCTCCAGTTATCTTCATTCTCTACTCTTCCCAGACACGCAGAAAAACTATTATGATCGTTTCCCACATATTTCTTCGAATATTCTGGCAGATTTTTCAATTTCTCCCGCACATTTTCGTATTCGGATCGTTTTATGCTAAGAATTTAAATGCTATACTGGCATTTCCATAAGAATGACTTTTAAGAAGAAAATCCTAGCTCATTTCCTTTCATTAGTACTTTGGAGAAACTTTAACGATCCTTTTGTGAAAAACACGAGGAGCTATCAGAAAGAAGGCTCACTTGAATAATTATGACATTTACTACTCCACGAAGTTCGTTAAATGTAGTTAAAGAAAGCTATTACTTTTCAGTTCAATAATACAGGATCCTCATAAACATTTCAACACTTGAAATGGCATCCCACCTAGGTAAATGATAGTGATTAAAAATGGGTCTTCGATACAAAGTTTAAACAAAACAGATTAATTATTTTGATAAGAGACCAAATAACTGGCTAATACAATTATACGGTACTCTACTGAATGTTAGAGACATAGTGGTGGCTGGGGTGGTTTCCTGTGGCTACTCAAAAAGGTGGAAAAATTATCCATGGCTCTTACTGCGTAACAAGTTTTGAAAATTCTCTTCTTAGCGTCGGATGTCTGTTGTACGGAACTAACCAATGTATGCCATGAACAATAAGCCACTTTTCTTCCACATCCAAGGCTATATTTTATAATCTTACTGCTCTTCTTGCCTCGTTCACTACACAAGATGCGAACACTGTGCTCGCTAGCCACCAATTAATTCTTGCCACAAAGGAGTCTTGCAGTTACACCGCCAAATTCATCTTTTCTATTTCTGCCAAACCAGTTTCGTAGCGGGGGGAATTTCCTCCAGGTTCCATGCGCGAACCAGTATTGCAAGTAAAGATTCAAGATTCAACATTTCCATTCTTTTAGAGAATATTATTTCTAAAATTACATTTGTATTTCATTAAATGGGCATAAATAACGAACAAAACATTTTATAGGTGTAAAACAAAGAACATGGTTATATAGATGTCACATTAAATAAAAGCAGACAATGAAGTTATTTGAGATAACTGTAGAGAATATAGGTGTTATAATTGGCGGTTTAACTGTCTTTGTCCTTCTTTAAAGGCCTGATTATCCCGATCGCGAAGCCAACAGGGAGACCAGGGCTTGAGAATTACTGCCCTCTGACCTTGCTCAGCGACTTTAAAGTCATCACAAGGCTTCTGGCAGTGCGACTTAAGATCGTCTTGCCGAGAGTTATTTCTACATAACAAACGTCAATGGAAGCAGCTAATAATATGCATGCCGCGCTTAGTGGCTATTGGGATGTGGTAGCCCTAGCAGTAGCTTGTCGCCTTGGAGGTGCCCTGACAACGGTGTACTTTGACCATGCTTTTGACGGGGTAGACCATTATTTGTTTGCAGCAGTGACGACCCGCATGGCTTTCCCACCGGCCTTTATCAGTGAAATCATATGACCTCTCCATGGCACATCATCCTAAAGTGCTGGTTAATAAACGTGGTGTGGCGGGTCCCCTGTCAGTTTCGCGATCTGTCTGCCAGCGTTGCCCACTCTCAATTATGTTACATGCAGTTGCTCTTGAAGCAGTTATCTGAGGATTGCAGAGTTGTCGGTCAGAGATAACACTGCGACGACACACGTTTCATTACAGGGCATATCAGTTCACCTCGTTTTTCTGGCCAGACCTGGCCCTGAGATGATGCCGGTACGGGAATCATTCACGTAATACGGGACGGCGGCGTGTGATTGTACGAAAGTGGACAAGTCTTGGGCAATGAATACTGGTAGAACCCTCCTGGAGGAGAGTGTAGCACACCCCTGCAGATGATGGACACTCTTAAATGACTGGGAACTCTTTCTACCCGCTGTTATCTGCCGCATGGTGACGATGAATTATAGACACCTTCTACAGGCAGTCCGAACGGGCGTCAGGATGCACTTGTTACTAGCGTTGGATATGGCCCGACGAGTCACCTTCATCAACAACTATATGGCTTTCAGAATACCACATCTGGCTCATATTCTCCCTATGACGGCGGTGATGGTACAAGGAGCACTGGCGGTAATCGGTTATTTCGTTAGCGCTGGACGTATCCTCAAGATACGCTACGAATCCCTCATTCTCCCCACTCGCCACAGTGTATTTGTCAACGTCCGTGTGAGGGCAGCTGCACCGTATTTCGGCATAGTATTTAAGCTATGGACTCATCACCGCAATAATATCACTCGTCCCCGGATTCAGTCACCAATGCCTGCGTCCCTCCTTCCGCCCACTGCCATTGCACACATCGCGCCATCTCTCTCACATATAAGACCGTTTTCCTTGAATATAGCTATGTGTATGCTGACTTCCCCAGCGCAAGAGCACCAAAGACCGAGGGAGATAGATCTTCTAATGAAAAGGAATCATGCCCGGAATGCAACTGAAGCGCCGTCCCATGGCTCTATGGCCCGTTGTGTGGCACGCCATTCTCCACGGCGATATTGTTTTACGGCGCGCGCCTCCTGGCACCTTATCGTTAATGAGAAACACGAGATGTGAATTCGTCTGCACAGTATCGGTATGTCTAACTCTCCCCTCCGATTGCAGCGTCGTCTGATGGATACGAACGGACATCGCCCTAGTGTGTGGATCCTCAGAAGACGTATGGCTGCTGGTACGGAGATTCCTAGCCTTTTATCTTCCAGCTGTGCCACACGTGATCGAGCCATATAGAATACTCTACCAGGAAGACACACATTTTCCGCATATGAAGACCCACGCTTTGACGTGGATCAAAGGACTATCAGTTTACTGTCTTCTCTGAGACGGTACATAGGACGTTGTTACAGGAACGTGACTCTTTTATGAAACTTGCCCCATACCGTAAGTTTTTTGCGAGGTATTGGGGTACCGTTATCAGGGATCTCCCACGCAGTTAGGGAGTACTGAGAAGTAGAAGATGACATATGATGCCATCGTTACTGACTCTGACGTGAAACACGGAACTACGAATATATTCGCCGAGAAGAAGAGCGTGTCCAAGCGCCAGTTGTGCGCCGGGGATCTACAACTCGTTATTTTGTCGCTTTTGCTGGATGGACTCTTCCTTATTTTTTTTGTAGACATCTGAAAAAGAAAAAAAAAAGATCTCTTATGGTAAAGCATGTCAGCAACCTGGGTATTTAACTTACATTTTCTTCTCCTTACTTATAGTATGTATTATTTGTAGTTGATGATTATACAGGAACATTAAATACGTACATTTTCTTAGTGCCTTTGATATACAGTGTCAAAAACTATCATACAATCTATCTTATTAAAAATGGAAATTGCCTCCACCGTTTTCCATTCTCTAGGAATGCTTCGTTACTCCAGCGATGTACTATGAGCCGCTGTTAAAAGAGGAGTAAACTCCTTCACATTAACCGTGTAGTATAGCACACCTATGTCACTGTTTCCAGTTGCATTGTCTCCCTTGGGGGATTCTAGAACTTTTTCTATTCCACAATGACGTACCTCAATATGATCAACGAAATGAGGTATTACGAGTCTCTGCAGTGAAACAATTATCTTCATATAAATAGAAATTAGAAAGCATGAGGAGTCGAGATATTGTAATAGGAATTGCGTGTGCTAAATTGGTAACTGTATTAGCATACTATTATAGAGTTTTCGTAAGAGCCGATGTATCGGAAGCCAAATGATTTCGTAATGGCGAGACCAATGGTTTCCAAAATATCGATTATGTTCAGTGTTAAGTAATTCCTGCATTCTCAACCGCATTATGATCAGCTGATGCACGTTCCTCTCTCCCTATCCCTCTCTCTCTCTCTCTCTCTCTCTCTCTCTTTCTCCCTGTCTTGATTTCCCAGCGTTTATCCTAGCATATGAAGTCCGCTGTTTTCATGTTTTCGCAAACATTACTGATTTCAGCTATGTGGCCATATGTCCTTCCTGCCACGGAAGGCCGCAGTTGACCCAGAGGAGGAAAGCTATGTGCACCATCTCTCTGTGAATCGTGCAAGTTCAGTTCTTTGTGCGAGGAAAACCGTTTAAAAGCCTCACTCCAGCCGTCCGGTAGACCAGACCAATTTAAAACCTATTCTTAAAGATAGTTTAATGTAGAATTGACACATAGCTATTCTTATTGTTTACAGGAACAATTATGAGCATTTTCACTTACATAATATTTGTAATTATAATATATAGATATGCTCCCTCTGACACTTTTTTCCATTAATGGCAGACGCTTGGAAGCTACAACTCGTAGATGTACAAACTAAAGAGCTGTTATAAAATTTTAATTCAATGTCGATACCAGAAGCTATACTGTCTTTTAGCTTATTTCAAAGATATTTCATTTTCTAAATTGTTTTAGTGGACCACCTCCATACCTGTCAGTACTTGCGACTGCCACGCTGAGGAACCCAGCTCAGTATGTGTTGTGTATTACTTTGTACACAACTTAAAGGGAGGTGGGCTACACAGCAGTGAAGCGGCTGTCATCGTAGGGAAGCTGGACAGCACCGGGAATTTTAAGCGAATGTGTAAATACAGTAAACAGTAGTTTTACTTAACTTGTAGCTTCCTCCAAGCGTTCCAAATTAACTTTACAAAAGAACAAACAACAATAAAGTCCAGCCCTTACAAGAAGCAAACCAAAGAATGTCGTGCAGTGTGAGACTTACGCTACTAATGCGCGACCGAACTGTAAAAGGCCGATTAAGACTGAAGACTGTCGAAGACCGATTGAGACTGGCCATGTAGCTGCCACAGTCCATCCTATATCGCGGCGGCAGAAAGCGCTCATCGTCGGATCCGCTGGAAGAGTGGTTGCGTTTGCATGTCAACTGTGAGACGCCGGTGAGGATGTTATCGACCTATGCTACCACAGTGTCCAGTAATGTCATGAATGTTTCTTTGGTGAAGTGACTGGAACGAGGAGTACTCGCGTTGTGTGTGGTGTGAGGAGCTACTTGAATGAGAAGGCCTGGAAAGCCGAGAACTGCCAGAAGCGCTGGATGCTAACACCATGTCCTGGCATACTGCATCAAAATGAAAAAATCCAGCATAGCCACATAGCTCTGTAACTAACTAGGCGAGACCTGTATATGCTTAGAAGTAGCCGTTGTAGGGGTATGGCTTTAACGTGGGAGGTGAAAGATATAATATTGTCCAAATGGGGTACCCTGTATTGACAAATTGTTGCCATTTGGTCTCTGTAACTTCTTTTATTACTCTACACGAGTAAATTTTATCTTTCCTGATCGTAGAGGTGTCATCGAATGTAATTTCACTTTTCCAAATCGAGTTCAGTTACTGCCGATTTCTGTCGGTAGTTGTAGCCGCCTCTCCTCCCCAATCCGACGTTTCTCTATAGTGCATACAGTCTGCTTGATGTGATCCTGTCCGTTAGAAAGCGATATTTTGCATTTACCGAAACTTATGCAGCCTAAAGTATGATTCACAGACCACAAGAGTTGGCATATTTTAAATGGACGCCTGAGGTCTTGTGTTATAAAATCTTTCGTGTCACTGATTCACAGAATGGTAGAAGCAGGACCAGCAGACACATTAAGAAGTAATTCCCTTACAGTCATATAACGCAGGTTTTTATGGCCAGTATTTGCGTCCTTGGTGAGAGTTGTCTTATATATTCTGGGCTGTAGTCCAAGGCATATTTCTCTGCCTAATGTTTTTTCTTCCAGACATCTTCAGACACCACAACCATTCAGAAAGCAGTTACAGCAGTTGCACCTACTAGGATACCATCTTGAGACATTGTTGTTAATATCGACGGTGTAGTCTGTCTCTACCTAAGCCAGCTGGAATCCATCAGGCTGTTACTTAGGAGAAGACCACATAGCAGAAACATAAAGAAAGGTGAGATGAAGGTTCCCCCGAGGTTTACGTTCTGACAAATACGTTCTAAATTTTCCAGCGCATAATGGCAATAATACAGTGGTTCTGAAGAAGGACGATTTCTGCAGTAAAATTCTGGATATGCACATACGGGAAAAGGTCACAACGCCAAAAAATAATTAATGTGGAGTAATGAAATTTCGGGAGTACATTTGTCTGGGTAACATACTTAACTGATTGACACTGTCAGATAGATCACAGGCTAATGTAAGCGTGAGAAAAGCCATTGCAATGTGAAATGCTCATGCATTAACATCCGATGTATCCGCCAGAATGTTGAAAGCAAGCACGCAAACGTGCATAGACTGTCTTGTACAGGTGCCGGATGTCAGTTTGTGGGATGGAGTTCGATGCGTGTGGCAGTTGATCGTTCAATACAGGGACGGTTAACGCTGTCTGTGAATGACGCTGGAGTTGTCGTCCGATGATGTCCCATACGTGCTTGTTTGGAGATAGAGCAGGCCAAGGCAATATGTCGACACTCTGAAGAGCATGTTGGGTTTCAACAGCGGTATGCGAGCGATGATTATGCTGCTGGAGAACACCCCCTGGAATGCTGTTCATGAATGGCAGCTCAACCGGTCGAAGTACCAGAGTGACATAATATTTTTCGGTCATGGTGCGTGGGACAGCCACGAGAATGCCCCTTTGTCTTACGAAATCGCACCTCAGGCCATAACTGAAGGTTCACGTCAAGTGTGTCTAGCACACTGGCAGGGTGACTACAAGTTTTCAACTGGCCACCTTTCAGCCAGCACCCGGCCATCACTGGCACCCAGGCGGAACCAGCTTTCATAAGAAAATGCAACAGATTTCCACACTGCCCTTCAATGAGCTCACTTGCAGTCATTTATAGGAAAAACGGACACATATTACTAAAGAGTCTGGTCATTTTATCGAAAAATTAAAATCCTGCAAGTTGATTACTACTAATATTATGGTTAGTTTTGATGTTGTAACACTGTTTAACAATGGTTCCTCTCAAGTAGGTGACGTCGCAGTTGGAAAGTATTTTCGCAAAGTAAATCTCAGACGTCTGTAAACATTGTCTGAAAGCAACTTCATTTCATTGAAACAACAAACTCTGTGATCAAACTGATGGTATGGCTCTTGTGAACCCACACAGCACTGATGTACCGAATTTTTGTGTGGAAATATTTGAAGAAGCAACCGTCACACGGTGAAGAAGAAACCTCATGTTGGTCTCGGTCCGTTCATCATATCTTCAGTACGTGGCCTCACGGAGAAAAAGAACTCCCAGAATTTCTAAATATACTAGATGCCATTAATTCTAATATAAACTTCACTACGGAAAAAGAGAAAGAAGGTAAATCACTTTTTTGGATGAACAGATACTAACAAACCGTGACGGAACTTCGGGGCACAAAGTCTATAGGCAGCCCTCTCACACGGATAGATACTTTCACACAAATTTCAAATACCTTTGCAAACAGAAAAGTGAAGTTACCAAAATATTGGCGGACTAGGTTAAAATAATCTGTGAGCGACAGTACTCGGAGGAAGAGCTCGGTCGTTTAATAACTGACATCAGTAGAAACGAGTGTTCGTACAGAGAGATAAATAGGGCAGTATGTCTGGAGCTTCTAATGAAAAAGAACTTCGAGGAGCAAGCCCTGTCGTCATCCGAATGGAAACCTACTTGCTTTTTCCGTTACGTGGACGACACGTTCGTCATCTGGCCACATGGTATGGATAAACTCCTTGACTTCCTTACACATCTAAACTCCATACACCCCAACATCAAATTCACTACGGAGACTGAAACGGAGGGTAAATTACCTTTCCTTGACGTCTTGGTCAAGAGAAGGGCTGACGGCTCCCTAGGTCATGGGGTGTATCGGAAGACAACGCACACCGATCTGTGTTTGCACGCAGACAGCTGCCACCACCCTTCACAGAGGAATGGGGTACTTAAAACTCTAGTACATAGGGCGCGCACTATCTCTGACGCAGAGAGTCTACCCCAGGAATTGGAACATCTGAGAACTGTATTTCGAGAAAATGGGTACTCAGAGTGGCAGATTCAACGTGCGCTCCGCCCAACCACTACAGCACAACCTGGGGAGATGGATGAAATCACGAGGGAGGAGGTAAGTACTGCGTTTATTCCATATACAGGCGCACTCTCGGGGAAAATCGACCGCCTTTTGAAGAAACACCAGGTCGAAACTGTGTTTTGTCCTCCGAATAAAACTCGTGCACTGGAGGGGAGCGCCGTAGATGACCTCGGTTTGAGGAAGGCCGGCGTGTACCAGATTCCGTGCCAGTGTGGCAAGTCGTATATTGGTCAGACGATGCGTACCGTCGAGGATCGATGCCGTGAACACCAGAGGCACACTCGACTGATGTATCCGAGCAAGTCGGCGGTCGCTGAACATTGTTTGTCGGAAAATCACGCTATGGAGTATGAACGCACGAGGATTCTGGTACAGATGTCGAGATACTGGGACAGCGTTGTTAGAGAGGCCATCGAAATTCGCACCAATGACGACCTCATAAACCGTGACTGTGGCTATAATCTTAGCAAGGCTTGGGAACCAGCGATTGGGTTAATCAAGAGTAAATCGAGCAAACGCATAGTTCTGACGATCACGGCGGACAGAGCCATCACACCGACGTCATTTCAGACGCCGTCGCAATCTGTTCCACCGCTCGACCGTGGCGCGGGGCACGGACGGCGGAGTGAGCGCGCCGCGGGCGGAGGGTATTTAAATCTGCCGCCGCCGCGACCGAACCCAGTTCCCCCTGAGCTGCCATAGCGTACGGACCTCCGTGCCGGCACGTTCACAGGAGCTTAGTCCGTCAGTTCCCCTGATGATGGCGACATGTATGATCGCCGAAATATTGTGCTCGTTGGACACTGTAGACCGGCAGTACACCCGTGGATATTTTGATTATCAAATACGCCGGGAGAAACTCAAGAATCACAATATTCAGATACATTACATTCTTCAACAAGATTACTGAGCTCATACATGCTGAAGCAAATTCTCCTGAAGACGCCCAGAGACACATTTAATGGTAAGTTAAAACACAATATAAACCAACAGATAAAGAAGTAATATCAGTAGCAGGTGAGTATGTTGAGTGGACTTGGGATGCTTTTATTGCAATTAGTTATTATGAAAGAATGGAATTGATTATATTATATTATATTTACAACAATTTTCAGTTTGTAATTACACAGAAAATTTTTTTATAGGCATAATATAATTTAATATACTTCAATTAATTTGTTAAAAAGTATGTGCAATAAAAACATGCCAAGTGCACCCAATGTACCCACTTACTACTATATATAAAAATCCATACCAATTTTGGCACACTAGATAATTAAAGTTTATTCCTACTACTATCTAAGTAAAATTCATGTAGAGTGCAATAAAATTTTAGTTGAAAATAATGGGCATTTTCAATGCACTAGAATTAACTCCAAAAAAATTAATTTTCTGTATCATATTCAGTGGGAAATGGCCACTCTCCTTAAGATTACTATGAAAAAATCAGAGAATTTAAAGCAAAATTTCTGCATCATGAAGTTCACTATCATTATTTTTACGTTTCTTCATTGCTTTATATCTCAGTTTTATATTCTCTCCTTCAAAACACTGAAAATTCTAGCTGCTAATACTTTTATAAATCTGTCTGGCATAGTAATTTGAAATTCATTATTCAGTTCCAATCTTATTTTATCTCCATATCCAGTACTCAAATATTCACTACCAGAAATGTTACATAAAAAATTTACTTGTAGCTCACTAATCTTTTTAAACAAATTAGTATTGCTAGCATTGTTGAACTTCTTCAGTAACAGTTCCAATTAAATAGAATAAAGATTAATTAACCAAATTTAAAATCTGTGATGCTGTATCATAATTTTCAGAACTATTCCTTTATTATACTCAAATGAAAATTCTTTTTTTAACTTGTTTCTTGATTAAATTTTTAGTTTTTACATATCTAGTTATTTGGCTGTACACTAGCTGTATCTTTTCTTTCACTTCATCCTCAGTTACTTTTATCATAGATTAACCATTCAGCTTTTGAATATTCTTATAATTTAAAGTTAATACCTTAATTTTCATCTCTCTATTTTTATGATTTTTTTTAAAATATTAAGTTTTAGGTACAATTGAAGCCCAATCTGTAATCGATTTATTTATTTGAGTCCATTCACCTAGCATACAAACTGTTTCCACAGCATTTCTACCATTATCAATATATTCTATACTTTGTCTGTCCAAATATATAATAGCTTTTCTTAGTTTATCTGAGTCGCACATTTGATGTGGTGAATACTACTATAAAATATATTTCTATCTGTCTTATTTTCCACGTATTAATCCTTAAAACTGTTGTTCATGTGAACCATATTGTCATTAATAAAATTTATATCTAGAATATCAAATCCCTCATCCTGTAGTACCCCATTCAATTTTTGTAAATCTGCAACCTACTCAGTTTTACTCATATTTTGTTGTTCTCCTAATTTCCCACTTAATGAATTTATAAATATCTTAGCAACAACTCTTTTCACTGGATTGCCTTTTATCTTAGCAGTATCTAAGTCAATACCTATTTTCTTACAAATTTTATACACATCTTATTGGTTTCTAACGTATGGGGTCTGGTTTATAATTTTATTTTCATTCTTCAGTTCTTCCCACAATTTTTTTTAAAAAACATATTGTTTTTATTTCTAACTGCCACACTTTATATGTATCTAATATTTTTTACATAGGTGCCACTGTTTCACATTTTATTAGCACATACTGCTTTTTTGGAATAACATCTTGGCTGATATATTTTTGTTGGATGGTCTTCAGAATAATAAATGTAATATTGTACAGTTGGATATAGACTACACACATCAATACAGCCTTTTTTGTGTTAACACTATCTGCTTTCGATCTTCATTTTACTCTATTTGTATGACTGAATAAAAAGCAACTCGTGGATTCAGTTTTCCTTTCAATCTTTATCTAATACAGCACTTTTTCTGTTAGGTAAATATTTATATCTGTATAGTCATACAAAGTACAGTAATTTTTAGATAACACAGTGGATATACATTAGCTATTTCTAGCAGCTGTTTTCTTAGTTCTAAACAAACTCTTCTTAATATACATACTTCAGTATTGCAGTATTCGTTAATTTCTTTCTTCATTTTGAGCAGATAATTCTATTTAAATTTTTAGCTGTGTCATTTGAAAAATCTTTTACTATCTTTTGGTTTTATAGCATCAGCACAATAATATTTGATATCAGGAATTGGTCCTATGTAATTTTTATTTTCCCTTGTAATGAATAAATGTGGAAGGTTACCTTTCTTTGATTGTTTCAAATCAAATGCTTCTGGAAATTAGCTAAGTTTTCCTTGTATAAAACTGCTGCTACCTATAATTTTTAGGCTATATTATTTATCTGCAATAACATTAAATTAGTTCCTATGTAGACAGTAATAGCTTTATTGTATTTTCAACACAGTGCTTGAGAATGAATTGTGAATCATATCTTTAGCATAATGAACTATAAATCTATTCATTCATTAGGTAATTATAATCCACCTATAAAATTCTTCATATACTTTAAATTTATGGGCAGTATCACCATTAAAATTGTGAACTATTGTGAGATTTGGAATATGTATTCCTGTTACTTCTTGAACTTCATAATCAAACCACATTCAGTATAGGTACAGGGAATTCTCTTTGGGGATTCTCTTTTATGATAGTTTTCCTATAGCTAAATTATTGCAATCTGAACATTTAAAAATATAATAATTTTGATATTCTCCTTTAGGACAAGCACAATTTATACTTCAGTTTTGACCACCTATGACTACATGTTCTTCACTAAATTTTCTTTCACATACACCACCTTTTTGTATTTTGGATTGCATGTAACACTAAGGACTTTTAATTTCTACTTTTAGATCATAGTTTCTACAATTGTCAAAGCCACAGTTTTGTACTTTTGATCTTGAACAAATCCTTTTACGTTCTTCACGTTTATAAACCACATCACAAATTTGTTAATGATGGTTTAAACGTTCTTCATTATAACAGTATCTATTAAGGTTTTCACATTATGCCAAATGTTCCACAGTATTGTGCTCTGTACAATTGCTTAATATACATGATTATTATTCTTTCTATCTTGCATTTATGTTCGTTCTTGTTGTTATATATTTTGTTACATTTATCACAGAAATATGATGATCCTAAGAATGCTGACATTCTGTTAATTACATTAAAAGCTTGAGGCTGTTGGCAATAGGCATCACTGTGGGGTTCCGGATGGGGGTTTGTCAGGGACGGCCAGCTCGTCCCACGCATCCCCCGATCGGACTACGACTGTGGCTGCCCGGGATACTGCCCGCGTTGAGGCTGATCCCTCACCTGTGGTAGAGTGGGAGGTCGTCTCAAGGTGTGGCAGGGGGCGAAAGACATTCCAGAGGGCTGAACGGAAGGTTCAAATCAAATGGCTCTGAGCACTATGGGACTCAACTGCCGTGGTCATTAGTCCCCTAGAACTTAGAACTAGTTAAACCTAACTAACCTAAGGACATCACAAACATCCATGCCCGAGGCAGGATTCGAACCTGCGACCGTAGCGGTCTTGCGGTTCCAGACTGCAGCGCCTTTAACCGCACGGCCCTGAAAGGAAGGCCTCTCCAGTTTGTCTGACGAACCAGTTTCAGGCTCTGTCTCAGGCTGATACTGATCTTCGGCCTGGCATGGCTGCTTGTCCTGTTCCAGAGGTTGCCCCTCAGTCTGCAAGATCCGGGCGGTCGCAGAGGGTGGGCTTACTGGTAGTTGGGAGCTCCAACGTCAGGCGCGTAATGGGGCCCCTTAGGGATATGGCAGCAAGAGAGGGGAAGAAAACCAATGTGCACTCCGTGTGTATACCGGGGGGAGTCATTCCAGATGTGGAAAGGGTCCTTCTGGATGCCATGAAGGGTACAGGGCGCACCCATGTGCAGGTGGTCGCTCATGTCGGCACCAATGATGTGTGTCGCTATGGATCCGAGGAAATCCTCTCTGGCTTCCGGCGGCTATCTGATTTGGTGAAGACTGCCAATCTCGCTAGCGGGATGAAAGCAGAGCTCACTATCTGCAGCATCGTCGACAGGACTGATTGCGGACCTTTGGTACAGAGCCGAGTGGAGGGTCTGAATCAGAGGCTGAGACGGTTCTGCGACCGTGTGGGCTGCAGATTCCTCGACTTGCGCCACAGGGTGGTGGGGTTTCGGGCTCCGCTGGGTAGGTCAGGAGTCCACTACACGCAACAAGCGGCTACACGGGTAGCAGGGGTTGTGTGGCGTGGGCTGGGCAGTTTTTTAGGTTAGATGGCCTTGGGCAAGTACAGAAGGGGCAACAGCCTCAACAGGTGCAGGGCAAAGTCAGGACATGCGGGGACCAAGCAGCAATCGGTATTGTAATTGTAAACTGTCGAAGCTGCGTTGGTACAAGTACCGGAACTTCAAGCGCTGATAGAAAGCACCGAAGCTGAAATCGTTATAGGTACAGAAAGCTGGTTGAAGCCAGAGATAAATTCTGCCGAAATTTTTACAAATGTACAGACGGTGTTTAGAAAGGATAGATTGCATGCAACCGGTGGTGGAGTGTTCGTCGCTGTTAGTAGTAGTTTATCCTGTAGTGAAGTAGAAGTGGATAGTTCCTGTGAATTATTATGGGTGGAGGTTACACTCAACAACCGAGCTAGGTTAATAATTGGCTCCTTTTACCGACCTCCCCACTCAGCAGCATTAGTGGCAGAACAACTGAGAGAAAATTTGGAATACATTTCACATAAATTTTCTCAGCATGTTATAGTCTTAGGTGGAGATTTCAATTTACCAGATATAGACTGGGACACTCAGATGTTTAAGACGGGTGGTAGGGACAGAGCATCGAGTGACATTATACTGAGTGCACTATCCGAAAATTACCTCGAGCAATTAAACAGAGAACCGACTCGTGGAGATAACATCTTGGACCTACTGATAACAAACAGACCCGAACTTTTCGACTCCGTATGTAGAGAACAGGGAATCAGTGATCATAAGGCCGTTGCAGCATCCCTGAATATGGAAGTTAGTAGGAATATAAAAAAAAGGAGGAAGGTTTATCTGTTTAGCAAGAGTAATAGAAGGCAGATTTCAGACTACCTAACAGATCAAAACGAAAATTTCTATTCCGACACTGACAATGTTGAATGTTTATGGAAAAATTCAAGGTAATCGTAAAATGCGTTTTAGACAGGTACGTGCCGAGTAAAACTGTAAGGGACGGGAATAATCCACCGTGGTACAACAACAAAGTTAGGAAACTACTGCCAAAGCAAAGAGAGCTTCACTCTAAGTTTAAACGCAGCCGAAAACCTCTCAGACAAACAGAAGCTAAACGATGTCAAAGTTAGCGTATGGAGGGCTATGCGTGAAGCGTTCAGTGAATTCGAAAGTAAAATTCAATGTACCGACTTGACAGAAAATCCTAGGAAGTTCTGGTCTTACGTTAAATCAGTAAGTGGCTCGAAACAGCATATCCAGACACTCCGGGATGATGATGGCATTGAAACAGAGGATGACACGCGTAAAGCTGAAATACTAAACACCTTTTTCCAAAGCTGTTTCACAGAGGAAGACCGCACTGCAGTTCCTTCTCTAAATCCTCGTACAAACGAAAAAATGGCAGACATCGAAATAAGTGTACAAGGAATAGAAAAGCAACTGGAATCACTCAACAGAGGGAAGTCCACTGGAGCTGACGGGATACCAATTCGATTCTACACAGAGTACGCGAAAGAACTTGCCCCCCTTCTAACAGCCGTGTACCGAAAGTCTCTAGAGGAACGGAAGGTTCCAAATGATTGGAAAACAGCACAGGTAGTCCCAGTCTTCAAGAAGGGTCGTTGAGCAGATGCGCTAAACTATAGACCTATATCTCCGACGTCGATCTGTTCTAGAATTTTAGAACATGTTTTTTGCTCGAGTATCATGTCGTTTTTGGAAACCCAGAATCTACTATGTAGGAATCAACATGGATTCCGGAAACAGCGATCGTGTGAGACCCAACTCGCTTTATTTGTTCATAAGACCCAGAAAATATTAGATACAGGCTCCCAGGTAGATGCTATTTTTCTTGACTTCCGGAAGGCGTTCGATACAGTTCCGCACTGTCGCCTGATAAACAAAGTGGGAGCCTACGGGATATCAGAGCAGCTGTGTGGCTGGATTGAAGAGTTTTAGCAAACAGAACACAGCATGTTGTTATCAATGGAGAGACGTCTACAGACGTTAAAGTAACCTCTGGCGTGCCACAGGGGAGTGTTATGGGACCATTGCTTTTCACAATATATATAAATGACCTAGCAGATAGTGTCGGAAGTCCCATGCGGCTTTTCGCGGATGATGCTGTAGTATACAGAGAAGTTGCAGCATTAGAAAATTGTAGCGAAATGCAGGATGATCTGCAGCGGATAGGCACTTGGTGCAGGGAGTGGCAACTGACCCTTAACATAGACAAATGTAATGTATTGCGAATACATAGAAAGAAGGATCCTTTATTGTATGATTATATGATAGCGGAACAAACACTGGAAGCAGTTACTTCTGTAAAATATCTGGGAGTATGCGTGCGGAACGATTTGAAGTGGAACGATCATATGAAATTAATTGTTGGTAAGGCGGGTACCAGGTTGAGATTCATTGGGAGAGTCCTTAGAAAATGTAGTCCATCAACAAAGGAGGTGGCTTACAAAACACTCGTTCGACCTATACTTGAGTATTGCTCATCAGTGTGGGATCCGTACCAGATCGGGTTGACGGAGGAGATAGAGAGGATCCAAAGAAGAGCGGCGCGTTTCGTCACAGGGTTATTTGGTAACCGTGATAGCGTTACGGAGATGTTTAACAAACTCGAGTGGCAGACTCTGCAAGAGAGGCGCTCTGCATCGCGGTGTAGCTTGCTCGCCAGGTTTCGAGAGGGTGCGTTTCTGGATGAGGTATCGAATATATTGCTTCCCCCTACTTATACCTCCCGAGGAGATCACGAATGTAAAATTAGAGAGATTAGAGCGCGCACGGAGGCTTTCAGACAGTCGTTTTTCCCGCGAACCATACGCGACTGGAACAGGAAAGGGAGGTAATGACAGTGGCACGTAAAGTGCCCTCCGCCACACACCGTTGGTTGGCCTGCGGAGTATAAATGTAGATGTAGATGTAAAATAATGGCTATTTTTATAAAGATGTATTTGTATTGCCTCTCAGAACCATGATAGAGAACTAAATTGAAATTTTCAGCACATACTATATTTCTTTGAATATCCAGTAGCTCCACAAAATTTTTGATATCATCTAGGATACTTCTTGGTTGTATTCGCCTAAATGATTACATAATATCTGGTTAAATGTGTTTGTTTTTTGGAACTATCTCATTTTCTCAATTTCACGAGTAGTTTGTCCTGTACCTTAGATTAAATCTGTGTAATATGTTAATGCACTATAACGTTGTTGCCACATAATAAGCCTAGCAACAATTACAGCTTATCTGCATATACATTCTCAATGTATTCTGAAGCATTTCACGGTGTTAGAACTAATTGAATAAGTCTGATAACTTTCTTCACACATTGCTAACAGCAATATTAGGTCCATACTCTATTTGAAGAGCACGTTTTAGGCAGTATTTGGCAGTATTTGACCCGCTATTCACTCTCTTTAACGAACGCTCACTCGCACACCTCTGTTTGATTACCTGACTATAGATGTTTCCTTTGTTCTCTCCCTCTAGTATAGCAGTTCCATTTAGTATAGTTACTACAAAGAAAGACGTTACATTGGACTGAAATATTGTTTCACCCTTAATTAAACAGGTTAATGATAAAAGCGTAGTAAAACATTGTCTAAAAACTATAGAAAAAAACCATGCATCGTAAGTATAACATTCCCGTAAATGAGAAAAGAGAGGAAGACATTATAATATCACTCAGAATTAGTAGTATCTTCACAAGCTTGCACTGGATCGATGTGTTCACAGTAGGACAAAATAATTCATCGCAAAAGGTATCCACAGGTAATCAGAAAAGAACATTCTGGTGGCTTTCGCAACAGAAACACGATAAGGAACGTAAATCTACAATTAGACCGTTATCATCATGGCTGCGATATAAACTGACGCTACTGCTCTCTCGGTATCTAAGAAGGATCTTAACTTCACGCCAACACCTTGAAATTTTGCGAATTAATAAGCGATGTGGAACAATCAGTTTGCAAGATGTCTGTTGAGAAAGTTAATGAAATTTTCTGTGTAACGAGCCGGATCCTTTCAAAATGTAAACCTTGATCTCCTAATTTGTCAGCGGCATCCTTATACTACTCAAGGGTCCTCTCATCTTTGTTCTGTCAGCTGGATAGGTCAATGCAAGCGTCATTTTGGAACAAACGTATTGTGAATCTAAGGTCTGGTTGATGTTGGTGGAGGTTACCAGTGAAATTTCCGGTGTAATTCAGTGATAAGAATAATGAGGATTGCGTCAGAGCTACTGAAGTGACAGTCGTTGGAAAACGAGTTTTATTAAAAATTATATCCCTCAGGCAATTTTAGGTTTTACGTAAACTGAAAGTGGAGGGGGAAGAAACGAAAGGAACAAATGATAAGGGCTGCGTTGGTTCTTTATGTGGAATCAGCGGGGACGAGTGAAAATGTGTGCCAGGCTGGAACTCAAATCCAGGATCTGCTCTTACTGAGCAGTTGCGTTAAGCACTGTGCCATCCGGAAATAGAGTTTATCGCAAATGAGCGTACTATGTCGACACGCTCCGAGGGCGACTCACATTCCCTCCTAGCGCCAAATACCTGCAGTCCCCCTGAGGTCGAACGTATAAGTGCATCCGCACTGAAGGGTGTGGATTCTGGTGTCGGTCCGAAAAAACAGACACCATGCGTTCGTACAATATTTAAGGTTCATGATCCGACTAAGGTATACAAGACATACATTACGGCCCATTAGGTGATCGGTGTATAGTCTGCCAAAACACCAGTAGGTAGTGAAGTAAATCATGAATGACGTCAAATGGTTCAAATGGCTCTGAGCACTATGGGACTTAGCTTCTAAGGTCATCAGTCCCCTAGAACTTAGAACTACTTAAACCTAACTAACCTAAGGACATCACACACATCCATGCCCGAGGCAGGATTCGAACCTGCGACCGTAGCGGTCGCGTGGTTGGAGACTGTAGCGCCTAGAACCGCTCGGCCACTCCGGCCGGCTAAATGATGTCATCGATGACGTCAAAGATGACTGTATTGGGTACACATTCCGTGAGTTCTTTAGCTGCTTCCGTATCACTCTGTTTCTGTTCAGTACATTACGTTCCAGGTTCATTAGTTGAGTGATATGCCACTCTACCGTTGATTACACGCCTACTTCATCTTACATTTGACCTATCGTCATATTAAGCTCTTACACATCATCTTTGTTTGCTGTCCCAGATACTGTTTTTATGAAGGTACCACCTGCATTGATCCATCCCCTCTTTCTACATACAGCTGCTTGAGGTTCTACATCAGTCAGTTGCACCATCTATGCTGTTAACATGTCATACGGAAGTTGCAGCTCCTGGTATTCGTCGTCATCTCAGAGATCATGGCTTCTTTCTGTGCTTCCTGATATATCTCCCTGAATATCTCTTGTAGCTTGGTAATCTCGTTTCTAACTTTTGGTACTCACGAAAAGTTATTTTTAGGATGTCCCTGCTATTACTCCATCTAGTGAAAAGGAATCCCGTCAGTTCTCCTTCCTTTTTCAAAGAGACTATCCGCATGATAAAAACAGGAATGACTCGCACTAGCATCTTCTTATCCCCTAACATACAATTCAAATAGCATACTATAAAACAAAGAGAATAAAAGACCATGAAAATGTTCACAGTAGACTATTTCCTTGCTCCAAGTCGGTATGGTGCCCTGTGCACATAAGAATATCTGGTAGCACATTCGCGTTAACCTCCCTTGGTTTTTTGCCTTTCTGTGGTGCTGTTACCGGAATCTGCGGTAAAGCAGAAGGCAGGAAGAAGGGAGATTAGGGTTTACCGTGCCGTCGACATTGTAATTAGAGATAAAGCACAAGTTTGGACAAGATCAAGGGTGGGGAGAGGAAATCGGCAGTGCCCTTTCAAAGAAATCGACCTGTGATTTCCTGGAGTGATTTAGGGAAATGACGGAAAACCTAAATATGTATGGCCGGACATGAATTCAAACCATCGGCCTACAGCATGCATCTGCGGTAAAGCACGTATCACACCATCGAATGGCTTCAGCTAATCTGTAGAATGGAATTTTTGGTGGGTAACTGTATCTTAACACTTGCACGGAAGGTCATCTCTATAACCTGATATAGACAGTTAAATTTCGTCATAAATTTCTTGTTTTTCCTTTCTGATATGCATGAATTGATAACCAACACACATTGTCCAACTCTCAGTCGTGGAAGCTGACTTGTTGGCTGCCTCACACGTAATTATCTTTCCACTGTTTTTGCATTGTCGAAATCTTTGCCTACCTCTTGCATTCTTTTCGCAAATTTCGATCTTAGTACTTTGCAAGGAGACAACATATTTATTCCCTTGTAGGGAGCGGAACAGTACTAGTATGGACTTTAGAACTGTATACGCTGATGACATAAATGAGGTATGTGTCCCAATCTCAGTGTTGGCTGTTGACGTAGAGACTCACCATCTTTGATTTTGTTCAGTGAACACATTCCATACGTCCATTTGCTTGTGGATGAAATAGACGCGTCCATAATTTGCAAACACGACATAGGTAATTCAGCGAATGAGATAAGAAATTACTACCATGATCTGCTAGTAAGGTTTCTGGCACACCAAATTTAAGAATTCAGTTATTCACTAACGCCGTTGCCGCCATAGCAGCTTGCTGGTCAAGAATTGCTGTCATTGATATAGCCCTCAAAAAATGGCGAATGACTGTTAATATGAATTTATTACTCGCCGGAGTTCTTTTGTATGGACACAGAATACCAAGCCATATCATTTGAAGGGATTATATGCGCTAAGCATCCTCTCAAGAGGAAGCTTTCTATGGCCGAGATCTGCCCGCAGTGTGCATGGTGTGTACTTCTGCATTTATTGATCCACATCACATTTCCTTGCATACCATTAAAACTTTTCAGCCTCTCTCCTGTCAGTCGCTCTGTAGCTCAACGACCTCACAAAACTTGGTCATGTGCCTGTTGTAACACTTCGTTCCTCAGCGACCACAGAACCATTACATGCGGTTCACATTTTGTATACCCAGAAAATTAGCCTTCGTGTGCTGAAAACTGTAGCTGTGATCTAAATTTCTGACAGTTCACATCCTGGCCCGCGTACAGTGTAAGGGCGCCACTGTACAGAATGTGGTCCCAGCGGCCAATAGCGACGTACCCTATCGTGTATTTAAGCGCCTGCCTCTCACTCAGCGACGCAGTCTGATATTCGCGTGAGTCTCTCCATATCTCGCTTACAGACATCGTGTTTACTTTGCTTGTTTCCGTGTCCGAGTGGACGTTGTTTATTTCGTGAGGTTTTCGCTTGTGACCTCGTTGCTTCTTGCATGTTGCTGTTCTTGGTGTCTTACTCGGTCGTCTGTCGTTGTGTGTGTCAATCCTTTCCCGTTCGTTCGTCTTGTTTGTTCGCGGGCCGCTCCCGTTCGGTCCAGCCACACTTTCGTTGACAGCCACCCCGCGAACGGAACGGTCGCGATTACAACAGTGCTTTCCATGAACTATCACTGGTCTCTGTAATATTTTCTAGTAGTAGTTGTTCAATAAATTCTTCCATGAGTATTTGTAAATGCTTCGGTATGCCATTTGGCCTCCTATAAGCTGGAGCTCTACTCCCTGTCGGTATGTCATTGTGGTTATTAGGAGTCACAGGTAATGGACCCTGTGTATTAAACAAATCCTTAAACTGTAAGAATATTCAGTACTACATGAATAAAAGAATATAATAAGGATTAGGGATTAAAATACAAATGAGAATCGCATCACAAATATATCAGTTTTTAAAACGTAAATTCGCTTATCATTATATTCAAGCCATGATGACGCATCGTAAATATAGTACCACTTGACATTACAGATAACCAACATCAGTTAAACTGAGCTTGCTGCTTACATTTCAAAGCTACTGACCTCGAAATTTGACGTATGTTGTAACTAGTGCCCCCTTTATTACTTTCATTTACATTCTTTACTTTTTAAAGTTATTTAAATTAAAAAATATGAGAACAGTTCATAAAATTACAATGGTATTCTTCAACACCAATATACATTTAGAGATCATGATAAAACGAGAAGGAAGTATTCACTCGTAGTTGGCACAAATTAAAATACTAATTATATTTTCTGAAACTAAAACCAATACCAATATTAAAAAACAAGTTATAAATCCCGTAAACATCTAGTAGCATGAGTGCGTAGTTATCTCTTCTAAACAGGATTACATTATGAAAAGTGACTTATACTATTGTTAAATATAACCCAGTGTTACGATCTCAAGGAAAACGCAACTTACAAAAGACATAAAATCTTATCACTGTTTTTTATAGAAACATATTTAACTTGGTGTGGTATCTATAATAGTATTAACACATACTCTGACAGCAGCTACTGGGAAAACGGCTTGGTTCATGAGTCTTCATGTAGCACAACATAGAGCCGTACTTTTGAGGTTTTTGCATCTCTCTTTGGACTTAAGAAAGTCTCTTTTCTCTATTAATATGATGGCTTTCGTAGATCTCCGAAAACTGAGTGCTTTACGTTGCCGACTCCTAACTGAGCAAGGTGACATGGGGAGATCTCCGTTCAACAGGACATCCAAAAGACTGGTTGTGGTAGGTATCTGACCTATCCATATCCTCTTCCTCAAAATTATCCAATGTGGCAATCATTAGTCCCTTTGTTTTGCTCGTGTCGTCCACACCGAAATTGTCCAGGCTAACAGGGACCATATATTCTCCATTTACGTTACTTACGCACACTACGGTTCTGCATGCAAAACAGTGCATTTTATCCCAATGCTCATTGTCCTCCAGTGGTTCAACTACACATAACATTTCCTGTGGTTAATCTGTCTCACGGATACACAAACTAATTTCCCTGTGCCTGATACACAAACTAATTTCCCTGTGCCTGATGGCACGTTATCATGAGAACCCCTCTTCAGCAAGCGTATATGCAGTGTAAGCGTTGACACATCCGTCATAGGTGTGCCTTGTCACAATTGTCTCTATTACAGTACTATCACCCAGCAGAAACAAGGTTCATTCATGTTAAACTATATGCTACATAAAGACTGATTTTGGCATGATGTTTAGAAAGGAAATCAAGATTGAGAATTATATAATACTCTTTCCCTGCTTGTGAAAACACCTCGATATGCTCAGAAAAACTGTCCACACTAAACTTGAGTTCTGTTGTCCTCAATGAATCTATATCATTGTTACTCACTCCACGAAATTTATAACGAAGACCTCCTAGTTTCTTTCTACCCAAGTGGTCTAATGCGACGACGATAGACATGTCCCTGTATCTTTCCAAAATCTATGTTCCTTGTCACCAACAGAACCCCAGAAGCAGCATTCCTTCTCAAATGGTTCAAATGGCTCTGAGCACTATGGGACTTAACATCTGTGGTCATTAGTCCCCTAGAACTCAGAACTACTTAAACCTAACTAACCTAAGGACATCACACACATCCATGCCCGAGGCAGGATTCGAACCTGCGACCGGAGCGGTCACGCGGTTCCAGACTGAAGCGCCTAGACCGCACGGCCACACCAGCCGGCGCATTCCTTCTCAGCACCTAAGAGTCCTCGGATGCTATCCAAGAATGAATCAAATTACCCGTTGTGCTTCTGAGTTAACATGTTTAATTTTTCCTTGAATAAGGGAGTGTTGTTCTTTTCCCCGTACTTCTGTGTAACCTATCAGCAAACTGTTCAAGTGTTTGTGCATCCTGTAAGGTTTCATGGTAGGTGACATACACTTATCTTACCAGTCAGTCGTAAACTGACCATACGAAGGCATGTTTTCTACGACCAGCCATTCATAATGGCTTAAGTTGCACACATCATCTTCTGTATGCTGTTATCGTGTATGCAGAAGCCCCTGCTCACTCAGCAGGTGCAGCGTAGAGCCATAAAAGCGACACATACACAGCCGGGGAGCGGCACTCAGCCACGCATCCACTAAACTGGAAATAGCTTGCTGTCAGTTGATTTCCACCAGGGGAAGTAGGTCACTCCTGTGAGCCATCATCAGTAACGCAGAATGGAGTGATGACGTCCAGCCTCTGACTGTAGGATTTTGCTTCGTAGCTGAAGTCTTCAAACAAGTAGGAAGCAGCATATCACACTTCGCCAGTAGTTTACCTGTAACTAGCGAGACTATCATTCTATTGGGATCGATGATGCAGATGGAATGATCGGACACTGAGGACAAGATATCTGAAACAGGGATATTTAAAGCCAGACACACCGTCATTGTAGCAGGTTGGGCGACCATCTGCCCTCGTTTAAGCAGATGGGTTGGTTGGCTGGTTGGTTGATTTGATGTACGGGACCAAAGAGTGAGGTAATCAGTCCCATCGGATTTAGGGAAAGATGGGGAAGGAAGTCGGCAGTGTCCCTTCAGAGGAACCATCCTGGCATATACTTGAAGAGATTTAGAGAAATCACGGAAAACCTAAATCAGGATAGCCAGACGCGGTTTTGAAGGGTCGTCCTCCCGAATGCAAGTTCAGTGTGCTATCTACTTGGCCACCTCGCTCAGTTCGTGTAAGGAGAGGTGTCAGCAGCGCTGTGCACACCATGGTGTCTCAATTACGGACGGTTTCCCCTGCCTCTGCAGTTCTCATGTGTGCTGGAATGCCTTGGAGCTGCAGAGCTCGGATATTGCATGTTATTACTCCGCGTTGCAGGGTTTCTAGAACGACGTTTTGGCTGCTGTCATAGTACAACATTTGCGTTTCTTGCTGTGGCTCTGCTCGCTGTATGGAAACGCGCTACGGGCATTACTGCGGTTTTGCAATATCGGCACTCCTCACGTGCCGTAGGTTATGATTATGACTCACGTTCTAAATCGAGCAATAGCTTCGAAAATTTATCAGTGCATCCGGGAACAGGGTTGCTGTGCAACATATAGTTTTCATCTACCATCCTGAATTTATCGTTGAACCTACTGTTTGATTCTATTGAATTAGGCATTTGTACTCTACCAACTGAGGCACATCGGCCCACAAGTGTGTATGAACTATTACATCTTATTTTCCTGTACAAGTACCAGTACAATTCTTCAGAAATTACGCATTCGGGAGGACGACGGTTGAATCCCGCTTCCGGCCATCCTGATTTAGGTTTTCCGTGATTTCCCTAAATCGCTCCAGGCAAATGTCAGGATGGTTCCTTTCAGAGGGCACGGCCGATTTCCTTTTCCATCCTTCCCTAATCCGTTGAGACCAATGACCTTGCAGTTTGGTCTCTTCCCCCAATCAACTCAACCTCAACCCTCTTCAGAAATTAGTTAGAAACCCTATCGAAATATTTAATGCATATTTAAGGCTTTCATATATACTGAGAAGCAGGCCATTCGCAGTCCAAATCAAAAGAGCTACTCTGTCATATCCAGAAGTATTTACAACACTTCTAAGTACAATACTTTCATGCTACTTTTCTTAAGCTGAAAACGGAAACCTTAGAAAAGCGACAGTATAGACCTTGATTGAAGTCCTTGTTTCTGGCGCAAAACTGAAAATTAAAGTTGCACCCCTCTAGACGTTAGATTCCATCAAGCGAAGATGCATGTGGGATGATGAGAAATACACCGTTTTTCTGTCGCATCTTGGCCATCGCGTTGGCTAGTGAGATGTCTACTGATAACAGTCTATTTTTTGTTTAAGTGTAGGGCAGAGCACATAAAAGTGGTCTGGTGAACAGAGTTCCAGAGAACAAAGAAACACAGCAGAGGAACGGAGATACAGTAGTGACCACCATTCATCTCTTGGTACTTTTGGACGCTGGTCAGCAGGTCGCTGAAGGCAGAATGAAGCTGGACTGCTGGAGCTGCTCCAATCTCATCTGAAATGTTCTGCTGCAGTTCTTGAAAACTATGAGTGCTGTTGCGATACATCTTAGATTGAGGACTCCCCACACAAAGTAATCACACACTGACAGATCAAGTGACCTGTCTGGTCAACTCGGCCTGCGACCAGACAGAGTTCTGCTAACAACTCTGCCAGACGTGAAGATTGTTTCAATGTGCTCCACAGGTCAGCTGGTTCTATGGGCAGTTGCTCCATCCTGTTGGAAGTAACTGTAGGTCTTTTTCTCCTCCATTAATGCTGCAACAAATGGTTTCAAAGTGTTAGCAGAGTCTGATTAAAGAAAATGTGACCAGTAACACAGCGAACAGACATGACACTCCAAATCCCAACCTTCTGATCACGTAATGGTGTTTCATGGAAGTCATGCGCATTCTCATCTGCCGAGAACCTGTGATTCTGTGAGTTCACGTAATCACTCAGGTAAAACCAGGTTTCATCCGACATAAAGAACAGATCCATGTCCAAGCCATTCATTGTTAACAGTGAACAACACTTCACAAAACTGGAGGCGCTGTGGAGGAGGATCTTTTGGTTTTAATGTATGAACAACAGACACGCGGTAGGGATTCATGTGCAGCTCAAGAAGGAGTATTTGTCGTAGCGGCCCCTTATCAGTTGAAGGGCCCGCACAACAGACAAGCAAGCTGGGCTGCCGACCTCCCTTCCAGAGCTCATATCAAAACATCGCCAGTGAATGTAATCATCAATAGACCTTCCTCATAAATACGACACTACTTCGCGAAAAGCCGTGTGACATAGATCCACCAATTGTAACTCATTTGACTAAGTGTAGCACTCCGCAGAATAGGTGGTATAGTCACGCCAGCAGAGTCAGACCATTAATAGCCTAGTAGACACTCGCCATAGTCTTCTGTAGAAATTTTTATCTTGTTGGGCGTAAAGATACTTTGGAATAGTGTAACATAGTATATTGATCGTTATTATCTATTTTTATTATCTCGTAACTTTTATCTGACTTTTACCAACACAAGAATTATTGTGTTTCTTGTTGTCCTTGAGTTTGGAAATACGTGCACTCCATGAAGGCGTTTTAGTTAGACAAAGTGTGTTCAGACTTGATCTTTAGTTCTATCCTGTCGACCACAGGACACTACAGTATTCGTCCACGTGATCGACGTTATGTGCCGGTCTCTTGTGACGCTTGTCGGGCTTATTTGGTATGACTCTGAAACATTTTCTGGTGAACTGCAGCGACATTTTCTGATGTGCAGGTACGTTTCGGAATGTTTTTTGATTTGCTCGAAATACATCCTGTCTGACACCATTTTCGTACCAAGCACTGCATGGCACTCTTTGTTGGTACATTGACGTTATTAAATTTCCGAGCAAACAACTGACTACACCGTCTCCACGAATTTGTTGCCTCCTAACTTTCCACAACGAACACCCGCTGCTGCACTGTGAGTACCATCGTCCTCTCTGCACTGCTCCAGTCACACTGAGAAAGCCCGCACTACCCTCCGAACTGGTGTCGATAACGTGGTGATCGCACACGTGCTGTGCGCGTCAGAGAGTGACGTTATATGCATACATTGACTTCCAATCGTATCCACTCGTCCGAGCCACTTTTATTTGCCCCATCCCGTATAACTGGTAGCGAACTGTGAAAAGCTGGTAGTTTACCACAGACAATGGCTAAAACGAAGCATGTTTAAAAAACTACGGTAGCTGAGAGGAAATACCATCCTCGAAACTTACAGAGATTTGAAAGATACACCACCAACGGATCTAGTGCTGTTTACAGCGTAAATTTGTTAGTGATCCTCTTCGAAGACGAAACTTATCTCTTAGTGGAGTCAGGCAGGTAACAATACCACATATCTACTATCAAAATGTGGAGTCGGAATGTACCTATCTTCATCTTCCTTACCATGACACTGAGCTCAACGGCTCAACCGTTCACATGATGTTAAACCGCAGAAGACAGTGCTATAAGAAATCCGCTGGAGATGTTGTACGTACAATGTATAGCGTAAAACAACATATAATTTATGTGTAGTATAGATTAAAATTGCCTCAGTACTAGATCACTTCCTGTTTATTGGAGGATGAATGAAGCTCTGTGTGTCCTGCAGACCAATTCAGTACTGCTCCATTGATTTTACTTTATAACTACTGTTGGATGGCGTTAAATCGTTATCAGCACTGTCATGCTCCAGGAGACAGTACCATAAGTACTCCACTGGATATTGTGGATATCCTAGATACAAAGTAAAACACTTACAGTTTTGGTGAGGTTCTGACAGTTCTATCCATACGGTTCTGTAGTAATTTTCTTGACTTTTATTGTGTTTGAGAGAGATTGGTTTGTTGTTTGATTCGGATGAGGGGACCAAACGGCGAGGTCATGGGTAAGGAAGACGGCTGTACAATTTCAAAGGAACCATCGTGGTATTTCCCTGAAGCGATTTCGGGAAATCATAGCAAACCTAAATCAAATGGCTGCGTGCGGGCTCAAACCGTCGTCCTTCCGAATGCGAGGCTACTGTGCTAACCACTGCGCCACCTCGCTCGGTATGTGTGTGTGGTAGTGAGATTGTGGTTGATCTGTTTTGTTCTTGTTCATTATGTTATGCAACATACTCTTTTAAGTTTGCATATCAGACATGGCTGTCCTGCACACGTCTATTTCTGTCAAGAAATTCGTTTTAACTGCAGTGTTTTATAACCAGTAGAATAAGTGTATTTAACAACAAGTCTTTTGCTGTGCAGAGTGAACATTAAGAAAACCCACAAACTGCAGGGACGGACTGCTCACAGCAAATGGGAGAAGAAGAACCTATGAACATATGCCCGTAAATGCATCGTTGTCACGGTAGATGGGCTGACGTATGAAAGTTCCTCTGACCACGTGACGTGTGTTACTTGTGTCTTGCATGCTGTATGATGCAGCGTATTGGAAATAACAGACTGATCTAGTAATACTGTCGGGAGCTAGCCGACCCTGAGTACGTGCCATGTGTTCCTTGTGTATTGCAGGCTGTGTGACTGATGCAGCGTACTGTAAGCAGCACAATGGTCCAGTATTCATGTCGGGAACGTGCCGAGATAGTGTTTCCCAAGCAGATGGAAACGGTGGAGAGGCAGCGCGGCTATACAAAAACAATATCACACAACATTTCAAACTCTTTTTGGGCGTTTGTGTGATCATGTGTCCTTCCAGACCGATGAACGTGCAGGGAGGCGGCGGACTGGGCGTACAATAAATTAGGAGAACCACGTTCTACAGGATATTTGAGACAAACCCTAGTACAAGCTCTAGGCAAGTGGCCCACCAACACGATGTAAGCCAAAGTACGATATGTGTATCCTGCATGACAACACATGCATTGCATCCCATGGAGGCCACTTTGAACATCTGTTGTGACGTAGATGCGATGCAGTTCTGTACTGTGTTCTGGAAAGTTTTGCTGTAGTTGCGCGCACACCGTCCATTTCCGGACACATCTTCATGGGACTTTTTTCCTCCATTTCCAGTCAGCAATCCGCCCCTGCAGTTTGTTGGTTCTATTAATGTTCGTCCTGTACAGTGGCTAACTCGAACTGTTCTTTGCCTTTGTAAGGTATAGAACAAGTACACAGGTGACTTATGGATGGTGTACTGATCTTCACAGGCGGCTTGGCATGAGGAACATATTTGTTCAGATAAAGAAACGTTCCTCCCCTATTCTATCCTACTACATACTGGCCGATGATCTTAACTTTCATGCCTCCTGCTAGTACAGTCAGTGGCTAACATGCTTGTGGCAGAAAAACGTATCAAACCATCAAGGAAAGATACTTTAGCGATCAGAAAACTAGAGAATGCTTCTTAGTCCTGAGGTAGGGGAGTGGCTTTACAATTCTTTAGATACAAAATTAGTAATATTCGTTAATTTCAGTATAAAATTGACGTGACGCTTTGATAGTTCGAATTATCACCTGCCGCCAATCGGTTACGTTACGAAAATATTCCACAAAGCGAACCCGGCTATCGGCAGCCCAGTAGCGACTCGTAACCTGGAGTCGGCGCGCACGACTGATGAAACTCGCATAGGGCCACACTGCCTAGCGGCGACAGTTCTCTGCCCAGTGAGTTGGAAGCGCAACTCAACGGTCGTAGCAGCGCATGAATCATAAGCACGCTGTGCTGCCAGCTACCACTTTCTCGCGTCATTCCCCTTAAATGACTCTTCCTGGAGATTCTTGACTACATATAAAATCCAGTAGATGGCGAGAGGTTCTGCGGCTTTTGGCAGTTCAGTTTTTCATCTTGAAATTTGTTGTGCGATTAGGGTACTGACCAATAGTATCGTACTAAATTCCAAACATTCCCGTCATATTATTGAGGGATGATCAAAGAGTTTCTATTTGAATCTGTTGCTGTAGCGTATATGCAACCCACCCAGAGTCCGGTGTAGATATACAAGCACCGACATTTCTGAAGTAACGGAAGTCATGGGCAGCGATATTTACATACACAAATGGCGGTAGTATCGCGTACACAAGGTATAAAAGGCCAGTGTATTGGCAGAGCTGTCATTTGGCTCAGGTAATTCTTGTGAAAAGGTTTCCAACGTGATCATGGTCGCACGACGGGAATTAACAGATTCTGAACGCAGAATGGTAGTTGGAGCTAGATGGGAGAGTCAATTTCGGAAATCGTTAGGGAATTCAATATTCCGTAATCCATAGTGTGCCGGAAAGGCCTCCACTTAACGACCGAGAGCAGCAACGTTTGCGTGGAGTTGTCAGTGCTAACACGCAAGCAACACTGCGTGAAATAATCGCAATAATCAATGTGGGACGGACGAAGAACGTATCCGTTAGGACAGTGCGGCGTAATGTAGTCCTAATGGGCTATGACAGCAGTTAACGGACGCCATTGCCTTTGCTAACAGAACGGCATTACAAGCAGTGTTTCTACTGGGCTCGTGACCTGATCGAACGGACCCTAGATGACTGGAAAACGATGGGCTGGTCAGATGAGTACAGATTTCAGTAGGAATGAGCTGATGGTAAGGTTCGAGTGTGACGCTGACCCGACGAAGCTACGGACACAAGTTGTCAACAAGGCACTGTGCAAGTTAATGGTGGCTCCATATGTTGTGGGCTGTACTTACAAGGAATAGACAGTCCAGTGGCCCATCTGAAACGATCATTGATTTGAAATGCTTATGTTCACTACTTGGAGATCATTTGCAGCCACCCACGGACTTCATGTTCCCAAGCAACGATGGAACTTTTATGGATGACGAAATGCCATGTCACCGGGACACAAATGTTCGTGATTAGTTTGAAGACAATTTTGGACAATTCGAGTCAATAATTTGCTCACCCATAGAATATTTATGAGACATAACTAAGAAGTCAGTTCGTGCAAAAACTGATGCACTAGCAACACTTTCGCAATTATGGGTTTCTGTAGAGGTAGCGTGGCTGAAAATTTCTGCCGGGGCTTCCAACGACTTGCTGAAACCATGTCATGTCCAGTTGCTGCACTATGCCGGACAAAAGGAGGTCCAACACGACATTAGGAGGTATCCCACGACTTTTCTCACCTCGGTTTATAGACAAGGGATCATTAGTGTGGCCTTCAAATGGAAACTTTTTGACCACCCCTTATATTTGCCACGTTTTGATGGCTACGATTCTACTTATGATTAAGTATAATGAGTTTTATTCTCAAATGTTGTTCTTACATGCCGGGTGCATATAACGTCGCGTGTCTGGCGGCTCTATGATAGCTGGCTGTGTTACAGCCGGTGAAATAGCCACGATCCATTCCACGCACAGTTTTCTGTGGTGAATTTTACAAGCATAGCACTTTAACCTGCTTTTGACTTCAGAGACACTGCACAAGTCTCCACCTCAGGAGGAAAAAATGTGCAACTCTTGATTTTCAAGTTTACTGCAAAACGAATGTGTTGGTTACATGTTATTTTCAACTTTGATGAATTCCTCTGTCAGTTTTCAATATGGGTTAAAATGCAAGTTTGTTTTCTGCATTTTCCAGGTTTTCCATTGTTTTAACTTGGGTCATGTAGTTTGTTCAAATGAAATGGCTCTAAGCACTGTGGGACTTAACATATGAGGTCCGAGTCCCCTAGACTTGGAACTACTTAAACCTAACTAAACTGAGGACATCACACACATCCATCACCGAGGCAGGATTCGAAACTGCGATCGTAGCAGCAGCGCGGTTCCGGACTGAAGTGCCTAGAACCACTCGGTCACAACGGCCGGCTATTCATGATCCATGGAACACGTATTAATGTAATGTAATGCATCTCTGTGCACGAAGCTGTCACCGGTAGGCAGTAGCGCGATCCTAGGCTGAGCGGGAGATAGCGCTAGTGGCCCGATCTGGCCCTGCACGGCTCAGTACGAAAGCGGCCGTCTGACGGTGGGTCGACTCCTGTCTGATGGTGTGCCAGACTGTGATGATGAGCGGAATGAAATTTAAGGCATGTCAGCTCCTAACTTGATTGTTTAAACTATGACGTCAGAGGGTGGGAGGGGGAATTCTTCAAACTGTGAGCAGCTGGACTTTAACTTGTGGCAGGCAGCTGGTAACTGTCGATTTTGAATTTATAGGGTAACTATCCAATCCGACATGTCGAAGCCTACTCTGAAAGTTTTCACGTAGGAAGAATACTACTAAGAAACGCACTGTCAAAATTTTAGCTGCTAAGTGTTTTTTAAAAAATGTTGAAGTTACTCATTTAATACACAACCCAGGTAAGAGAACATAGTGCCACTTAGCGCGAACTCCAAAGAGCACACACGTGAATTTTAAACACTTGAACCATATCAAAATTTTCTCAAATTATGATTTCTTGAATAACTAGCAGTTCATACCGACAACTAAATCACTCCAGAAATTTAATTGTTGCACAAGTGAATAGCAAGAAAAAAGAAAATCAAGGCCGTGTTTGATGTTACGTTAGTTGTCTTCCATCACCCTTGTCATTAATTTGTTGGCATTAAATATTTTATAACAATTCCTGTAGCACAGTTCTTATGATAATTTTTGATTAATGTGTATTTTGCTAACAATGAAACACTTCCCTGTTTATTCCCTGTAGTCTTCCCAAAAATGCGAAGTGTCTATTGAGTGACGAAAACAAACATTTTCCTTACACCAGACGCACTGGATTAACAAAAAATTAATGCTTTCACGCGCTTCACAACAATTACTAATTTTATTTAGGCAGAACTGGAATATCGTAAGAAATGGTCGTGGCCGTTATTCTACATATTATGCTGCTTACCTGGTATACTTAATCAAATTCATAAAATGCCGTGACGCCTACTGCAATTTAGAAATGAGTTAAGATTAAAAATGCTGCTCCATTGCTAAATTTGAAATGACAAAGAGATAACGGAAATTCGATTGCCAACAATTTTCTGGAAGACGCTTTATACTATTGAAAAAATTTTTTCATCGACAGCCTGAATCACACTATTAGTTCGGGTGGAATCCGAATTATACATAATTCGTCGTCCTCTTAATTAGAGGGGTGTCGTTATGTCCAGTCCAAGAGTCCAAAAAATGCAATGCATTATTTTCTGCAAATGGTAAGAAGACGTTTATGATGTAACACTGGACGGTCTATTTTTAAATTTTTGGTCCTAATTTGCCCTGATGTTTCTGAAGGCGGAAATAAAGCTGCGGAAACAATAATCCACTGAAACTTATCACTGGAAATGCTGTATACGAATGTGTCGTATCGTCAACTGTAAAGCGACTCTTGTCTTTTTTTCGATCTAAATGATAAGCCACGCTTTGCACGAAAACTAACTGATTGGCATTACACACAGCATTTTAGAGGATAACAAAGAGCTTCGTTTTACGCCAGCTACGAATTTCTCTCTAGTATTACCTATTAATGAAATCGCCTCTACACGTTTACTTGAGGTAAACTTTGTAATTAAACGAATTTCTTTTCCGTATAATTTCCTGAATCTGTTTAACCATGTGAAGAAGCCGGTAAATTAGTAATGTTCATTTCACTTGCAATTCAGAGCACTGAGTGTCACAAATCTCCCTCGGTGATGGTGCATTGGCTCTCACGAGTAGTTCTAAATCTTTCGAATGGTTTTTCTTTCACACTTTTGCGAGTTTCATTTTGGCGAATATTTCGAGCTTTCTATAAATCTTTCTTCCATTTAAACAATTCATGTTTAGACTTTACGAAAAGAAAAAAGCTTTGTACATTGTCTCGTTTTCTCCCTCCTTCACTTAACCAAAAACTTAACAGGCTTTCCTTTGTTACTACATGCTTTCTATGGACTGGAAAGACACTCTTTTTTAGTTCTGGACTTTAATTAGCACAACAATCACCGTTAAAATCACAATTCATGGAAGCATCCGAGTTATTTCCTACTTCTTGTAATATTTCCAGAACTTATAACAAAATGCCGACATCAGTCGAATGAATGTTCAAGAAATTAACTAATAAATTACATATATGTAGGTCTTCAGGAGAAGCAAGTGATTTAGATCACATATGACGTCCTCCATATTGTATCTTTGCAACGTTGAAAACATTAATTGGATTCAACAAATCAGCACAAAGGCAGATGCCATTAGTAACGTATACCAAGGACTCACAAGGAAAAGTAATTCAGTTTTATCTCGATAGTTAACACTTAGCGGTACGAAAAATGCAGCTGCTGAGTATTATGAAATTAAATGAGCTGCAAATTCGAGCGAATAGCAACTGCGAACTACTGTGACAGAGAAACTATAAAAGGAAATTGGTAATCGGTTTACAAATTACGACTGTGCTATGCTATGTTATCAGTTTACGGATGCACAGTCAACCAAGGATATGCGCCCTCCGTGCTGTGCACGGTCTGTCAACAACAGCTATGGTAGGACTATTCATTTTTCCAGCTGCCTGGCAGCTATGAATTTCGCACATTTCAATACTTTTTAAAAAATACTTGCAATGTGTCTTAGCAGCTAAAAGTCTGATATTGTGTTTCTTTTGGCGTATCCTTCCAATATAAAAAATTTCAGGGCAGGTTTCGACATGTCGGATTGGACAGTTCCCTTGTCAGGGTGACAACTATTTAAATGGTGATTGATGTCAGAGGGCGTTGCTTAACTTAGAACTGGAGGTACGGAATTCCACACGAAGGACAAGTGACCTGACTACTACAATAGCTCTACAGTTCTCTACAGAACCGTATTCTCTCTAGCAGGCAGGTTACTTCCTTCGTCCTAGCATTTTGGATTCTGACATCATAGGGCTGCACCAGTATTCCAGGTCAGCCATCTTGGATTCTGTACTTAACACAAGTATCCTACTTACAACAGAATGACAATGTGTCCTCTTGGATTTTTGGATTTCCCGCCATTTGATATTTAGGACAACAGCCCTACTTTCACAATGACTTCACAGATGGGAGGGCGAGAGGAAAAACGGCTAATTTTTGAATTCCCCGTCAATTTTTTAATTTCCCACCTTTTCTCACACAGAGCGTTCGGCCTTCGTCAGAGGTATGGAAGGGGAGAAGGGTGTGGAATGAGTCATCGATTACATCATTGATGCCATCTTCAATGACATCATCATTGATGTACTTTCGTGCCAGATCTGTCCTAGTCTACCTACTAATATCTTGTCAGTTCACTTACATCGTTTGTGAGCCATTACAGCATCACATAAATAATACAGCCAATTTCATTAGATGAATGTAGCATATGTGTGTTGAAGGCCATATTATCATAATTTTTATTGTTAATGTATGTTTCGAGAAAGAGTCGATGGATTTGTTCGCACAGGTATTTGATAGACAGTGGAGGATCTATTCAAACACAATCTGCCTTTTTCTTATTTTTAGCGCAGGGCACAGTTTTACTACCGAACGGACACTGTTACGATTGGGAGCCCGTCAATACCAACTTAAACTAGCCAGTTCATGGAGAATTTTGTGGATAGTGCCTTTGAGACAGAATTCTCAAAATCAAGTAGTTCTTATCGAAATTCGATAGCACATTTGTTGATCGGGCACATAGACAGAAAACTTGTAGAGTTCTTGTGACCCCTGAGTAGCATCCATGGCCGCATGAAGTTCACAATGGAGGTTGAAAAAGTCGATGTCTGCCCATTCTTGACGTCCTCGTCCACCGAAAGCCAAATGAGTATCGCACCACAGTGCATGGAGAAAATCCATTCAACCTGGACGGTTTCTGCACGCGCTCAGCCAACACACTCCGGCCCAAAATACATGGGTCTAAGGGCCTTGGTTCATCGAGCGGAATTCGCCTGTCACGCCGTAAACGTCCTAGAAATACTGAAGAACCTCAGAGAGAATCCCTAAAACAATCCACAAATATCACAAGCAAATTTCAGTAACTATTCGTAACACCTCCGACTAAGAAAGGAAAACGCTTGCATTACGATGAAGGGAAAAATTAGCAGGATGCTGAAGCCATGAAACATTAAAGTTGTCTTCAGGCCTCCAGTTAAATTATTCCCTAGACCAGTAAATGATAATCTAGGCCAAGTGCTCCATGACTTTGCAAAATAATGCTAATACGAACTATATTACGTCGAGTGGACCGTACGCACGATATAACATCGACGGTCGGAATATTACAAGTGTCTGACACAACGCTAACAGATAAATCACTGGTTGCTGAATATGTTTGTGAAAGCGACTTAAAATAGCATTTCACAACAACTCTACTGTCACGAGCACTAATGCTTTGTGGACAGCGCAATGAAAGAAGCTTTAGAAATCGAAATATGCAATAAGTCCCTTTATGAGGATAGCGGTTTCCTGTTTATTACAGCTTGAAAGCCGACTATCGCAATGGTAAAAAGAGTGTGACAGACATGGAACTAAAACATTCCTTATTTGACGATGGAGCGAGTGCCTTTGACGTCACAGCTGGCTATATAAAGACACATTAGCAACCAAGTGACAATGGCTGAATACCTGACGAGTACTTGGTCGAAAGCTCATCGATGAATAGTCGCTTGATATGGCTCAAATTCCCAGACGATTTTAATCATTTGTATTGCCGCGAGACCATTCATTCAAGTAGATGAATTTTTTTTTTTGTAATAGGAAATTTCGCCAGCCTCAAATTGTACGGATTTCGGCTTTAAAGTTCTTTCCTACGACGCAATACTTGTGACCGAGAGATGTATACACTGGATAACTCTGATAACAAATCACGATGAGTTTTTCACAAAATCGTCGAAAAGACTATGCTACTTTTATTGGTTTAGAGCGTCCACAAAGCAGTATTTATAGCGAATCTGTACATACGCGTATGGCACGATACATTAACACTGATATAACGTTGCGATCCGAGAGCATTAATTACTTTACTGATAAAATGAGGTGTTCAGTTATCCTCAGAGATGAAAGTTTCAACTAATTAATCATACCAATTACGTTACAATCCCAGCTGTGAGTGCTATGGATAGCAGTAAAAGAGCAAACTGTAGCCATATCGACAATCGTAACGGAAATCTAGCAGGTTCACTTGACTTCTGTGTTCTCGTCGCTTTTCTTCTTTTAATGTGTTCCGGCGTTGTCGCTCTAGTTGTCATATAACTCACGCATAATAAATAATAATAACAAGTGATATGTCTTATTTCATGCACGTTTCGATTACTCCCCTTTAGATGAGTGACTGAAATCGAACCAATCACAGCTTTATGTCCTTTTCCTCTTTCTTCCCAAAACCTGTTAATTAAATCACTGATTTTTCTCCTTTTCCTCTGGCCATTCCCCCCCCCCCCCCCCCCCCCGATCATTATTTTCTTGAAACTTTTTTATTTTTTTCTTCTGATTTTATTTTCAAATTATTTACTGTTCTTAATTACTTGTTATGTGTTTTTCAATCGTTCCAAAGGCCTTCTTGTGTTTCTTTCATCCAACTGGTCATTAATTTACTTCCAATAACGGCGTTAATTTTCTTAGTGAGTTTATTTTCGAAACGCCTACATCGATGTTCGCGTAATTGTAGATGAATTTTTCTAAATTTATCTATGTTTTCGTAGATTTCAAAAATGGTTCAAATGGTTCTGAGCACTATGGGACTTAACTTCTGAGGTCATCAGTCCCCTAGAACTTAGAACTACTTAAACCTAGCTAACCGAAGTACATCACACACACAGCCATGCCCGAGGCAGGATTCGAACCTGCGACCGTACCGGTCTCATAGTTCCAGACTGTAGCGCCTAGAAACGCTCGGCCACACCAGCTGGCTTGTAGATTTCCTTTGTAGGTCTACAACTTATCTATATTCTCCGGTACATAAACACTTGAGCGATACATGTTCGTAATGTTATTTGAAAGGACAAGGCATCGATTCCGAAGAACAATGCTGACCGAAAGAATCAGGTAGTTATGATCTGATCGCTATAACACAGTTACAATATCTGTAGAGTACAACAACAATCAAAAGACGTATTCTGTAACAAGGTAAATAAAAAACTATAGCTAACAATGATTACGAACAGATGAGGGATATAGTAAAAAATTTAGTTTGCAAATAATTAATCACGGTCGCCATCACATAAACGAAGTTAATGTTTGTTGTGACTGAAATGAAGTTGAAATTACGCAGTAATCAGAAACGCATAGGAAGGCTGTAGATAAGCAAAAATGCACGTGGGCGACTTTGAATGTAAATGCCGGGGATCAGTATAGCAGAATTAAGCTAATTAGAAGTGCGCTGGTACTACCTGTAACCAACCGAAACCAGTAACAGTTATTACAACACGTCACGCGAAATATACTGAATGAGGTTACAGACTGTAATGCTATCTGTTGTCAGATTTCGTGAAACATATACTGAGGAATAAGTGCTGTTTCGCAATAAACATTGCCTCAGAAAATTCAGTTGCCCCTACCGATGTCGACTTACGCAACCTCCATTATATTTATCTCGCCTTCAAACACCATGTGCAAAATTGTCGTAATCTCTCACTTGCTACTCGCAAAGCATTAGTCCTACAGAAAAAATGAACAAGACTTTCGTGGGAAATTTAATGTAGTTACATTTTGTACTGGGATATATTTTCTCTGGAGGCAACGGTTTTCGAGTTATTCTAGAAAAACGTCCATAGGTGACGTTTAAAGCACCTCCATCTCCACACTCATCCGTCACCAGTCAGGATTTCTAGTATTTTCTTCGTGACATTCTCTCCTATCACTGTATAAAAATTTCCCGCTACACGACCTACTCCCGATATTCGACCTTTTTGATCCTCATTTATTGCGCCATTCCGCCACCAGCATAGTCGGCTATTTCATCAATATTGTTAATTTAAACGTTCCGGTGAGGGTAACGAAAGAAACGTTACGCTACAGCCAGTTACGTTGACAAGTCGACTCAGACTTGACCCTGACACGCATAGTTGTGTCATTGTCATACGGCCTGACGATTATAACGATGTAATTCTTTATTTTAAACTGTTAAAATTAACAAAATTGTTAGGTAAAGTTTACAGGAACGTACTTTTACAATCTGTGAGCGCTCCACTAAGTCGGTTGCGAAATAAGGCCAGCCAATGAAGACTAAAAGAGTTCGAATGTGAGAAATAATTCGTGAAATCGCAAATTTTTGTACGGTGGAAAGAGGGTGTGCATGAAAAGCATACTAGAAATCCTGACGGCGGGCTTAGTGTCGGAGGGGGTGTATCTTTGTAGGTAACTTTTGTACGTTTTTCTTAAATAGCACGAAACCCGTGGCCTCCAGTGAAAACATATTCTGGTACAAAATTTAACAACATAAAATTACCTATAAAGAGATCCTGTTCATTTCTTTTGTACGACTAACAGTTTGCGAGTAGCGGGTGAGAGAATATGAAAACTTTGCGCGTGCTTATGTAGTTTGAATATTCTTCCTGTGTACGAGATGGTGTTCAATCCGCTGGGTTGGCTGGTTTCTCCTAATGCACTTAATGTAAGCGATTTGTGAGATTTTTCCATACTGTGTTTTCAGTGGGACTTTCACTTTTGGTTTGGTGTCCATATACTTAGTTGTTTGATAGGGAATTTGGAGTCTGGTTTTGCAGGAGATTTCATGTAGGTTGTCTAGTGCTAATATAGCTTAATCTTTGTTGTTCGTGAATATAGCCTGGTCATCTACGGAGGCCAAGCATTTCAGTGACTCCTTTTACTTTCTTGTTTCATTTGTATTCGTTTGACGAAATGTTTCCATCCTACGCTTTTTTTTTCCAATACGATGTTGAACGAGAGTGACGATATGTCATCACTTGTCCGATTCCTGTGCGAGTTTGGAATGAGTTTGAGACTTTTTCCTTTTTGAGGTGGTTTCCGATAATTTTTCCTGGATAAAAGTATTTTATTAACTTCTTTTTCTTCAAGCTGCAATTGCAGTGCTCACAGCACTACATGAAATCAGTCACACTAAAGAATACTTTGTTGTATGATAATTTTATAAACAGAGCAAATCAGCACAACAGATCTACACCAAATGATATGGTGTTTACTGAGGTTGTAAATGAGTAAGAAAGCCTTGAATTCACATATCCGCTGTTACATTTATACATATAGAGTAAGTAATCAAAAGTATCCGGACACCTGGCTGAAAATGACTTATTAGTTCGTGACGCCCTCCATCGCTAATGCTGGAATTTAATATGGTGTTGGCCCACCCTTAGCCTTGATGACAGCTTCCACTCTCGGAGGCATACGTTCAGTGAGGTGCTGTAAGGTTTCTTGGGGAATGGCAGCCCATTCTTCACGGACTACTGCACTGAGCAGAGGTATCGATGTCGGTCGGTGAGGCCTGGCATGAAGTTAGCTTTCCAAAATATCCCAAAGGTGTTCTATAGTATTCAGGTCAGGACTCTGCGCAGGCCAGTCCATTACAGGGATGTTATTGTCGTGTAACCACTCCACCACTGGCCGTGCATTATGAACAGGTGCTCGATCGTGTTGAAAGATGCAATCGCCATCCCCGACTTGCTCTTCAACTGTGGAACGCAAGAAGGTGTAGGTCTGTGCTGTGATAGTGCCACGCAAAACATCAAGGGGTGCAAGCCCCCTCCATGAAAAACACGACCACACCAAAACACCACCGCCTCCGAATTTTATTGTTGGCACTACACACGCTGGCAGGTGACGTTCACCTGGCATTCGCCATACAAATAATCTGCCATCGGATCGCCACGTTGTGTACCATGATTCGCCACTCCACACAACATTTTTCCACTGTTCAATCGTCCAATGTTTAAGCTTCTTACACCAAGCGAGGCGTCGTTTGTGATTTACCGGCGTTATGTGTGGCTTATGAGCAGCCGCTCGACCACGAATTCCAAGTTTTCTCACCTCTCGCATAACTGTCGTAGTACCTGCAGTGGATCCTGCCGCAGTTTGGAATTCTTATGTGATGGGCTGGATATATGTGTGCCTATTACACATTACGACCCTTTTCAACTGGCGGCGGTCTCTCTCAGTCAACAGACGAAGTCAGCCTGTACCCTTTTGTGCTGTACGTGTTCCTTCACGTTTCCACTTCACTATCACATCGGAAACTAGGCCGGCCGCTGGTAGCCGAGCGGTTCTAGGCGCTTCAGTCTGGAACTGCGCCACCGCTACGGTCGCAGTTTCGAATCCTGCCTCGGGCATGGACGTGTGTGATGTCCTTAGGTTAGTTAGGTTTAAGTAGTTCTAAGTTCTAGGGGACTGGTGACCTGAGATGTTACGTCCCATAGTGCTCAGAGCCATTTGAACCATTTTTTTCGGAAACTAGGGATGTTTAGGAGTGTGGAAATCTCGCACACAGACGTATGACACAGGTGACACCCAATCACCTGACCACGTTCGAAGCCGTGAGTTCCGCGGAGCGCCTCATTCTGCTCTCACGATGTCTGATCACCACTGAGGTCACAAATATGGAGTACCTGGCAGTAGGTGGCAGCACAATGCACCTAACATGTAAAACGTATGGTTTATGGGGTGTCCGGATACTTTTGGTCACACAGTGTATGTTAATGTTTTTCGTACAAGGTTCTCTCAAACCTAATCCATGCTTTAAACTTACATTATTATCCAGGTTATATCAACAGCATTTCCTCCTATTATTTATTTTATTATTTTATTATCTAGTGGCTGCAACAACAGATAACCAGTTTCAGTATAGGACTTATGTAGTCCTAGCTACTCTGAAGAATACATTAAATATGAAAAGAGTTTGAAATTTTTCGATGATATATTGTGGTATAATACTTCCGTGTAATCATAATTCATCTTTCATAGAGAAGGTTTTAATTTTTCCAAAATGTATGTAAATCATGTGGCTGCTGTCTCTTGTGTATGAAGTGTCCAGATGAGTGTGACACCTACATTGTACATTTATTGAAACATGTAGTTTACGTATAAAGACCCACTCAAGGTTGAGTTCAAATGCTATATTTATGCATACATTATATACCTATACCTACTTAAATTGGAAATGAATTTCCTTATAATTTTCTGTATAGTTCCTCACCTGTTATTTTTCGAAGACAGGAGACTTTCTTTGGTTCCCCTGTCTTCTGTTACATGACAGAGATAACCAAGATAGATGAATCTCCGACTTACCATTGCATTCTGTATTTTATGTATACACTAAGGTGATGAAAGTAATGGGATAGCATTATGTACACATGCCGATGGCGGTAGTACCACGTACAAAAGGTATAAAACGGCAGTGCATTGGCAGAGCTGTCTTTTGTACTCAGTTGATTAATGTGAAAAGGTTTCCGGCGTAGTTAATGATAGTTAGAGCTAGACACATGAGACATCCTACTTCGTAAATCGTTTGGGAATTCAATATTCCGAGATCCACAGAGTCAAGAGTGTGTAGAGAATACCACATTTCGGTCTTGCCTCTCACCGCGGACAACATAGTGGCCAACAGCCTTCACGTAACTACCGAGTGCAGCGATGTCTGCGTAGAGTTGTCACTGTCAACAGACAATCAACAGTGCATGAAGTAACAGCAGAAATTTGTGTGGGACATAAGACGATAGCATCCGTTTGGACAGCGTCGCGAAATGTGGCATTAATGAACTTTGGCGGCAGACGACGTTCTCGAGTGCCCTTGCTAACAGTGCAACATCACCTGTAACGCCTTTTTCTGGGCTAGTGACAATAAGGGACTGCACCCAAGATGACTGAAAAACCGTAGCCTGGTTAGATGAATCTCAATTTTATTTGGTAAGTGCTGATGATAGTGTTCGAGTGTGGCGCAGACCCCAGGGATCAATAGACTTTGTTTGTCAACAAGGCGGTGTGCAAACTGGTGGGCCGGCCTTCTGTGACCGAGCGGTTCTAGGCGCTTCAGTCCCGAAGCGCGCTGCTGCTACGGTCGCAGGTTCGCATCCTGTCTCGGGCATGGATGTGTGTGATGTCCTTAGGTTAGTTAGGTCTAAGTAGTTCTATGTCTAGGGGACTGATGACCTCAGATGTTAAGTCCCATAGTGCTTAGAGCCATTTGAATTTGAACCATTTTGCAAGCTGATGGTATTTCCATAATAATGTGAGCTGTGTTTGCATGGAACGGACTGGGCCCTCTGGCCAAACTTAACTGATCATTGACTGGCAATGGTTGCGTTCGGCTACATGAAGATCATTTATTTGAATCCATTCATGGACTTCATGTTTCCAAACAACGATTGAATTTTTATGGATGATGATGCTCCATGTCACGGGCTTCAGGTGTTAGTGATTGGGTTAAAGAACATTTAGGATAGTTCTAGAGAATGATTTTGCCTTTGAGAACGCCCGACATGAATCACACCGAACATTTATGGGACATAATCGAGAGTTCAGTTCGTGCACAAAGTACCGCAATGGCAACACTTTCGCAGCTATGGACGGCTATAGATGCAGCATGGCTCAACATACTTGCAGGCGACCTCCAGCAACTTGTTGAGTCCATACCACATCGAGTTGCTGTACTACGCCCTTCAAAAGGAGGTCCGACACGATATTAGATGCATCTCTTCTCTGATTCCATTCTTCCAGCCTTCTTTAGTTGGTGTTGGTTCTGCCATTATTCTAACGATTAGTTTTTAGAATACGTCTAATTTATCCAGCTTGTTGTTTAGTATTAGTCAGTATTATGGATATAAGCATTCCGCCCTTACCTCTGAAGTACAGTACTTTATTTTCTATCTGTAGAGATGTACTTCCTGTAAATGTGTTATTTACACTGTATACACTTTAATCTTATTACTTCTTATGATTATTTCAGGTATTTCTGATTCATTCTGCTATATGCTTCCTCAAATATGACTTCATTTACTAGCTATTCCTTTGTATCTACGTATATGGAGTATCGTTTCAGATGTGTGACTGGATTCGTGATTTCCTCTCAGAGACGTCACAGTTCGTAGTGATAGACGGTAAATCATCGAGTAGAACAGAATCGATATCTGGCGTTCCGCAAGGTAGTGTCATAGGCCCTCTTCTGTTCCTGATGTACATAAATGATCTAGGTGATAATCTGAGCAGCCCCCTTAGATTGTTTGCAGATGGAGCTGTAATTTACCGTCTGGTAAAATCATCAGACCATCAATTCCAATTAAACAATGATCTAGAAGGAATTTCTGTATGGTGCGAAAAGCGGCAATTGGCACTAAACAAAGAAAAGTTCGAGGTCATCCTCATGGGTACTAAAAGAAATCCGACAAATTTTGGGTATACGATAAATCGCACAAATCTAAGGGCTGTCAATTCGACTAAATACATAGAAATTACAATTACGAGCAACTTAAATTGGAAAGACCACATAGATAATATTGTGGGAAGGCGAAACAAAGACTGCGCTTTGTTGGCAGAACACTTAGAAATGGCTCTGAGCACTATGGGACTCAACTGCGGAGGTCATTAGTCCCCTAGAACTTAGAACTAGTTAAACCTAACTAACCTAAGGACATCACAAACATCCATGCCCGAGGCAGGATTCGAACCTGCGACCGTAGCGGTCTTGCGGTTCCAGACTGCAGCGCCTTTAACCGCACGGCCACTTCGGCCGGCCAGAACACTTAGAACACGCTATAACCCACCAAAGAGACAGCCTACATTACACTTGTCCGTCCTCTGCTGGAATATGGCTGCGCGGTGTGGGATCTTTACCAAGTTGGATTGACTGAGGACATCGAAAAAGTGCAAAGAAGGGCGGCTCGTTTCGTGTTGTCGCGCAATAGGGGTGAGAGTGTCATTGATATGATACGCGAGTTGGGGTGGCAGTCACTGAAACAAAGGTGGTTTTCTTTGAAGCGAGATCTATTTACGAATTTCAATCACCAGATATCTCTGCCGAATGCAAAAATATTTTGTGGACACCCACCTACGTAGGGAAAAATGATCATCATAATAAAATAAGAGAAATCAGAGCTCGGACGGAAAGATTTAGGTGTTCCTTTTTCCGACGCGCCATTCGAGAGTGGAATAGTAGAGAACTAGTATGAAAATGGTCCGATGAACCCTCTGCCAGGCACTTAAGTGTGAATTGCAGAGTAACATTGTATATGTAGATGTAGAATTTTGGTGTATGTCTTTTTTGCATGAATTTTTTTCAGATGAAATTCTGTGATCATTTGTGTTTGCAGTTTTATCTAAAAGCTTTATCTGACTAAATACAGTCTGTGAGATTTTTTGAAAGTATTACAAACTCATCTGCAAACGCTGGGAAGCTGACCTTAATTTGATTTCCTACCCAGAAGCATTCGTTCAACTTCGTGATTTTGAACTTCACATTTCAAAACCTTTTTTTTTTATTTGTTAAATAGGCAAACATCGTCAGACGTAAAACATAGTTCCATGGTGGGCCTACATTATTGCGATTATTTTATACTGTACTCTGTATTTCCAGACAGTTTCTTGAAGACAGCGCAGTACTTTGGCCTCCAGGCGTACCGCGGGAAACGAGAGGGCTTGTTTTGTGCGAGCCTCTGGGCAGGCCGGCTGGATTTATCACCATTGTCTTTTATGACCTGTGCTCCGTCTCGTGCGGGCAGTTCTGCGCAGCTCACATTTGATATCGAGACGTGGATTGATTACGAACTTTTTTAGGTTTTTGAAGCATTGCGTGTGCTTCGAAGCTGAAGCCGAAGCTGGTGCTGACGCACTAGTAGCTCTCGTACCAATGATAAATCATTTCAGATAACGCCAAAGAAGAGGACAGATAATGTAATTCGTGCCAGTTATACTTACGCTCTTGTTCTTTCTACCAGTGGTGTGATATTTCCAATGTACTTCGTCCAGACCAGCAGAGAAACGTTACCTAATAACTTACTTAAATTTAAAGCAGGTCAACTATTACGCCCTACAGTAGGACATTTTAGGTTTCCTATGTCACGGCATAAGCAATAAGTCAACATTATTCGGCAAAGCCCAGGAATTCAGAAGCAGACTTGGTGCATTGTATGACAAACAAGCCCCTCAAAGTGCAGTCAAAGTACAGAGAGCTCATATTCCATAGCCAACTACGGAACAACGCCAAACAATGAATAAATGACGCTCTGAACACAGATGATTCAAACGAAATCTAACACCTGCACTTTACGAAGTACACAGCAGATTACGGTACAAAGAGAACAATAACATGCACGACACCAAAGTCATGCTTGTCCCTTCTCTTGCATAAAGTGAGCGTGAGCCTAACCTTGCGGCACTGTGGAGAAAATTGTGCAGCCTCTAAATGCGAAAGGTAAAATTTGCTGCTGCTTTTCAAGTTGCTGCATATGAATTAAAAGACCGTTTCTTGACGGTAGCCATTTCTCAAGTTGTGGTTAGTATATTTATTTATTTACCTTTATTATCAAACGATTGTTACACAGTTATATATGATTTGTCAAGGTAATACAGTGCCAATCAATATGCCAAAATATAATGCACAGTATACACAAGATGCTTTAACCCCTTCAGGGGCAAAATAAAAAACAAAATTAATTTTTAATTTTTCCTTGATTTTATTGTATTAATTTTCATACAGTGAGACAGAAAAACGTAAAAATTGCATGAAATATACGTAAACTGAACACATACAGGGTGGTTTCAAATGGAGCTACTGCCCGCTAAATGTCATCACTTTTGATGATAAAGTAAAAAGCAGAAGGCTACCTCGCAGTGACTACATGTCCATCTGCTTCTGTGGGGTTCTTTCTTTGTGCTGCAGTGCACACAGCGCCTTGAGGTACCATGTTTTGGCAGATGTTTTGCTTCCGATATATGTTTCTCATGGGGAACAACAGTTTTGAATTTTTTTGCAGATGGTTCAAATGGTTCAAATGGCTCTGAGCACTATGGGACTTAACTACTAGGGTCATCAGTCCCCTAGAACTTAGAACTACTTAACCTAACTAACCTAAGGACATCACACAACACCCAGTCACCACGAGGCAGAGAAAATCCCTGACCCCGCCGGGAATCGAACCCGGGAACCCGGGCGCGGGAAGCGAGAACGTTACCGCACGACCACGAGCTGCGGACTTTGCAGATGGTTCTGACGGTGTACTGGGATAGCCAGGACTATCTTTGAAGACATTACTGCCTACCAGGCCTGTGGCAACACGTCTCCGAAAATCCTTTAGCACTTGCTTCGCTGTTGGATTACATAATCGAAACAGAATAAATGCATTTCCAATAGAAATATCAACTATATACCAAAATAATCTTAGCCACCACCTTCGTGATTTCCCGTCTATTGCCTAAAAACTGTTCATCATATCTGACTTATCGACACATCCCATATTTGCATTATATGATTTCACTATTTTTGGGCAAGGTACCTTTGTGATTTTTCCATTCTTTTCTTTATGGCTGACTTCTTCAACACATACAGATGAATCAATTGTAGACAGCAACATGACTCCACGTTTGTCTTTCCATTTGATGCAGGCAATGCCATCAGAACGAACTGACCAGTCAAACTCTCCTCTTTGCAACTCTTTGTCTGTTTTTAGCGTAGGAAGTACTTTTCTGTGTGATCTAATTGTTCCACAGGGAAAAATCCGTCATCTTTTAGCTTCTGTAAAAGTGAGACACTGGTAAAAAAATTGTCAAAGTATATGTGGTATCCTTTTCCTTCCAAGTCTTTACACATCTCTCTCACAACTCTCTCTCCTAAGAATTTTTCCACTATGCCTTCAACTTTTCCAGTATATATATGAAAATCACAAATATATCTAAGCTTATCAGCTCTGACCCAGATTTTGTATCGCCTCTTGATTGGCTTTTGGGACATATATTGTTTGAATGCGATTCGTCCTTGGAACTTCACCATGCATTCATCTATAGAATTCTTTGAAGTTTTGCAGTGGGCGGATTTTATATAATTTGTCATAATTTCTGCTCTCGCTTGAAGGCACAACAGCGTTGTCATTGATGTGAATATGTGTCGAAATCTAGCTGAACCTTTTTACCGACATTAGTGAGGAAATGTACTCATCTCGAAGTTCCTTATGGGATGACCAGCAATCACGATAATAACAAGGTTTCTCGATTCCAATTACAATGTTTATAGCCATAAATACTTTTAGTTCTGCTTTAGAAGAGGCCTGAAATTGCCACCTTTCTGTGTTGCGTACATGTTAGACTGGAAAACTATGTGTTCTAACATAGTGTCAGAAAATAGACACAAAAAAAATCTACTAGTTGCATACCTTCACTGTCATTTTAAGTTTTCCTCGTACACCAGCTTCCTACGAAAAATTGACGGCAAAGTTTATTGCACTGACGTCCTTTCTCCATAAAAAATTCGCAATGGAAGACAGTGGGAAATTGTCATTAGTGCTGAAAGTATCATCACTGTCATTATAAAAATGGTCCTCACTCTCGCTTTCCGAAATAATTTGAGATAAAACAGGTGTTTTCATTCGCAAATCCAGATCACTGTCGTCACCTAGCACATCACTTTCACTGTCACTGCTAGTGTCAATCTATGAGTCGGGATCCGAAGGAATATTTGCGAAAAGGCACTCATCCTTTAGTCTGTGAGAATACATCAGGTGAAACTGGAAAAAAATTCGTCACACCTACTAATGCTGCCGTTACAGGAGCAGTGGTTTCAAATTGAACCACCACAACATTCACGAAAATAAATGCATTATTTTGGTCATAATTGCAGTACATATAGTATTAATGTAGACAGAACAGTATTCTGCATTTAATACCTGCATAAAAGTTACCAAATACTGAAGAATACAGTCACAATTTGAGAACAAAGACGTTCGCGCACAGCGTACAAAAATGGCTATCCAACTCGCCTCACTCCTTGCTAATATTTACAGATTTTGAAGCGGTTCCAGTGACAGCCGCTAGAGGGCAGCAACAACTAGGCTCCTGAATGGTTTCCCCAAATGTAGCCACTGCCCTTTTGCCACAAAATGAGAAAATTGTAGGTGGTTTCAAACGGAACCACTTCCCCTGAAAGCGCTAAGAGGCCAGGACTGGAAGTCTGTATGGATAGGACACTTGTTCCGCCGTGGTGTAGGATAAGGAACCATACCGGCAGTGGTCTTAGCGATCCAGGAAAGCCACGGAAAACCCAGATTAGGATGGTCGCATAGAGCAGCTCCATTCTTCCGAAAAAGAAATCATGAGGTCAGCATCCTAACAGCTGCAATGCCTCATTCCGCAGTTCTTTATCGTTCAGCGTTCGTTCATTTACTCACAAACTGTTTCTGGTAATTTACTAAATAAAACATAGTTTCTTTCTACACAGTTCACACACCGTGGACACCCGCTGATAACTTCTGGACTGCTTCCGATCACTTGCAGTGTAAAACTTAGTTTACCTCTTGACTACCGCTCACACTGAGGCACCCACGGGCTACTCGTGGACTGAGATGTTGCTACTGTGCATCTTGTCTCAATTCCGGACTCCACACTCAACTGTCCGTCTGAAAAACTAAGCCAGCAGACATTACTGTCGTGTATTATACATCCTGGCACACGAACCTTGTGAAAGCAGTAGACCATAGTATCCCATTTCATTATTGTCCACAGCTCTAAGACCCTTAAGTAATCTTTAAATGTGTAATATGCATTATTTGTGAAGAATGTTTTAGTTGCGTTTTTTTTTTTAAAAAATGTGTCTAATCTCTTTCACTTTCTTCGGCAGTTTACACTGAAGTGCCAGAGAAACTGCTATAGGCATGCGTATTCAAATACAGAGATATACGGGGAGATTATAATTAAAGTTAAACTTTCAAACCGCTGTAGAAATGACACCACTGGTCAGAATGACGTCAAGTAGCAGCGGAATATTATAGGAGAAAGAGGACAACGTATGGAAGAAGAAAAATAAATAGTTAGAAAACGTAGCAATAGATGCCGCTGCAAGCATCATAATTTAATAGTGGTCAACTACAAATGACAAATGAGTCATGCAACAGTGCCTAAGGTGTACGTTTGACCTTAAACAAACAGTACTACTCAGTGGGCATAGGTGTACAGTGCGACGGCGCGGTTCCATTCGTTCTTTACCTGCACCTACCCGTGAACTCATTGCAGAAGATCGCCGGTAGGAATGTCGAGCAGAAACCTACCGTACTACAACTCGTCCCTGGCTGCATACAACGTAACTATTCCAAGAATCGGGAAAAGGTCTTAATTTTCAATGAAAGACGAAAATACTGGCAAACTTTAGTATATTCTAAACCTTAACAATGTACACATTCACTGACAAGCCCGTGCTAATCTTAACACAGTCATGCACAAACCCTTTCATTTACGTTAGCAAGTTTATGGTAACGTATTTCGCGAAATCTGATCAGCTACTAAGCACAGATTATTCTTAAATGAAAAAGCTCGCCATACTATTAAGTTTATCGGTGTCTAATGCAGTCAAGCTTTTAGTCACCGATCTGCTCAATATGCCGAGCGGAATTACTGTCTTTTCTCATACACAAAAGTAATTAAAAAATCCGTACTATCTAAAAAAACACACACCAGAATAAGTTTACCTTCACTTTAAAACAGTTTGAAACATGTAGCACAACTAAAACCGGTAAATTATAACTTCCTTTGGAGCTCATACTACACACAACTGTACCATTGAAAGCCTGGGCTGCGACTACTTTAGACTGCTGTAAGCATTCTATATCTCCAAGAAAAACGACGCGAGAAGAATACTCCTTTCTGATTGGTCAGTTTTCTTTATGGCCAATAGAAAAACATTATTCTCCCGCGTTAGTCCTCGCTTTTCATGACTAACCAATCAAGAAATAACATAGTTTCGAACTGTACTTTTTCCCAAAAAAAGATTTAACATTCTGATACTTTGTTTATAGTTTTGCGTTATTAACAATTTTAATTTGCACTCGAATTATCTTTCCTTTTATCATATACTTACTTAACATGTTATGATACAAAATTCCCCATTGTCTGCTTTCACGCTGTCTTGTAACTTCCTCACAATAGTTCGAACAGCATTCATCAGTAGAACAATGATCTACATACTTCCTTTAGACCCCATTCACGCGTCATTCACACTACTAAAAGGATATACAAAACTGTACAAAAATAAATAAACCAAAAAGCCTTCAAGAAATAAACAGAAAAATTCACAAAAACATTCTCTTCACCTGATTCTTGAATGTCTCTGTGCAATACTGTCCTATACCAGATGAAAATTAGAACTACGTACTCAACTGAAACCGCTTCAGACGATCTGTCAGTGTGCACGCGGGGAGTCATTCTCCCGATACACAGCCCCTAGACAGGAGCGATATACGGCGCCGCGCCTCAACAGGTGATACTGTTAGTTACGTAAGCCCATCCACCACGGCAAGGTCATATCACATCGGATGGGAAAAATCGGTTCTTAATTGTTATGAGGCCAAAAACCGCATAAAAAGTATCTCTCACATCGGTTTTTAATTGTCCTGAGATCAAAAACCGCATAAAAAGCATTCATCACATAGATATTTAATCGTACTGGAGGCAAAAATCGCATAAAAAGCATCAATCAAAATCAAATCGCACTATTAATTTCCGTGTGACTGGCTCAAAACACGTTCAATATGCTGCCCACCGTTTTCTGCAACAAGTTGATATCGAGAAACAGCATGTTCCATAACTGATCGAAGTGTTTCCTGGGTCACGTTCAGAATGTGTAGCGCAATGAGTGCTTTCAATGCAGCTAAGTTTGCGATTGGAACACTGAACACAACATCTTTCAGATGTGTATCGTATTCCTTGTAGCTGCGGCATGGCATACATTGGTCAAACTATCAGGACTGTGGAGGACCGATGTACTGAGCATAAACGGCACACAAGATTACAGTAGCCAAATAAATATGCTATTGCCGAACATTGCTTCGATATTGGTCACCCCATGATATATAATAACACCGAGATATTGGCATGCACGTCCAGTTATTGGGACAGTGTTATTAAGGAGGCAGTTGAGATTAAATTAGCGAGCAACCTCGTTAACAGGGATGGAGGATTTGGTTAAACTCTGTTTGGAACCCGGCTCTCTCCCTTGTCAAAAAACAGAGAGACAGAATCAATGCTACCTCACCTGCGAATTCGTAGTCTCACTATCTATAGCTCTGATTTTGATCATCTTTGGTAGCACTAGTGTTCTCTGTGTGTGCTATCTTTCCTGCTTCAGTCCGAGAACCGAGGATTTAAATTTGCATGTACGTCGTCTGTCCGTTGCAGTTTGCCTTGAAAATGGCGGGGTGTTCTCCCGCCGAAATATCGGCGGTCGCTGAAAGTGTTACCTGGCTGAATTCCCGGAAGTTATCTGAAAGTTGTATACGCCAGGAGAAACTCAGGTCTCACATCTTTCAAATAGCCCCACAGCCAGAATCAGACAGATTAAGATTAGGTGATCGGGACGGCCAGGCTGTAGGTAAATGGCGGCTGTTTCTAAATGGTACTTCAGCAGCTGCTTAACTGGATTTGCAATGTGCGGAGGTGTGCGATCTTGCATAAAAATGATATCATCCACACATCCACGCTGTTGGAGAGCTGGAATGATGTGGTTGCGCAAAAGACACTCATAGCACTTACCATTTACGGTACAGGTAATAGGACAGGAAGCACTTGTCTCTTCCAAAAAAATATGGCCCTATGATAAATCATGCCCTAAACCCACACCACACAGTGACCTTTTCAGGACGAGGTGGTACTGGTTGATTTGCATGTTGTTTTTCCGCTGCCCATATTCAACACTTCTGTGTATTGTCATATACTGTCAGATGGAAGTTGGCTTCGTCTGTCCACAAAATCTTCCACAGCCAATCATTGTCCACTTCCATGTGAGCAAGAAATTCTAAAGCAAAGATCTCTCTCACTGGCAAATGGATAGCAAAGAAGGCTCTTTCATAGGATTTCACGCACCGTGCTCACAGATATGTCCAATGTTCGGGCAATTTTCCGTGCACTACACGTTTGCATACCACCACTCGTCTGCTCCTGCATTGCTGTGGTCACTCACTGCTTCCACTGACGTCGAATCAATTCGTTTCCTCCCTCTACCAGTTTACACACCAAAATACCCTCCAGATTCCGGAAATTCTGCAGAGCAACGTGTTCACAGTCATCACTCTTGTAATTCAGCTTTACGAGCAGAGCACGATCCTGCATTGAGACAGTCATGGCGAACGTCGCAGACGCGGAAGCAAGAAACGCCGCGTACCTCGAGTACTTCAGTGGGTCGTGGGCATGACAGGTGTTTTCATTTACGCATTCTGACGCATACAGTGCCATCTATTGATCAATTTCCACACTATTTTTTTTCTTCTGCCATATGTTTCCCCCCTTCTCCGATAATATTCCGTTGCAATTTGACGTCATTCTGACCACTGGAGTTATTTCTACAGCGTTTTGAAAGTTCATCTAATATATATATATATATATATATATATATATATATATATATATATATATATATATATATATATATATATATCCCTTTTTCATTACCAATATTTCTCTTTTCTCCAAAAATAATAGAAAACTATGAATTTAACATTAAGAACTGACAACAGCCTCTACAGAAACTTTCATATGTTAACGTTAGTACGGAATGGAGTAAGATAAACAGATAACATGCGTTGAACACCTCGCCTGAGCATATTAAAAGTCGTACAGGTACTGTGATGGGATTTAAGGCTAAATTAAAGAAATTTCTGTTTGGCAACTCCTTCTGTTCCATTAACGACTTTCTTTAAAGAAAGTCTTAAATGTGGTGCTTTAGGTTATTTTATAATTGACGTTAACACGTCAACAAAATATTTCACAGTATTAAATAATTTTATTGTATTACACTTAAATAAAATGAACATAAATGTCTTGTTTCCCCCATATTATAGAGACATATCAGCTGGGATATTTGGACTGCTGTTAATGCAAAGTAACTGTAGAAGTGGTAGCCACGATATGGAAGCGATCAAGTACGCTGGTATCACATGTCTTACCGATAGCGTCCGCAGTTTTTAGCCGACGAAGACTGGAAGTGGTACTACGAAATGTTTCAGTGGCACAGTCGGTGTATCTTGAGTTCTGAAAGAAAGCAACACTGTTATCGTGTTGATGTAGCTGTAGCGCTTCAGGCGTCAACGCAAATGTACCCAGCGATTCCGATATCGACTTGGAGCGTGGCACTGACTACTCGCTTCCACAACCCGTGCTCCACAGTCTCGAGGTAGCCAGCGGGCATTCATCCGCTGGATGCGGCCGCCCAGCTGCGATCCCGTGGTCTCTGAGAGGGATCAAGTGACCTGCACACAGCAGCAGAAAGTCAGTGTAGTATTCCGCCAGTATCGTTACCAGATACACACCGGCTTCCTTCTTGTTAACAACGCACGCTGCGTATTTGATCGCGATCTAGTTTTTGATTCTGGCTGAAATTATTATGGTGCTATTATTGACTTGGGCTTGTTCCACAGACTTACAGTATTTCACAGGGCTGATTCTTTGCCCAATAATCGCCAGCCAGAGGTGTTTATTATGCTCTGAACTCTTTTACTTGTACAAAACTCTCAACCAAATTTTGTGCTCAAATGAAGGATACGGTAACATAGTTTCCACAAATAAAAGTCGTATACATTGAAACGAATGAGCCACAAAAACGGTATGAGGTGATTTGGCAAATTAATGCGGCATCAGAGAAACTTCTACTATACTCACTGCAGGTACGTTGACAAGTAACATAGGACACACAGATGAACCATAATATTATGAGCACTGCCCACCTCGAAACTGAATGCCAAATGATGGCGTTGGGGCATGTGATGCGGTAAGGAAAGTATGAGAAAAATGGTTCAACTGACTCTGAGCACTATGGGACTTAACATCTCTGGTCATCAGTCCTCTAGAACTTAGAACTACTTAAACCTAACCTAAGGACATCACACACATCCATACCCGAGGCAGGATTCGAACTTGCGACCGTAGCGGTCACGCGGTTGCAGACTGAAGCGCCTAGAACCGCACGGCCACACCGGCCGGCGAAAGTATGAAAGGAGAGTAGGCACGAATGAGAAATCATTCCAGTAACGAAACAGGCCGTAAATGGGAAAATACACTGACATAATGGACTTTGATAAAAGGCGTATCCCAAAAGTAAGGTCTCCTATTTTTTTATAAGTACAGAACTCTGTTTGTGTGGCAGTTGGTCACACTGTTATGAAGAATGCTTCACGCACTGTGTGTAAACATGCGCACGTCTCGCTGAGGCGATCAGTCTTGGCTTGGCAGCCGTTGAGAATGGAGCTTCCGTTGGATGTTACCGCCAAGTGCGAATTGCGCGCAGTTATTCGGTTTTTGAACGCAAAGGACACTGCGCCGATTGAAATCCATCGCCAATTGACGGAAGTGTATGGTGAGTCGTGCATGGATGTCAAAAATGTTCCAAAGTGATGTAGAGAGTTTGCAGCTGGTCGGACTGAAATTCACGACGTTCAAAGGAGCGGGAGACCGTCAATTACTGAGGAGACAGTGTTGAAGGTTGAGCAAAGCATGCGTGAAGATCGACGCATCACCCTGGATGATCGCTGCACGTTGGTTCCTGAGATTTCCCGAAGCACCGTTCACAGAATTTTAACGGAAACATTGAACTACCGGAAGGTGTGCGCAAGATGGTTACCAAGCATGCTGACTGAGGACCACGTGCGGCAACGGGTTGATGGAGATCTTACTTTTGGGATTACCCTCGTGTTACGACCCAGCGCTTGGGAACGAGCATGTCAGAAACGGCGAAGTTAGTCGGCTGTTCACATGTCACTATCGTGAGCATCGGTGAAACCGCGAATAGTTAGAAGCTGGTGGTCGTCCACACCTCATCAAACAACATAGAGTTTGGAAGCTTGACCGCGCTGTGATGCAGTATATGTGGTGATCTATCCAAAATATGACGACGAAGTACAATGCCAGTTCAGGCACAATCGATACTCAGCACACAGTCCATCGCACATTATTGAACACGCGGCTCCACAGCAGACGCCAGTACGTGTTGTCATGCTGCCCGAACGACACTGTCAGTTACGACTGCAGTCGAGAAGGGATCATGCAGTAGGGAAGGCATCATCGAGATTGAACCATGGATCAATGGAAACGTATTGTCTGTTCGGATGAACCACGTTGCTTGCTACACAAGGTCGGTAGTGGTGGCCGGATACTTCGTCGTTCAAAACATGCGCCGCGCCACGGCTCCCGCCTGTGGGGGTAGTATTACGCTACGAAAGACATTCACCTGAGCTTCTATGAGAGCTTTGTATTAATCAAAGACACCATGACAGCGGATCACCTGCATCCCTTCATGCATGACGTCCTCCCCGACGACAATGGCATCTTGCAGAAGTACAAAGGTCCTTGTCTCAAGGCTATAATCGTGCTGTAGTTTTTTGAGGAGCTTCATAGGAAACAAATGCTTTTGTCTTGAACGCTAAATTCACCTGATCTGAACGCAGTGGAAAACATCTGGGACGCCATGCGGTACCAGCTTCGTACCAACAAACCAACGGCCCGTAATTTACGAGGACTGCGTAACCTGTGCGTGGACATCTGGTGCTACATACCTTCGGAAGCCTCCCAAGTAGTTTTAAAATCCAAGCCACGCAGAATCACTCCAGTATTGTGATACAAATCAGAACCAACATGCTATTAAGTAACTGGTCATAATGTTTTGTCCCATTGGTGCATGTGTCTTCCCCTGTACGGTTTCGATATCTGTTTTATTAAATAATAAAGGTTAACAGATAGAGAAACACGAGATCAAGTGCCTCAAATGGCTCTAAGCACTATGGGACTTAATATATGAGGTCATCAGTCCCCTAGACTTGCAACTACTTAAATCTAACTAACCTAAGGACATCACACACACACCCATGCCCGAGACAGGATTCGAACCTGCGACCGTAGCAGCAGCGCAGTTCCGGACTGAAGCCCCACACCTGCTCGGCCACAGCTGCCGGCTTCAAGTGCCTCAGATTAGTTTGATGTTACCATGACAGTATGTTACTCATTATGACAGCGTGAGGACCATCACAGTGTTCGCACGATTTTGTTATTTTATTGTACTATAAGACGCGTCCAGCGTTACTGGTAAATTTAAATTCAAGAATGTGAGCAGCACAGCGCTTTAGTGGTAAGGCCTCGTTCGTTCCCAGGCTCAGTTCAGCAGTAGGTGACTAGATGTAAGCTGACAACAGAGTGAGGCGGCCGCTAAAACTTGAAAACAAACGTTATCTACCACCGCTGCAGCGGCAAAGACTATCAATGTCGGCTCCAAGCCGACAATACTATCGCTGATTATTAACAAAATCGTGTAATTGTAACAGATAAAGATTCCAGAGAAACACTGTTGGTTCCTGAGTTACTCAAAAGTACGATGCAATGTTCCTTCAACACAGACACTGCAATATCGTGCTTATCCTACAACACCGGGCAAGCGACTTTCAGTTAAAACTGTCTCCCCTGTACGAGGATAAACATAATGGATATTCGAGTGCAGGCTGTAGACACATGGCTGACGACATATGGAAATTTGAGTCCGGCTGTGAAGCGTGCTCGGAGAGCCTAATGGTAACGCGACCCTCGCGATAAGTGGAAAATCCAGGTTTGAGTCCCGGTCCAGCACAAATTTTCATTGTCGACTTTCCATTATACAGCTTACGGTTGTCCATATTCGCAACTGTGAATATATTTCATGTGTTAGCTACAGTCGTTCTTCATACATAACCTCAACATGTCCATGTTGGATTGAGCGTTGCCTGGTAGTAATATCTTAGGCAACGACCGATTGTAACTACATTGAGTTGTATTGTGCTACACGGCAGCATCAGGTCTCATAGTATTTTTAAATTAATAGCAATTACCAAAGTTATGTTTCTAAGTGAATAATGTTGCCTCCAGTATTCTAACATTTCATGGACTCAAACATTAGTTGTAGTGCAGAAAACTTGAGATGTTCCAAAACTAGCCTATGTCATCAGTACAAACGCTTATCCGCAATCCTAGAAGGAGCCACATATTTTCTTGTGTTTATGCGTAGCGAGGCTGCAGTAAGCAACTGACCTGACGACGACGAATATGTGGTGAGGAACTGTTTGTGGGAATGGCTGCCTGAGAACGCGGCGGACTGTTCGTTATTAAATGCAACTTCTCCCTGTGACACTAATTCACCTGACATAGTTCGTACGATCTAGTGAATGCAATAAAGTTGTTATTCCGATAGTATGTTTTATAGGAAGGGGTTTGCAGAAGTTGTTTTCCTGAAATACGTTTTAGAATCTTAAAAAGTTAATTGTGCCTCCTATTTTTAAAACTGATATTGGTTCATTGTTTCTCTTGACCTTCTGTCAGAGTGAATATGCAGTCATGCTCAAAAGTATCCGAACGACCTGAATTGCATTTCACCTGATTCGCATGCAACCCAAATAACGCAGCTGTCTAGCAGGTCCTCTAATCGCTCCTTGGTACAGTCGTTTGACTATTGAAAATGATTCCAACAAGTCGCCACTAGAAAACACTGCCCCGTATCGCAATAACTCAAGATGTCAAGCAATACCACGATACTGCAAATATCAGGAAACACTTTATCAAGGATAAGACTGCCCTTAAGGCTTGTACGCTCACATTTATTACAATAAATGACATACCCCGTACCTGTATGTTACACACTCCCATTATTACGTCAGATAGGTAATGCACGTAGTACCTTCGTCGTATTCATGATATCCTATTCAAAGTAACATATCGTACTTCTTATTTAACACAAAATGACATTAAAAATTTAAGTTACTCACGAGCAGCTAGTTGAGAATATGTATGAACGTCAAATGACACGACGAACCGCCTCGTTCTGCACGTGGATACAAACCCAGGTCATGCAGACTAAGATTTTGTGACTGACGGAAACTAACAGTCATTCCTGACTAGGCATACAGACAGTGATATACCTCGATTTTAGACAGTATCAGTTAGCAAATATCAACTTTAAATTACATAACGTAAACATTTTTAACGGACTCGAATTCCTACCCAGCATCCAGTGTCCCTGTTAACAAACTACGAGGGCTGTTAAATATTGCTTTTTCACAGTTAACGTACTTGAAATGCCGTGAGGTAAAGCTTTGTGTTGGACAGGGATTCGAACCCAGAACCTAGTCGGATTGTTATCGAAGCACAATCAACTGTGGCATATTGGATTTTTTCGGCAGTAGCTAGATGTTTTAACTGAAATGTCGGGACGAAACATTAATTTTTCCTTACCAGGACTCCAACTCGGCACCTATCGCTGTTATATTCTAGAGAAAATATGGGTTTGCTACACCAGCAGCGGCATGTGAGCATTTTTGAACTAGATATAATGCGACGAAGAGTTCAGTGCTGACTGGGAATCGAACCCCACACATATCGTTGTTGACTACACACTAAGAGACGTTAGCTACCGGATTTTTCTCCACCAGCAGCTCGGAATAACATCCTTGAACTTACAGTGATCTCTCAAATAATTCTGTGTCTCACTGGGAGTCAAAAACGTCAGATATCGTTGTTGTTGACAACGAATGAAAATGCATTAAAAATCAAAATTATTATCCACCAGCATATGGGTGTTCTCAAGCTACAGCTTGATAATACATAATGAAAACTTTAGTGCCTTGCCAAGATTCGAACCCATTCACGCGCACTATGTGGAAATGTTGAGGAATCTGCAGTGTTGAACAAACAACAAATAGTAGTCGAGCTGTATTGTCACGAAGGGATCAAATTCCGCGTTAAGGGCGGTCTGAGTTGCATTCCCAGTTCAGAACCAATTTTATCGACATACAGAAGCTCAAATAAAAGATGGAATAAGTGTCCTGTGACCCTACATAGGGTTTTTTTCGTCACTAGAATCTGTCTCTCCCTATTAAAAATCATCAGCAGAAGTTGGAATCGAACCCAGACTATCATCATAGGAACCTATCATAAATCCAACAGAACAGCGAATCTTCTTCTCCGTGACTCACTTTTCTATCATAACACCGTTGCTGCACACTCGATGAGAATTCTGACACACAGGCTCCCTGTAGTGGTTTGCAGCATGTTCAGTACATTCATTTACTAGGTTGACCGAATCAGCGACCCAGTGCATACATTCGACTCCATTTTCTAAACACTGAAGTAAAATCACCTTTCTGCCACCTACACTGAACTGCCAACAGTGTAGGATGCAGAAATTTAAATAGGAAGTGTTCCTTTCCATTTGAATTACTCTATTGCACTATCTGTTTGTTGAAAACGTCGTGCAGTGCAAAAGAAAAGCTGTAACTGTCTGTCTCTCAGAAGTCTAGATCTGGCCATATGCATTATCTCACAGCACTGTGGAATGCGGCAGTTCTGGAGGAACTGTTGTTGACTTCTGGAGCCACAGTAGCTACATGACAGCTAGTAGCGTAACGGTAAGCGTCCCACACTGTAAGAAAGAGGCCGCGTGTTCCATTACATTCGCTGCTACATTTTTTAAAATGCAATTCTGTTGTGTGCTGAAGTTATCAATTTAATGGAATTTTGAACATAATTCCCTTCACTTCTCAACCCAAAATAGCCGCATGTGGAAAAAGGGCCAACTTCTGCGATATTTTGTCCTTTTCGGGTTTAATAGACTACCACGCAGCAGATGCATCTCGAAGCTTTTGTATTATGTATGGGGGGAGCGCATCATGCCAAAATAGTCAGAAAAGTATTTTCTACATTAGCTGTCGTCTGGTAGTGGCATTTTATTCTTCTTCAAACCTTGATTGACAGCTTTCACACAGAACAAGTTTTCTACTGCATGTGCATTGTCAGACTGTTATAGATAACATCAGAGAATTTGCATATATCGTTGATGATTAATTTCTCTCTCATGTTTCCGATAGTTTTAACAACAGTAAAGGAAACCTTACGAAAATCGGCTGTGTATTATAAGAAATGAAATAAAACTAACCACGATAACCTTACGACGAAATTCTGTTTTAATAAAATTGAATATCTGTACACAAGTGTGCCTCCATCGGCCCAAATTACTATAATACTACTCAGATTTAGATTGGGTCGGTGTTGAATTGCTGTGCTGCGTCATACTCAACAGGTATGCAAATGTGGCATTTCATAAATAAAGCTATGTTTTCCTAGAAACCCAAAATTTGATTGTCAGCAGCGGAAAGAGGCGTTACCTGTTGTGCAGCATTGGAAGTCTTTCGCCACTGCACTATGAGCTGAAAGTATGTTCTTGCGGTTACCTTATCGATGTTTGATCTGACTGCTTGTAGCTCTTTCCCAGAAGGGATAAAAACGTTACAGTCAGCGAGTCTGCAACCATGACCCATAACAGACACTTTTTCATAGGTCAGCACGTCACCACAGAGCTAGCGAAGAGGTATGTAATCTACCTTCCTCTTACGAGGCCAATAGCGCCTAGAACTCGTAAATCGCTATTTAAAGGACGCGATTAGTTGCGATTTCCGTGTGCAACGACTTTCCTGAGCTGAAAACCGTAAATTTACAATCTTTTGTTACACCTCAAGCGATAATAACTGAGATTATTCAATGGAAATGGCAGGAAAAATCAAGTGAACTTTGAGGCTTAATTCCGTGCACACTAGGAAGTAACTCGTCGATCACAGAGTTTCCAAACATACCTTGCCTTGTTGCCAAATCTCAGTTACAGTACCAGCAGGAAGAAGACGAACCGATGTGATTCTACAGTGGGCTGGCAAGTCACCATAGCTGGCGTCTCAAAGACGCGGCTGCTACTGCCTGGAATACGTAAAGAGTCTGATTCGCATTTGTGTTACTAGGTTTAGGGACTGGAGCGTAGTTACTAATAATACTCAGAACTGACTGCAAACTAAGCACCATAAATCAGTAACTCTCATAGTTGTTTTATATTTCTTTCGTAACTGTACTCAACACTAAGTAACTCATTCACGGACGTTTTCGTGTCTCGCCGATAGTCGAGCACACCAAACAAATAAACATAAAAAAGAATGTGTGTGTGTGTGTGTGTGTGTGTGTGTGTGTGTGTGTGAGGGAGAGAGAGAGAGAAATAAAAAAGAATGAGCGATAGGCATAAAACTTGTTGTAAAGAAATTGAATACCGGTACGTAAAGAAGTCTTTCATTAAAATGACACTTTCCAAATCATTACCAAATGTCGTATTCATTATCTATGAAACAAGTATTAATCTAATCTAATCTAATCATATCATACTGCTGACTAGCCGTGAAGAGTCATGAATTACCGAAATTTTCACCAATATCAGTAACCAAATCAAAACTTTGAAAATAAAAGACGACAGTTTTTGTAATAAACCGGGACTAATATCAAGACCCTTTTATCCCTGTTAACTAACCACAAAAGATGTGTAATATACCTCCATTCTGAAGTAACAAAGTGTGTATCCATTTAAAGATGAAGCGCATGATATGTAGTTCTGTGACGGAGATAACGAACCCAACATGTAATCGGATTGTTAACTAAAGGAAATCAAATGTTGCGTATCGGTTTTTCTTACCAGCTGCTAGGTGTTTGAATCTAAAGTAAGGATACAAATTTATATGCCTGAGTGACAATCGAACTGCACTCGTATCGTTCTTCTTTATCGTCCACGAATATAGCTTAAGTATCAATTGATTACTCACCAAAAGTAAGATGTGTGCGTGTTTGACCAGAATTTGTTGGCAACACATTAACAGACATTAACAGACGTTTATTTTCACTAGTAGGCCGGTGTGCACGTGATAGGGCTCGAAATGAAATTATGAATATTTTTGTACTGAATCTGGATTCGGACCCACATACTTACCTTTCGACTAGACCTATAGAAGACTGGAAAAAGGAACGAAATGATTGAATTATACTGTTCCTTGAGATTCAGATCCTCGATAGAGGAGATACGAATTCGAATCACAGTTCAATCAAGTATAAGTAAAATAAGAGCTTTGATCCTTTGAATGGCTATCGGTTCATCAAATAAAATACACTCCTGGAAATGGAAAAAAGAACACATTGACACCGGTGTGTCAGACCCACCATACTTGCTCCGGACACTGCGAGAGGGCTGTACAAGCAATGATCACACGCACGGCACAGCGGACACACCAGGAACCGCGGTGTTGGCCGTCGAATGGCGCTAGCTGCGCAGCATTTGTGCACCGCCGCCGTCAGTGTCAGCCAGTTTGCCGTGGCATACGGAGCTCCATCGCAGTCTTTAACACTGGTAGCATGCCGCGACAGCGTGGACGTGAACCGTACGTGCAGTTGACGGACTTTGAGCGAGGGCGTATAGTGGGCATGCGGGAGGCCGGGTGGACGTACCGCCGAATTGCTCAACACGTGGGGCGTGAGGTTTCCACAGTACATCGATGTTGTCGCCAGTGGTCGGCGGAAGGTGCACGTGCCCGTCGACCTGGGACCGGACCGCAGCGACGCACGGATGCACGCCAAGACCGTAGGATCCTACGCAGTGCCGTAGGGGACCGCACCGCCACTTCCCAGCAAATTAGGGACACTGTTGCTCCTGGGGTATCGGCGAGGACCATTCGCAACCGTCTCCATGAAGCTGGGCTACGGTCCCGCACACCGTTAGGCCGTCTTCCGCTCACGCCCCAACATCGTGCAGCCCGCCTCCAGTGGTGTCGCGACAGGCGTGAATGGGGGACGAATGGAGACGTGTCGTCTTCAGCGATGAGAGTCGCTTCTGCCTTGGTGCCAATGATGGTCGTATGCGTGTTTGGCGCCGTGCAGGTGAGCGCCACAATCAGGACTGCATACGACCGAGGCACACAGGGCCAACACCCGGCATCATGGTGTGGGGAGCGATCTCCTACACTGGCCGTACACCACTGGTGATGGTCGAGGGGACACTGAATAGTGCACGGTACATTCAAACCGTCATCGAACCCATCGTTCTACCATTCCTAGACCGGCAAGGGAACTTGCTGTTCCAACAGGACAATGCACGTCCGCATGTATCCCGCGCCACCCAACGTGCTCTAGAAGGTGTAAGTCAACTACCCTGGCCAGCAAGATCTCCGGATCTGTCCCCCATTGAGCATGTTTGGGACTGGATGAAGCGTCGTCTCACGCGGTCTGCACGTCCACCACGAACGCTGGTCCAACTGAGGCGTCAGGTGGAAATGGCATGGCAAGCCGTTCCACAGGACTACATCCAGCATCTCTACGATCGTCTCCATGGGAGAATAGCAGCCTGCATTGCTGCGAAAGGTGGATATACACTGTACTAGTGCCGACATTGTGCATGCTCTGTTGCCTGTGTCTATGTGCCTGTGGTTCTGTCAGTGTGATCATGTGATGTATCTGACCCCAGGAATGTGTCAATAAAGTTTCCCCTTCCTGGGACAATGAATTCACGGTGTTCTTATTTCAATTTCCAGGAGTGTAAAATACAATTTTCTAACGTAAGTTTACTGGCGACAGTATTTCTGTTTACCATGACCTCCACCTATGTCATTTCCCAACGTAAACCGGCTCTGCCCAGTTGGAAACGAAGGAACGTGATGTGTACTGCGAATTCAGGATTATAACATCTTTCTCAGGAGGTTACCAAAGGTAAATCTATTTGTTCCTCTTAAAAGTAAATGCCTGAACCGACGCATTGCACTTGTGACAGTTCGTTTCACAAAACCATTGTAGCCACATTTCCCAGCCCCAGGAGTGTGCTGTAACGGATGATGTGCTTAGCTTACAAAATTAGTCACGGTGGAAAAAATGCGAGTCTATTAAATGGTTAAGTAGAAGCAAGCTTCTGCCGCAGAGATTATCCTATTCTCACGTGAGCAGGCTTTAATGACTCTTCTAGGCATCATAGCCTCGATGTGAAGCCATGTTGAAATTTTCAATAATTAAATAAATTTCTTAGTTCGAGAAAATCCACTGTGAAGTGTGAAGTTACCGGATAATTCGATTATTACCGTCATTATTACTAGCATTTTCTTCATACTTCTGCTGGAACACAAGTGCTTGAAGATCGTTTAAGGCCTTTAGGTCATTATAGAAGTAGTTGCCAAAGAACAGCTTCTTTCCCTGTCTGCAGGAATCCTTTTCATGTTAATATCAAACATCAGCAATTACTCGTGGATTACATTAAAACTAAAGTAATTTTGAAAACGTTACCTGATAACAAAAACGCGCTGCCTTTTTTCATTTACTTGCGCCTAGAAATGGCTGTCGAATACTGCCAAACCAAAAGCCAAGGGATCTTGCTGCCCTCTGATATACGTCGCTGTCAGTTCTTCCATATGAACTTTCCTACATATGGAAGCGAATATTAAATTTGAATTAATATTGCGAAAATTTTGAACTTGGATAGCTTAGAATAAAAATCTTTCTGTTTATTGCAATGGAAAACAATTGATTTTCTAAAACATTCTCAGTCATACACAATTTGAAACAGGTCACGTCGACCAAATCATATGGAACAACTGACAGCGACGTATATCAGAAGGCAGTAAGATCCCTTGGCTTTTGGTTTGGCAGTATTCGACAGCCATTTCTAGGCGCAAGTAAATGAAAAATGGCAGCGCGATTTTGTTATCAGGTAACGTTTTCAAAATTACTTTAGTTTTAATGTAATCCACGAGTAATTGCTGATGTTTGATATTAACATGAAAAGGATTCCTGCAGACAGGGAAAGAAGCTGATCTTTGGCAACTACTTCTATAATGACCTAAAGGCCTTAAACGATCTTCAAGCACTTGTGTTCCAGCAGAAGTATGAAGAAAATGATAGTAATAATGACGGTAATAATCGAATTATCCGGTAACTTCACACTTCACAGTGGATTTTCTCGAACTAAGAAATTTATTTAATTATTGAAAATTTCAACATGGCTTCACATCGAGACTATGATGCCTAGAAGAGTCATTAAATCCTGCTCACGTGAGAATAGGATAATCTCTGCGGCAGAAGCTTGCTTCTACTTAACCATTTAATAGACTCGCATTTTTTCCACCGTGACTAATTTTGTAAGCTAAGCACATCATCCGTTACAGCACACTCCTGGAGCTGGGAAAAGTGGACACAATGGTTTAGTGAAACGAACTGTCACAAGCGCAATGCGTCGGTTCAGGCATTTACTTTTAAGAGGAACAAACTGATTTACCTTTGGCAACCTCATGAGAAAGACGTTATAATCCAGAATCCGCAGTACACATCACGTTCCTTCGTTCCCAACTGGCAGAGCCGGTTTACGTTGGGAAATGACATAGGTGGAGGTCATGGTAAACAGAAATATGCCGGCCGCGGTGGTGTAGCGGTTCTAGGCGCTCAGTCCGGAACCGCGCGACTGCTACGGTCGCAGGTTCGAATCCTGCCACGGGCATGGATGTGTGTGATGTCCTTAGGTTAGTTAGGTTTAATTAGTTCTAAGTTCTAGGGGACTGATGACCACAGATGTTAAGTCCCATAGTGCTCGGAGCCATTTGAACCAGCCAAACAGAAATACTGTCGCCAATAAACTTACATTAGAAAATTGTATTTTATTTTATTTGATGAACCGATAGCCATTCAAAGGATCAAAGCTCTTATTTTACTTATACTTGATTGAACTAGAGATGTTGAAAGATTTGGTACTGGACTGTGATTCGAATTCGTATCTCCTCTTTCGAGGATCTGAATCTCTCGGAACAGTATAGTTCAATCGTGGACGATAAATAAGAACGATAGGAGTGCCGTTCGATTGTCGCTCGGGCACAAAAATTTGTATCCTTATTTTAGATTCACATACCTAGCGGTTGGTAAGAAAAACCGATACATAACATTTCATTTTACTTATTTAACAATCCGATTACGTGTTGGGTTCGTATCTCCGTTAGAGAACTTCACATCATGCGCCTCATCTTTAAATGCATACACACATTGTTACTTCAGAATGGAGGTATAATAGACATCTTTCGTGGTTAGTTAACAAGGATGAATGGGTCTTGATATTAGTCCCGGTTTATTACAAAAACTGTCGTCTTTATTTTCCAATTTAGATCTGGTTACTGATATCGACGAAAATTTCGGTAATTCATGACTCTTCACGGCTAGTCAGCAATTTGATATGATTAGAGTAAATTAATACTTGTTCCATAGATCATGCATGCGACATTTCGTAATGATGTGGAACGTGTCATTTTAATGAAAGATTGCTTTAGGTATCGGTATTTAAAGTCTTTACAACAATTTTTTCACTCTCTCTCATTCTTTTTTATTTCTCTCTCTCTCTCCCTCACACACACACACACACACACACACACACACACACACACACACACACACACACATTCTTTTTTATGTTTATTTGTTTGGTGTGCTCGACTATCGGCGAGACACGAAAACGTCCGTGAATGAGTTACTTAGTGTTGAGTACAGTTACGAAAGAAATATAAAACAACTATGAGAGTTACTGATTTATGGTGCTTAGTTTGCAGTCAGTTCTGAGTATTATTAGTAACTACGCTCCAGTCCCTAAACCTAGTAACACAAATGCGAATCAGACTCTTTACGTATTCCAGGCAGTAGGAGCCGCGTCTTTGAGACGCCAGCTATGATGACTTGCCAGCCCACTGTAGGATCACATCGGATCGTCTTCTTCCTGCTGGTACTGTAACTGAGATTTGGCAACAAGGCATAGTATGTTTGGCAACTCTGTGATCGACTAGTTACTTCCTGGTGTGCACGGATTTAAGCCTCAAAGTTCACTTGATTTTTCCTGCCATTTCCATTGAATAATCTCAGTTATTATCGCTTGAGGTGTAACAAAAGATTGTAAATTTGCGGTTTTCAGCCCAGGAAAGTCGTTGCACATGGAAATCGCAACCAATCGCGTCCTGTTTTTCGCGCCAACTATCGCTCGAAGCGAATTATTCTGTTTTACTTTATGCATACTAGGAAAAAATACCACTTACAGATGTCACTGGTCTTATATTACGGAACAAAGAGAGAACTGCACCATTCCATCGTGTTTTTTGACGTTTTGTTTCCTTCAAAGTTTTAAAGCGGAAGACAGATCCGGTTGTTCTAGAACTTACGTCTCTCTGCGGGGACATTCTGCTTTCGGTTTCGAAGGAAAAAGAGCCATATAAAGTTTTTACAATGTTTCTCTAAATTACAACGGTGTTCCCATTGGAATTTACCTCCAGCGAGACGCCTTCTGGCGTAAATAATTTGCTTCGCTACAAAGCGAACTGGAGCGAAAGCGACTGAGGCCGTCTTGTTATACGCCCTCACTAAATCGGCGCGTCAATTATTCTCCGCTTCACCCTTAAAAGAGCTTCTCATTTACGAATCCACTTAATCCAACACTTTTTTCTGGCGCATTTAACGATACGCCGTGCTTCTCATTACTAACGGTCAGCGATGAAAGTGTTTACTCCGTGCATTGTGCACCTGCTACGAAGTTAGATACTGCACGATCCTTCCGAGCTATATTATGTGGGGTGGATAATATCATATGTTACAAAGCTAAGTATTTCTTTAAACAACTTATTATTCACAAAATCGTTCTTATTCGACAATATTTAACCCAGCTGTTGGAACAACTGGGGTTTCGAGGCTGTTTGTTTTTTTCGTATTCATCAGCAAACGTCCTGTCCTCTGGGTCGGGATGTACACAAAGTTGAGATCTTAGACATTCCTCATACTCTCTCTTCAATATGTGTGTGTTTAGCTATATGTGGGAGATACAATGATCCGTTAATTTCTTTTCTGCTTCATAATTGTTAATATTTGAATTCGACAGGGAAGAGTCCACATTAAATCAAAGTGCAGTCATCAACTGTTTCAGAACAGTTGTATCCTGGAATCTTGTCAAAAATGGTTCAAATGGCTCTGAGCACTATGGGACTTAACTGCTGTGGTCATCATTCCCCTAGAACTTAGAACTACTTAAACCTAACTAACCTAAGGACATCACACGCATCCATGCCCGAGGCAGGATTCGAACCTGCGACCGTAGCGGTTCCAGACTGTAGCGGCTCCGGGGGCAGAAGGAATTCTGGAAGAATTTTATCGCAGATTCAGTGGCCTAATAAAAGCCAAGTTTAGTCTCATTTGCAACGAACTAGTAAACCCTGAAAATGACATCCCGAAAGAATTTCGTGAGGGACTCGTAGTGTTAGTGCCAAAAACTACCAACACGAAAACTTTAAGCGCTCTGAGGCCAATTACACTTTTAAACAGCGATTACAAAATCTTTGGCCGCATCCTCGCTCGCAGGCTGAAAACCACAATGACCAGCGTCACTGGCCTTTATCAGACAAGTGTGGGCAAAGACAGGAGAATTCTCCAGAACCTCTGTGATTACAGGGACCTAATCTCAACTGCCAACGTCTGCAAAATAAAATGTGCACTCGTCTCACTCGACTTCGATAAAGCCTTCGACAGGGTTAATCATAGGTTTCTCCTTCGGACCATGGGCACAATGGGCTTCCCGCCTAGATTCATTGCAGTAGTAAGAAATACATTAACAAACAACTCAGCCAGATTTGTCATCAATGGACACATTAGCCGCCCGATTGACGTCACCAGCTCCATTAGGCAAGGGTGTCCAATGTCAATGGCACTCTTCACCATGGCCATTGCCATCGAACCCCTGCTTGCCTCCCTTATGAAACATCTACAAGGACTACAAATACATGGAGAAAAGATCGCGTGCAAGGCTTACGCTGATGATGTTGGTTTCCTAGTCGTGAATGGCACTGAAGTACAGAGCACACTACAAACAGTAACAAAATATGAACAGGCATCAGGTGCAAAACTTAATAGAACAAAGTCGGGGATTTTCAACATATGCCGTGGAATTGGCACGCAAACGCAGGGTCTGTTACGCGAGCTTGTAACCATGAAATGTCTCGGCATAGATTTTAAAGGAAATATCAAGCACACTATTGCTGCGAATTATCGAAAATTACTTAACAGCATACGCGCCTCTGTACAAGCACATAGTATTAGAAAACTCGATGAACTTCAAAAAGTAACAATGGCAAATGTATACATCACATCCAAAGTTAATTACGTAGCTCAAGTTCTGCCACCACCTGCGACTTTGTCGAAAACAATCGCATCTGCAGTAGCACATTTTGTGAGCCGCAGTCGTATTTTCAAAGTCAAATATGACATTCTGAAGCTCCCTACGAAATGTGGTGGGTTAAATCTCACCGATGTCAGCATAAAAGCGCAAGCCTTATACCTTTCTTCCAAATACAAACAATGGAAAGAACCAAGTGGTACCCTTGCTGCACATTTGTTAAACGAAATAGCTCCTGCTGACATCAGTGCACCTACAAACGTCCAACACATATCCATCTGAAATCTAACGTCCACCGTTCAAAGTGCCGTCAATGCGAACAAGAGGTGACCGAGACGTGTAACCAATGGCACCCCATACTATCAAGGCGGGTGATACGTCAGTATGACGATGACGAATACACGCTTCCAATGTACGTTCACCACGGTGTCGCCAAACACGGATCCGACCATCATGATGCTGTAAACAGAACAAGGATTCATCCGAAAAAATGACGTTTTGCCATTCGTGCACCCAGGTTCATCGTTGAGTACACCATCGCAGGCGCTCCTGTCTGTGATGCAGCGTCAAGGATAACCGCAACCATGGTCTCCGAGATGATAGTCCATGCTGCTGCAAACGTCGTCGAACTGTTCGTGCAGATGGTTGTTGTCTTGCAAACGTCCCCATCTGTTGACTTAGGGATTGAGACGTGGCTGCACCATCCGTTACAGCCATGCGGATAAGATGCCTGTCATCTCGACCGCTAGTGATACGAGGCCGTTGGGATCCAGCACGGCGTTTCGTGTTACCCTCCTGAACCCACCGATTCCATATTCTGCTAACAGTCATTGGATCTCGACCAACGCGATAAGATAAACCGCAATCGCGATAGGCTACAATCCGACCTTTATCGAAGTCGGAAACGTGATGGTACGCATTTCTCCTCCTTACACGAGGCATCACAACAACGTTTCACCAGGCAATGCCGGTCAACTGCTGTTTGTGTATGAGAAGTCGGTTGGAAACTTTCCTCATGTCAGCACGTCGTAGGCGTCGCCACCGGCGCCAACCTCTGTGAATTCTCTGAAAAGCTAATCATTTGCTTATCACAGCATCTTCTTCCTGTCGGTTAAATTTCGCGTCTGTAGCACATCTTCGTGGTGTAGTACTTTTAATGACCAGTAGTGTAACACACAAGTTATTCTTAAGTTCGTTGTTGTACCTGTGACTGGGTCTCCTTCCATATTTCTTTAGTCTGTAGTATCTTTCACTATTGTTAGCAGTAGACTGTAATATATTGTGTCTAAAAATATCTACATGTACATATACTACTCCTCAATCCGCTGTAGAGTGCTTGGGAGGAAATGTTAATGCTTTAAGAAGAAAAAATTCGAAGTCAGATTTCATATCAGCGCACCGCATCAACTCAGTTAGTGTGGTTTCGTCGTAATGATTTAGGAAGTCGATGAGTTGTTTGGCTGTAATTCTAATGCTTTCGCTTTCTTTTCAGAATCTCTCATAAAGTCAAGATTTTTCCCATTCGATTCAGATCTTCCTCATAAGTTACTTCACCTAACCATTACATTTCTCTACTCATCTGTAGCTTTGCGCTTCAGAAAGTTCAGATCGTCTCTTTTCTTTCTGATCTCCCAATTGTTTCCATATAATATGAAACTCTGAATGATTTTTATTCAATTTTTTAAATAGAACAAGTTGCATTCAGCTCTTCTTGAAGACTCATTGAATCCCATTAATTCTGCTTACCAATTTTCTATTAACTGAAAGCATGATGATGGTTAAATCGATGAATATGCAATGACCTGATATGAAATACAAGGAGCAGTTGAGATACCCTAAACCTATGGTGTGATGAATTCGTTTTGAGAGGAAATTTGTGCCAAACTAGATATCCTGCTTATTGCAAGCAGTCGTCTTAACCAGTAGACGATCTCACCAGAGCCGAAAGACTCATTCAAACTGTCATTGTCACTTACGTTTCAATTTCTAATTTCCAAACACTATTATCAAATATGCTATTTGAGGGCATGTGAGAATGACAGAACATTTCGAATATCATTGATGGAAACATCATAATCTGAGTCAGGCTTCCGTGCGTATTTAGGATGCTTAGTGGTTAAGGCGCCTGCTCAAAATAAGCAGAAGACCTGGGTTCAAGAGTCGTTCTGGGAGAAATTTTCAGTTATCACCAAATTTTCTTTAGCATTTTTCTTTCGCTTCTAACATCACACGTCACTTTACTCATCATAACACTGAATTAATTAACGTTTGCGTTTCGTACAGTTTTCATGACTATTCGTATGGATGATTCAGTTCCACTTCTTTTTATTCTTGCTTATAGTTTCATTTTTTATTTCTGTGTCACATAATTACAGGAGAAAGAATTTGCGAAAATAAAGTACCATAGACTATCTCTAAACAAGAAATAATTTGGATATGAGTCATTTCCTCCTATGAAGCCATAGGTGTGTGCACGTGTAACCTTCGGTTACCGTCCATTTTTGCGTATCCTTCTGCCATGCTTCTCAAAGAATCACGATCTTGTGCGGATAGACCAGGCTGCCTCGGATCTAGTGGGATGTATGGGAGAAACGCCCCTGTAACGTGTGCACATTGTCAAGTATATAGCAATCATTTTAAGTATAAGGGAGTACAGTGGACTGAAGACAGATTAACGGGAGACTATACTACAGAACGGTCTCGACTACTTCATCGATCATTACAGATTTGGCTCAAATGCTGTCTCACGAGTTGCGGAAAAAATTGGGTTTCCTTCATGCATCGGCCATACCTGTTGCCTTTCTGCAAAGTTAATGTTCTCGAATCCCTCAGGAAGTATGTCTCTCAAATAACATCTGTTAATGTGCCCGGTAAAGTGTATGCCTCTACGAATCTGCCACCCAAAAATCCCGCATTCACGCTGACGCCAAGGTGAGCTTGATGCTGTGTTTTAATGATCGAAAGGGTTTGAAACGGCTCTTACTTGGTTCTTGTGGCTACTCATTATTATATTTCATGTTGCTACCGCTTTATCAGTAAATAAAATGCAAGCTATGAGCTACGGGTCTTTAAGCGCTCACTGGATTTTGTACTGAATGGCTGGCGTTGACAACAATTCTGCACTACCGTGGCACAGTCAGTGATATAGAAATAAACGCAACCCATAAGAAATGATCAATGAACTTCAACAAGAACACAGCCTACGCTATTTAGCATTTGCGATACAACTAATATAGCCGATGTTTATGTGAGACGAATGTTGATAGATGTGTTTTCTGTTTCTATTAATACTAACTCCTGTCAGAACATGGCCTATTATTTTAAAACACCAAGGATTATTCGTGAGACATCTCTACTTTTTCACCACTCTTCAATTGTTTTTTTTATATCCCTTTCACCTTCATCTTTTTCTAGGAGGTATACAACTGTATCTGTCCCTTCAGCCAGCGAATTTATTGCTTTTCCTTTTGCTTTCAATTTCAAACACATGCTGTAATGCTCTCACGTCCAGCAACTGCAGGTAACATATCCGCAGCGCAAAATTTGCAGTATGGATCGTTTCAGTTTGCTTGGGATTTCTGCAGTGAAATAAAATTGCTGGATTGTAAACTGAAAGTTATATTGTTTGTCGATAAATCTCTAGTACTCTTTTAGCCTCTCTGCATGTACTGATATGAATTTCTTATTCGTTAACTGGAGTACTACGTTCGATCCACGCATTAGGGATATGGCAGCAAGAGAGGGGAAGAAAACCAATGTGCACTCCGTGTGTATACCGGGGGGAGTCATTCCAGATGTGGAAAGGGTCCTTCCGGATGCCATGAAGGGTACAGGGTGCACCCATCTGCAGGTGGTCGCTCGTGTCGGCACCAATGATGTGTGTCGCTATGGATCCGAGGAAATCCTCTCTGGCATCCGGCGGCTATCTGATTTGGTGAAGACTGCCAGTCTCGCTAGCGGGATGAAAGCAGAGCTCACTATCTGCAGCATCGTCGACAGGACTGACTGTGGACCTTTGGTACAGAGCCGAGTGGAGGGTCTGAATCAGAGGCTGAGACGGTTCTGCGACCGTGTGGGCTGCAGATTCCTCGACTTGCGCCATAGGGTGGTGGGGTTTTGGGTTCCGGTTGATAGGTCAGGAGTCCACTACACGCAACAAGCGACTACACGGGTAGCAGGGGTTGTGTGGCGTGGGCTGGGCGGTTTTTTAGGTTAGATGGCCTTGGGCAAGTACAGAAAGGGCAACAGCCTCAACGGGTGCGGGGCAAAGTCAGGACATGCGAGGACAAAGCAGCAATCGGTATTGTAATTGTAAACTGTCGAAGCTGCGTTGGTAAAGTACCGGAACTTCAAGCGCTGATAGAAAGCACCGAAGCTGAAATCGTTATAGGTACAGAAAGCTGGCTGAAGCCAGAGATAAATTCCGCCGAAATTTTTACAAAGGTACAGACGGTGTTTAGAAAGGATATATTGTATGCAACCGGTGGTGGAGTGTTCGTCGCTGTTAGTAGTAGTTTATCCTGTAGTGAAGTAGAAGGGGATAGTTCTTGTGAATTATTATGGGTGGAGGTTACACTCAACAACCGAGCTAGGTTAATAATTGGCTCCTTTTACCGACCTCCCGACTGAGCAGCATTAGTGGCAGAACAACTGAGAGAAAATTTGGAATACATTTCACATAAATTTTCTCAGCATGTTATAGTCTTAGGTAGAGATTTCAATTTACCAGATATAGACTGGGACACTCAGATGTTTAGGACGAGTGGTAGGGACAGAGCATCGAGTGACATTATACTCAGTGCACTATCCGAAAATTACCTCGAGCAATTAAACAGAGAACCGACTCGTGGAGATAACATCTTGGACCTACTGATAACAAACAGACCCGAACTTTTCGACTCTGTATGTGCAGAACAGGGAATAAGTGATCATAAGGCCGTTGCAGCATCCCTGAATATGGAAGTTAATAGGAATATAAAAAAAGGGAGGAAGGTTTATCTGTTTAGCAAGAGTAATAGAAGGCAGATTTCAGACTACCTAACAGATCAAAACTAAAATTTCTGTTCCGACAGTGACAATGTTGAGTGTTTATGGAAAAAGTTCAAGGCAATCGTAAAATGCGTTTTAGACAGGTACGTGCCGAGTAAAACTGTGAGGGACGGGAAAAACCCACCGTGGTACAACAACAAAGTTAGGAAACTACTGCGAGAGCAAAGAGAGCTTCACTCCAAGTTTAAACGCAGCCAAAACCTCTCAAACAAACAGAAGCTAAACGATGTCAAAGTTAGCGTAAGGAGGGCTATGCGTGAAGCGATCAGTGAATTCGAAAGTAAAATTCTATGTACCGACTTGACAGAAAATCCTCGGAAGTTCTGGTCTTACGTTAAATCAGTAAGTGGCTCGAAACAGCATATCCATACACTCCGGGATGATGGCATTGAAACAGAGGATGACACGCGTAAAGCTGAAATACTAAACACCTTTTTCCAAAGCTGTTTCACAGAGGAAGACCGCACTGCAGTTCCTTCTCTAAATCCTCACACAGACGAAAAAATGGCTGACATCGAAATAAGTGTCCAAGGAATAGAAAAGCAACTGGAATCACTCAACAGAGGAAAGTCCGCTGGACCTGACGGGATACCAATTCGATTCTACACAGAGTACGCGAAAGAACTTGCCCCCCTTCTAACAGCCGTGTACCGAAAGTCTCTAGAGGAACGGAAGGTTCCAAATGATTGGAAAACAGCACAGGTAGTCCCAGTCTTCAAGAAGGGTCGTCGAGCAGATGCGCAAAACTATAGACCTATATCTCTTACGTCGATCTCTTGTAGAATTTTAGAACATGTTTTTTGCTCGAGTATCATGTCGTTTTTGGAAACCCAGAATCTACTCTGTAGGAATCAACATGGATTCCGGAAACAGCGATCGTGTGAGACCCAACTCGCTTTATTTGTTCATGAGACCCAGAAAATATTAGATACAGGCTCCCAGGTAGATGCTATTTTTCTTGACTTCCGGAAGGCGTTCGATACAGTTCCGCACTGTCGCCTGATAAACAAAGTGGGAGCCTACGGAATATCAGACCAGCTGTGTGGCTGGATTGAAGAGTTTTTAGCAAACATAACACAGCATGTTGTTATCAATGGAGAGACGTCTACAGACGTTAAAGTAACCTCTGGCGTGCCACAGGGGAGTGTTATGGGACCATTGCTTTTCACAATATATATAAATGACCTAGTAGATAGTGTCGGAAGTTCCATGCGGCTTTTCGCGGATGATGCTGTAGTATACAGAGAAGTTGCAGCATTAGAAAATTGTAGCGAAATGCAGGAAGATCTGCAGCGGATAGGCACTTGGTGCAGGTAGTGGCAACTGACCCTTAACGTAGACAAATGTAATGTATTGCGAAGGATCCTTTATTGTATGATTATATGATAGCGGAACAAACACTGGTAGCAGTTACTTCTGTAAAATATCTGGGAGTATGCGTGCGGAACGATTTGAAGTGGAATGATCATATAAAATCAATTGTTGGTAAGGCGGGTACCAGGTTGAGATTCATTGGGAGAGTCCTTAGAAAATGTAGTCCATCAACAAAGGAGATGGCTTACAAAACACTCGTTCGACCTATACTTGAGTATTGCTCACCAGTGTGGGATCCGTACCAGATCGGGTTGACGGAGGAGATAGAGAAGATCCAAAGAAGAGCGGCGCGTTTCGTCACAGGGTTATTTGGTAACCGTGATAGCGTTACGGAGATGTTTAACAAACTCAAGTGGCAGACTCTGCAAGAGAGGCGCTCTGCATCGCGGTGTAGCTTGCTCGCCAGGTTTCGAGAGGGTGCGTTTCTGGATGAGGTATCGAATATATTGCTTCCCCCTACTTATACCTCCCGAGGAGATCAGGAATGTAAAATTAGAGAGATTAGAGCGCGCACGGAGGCTTTCAGACAGTCGTTCATCCCGCGAACCATACGCGACTGGAACAGGAAAGGGAGGTAATGACAGTGGCACGTAAAGTGCTCTCCACCACACACCGTTGTGTGGCTTGCGGAGTATAAATGTAGCTGTAGATGTAGATTCTTGTAACACGGAAGGGCCGTCTCCATGGACTTGTTAACTTCCTTGACCTCCCTCTTATCACGCTTTCGTCATGTAATGATACTCTGTCTCTAGCCCTGAATTCCTGGGATTTTGTGTGCGATCATAGTGTTCCTTTTTCTTTCCGTTCGATTCCTTATTAAAACGTCTTGCCATCTGATGCATCTGGCGCATTCTTTCCTTTAATTCTGTTATATAATCATCATAGTTGTATTGCAGTTTGACAGGATCTCGCTGTAAGACTCCAGGAATGTAGCATACTCTACCCAAAAACAGCTCGAATGGGGTGACACCAGTCGAGAAACGTGGTGTGGTATTATATAGAAAGGTGGCAAGATGTGTCCATTCATCCCAATTTCCTGCTTTGTTCCCATTTAATGATGGAGATGGTTCAAACGGCTCTAAGCACTATGGGACTTAACGTCTGATGTCATCAGTCCCCTAGACTTAGAACTACTTAAACCTAACCAACCTAAGGACCTCACATACATCCATGCTCGACGCAGGATTCGAACCTGCGACCGTAGCAGCAGCGCGGTTCCGGACTGAAGTGTCTAGAGCCGCTCGGCCACAGCGGTCGGCCTAATGATGTAGATAATCCGTAAACGTTCTATGAGTTCTTTCGAGTGCACAATTTGTCTGTCGGTGGTACGCACAAGAAAGAATCTTCTCAATATTCAGTGAACGACACACTATTTTCAGAACGTCACTTAGGAAATTGGTCTATTTTCGCTAAATAGTATTCATGGTATTCCGTAATTCTGTGTGCCAAGACTCGCGTAACGGCGTCCTGTTGTGCTATAGGTTCAGCTACATCCCGGAACGTTTCTATGTATCTAATCCCTTCCTCTGTTATTTGAAACGGTCCGACCACGTGGATGTCACAACGAGCGAATAACTGGATAGGTATTTCAGTCAGCGCTACTGGCATCTTCACCTTATTTTGGGTAACTTCGTTCTTCTGACAGCTGTCCCCACTTCGAATGTTCTCTTCTATGTGTTTCTTCATACCTCTATATGATCTGTACCGTTTAATGCAGTTATATGTGCGACTCATCCCTTGGTGGCCCCCTAAAGCTGAATCACGAAACTGCTTCAGAGTAGCTCGCTTCTCTTCTTCCCTGATCACTGGTTGCTGGTCGCCTTGCTCTTCCTCATCAGCCTCTTCCACACTCCGAATGACTGTAGCAGGGTCTTCTGATACGCGTGTCAATCCATCTGCTACCATGTTTTGCGCTGCTTTTTTGTATACTGTCTCAAAATCATATTCTGCCAGTTTGATTCAGAATTTTGTTAATCTTGATGAAGCATCACTTATACGTGCCAACCATTTCAGTGATTTGTAATCAGTGCACACGATAAATTTTCTTCCATACACATAAGGTCGACAGTGCTTTACTGCCCACACTATGCCTATAAATTCTCACTCGGTCGTACTATATCCTCTCTCAGCGCGGTTCATGTGTTCCGGATGCGAAGGCTATTGGTAAATCGTTCCTGGTTCTCCTTAACTCAAGAGGGCACCAAACGCTCCCTTGCTAGCATCTGTGGTGATTATGAATTACTTCTCTAAATCAGGATAGTGCAATGTCAGCGGGCTTACTATTTCCTCTTTTAATTCCTGGAAAGCTGCTTCCTGCTGTACTGACCACTCACAGTTCGCTTTCTTCTTCAGTAGGTCAGTTAATGGTTTTGCTATCCGACTGAAGTCCTTGATGAAACATCTGTAGAAGTACACGATCCCTGGCAAACTTTAACTGACTCGTAGTACTGGGTCTCGGATACTCGTTTATTGTGCTCCCTTCTGAGGGTCTGGTTTTAATCGTTCTGTCGTAATTACGCGTCGCAAGTAAGTTACTTCTTTCTAGAGGAATTCACATTTGTCAACTTCCAGTTATAATTTGTGCAACTGGAACCTTTCAAACACATCCCCAAGTCTGGCATTATGCTCTTCCAACGTATATCCAAACATGACTATATCATCTAAATATACGAAATTAGTACGATAATGGGAGTTCTGGCATACTTTTGGTATCAAATTGATATAACACTTAATATCAGCCCCTGGTCAATATAAGGGCCCGGGTTCGATTCTCGGCTGGGTCGGGTATTTTCTCCGCTCAGGGACTGAGTGTTGTGTTGTCCTAATCATCATCATCTCATCCCCATCGACGCGCAAGTCGCCGAAATGGCGTGAAATCGAAAGACTTGCACCCAGCGAACGGTCTATCTGACAAGATGCCCTAGTAACACGACATTTACATTTATTTATACAAAATAATTACACTGCGACAACTGACTGATTTATCACTTTAACATATTGTTCTGGTAAATGGTTTTCGGGTAACTCCTCCTCCTTCCCCTCCCCTTAACCAGTGTTAATCTAATTGGCGATAATATGTCTGCCGGCCGCTGTGGCCGAGCGGTTCTAGGCGCTTCAGTCTGGAACCGCGCGATCGCTACGGTCGCAGTTTCGAATCCTGCCTCGGGCATGGATGTGTGTGATGTCCTTTGGTTCGTTAGGTTTAAGTAGTTCTAAGTTCTAGGGGACTGATGACCTCTGATGTTAAGTCCCATAGTGCTCAGAGCCATTTGAACCGTTTGAACAATATGTCCTTCTGAGAAACCAACCACCTCTCCCTCCCCATTCTCTTAACCTATTGTTATGCTAATTCGTTTAAGACCACTGGAGGTAATATGTCCTTCTGCAAAAAAAAAAAAAAAAAAAAAAAAAAAAAAAAAAAAAAAAAAAAAAAAAAAAAAAAAAAAAACCACCTCATCCCCTTCCCCCTCCTCTGAAATCTCCAACCTCTCCCCCTCTCTGATACAAGTACACTTTTGGCATCAAATTAATTGACTAATTAATTAAATAGATCAATTGTTTAATCCCTTCCCTCTGCGAAACCCACGAGGTCTCCCCTCCTCTCCCCCACTACGCCCTCCTCTCCCTCACCTGCAAATTGGTGGGAAAAGAACACAGTCTGTGCTGGAGAGGAAGCATCTCATAACATAGACTTCAAATCAGTGTAAACAATAATAATTTATTGCTGCATATTCTCTATTTAATCCGTTCGTTTCACACAGGTCTCTCCCATTTGTGAACAGCTCGTGGCTCCAACCCCCACAACTGCTTCCTATGAGATAATACCTGTAAGAACCGATGTATCGAATGAAGTGGGGTATAGTAGCCACTGTCTGGGGTCAACCGCCTGTGTGTCTGTCATCCGGACACTGCCACAGAAGTCAAAAACTGCCCAATGACCGAATTACAAATCACGATATGAAATATCACTGACCACAGACTGGATGTCAGCCTCCATTGCTCTCATGGCCCTGAACAAAGCATCAGGTGGGGGCATTCCTTTGCTCAAAAAATACCAGATTTGGTTCCTATCTCTGTCTCCCTCAAGCAGCTACGTCTGGTTGCAAGTGACTGTCGAGCAGATGCCAGCATCCTTTGATATTTGATATCTGAAAAACTACCTCTGCTCTCCCTCAAGTTGCTAGTTCCTGTATGTGTGTTAACCAACATCTCCAAACACATAGATCAAGGTCTTCAGCTCTCCTCATAATACTGTGTCTCTATTGGCTTATAGTCCATTTGCACTACACTATCAAATTAATTATTCAAAGATTTACAGGAGTCAAGAAGATCATTTAGAACACTCACCACCGCCTTACAATGATCGTCTCCTACCTTCCAAACTTTACAGACGTTTTAATTTGCCAGGAAGTTTCACATCAGCACACATTCCGCTTCAGAGTGAAAATCTAATTCTGTGTTAATGCCAAGTTAGCATTGACACAGACCTCATAGTCATACTAGAAAAACAAAATTGATGGTGGTGTACAAAGCTGTAGTTGTAAACTGCTTGGATGTGGTACTGCAATAAAACAATGTACCAAACTGCTTATGAAAGGACAGCTCGTTACTCCACTCTTCTGACCGACAGCCTGTGCAATATGGTCCTCATACAGTATGGGCAACAAAACTTTATACAGGTCTGTGCAAGTGACTTCGATAACTGACCACCTACTCCAGTGGATCAATATGTGTATATTAAATAGGATCACGGCATATGATCAATGTCAACATGCTGACAGTACTTGCTCTCTCTCTCCATATATATATATATATATATATATATATATATATATATATATATATATATATATATATATACACATTATGCACAGGATAGGTTGAAAAATGCGAGAATTGTTGTAGAACATTGTGGAATGTCCCGCTTCAGCCCCTACAGTTTCATGAAGTTACAATATGTCACAGCTTTCAAAATAGTGTCTCTAAAGGAGATGCACTCCAAGCAGAAAGCTGTGATTCAGTCTCTTTTGGCGGAAAGACAGAGTATCATTGATATTCATTGATGCTGCAGAATGTCTACAGAGACCTGGCAGTGAAGAAACGCACGGTGAGATGTTGGGCGAGGCATCTGTCATCACCGCAACAAGGTTGCGCAAACATCTTCTGTCTTCTGCGTGCCGGTTGGCCACACACAGCTGAGACTCCAGCAATGCTGGAACGTGTGGACACTCATTGAAGGTGCCACAAAAATATAAATGAACTTCTCCTTTTCCATAACAAGGCAAGACCTCACACAAATCTGTGCACCCGAGAGGAACTCACAAAACTTCATTGGACTGTTCTTCCTCATCTACCTTACAGCCCGGATCTTGTACCTTCCGACTTCCATCTGTTTGACCCAATGAAGGATGCACTCTGCGGGAAGCAGTACGTCAATAATGGGGAGGTTATTGATGGAGCGCGACGTTGGCTCCGACATTGATCTGTAGAGTGTTACCATGCAGGCATACATGCCCTCTCAATAAGGTAGCGTAACGCCATAGCATTGAACGGAAAAGTGTGTGGAAAAACGGATTTTATAGCCGAAAGAGTGGGGAATAATATGGCGCATATGGAATCCTGAAGAAAATCAACCAGCTTTAAGAAATAAAATGTGTTGTGTTGCTTACTGAAAGCCTCACGTATACACACAATCTGCATAAACGTGGGAAAATTCTAATGAAATCTTATTACAACCACTTCATATTAAACAAAAATTTAAAAAAGGATATGTGAACTAGGCATTTCAGTTTGTAGAACTAAAATGGGAGACCTAAATACTATGATCAACACCTCTTTGTATATAAGTAATTTAGTAAAACCAGTGTAATATGTGACAGAAGGGAAGTTTTATCCATCCCATCCCAAATTCGATCGCCGGTCGGAGTGGCCGTGCGGTTCTAGGTACTACAGTCTGGAACCGAGCGACCGCTACGGTCGCAGGTTCGAATCCTGCCTCGGGCATGAATGTGTGTGACGTCCTTAGGTTAGTTAGGTTTAAGTAGTTCAAGTTCTAGGCGACTGATGACCTCAGAAGTTAAGTTGCATAGTGCTCAGAGCCATTTGAACCATTTTTGAAGCAAATTCGATCCATTGTCCTGTCTATAATGCCATCGTGTTAGATGAACTGGGTTGAGGTACTCGGATAATTGTAAAAGATGTCTGAAACTTCTTGCGCTGTCAACAGTATCCAGTTGATGAAGGGCATCTAACTTTCTGCAACTGCTGGTGTCATTTTCCAGACAGAATATTATGTCTTGTATCTGTTTCTCATTTTCTCGCGTAGTTCAGGGCTTCACTTAATGGTTTGTGTAGCTTTAAACACTTGCATGAAACTTTCTGCTATTATTCCCTTCCCCTCGAAAGTGAAAAACGTCTGCCACAAAAATCGACTACAGGTATATCATTAGTCACACAAAACAAATAGACACATCACTTTAAACAATATCTATCACTACGCAATAATGCCAAAGGACAGCTACCGCAAGTTTTCGTGAAGCCATTGTTTATATGGTCCAGAAACTAAACACAGAGCCTTTTTATACAACAGGTTTCAATAATAAGATCAGTCATTATTAAATTTAAATTTTTTGTCCTAGAACTGCTCAGGTAACTCACTATCTGAGGGAAGAAATGGGGTGGGGCAGGATTGTAAGCCACACCTGCACACCTGACTTAACGCGCCAGAGAAGCGAATGATGCTCTAGTAGACCAACCAGTCTAAACGATTTTCTAGACACACTTCTGCAAATGACGTCTGGTTCTACATCTCCACGCTAGAAACACCCTGTGAGGTAATTGACGACTTGTGGTGACTGGAAGAATTTTCTGGCTGCAGGATTAAAGTAAAATGGCTGCTGATTCATTGAAAGACGACTGCGCATTATAACTGACTTTGAAAAGTTGAGAATTATAGGGAATACGCATTTCTGTACTTAATACTATGCGAGAATATTTTACCAGCCATTAAAAGTCTTGAATCATATTTTAAAAGAATTTTGTTAAACTGACACATAATTATCTCATGTTGGCATAAAATATAAAGTAGAATAGTGTATGTAAATGAACAAGTATAAGTTTATACACATATAGTACATAAATATAGTTAAATAAATAGTACATCTTTTATTCAAAAATATTTATAACCCTATTCATAACAGTTAGAATTTATTTCAATAAGTATTAAATACAGTTCTTCTGTACATTTTTGCATTTGGCTAAACCTAAGTAAATTAAGCTCTGGAGATCAAACGCAGAAAATGGTGTAGCGTGTGTGTGTAGTTTTGAATGCTGATTTTTTTCCCTATTCGTTTTATTTGTGAGTAGCTGCTATTAGAATTGCAGTGCCGAAGAAACGTGTCAAACAACGTAGGACTTCGTGAAACTTCAG